>NC_052514.1:33395754-34073254 GCF_014356525.2 Nilaparvata lugens | reverse complement strand
AAAATATAAACACGATAATTTTAGAGAACTGTGTTCTGTTTATCAATAACTGAAAATAACGAGCGAAGCTCGGTGCCCCGATATTGTACTATAACATGGTGTACTGTATCGATGTTTCACAGTATTAATTTAAAAGATAAGAGAGTTCACTCACCAAGTATGTTATTCTCCAAGAAGTAATCGTCATGTTTATCACTGCGGGAGACTTTGAATACTATTTTGCATATCGCAGACAAGTTCTGACCAGTGACCCGTAGCTGTAAAAATGTAATAAATATGATAAAACCTTGAAACACAAGAATTGCTTGCAACTGAAGAATAATACTATAGGCCTAATGTCACACTTTTATTTGTTATTTCAATGGAATGTGATCCGCATTATGATATCCACTATTTACTGTAATAATATGGATACTATATTTTATATTTATTTATCTATTTGAACGTTGATACATACAATATCATTCTCAACTATGAATATAGTATATATTACAGTGAACTATAGTAACTTAAATATTCTATATTTTATGAATAGATAAAGATACTATAAATTCTGTTATTCAAAAGAAGAGAATACAGAGCCAATCACAAAAAAAGAACCAAATGGATTCATAACGTGATATTAACCTCAAACAGTCAGCATTCCTTATGGATTGAATATGGAAGCTTTCCTTTCTCCAATGCTGACAGCTTGTAGTGATTATCACTAGAAGCATTCCTCTGCCAAGCTCCGCCTCCTGCTTGCTGATTGGTCGAGAAAGTGTTTCTGAACTTAGCCGATAGATGGCAGTGAGTACTGGGTCGTTTTCATTATCAAAGTATGGGTTATTGACCATAATGAACAATCAGTTTATTTTGAATGGAAAAGACTAAGAAATTGTCAAAAAACCACTGATTTATTGATAATTAGAAAGACCGGTTTCGGTTATTACACCATTGTCAATCTCTGATAAACTAAAACTAATGGTATAAAACAATGGTGTAATAACCGAGACCGGTCTTTCTAATTATCAATAAATCAGTGGTTTTTTGACAATTTCTTAGTCTTTTCCATTCAATATGAATAATTACCACAATATCAACTTCTCAACTACACAAATCAGTTTATTATACGAATTACTTCTGAACTTTTGAACTCCTTTTGAAAGAACCATCTAGTAATGAACGTATAAACCCAGCTAATATATAATTAATTAAGAAATTATTGCACTGCTTTAAGAATTGTATACGTCGGGTACCTTCTCTACCAGTTTAGAAGAAGTTACCTTCAGGCTCCGTTCTTGGAGCCTCCACCCTGTGGAAGTCTTCTTTCAGCTGTCATGAAGTTTCAAAAAATAATTAAAATATTGGACACTGTATTGTAACACACATAAACAAAGAACTCTAATCTAATCTGCAAAACAAAAACTTCTCACAACTATGAAATTGATATTAAAATATCCGTATTTTATTGAGGCATTGATACAACTTCTCCTATGCGATGAAAAATGTAAAACAGTGTGTACCCGCATTAGAATCTTTGTCGTTCTCATTTGGTGAAAAATTATACATCAATATGAAAGGATATCCTATGTATGATAAAAATTTGGATATAGAATAACTGGACTTGATGGCTGTTAGTACTAAACGATCATTTATATCAGTGGTCGCCAAACAGTCGATCGCGAGCTACCGGTAGCTCGTGGGGTAGTTTTTGGTAGCTCACAGAAACGCTCGTGCAAAAGAATGTCGTCCAGTTTGAATATATACACTTTCGTAGTCTGAAGAAAATCAATGACGAGAAAAATCCTCCACAGCACCGCAGAAATAACCAAGAATATGGTACAATTCTTTCAGACTTGAGACAACAGTTTGATCAACATTATTTTAATATTTTAAAAGCATATCAAATATGGTACAATTCATCAACTCTCTTTTGTAGAGATCTATGCAAAAGATTTTGCAGCTTGTGTTGTAAAATATTTTGGTGAAGATCAGGCTTCAGTTGAAATGGAATTTGTGGATTTTCAAAATGATCTGTCTCTCAGATAACTTTCTACAACTGGAAATATTTGGCCTCAAATCCCCGAAGAAATGTATCAAAATATTATTCAAGTTGCATCGAGGTTGAAAGCTATGTTCAGCTCTACCTACTTGTGTGAAGCATCTTTTTCAAGTATGAAATTCATAAAAAATCGATATTGGAACAGACTGACGGCTACAACGTACACTCCAAACATCAAGAAAATAATTGATGACCAAATAAGAGTTCCACTGCTCTTATTGAAATGTACATTTCAACTTTTGTTATACTTTTTGCTATAAGTAGATTTCAACACTAGAAATGTATCTTTATAGGCAATAAAAGTGTGAAATTTCATTTTGCGTACCGTACTTTCTTCAGTCTTATATTCCTTGGTAGCTCACTAGAAGATTTATAAATGCTATTCTAGCTCACAGGCTCATAAGTTTGGCGACCATTGATTTATATGATCATTAAATTGAATATACATTTGAAAATACAATGAAGCACAAAGATGATAAAAATTTTATCAGTCGTGTCTTGAAGAGAATAGAAAGAGCACTAGTAGTTCTCTTTATTGAATGAATTTATTTATATATTTATTCACTCGTATAATATAACCTCTATATTCCAAAGATTTTTATAATATTACAATTTTACTCACAGCTAGTATCACTCGTGCCAAACGTAGCAGTAGAGCCTCACTAGAAACTTCAATAAAAGGATGAAGTGCTCTCAAAATGGCGGCTTTGGCTCTATGATTGCGGATAATTCTATCCCCTTCTCTTTCAACTGCTGAATAAAGCTGATCCAAGGCACAGGACAGATCTGCATCTGTGAAAAGATTGGTGACAATTTTGAAAAATTGAGTACGGTATCATCTGAACAGTAAATCATTCTACAATTCATTTATTTTAAAGGAGCTCAGATCGTGAGAGAAAAACTGAGGATACCTTGTACTTAGTTCAGATCATAGTTCAAGATCTTATCCCGTAAGTGTATTATAAGCCAGTTCTTTTCTTTATTATAATATAGATAAAGAATTATACAACTTCTTTTATCTAGTTGATTCGAGTATTATCAAGAAATGAGAACAAGAACTGATAATGAATGTTTAATGGCAGAATGATTACTAGTCTAACTGTAGTGGCAATAATTGACAATCAATAGGTTATTTTTAGGCGACACAATTCAATTCAGATAATTTATTCAGTAAAAGACTGACAACTTCCAATTGAAGAAGGTTTCAGTCAGTTTATTCACGGACTCTTCGAGGTGATGGTCGTTCAGATGTGATTGTATGTAGGACCTACTCAATAGTCACTAGTTTTCTTTCAGCAGTTAATTAAATTAGTTGAATTTAACCCGTTTTTGAAGACTTATAACTTGTGTATATGATAATTTTTCTGAAACTTTCACATGTAATTTCTTGATAAGCTGAGTCTGTTCTTATGTGTATATAGCTACATAATTTGTTGTTGTGGCTACTTCGTTAAAAATTTTACTGTATTGATTTGTTGAGGCTGTGCAAAGGCTAAAAATAAACTTTCTCCTGGTGATATTTTTCAAAGTTTTTCGAGTTGTACATCATAACCTATCAAAATGGAAAAGTTTTCTCGGGAAAACATTTTTCTCCAATCATTACTTTTTGAGATATGAGCGCCTAAAGTTTAAATTTTTGGGACAGAACATTTAAAATTAGGTAAGAGATGATAAATCCATGTGATTTAGAGGATTAATTCTCCATGGTATTGTTCATTGAGTAAATCAAAACTTTCCTGAAAATATTAATTTTTGAGAAAGTCTCTCAATTTACTAAAAACGACCAAAAATAACTTTCAGTTGAGTTGTTTTTGGTGAATTGTATAACTTTCTCAAAAATTGATATTTTCAACAACTTCCGTATTATTCAATAAACCATCCCATTATGAATTTACCCTCTAAATCTCATGGATTCATCCTATATCGAATTTTAAATGTTCTGTCCCAAAAATTTAAACTAGAGGAGCTCAAAAAGTAATTATCGGAAAAAAAATGTTTTCCTGAGAAAACCTTTTCATTTTGATAGCTTGATAATATACAAATCGAAAAACTTTGAGAAATATTACCAGTAGAAAGTTTATTTTTAGCCTTTGCAAAGTCTTAATTTGTTCTTGATATTTCATTCTATAATATTTGTAAATAAATATACAGAAGATAGTTGATTGAAAAAGGTGAGCTGAGAAGAATGAACATTCCTATTCATACACAGAAATTATAGTTCAAAAGTGTCTGGCAAAGTGTTCCTTATCAAATAAATCATATTTTTATTCAATAGATGTGTTTTATATCTTATTTGATTATAAACTCAAGTATAGATTTACAAAAAGTGTGGAGATTGGTAGATAACATACGGAATAAGATCATTCTCATTGTCTTTAACAATTTCTTGAAGGGCTCGTTGGAAATTTTTTGAAAATAATGGGAAAAATAACAACTATGAAATCATTCTCTAGAATAGTGAGGTAGAGGATATGACTACATGTTTATTTGTGTCTCCATGATATTGATTCTGAAGAAATTTGAGAAGTGAGTGAGTGAGTGTGTCTCATAATATGAGTTTCTCTTATCGATCCATACTATATACATAGGATTACGATTGAAATTTGGTCTCTGAATATTGATGTTTATTTATAATATTAGATAATCACTTGATATGAGTGAATATTTTTGTGATATTCTAGTGTGTGAGAGATTTCGTGATCTTAAAACATTCTTTAAGCTCTAAACCTGATTTTTTCAAAAAATGATGAAAAAATCTCATTAAAATCAATTTATAGAAGATTAACATAACGTAATAACATTCAGGCTCTAGCTCTAGTCAAAGTCCTAAAGCAAAATCCAATTCTTCTCTAAGTAAAACTTGTGAACAATATTTACAGCCATCAAGAATATTCCAGCTATTTTTATGTGGGTTGATCTATAAAAAAAGTTGCTACTCTCAAAATTTTATGAATGGACTGGTATATTTGTTCTTAGAAACAAATAGTATATTTTTGAACTAGTATATTACTAGTTACTAATTCCAACTATTATAAAATGAATTTGAATATATTTTTGAAATATCATGCTCTGCAAAACTCCAGGAAGCGGTTAAAGATAGTATTTCTCAATACAGTTTATCATAGAAAAAAAAATAGAATTTGAAAATTAAGATTGTTTTGAAGCTACTTACTAAATCTATACTGTGAGCAGGCTGTTTAATACAGAAGAATTCACAATTCTATTTAATTTCAGTGAAAATGTTTTGAAACGGAGATGTTTGGAGTCATGAAAATCACTTGCTGCAGCTCATATTTTTTATTGTAGTTTGAAACATGTAGATGTAGACAACAGCTTTAATAAAATAAATTATAAAAGCTTTTTTCATGTTAACATCAAATTAATTTGAATATGTACTAAAACATTTAAATTACTAAAAACAAAGTGAATTCGTATGGCTCTTGTTGGTGGGGAGTCCCTTGCGGGAAGGTCCCACCGCCTGAATATATAATTTAAGCCGTCAATGGGCCTCACGACTGTCATACTTCAGCCGGGACCGACAGTTTAACGTGCCCATCCGATAACACGGGAGTGATCGGGTTTAAAAAACTTTTGGTATTGAGAGGGTTTGAACCCTGGATCTCTATGCTGCTACGCAAGCACTCTATCCACTAGACACTAGACCATGGATCACTCCTGAATAATATGTACTATTCTAATGTGATGGATCCAGGTCTTTTATTCAGGTGATTTGCAGATGTAGATCTACTATTCTAATATGATGGATCAAATTAATATACTCTACTGATTCATAACATGCCTAAATTTTCTAAAATAATTATCCATCGTGCAACTGAAGACTAGATGATCCCAACAATTTCACATTTTTGCCTCATTGTGAGATAATTTAAATACGATACCAAACTTCCATCCTGTATATATTGTTAAGTGCAATTCAATTTTACCAAGGAAAATTTGATTAAATTTAAATTAAGTCTGGATTCAAACATGTGGACTACATTGACTAGCATAGTCTAAAATAAATTGAATGTGTTTGGGTAACCAGTCCAAAAGATTGAGTACAGCAAAATAATATGAAAATACAGAAAGTTCTATTAATTAAATTTTAATAAAGTCGAGATTCGAACATGTGGACTACAATGAATTGACTTGCATAGCCTCAATGTGTTTGGGTAACCAGTTGAAAAGATTGAGTATAGCATAATAATATGAAAATACAGAAAGTTCTATTAATGAAATTTCAATAAAGTCGAGATTCGAACATGTGGACTACAATGAATCGACTTGCATAGCCTGAATGTGTTTGGGTAACCAGTTCAAGAGATTGAGAATAGCAAACATGTGAATACAGAAACTTTTATTCATAAAATTGGCTGAGACCTGTCCTGTTTCAATAATATACAATTATTCATTTGTTATAGTCTATATCACATTCATTCATTAAACTAACAAGTAATCATACAAAATTTGTGACTTTGATTGGAGGAGCACGTATTCCAGGCAAATATTCTCCCAATTTTCACAAGTGTTTATCATTCATAAGATGCATAGGCCCGGTTGCACAAAAGTTAAAATTTAACCATGATTAATTTCACGAGAACCAATAAGAGAAGGGCTTTTTTGATGAGAATGAATGATAAGACAGCTACTCTGATTGTCTCTCGTGGAATTAAACACGATTAAGGCTCAACTCACACTTACGCGACTCAGGTCGAGAAGAGACTCGACTCTAAAGTCTGAGATATATTACTTTTAACATGAAGAGGAGAAACTCATTTCTCCCTCCACAGTTTGTAGCGTAGATACAGACAGACATCCTGCGCACAATTGGATGCGCCGTGTCATTTTGCTTCATGCTCTTGTGATGAAAACAATATTATACCTGCTGACCAGTATATGACTTGGAACATTGCCAGCAATAGCTGGAAGGGGAGTGTTGGTGCGTCGCGTTGCAAAGCTCTCTCACACAGACACAAAAGAAGGAGAATGCTGCTAGGTAGTGGGAGTGATTGATGGAGGATAGAGCATCGGACCTCTCCGTCTTCGAGAAAGAGCCGTGTTAAAAGTAATTTCTCTCCCACTTTAGTGGAGAGCATGTGCTCCAAATGGTGACACTCAGACCAGTCGATTCTAGTCTCAGTGACTGTCATTTTTTGGAAACACATGCTCTTGACTAGAGTCGAGTCTCTTCTCGACCTGAGTCGCGTAAGTGTGAGTTTAGCCTAAAACTTGACCGACTTTTATCCTTTTTTTGCAACCGGCACATAGACATTCAATTATTGCAAGTTGTATTCAAATTCAGAAACTTAACAAACTTGTTCAATTTATCATATTGAATTTTATCAGCAAAATTGTTCATTGTCTGAATAAAAGCTTAAAAAAGCATCAATCGTCCTCAAAAGAACCCTCATGTTAAAGTCCATATAGGAGACATTATAGCATGTTGAATCAAATTGGTTAATCTCAAGAATGAATAAAGAAAATTTCAATAATTTTTCCATCATTTGATCACATTTATAATAACTTTCAAATACTACAATCATCATGAATCATAATTTACCACAGTTGCTTCCCTGGAGCAGAGCGATTCTCTCCAAGGCTGCTTCCACACTTTCATCAGCTGATTGCAACAGCTGATTTGCCACATCAGCTGAATCCTGCAACTGATCTCTCACATCAGCTGAATCCTGCAACTGATTTCTCATATCCTCTGATTGCTTCACGTTATCTGACTGCAACAGCTGATGATTTGTGACGTCAGCTGATTGATTCAGCTGTTGTTTCGTGACGTCAGCTGCTCTCGCCTCGTTGATCCTGTTATCCTCATCAGCCAGATCAGCAATTTCCGACCAGGCCATCAGCTGATCCATGCCGACCACTTTCTGCTGAGTCAGCCGGCGCATGCGCATGAAACTGTCCTCTTTTGGCGGTCTCTGATTGGTGGTGGTAGAATCCAGAATGGGCGGAGCTTCCGGTTTTGTTTCGGGTGGTTTTGGTTGGAGCGGTTTTTTGGGCGTGGTTTGCTCTTCTGGTACTGGAAAAAAGAGACAATTCTGATGTCAAAAGCGATGAAAAACTAATTAAAATTTTGAGTTTATTGGATGTAAATTGGTATAAAAGTCATGAGACCCATTAAATCTCAAAATAGTAGCTCCAGGATTATTTACTTATTTATACATTGATACAAACAATATAATTCTCAACTATGTATGATTGGGAAAGGAACAATAGGCTTGAAGCCTGTTTAAACCCTTATTAGGGTTTGGTGATTAAAGGCAGGCGCACACAGATCGTCATCGGACGGACGGCACGCATCGGACGGATCGGACGATTAGATTTGATGCATTGGTTTCAATTGGAGTGCGCATACCTATCCGCATCGTATAGGTATGCACACTCCAATTGAAAACAATGCATCAAATCTAATCTTCCGATCCGTCCGATGCGTGCCGTCCGTCTGATGACGATCTGTGTGCGCCTACCTTAAGAATGCAGGGTTCTTTGAAAGTGATTTTTTTCTGATACTTTCTAGGTTCTTCCTTGGGTTAATTCAGGGGTAATTTTGCAAATTACAATCAATTTTGAATAAAATAGATGGAATAAATCGATTGAATAGCATGATGGACTCTGTAAAATAATTTATTGAAGTGGTTTTATGAATTGATTGTATTTAATTAAAAGATGATGTCAAAATTCAATTCAAAAAGCAGGGTCTTTTTCTTCTGGTGCTGATTTATATTATTCGGTCTGAGAAGTAATATCCATTCATATTAATTCATAGTAATTCACTATAAATTCATTCACTAGTGCTGAATTTTCATTATTGAATTAGACAAACGATCAACTGTATAAACTAGTAGTTCTGTGAACAGTAGACCTCACGCAGTATTCTCATCCACAAGTAGGCTACCTGATTGAAACTATAGATCTTATGGAAATACAGCCATGGACTGGCTTCTCCACACATCTGTGTAATCACTTGTCAGCTGATTCATGATGAATAATTCTATAGTTTGATTTTTACTTCAATATTGGCGTATGAAGGAGGCTCCTTTTTCCTTTTATACTATCCTTGGAATGCAACATTTTCAAAAACCTTGTATATACGTCGACGCGCAATTAAAAAAGGAATATACCTGTCAAATCTCATGAAAATATATCACCGCGTTTTGCCGTGAATGCGCAACATATAAACATTTAAACATCAAGAGGAATGCCAAACCGTCGACTTGAATCTAAGACCTCACATCGCTTGGTCAATAAATTTTGCATTATCTATGCTGCTCTCCATAAATATCACAGTATCGAAGGTGGAATGAATATCCAGTGATATTACATATATTTATAATTTCAATTATCTAGAATACCTTCAGGCTACTCACACTTTTCGAGTTGGTTATGAGCGTTTTTCTGGGGTATGGCGGGGAGTCTCCAGCGGCCATTTTGAGTCTTGAGCAGTGCCACACCTGACAGTGTGAGAGCACCGGCGCCATTTTGATTGTTTGCATTATTTTTAGTTTGGTCCAAATCAACCAATTTCGGTAGAACGTTTGAGTCGACATCGTGAAAATGTACTTGCCGGATACTGCAATGAAGAAAGTATTGATAATATAATTCAATACATTACAATACAATACAATGATCCTCGATTGTTTGAGGGTGGGTTTTGACCAAACGAAAAAATGCTTGTACTGGACAAATATCAATAAAAATCTGAATAAAGTCAGTTTGAAATTTCAAAAGCCATGAGAAATTACATTGGACTCAAACACTCTTAGGGACATAATTTATCATGCTTCTTATATGTATGATTCCTATGCTTTGAAATCCGTGCTCTTGCTCACTTCTCGTTTGTTGAACACAGCAATTATTATATTTTGAAATATTTTTCCTATCATAATGTACAAAATTATGGTCGATTATCATAGGTCTGTGGTACTATGATGTGATAGGTCATAGGATAAAATTATCAGCTTGATTTAAAAATGTGAGCATTAACTTTTACAATGTTTGTCCGAATATTTTTGCAACTATTCTTCAATAATATAGATTCTTTGATAGACTATGAATTATAGGTTAGTTTCTACCACAAACTTTACAGAGGTTAACAGCACCTCTAGCTTGTTTATTTATTCAGTGATACATGAAATATCATTCTTAATTATGAATGATTGGAAAAGGAAGAACATGCTTGAAGCCCAAAATAAGTTGAAATATAACCTAACCTAACCTGACAGCACTGGGCGGTCTCCGCATGCGTCCCGCGCCGAAAAGGACGCGTCCGGCGTCGCGAGGCGTGAACGGTCGCTTAGTGTTGACAGGATGCTGGCTGGTTGCCATGGCAACGGAATGCTGGCTGGTTGTCATGGCAACGCGTGCTTCACTGATAATTTGCGCGCTGGTTTTGGCCAGACAAGATGGCGGCTGGTAGAAAGGTACCTGCGCGGCTAGGCTGCGCAGTGGACGACGCGGTTTCAACAGACTGCCATCCATGTCACAAGATCGGCGTTTGGTGTGGGTACTGCCTGATCTGGAGAAATTGAGATTTAAAAAAAAATAAAATCAGAAATCTGGTGTGACACACTTTCCTTGTCAAGATGATATTATTTTAGTAAAAGCTTAATATTTTTATTTATTTATTAATTAGATAGAGCAAACATTACTTCCCTGAGGTCCTTTCTCGATTCCGCACTGGATTTGTGCGCTGCGGCGGCTCGCGCTCTGGACTTTCCTAAGTCCTACTTGCAGGGCACCAGCTGTCCTCCTGGGGTCCGGATCGGTCGCGGAGTCGCGGGAAAGGTTTTTCCACACCTTCCTTGAGGTCCTTTCTCGATCCCGCACTGGATTAGTGCGCTGCGGCGGCTCGCGCTCTGGACTTTCCTAAGTCCTACTTGCCGGGCACCAGCTGTCCTCCTGGGGTCCGGATCGGTCGCGGAGTCGCGGGAAAGGTTTTTCCACACCTTCCTTGAGGTCCTTTCTCGATTCCGCACTGGATTAGTGCGCTGCGGCGGCTCGCGCTCTGGACTTTCCTAAGTCCTACTTGCCGGGCACTAGCTGTCCTCCTCGGGTCCGGATCGGTCGCGGAGTCGCGGGAAAGGTTTTTCCACACCTTCCTTGAGGTCCTTTCTCGATTCCGCACTGGATTAGTGCGCTGCGGCGGCTCGCGCTCTGGACTTTCCTAAGTCCTACTTGCCGGGCACTAGCTGTCCTCCTCGGGTCCGGATCGGTCGCGGAGTCGCGGGAAAGGTTTTTCCACACCTTTCCAGAGGTCCTCTTGCGCCTCGATGTTCCACTGGTGGTCTACCAATGGGGAGTCAGGTTTCGACCAAACCTGACGTGTCGCCGTTGGTCGAAACTGGTAGCCCGTCGTCTAAACGGGTTAAATGTCGTTCAGCACTCGCCCAAACGGGTGTTGAGCAATGGAGTTCACCGTGTTTGAGGCTAATCGTCTTTAGCCCCAACACAACTCCCGGTCGCTGAAGAAATCGGAGTTCACTTTAGTACAAGACGTACTGTGACGTTGCTAGCTGCTCGCTGCTTCCTTCTCACCTCACTCGACCGCTCGCCCTGGCTCTCCGAACTAGACTGACTCCTGCTAGCCTTTCTCGAGCCTCCCTCAGTGACCGAGAGGGAGGGGAGAGAGGATGCGCAGCACCGCTGAGCGGTAGGCCAGTGGCTGGCTTGAACGTTGACCCCTTTGATTCCATCAAAGATAGCCGAGCGTCAAATAAATGAGCCCTAAACTCAATTCCTTTCTCTAGTTACGATATACATCGTGACATTATGAATGATTGGAAAAGGAAGAACATGCTTGAAGCCCAAAACTGTTCCTCCCCTGAATTTAGATAGAAATATCGTTCTAAAATTACTGTGAATGAATTAACCGAGTTCTGTGGGAGTGATAGTTTTTTTGTCTATTCTGGATTCTTGGGCATACTCTACCACACACTTTTCACCTCACTCGTCTAAAAGTCTGAGTGCCGGTTGCACAAAAGCTAGTTAAACTTTAACCGTGTTTAATTCCGCAAGAAACAATCAGAGAAGGAATCTTTTCGAAAAAGCCGGTTGCACAAAAGCTGGTTATACTTCAACCGTGGTTAATTTCGCGAGAACCAATCAGAGAAGGCATATTTTCAAAAAAGCCTTCTCTGATTGGTTTTTGTGAAATTAATCACAGTTAAAATTTAACCGGCTATTGTGCAATCGGGCCCGAAGGCTGCCAGGGCTCATCCACTGATACTTTCTCTATGTCTCTAACCTAACCTCAAACATTAAACACAACCTAACCTAGAGTTATAAATATAACCTAACCTAACCTATAAGTTGAAATATAACCTAACCTAACCTGACAGCACTGGGCGGTCTCCGCATGCGTCCCGCGCCGAAAAGGACGCGTCCGGCGTCGCGAGGCGTGAACGGTCGTTTAGTGTTGACAGGATGCTGGCTGGTTGCCATGGCAACGGAATGCTGGCTGGTTGTCATGGCAACGCGTGCTTCACTGATAATTTGCGCGCTGGTTTTGGCCAGACAAAATGGCGGCTGGTAGAAAGGTACCTGCGCGGCTAGGCTGCGCAGAGGACGACGCGGTTTCAACAGACTGCCATCCATGTCACAAGATCGGCGTTTGGTGTGGGTACTGCCTGATCTGGAGAAATTGAGATTTAAAAAAAAAATAAAATTAGAAATCTGGTGTGACACACTTTCCTTGTCAAGATGATATTATTTTAGTAAAAGCTTAATATTTTTATTTATTTATTAATTAGATAGAGCAAACATTACTATAGTCAATACCATAATATGTCACTGACCTCATTTTGAGAGGTCAGAACCAGTTTTGAGAGAATCACATTCGAATAACTGGTCGAATCAGAATGACTCCCAGGGAATATATCAACTACAGAAAAGAAAGCTGTAACTCCATAACGGGGATGAAAATGTTTATCCACGAAATATCAAAAGGGACTCATAGAATACAATGATATGATCTTTTTGGAATCAAATTTCAAATTTATTTATTCCACACTCATAAATACATATACATAATCAATCAGATTTCAAAGTATGTAGCACATTTAGGGCAGAGACACACGTAGCGTTTCCTTCAGACGTGTCGGCACAGAACGACTGGACAGGAAGCTCTCTGATTGGCTGAGATTCGACAACCCAATCAGCCAATACAAGAGCTTCCTATCCTGTCATGTCGTGCCAACTCTTCTGAAAAACGCATTGTGTGTCTGACTTTAGTATCCTATTATGTCTGAATGCTGGGAATAAAAGTCAGGCAAATTTCACTTCCAACACCAAGAGCCGTTTGCACAGTACCAGTTTTAACTATATCTCATTTTAAACTTGGATTAAATCCGTATCAAGTCTTGTTTATTATAATGTGTTTCATTTTGAGTTTAAGCCACCAGCTGATTGAATTCACTTCAAGCTTTGACTGTGCAAACTACCCTTGATGACTTATGCTTATTTATAACAGTAGACGTGGAGTGGGACAAACGTCTAGGTAAGTGACATCATAGTGAAAAGATAGTATAAGACATAAAGATATACCCTTATGCTATCTTCTCTTTATGGTGGAATTTTGCTACCCACATCACATTGTGATAGTTTTTACGTCCATCGTTACAAGTAGAAATCACAAACCTTGAATTTGATGACTTTTGTTTGATATAAATACTGAGAGCTATTCTATTCTCTAACAATGCTTGACTTATTAAGTCATCTATTCACTTTTCCCTGTGGAAAATATTGATAACCAACTGTTTATTTTTGTCAAAAATAATCATTTATATTATATTCGTAGAGAAAAAATATTTTTAAGATCGAATGAGAAATTTCCATGATTCAGTTTTAATATTCTTCATTAATTCTACATCTACATTCTTGAAAAACGATTTGGCAACGTTGCGGAGCTAGAAGGCTTTATCTGTTTTGTCGAATGATAGACAAGGATAGCAAACACCGATGTGTATCAAATACTGCCATAATAACGTGCACCTCACTCTAATTATAGTGTGGTCCACGTTATAATGGCAGTGTTTGATCAGCAATGGTATTGCTGTTCTTGTCTATCATTCAACGAAGCGGATAGCGCTATCTCTTTCTCGCTCTACTCTGTTGCCAGATCGTCTTTTAACAATGTAGAATTGATAATGAATTGACAAAATATTTAATCTTAATTTAAAAATTCATTATGAAATTATTGAAAAATATAATGTCTTGCCTAATAAAATATGGTTGATTAGTTTAAACGAGAATGAACAGTTAATATCACATCAATAAACCTGTATCAGCTACCTGTCTATAGAAGGCATTGACAAGACAGAGGATAGGCAACGTTGTTCTCCTATCTTTCTTCACTGCCATTATAACATGGACCTCAATATAGATATTGTACAACCACAGATTCATTACAGAATCACAAAAGAAGGAAATCGCTTCTCTACTCTGTGATAAAATAATATTAGAGAATGAGCTCTGTGATGCGGGTTGCCTATGACGTACAAAGCGGGCGTAGGCTATTATTTGAAGTACGGTGTTGAGCTCCTTACGATTTCTCCGGAAAGAGATAATGCCAGTTGGTAAAGTGTCTGAATAATTACTATCCAGGATATTTTATTGGAAAAATTCGGTCATGTCATTCTTGAGAGAATTTGTATGGTGAAACCCCATTCATTAAGTTCCGGTAACCCGTGCTTTGCACTGGGGAAAACGTTTTATTGCTAAATGCAATAACCTCATGTCCAGGGAGCACGGAACAAGATATTATTTTATATATATTTTATATTTTATATATAATATTATATATTATTTTATCAAAATTTCGTTGATTATCTTCATCAAAGTTGAAATAATTAGAAAAAAGTTCGATTTATCTAGAACCCGCAACAATTTATTCATGAATGACGCATACTACCATTTACGCAAAAGTTTCACTTGGAGAAAGCTCTGTTTGGTTGAGAGTTATTTTTTGCGTGAATTTTCTTGACAAATTGATTGAATTTGTTTCAATGATTTAATTTGGATTGAATCGATTATTAGAGTAAGCCTACATCCTTTCTAGATACCTTCCTGTGAGCTTGTGATTATTTGGATTGGAAAAATGGAGAATCTAACTTCGCAGAACATTTGATAACAGATAATGTTAAGTTCACAGTTGAGAAGAATTTTGAGTTGCTGCATTTTAATAACAGAGGCAGATCTTTGAATATTCTGGAGAGAGGCTTAAGAAATAACAAGAGTAGTTAAGGACAATTCCCAGTATAGTTTACATGACCAGATTCATTTCAACCAATATGTACAACACTACGAATTTCGTTTCATTTGTTTATTCTTAGATACAATCACAAATCATATAAATATGAGAAGGAACAACCGGCTTGGCCCAAAACTATTTCATTCCCAAATTTTGATAATGTCCAAAAAATATGTTATGTCCCTACTGCAAAAAGTTCAAGTTAATTTTTAGTCCAAAAACTTCACTCTCTTCTCAATTATATTGGCAAGAAATTTTTAATTTAGAAGAATTAAAACAACAATTATTGTTAAATATAGCACTTGATTATCAGGAAATTGATAAATTTATTGAAAATTGATAAAATAAAGTCATTCTATAAAATTTTGAAGCCAAAAATACACACAACTTCTCACTAAGAACAGCTGTTCATAACATCGTATGCATACATTAGTCGATAATTCTCCTATTTATAAACTTGTTTATCATCTATCACTTGTTTCCTTGGTTTTTATTTTGTACTTGAAGTAAGTTTTGTAATTATGGCGAGTCTATTGCTTAAGCATTTTGTGACACCGTTGAGTGGGAGGGGACTGTCTAGCTGGGCCAATGGCGAGCGTTCATCATCTTTCACTTGTTTCCTTGGTTTTTATTCTGTACTGAAAGTAAAATTTGTTATCATAGCGAGTCTGTTGCTTAAGCCGTGACGTTTCTGTTATACCGTTAAGTGGGAGGAGACTGTCTAGCTAGGCCAATGGCGAGCGTTCATGCCCTTGACCAATAGCAGTACTCGCCTACTAGTATAAACTCTGCTGCTCTTGTATTCAGTTTTAGTTTATCAGCGATTGACAATGATGTAACAACCGAAACCAGTCTTTCTAAAGCTGGGTTTACACCAAAGTTATCAACGTTTTTTTAAAAATTGAAAAATAATATTTTATTAGATTGAACAGAACTTGACAAACACATATGTTCAACATGAATGTGTATGATAAGTTATGTTCAAACCAATAGAATCTATGAGAATTAAGTTTTCAAAATTTTCTCAATAACTTTGGTGTAAACGCAGCTTTACTATTAATAAAATCTGTGGTTCTTGACAATTTCTTGGTCTTTTTATTTGATATCAAATTAGTAAAGCAAATTCAGTCCAAGTCTGTATATTTGATGAGATCTCCCAATCAATGGGAACATCAAAAGTGTTGACAAAGGTCAAGGTCTCCGAAATAGCACGCCACACTACCTCTGGCAAACAGTAAACCTCTCTATCGTGGGATCCATTTCATACGGTCAGTATTATTATTTGTTTGAATGAGAAGCAAAAACGAAGCTATTAGTAAAAATTATATTGTATAAGAAGTGTTATTTGTATGAGTCATACAGTCAGTTAAGAGTAAGTAAAATTGTTTTAAGCACAAGAACTTACTACCCCATTCCACTCTCTGATAAACAATACACCTTCAAACTACCCTTAGTCCCAATATCGCATTTAAAGTCCTTCCCACGTCTTGAAATCGATGTTAATGAGCTGAAAGTCGCAGACATGCAAAATTGACAAAGAAGAAGAAGAAGAAGAAGAGGAAGAGGAAGAAGAAGAAGAAGAAGAGAAGAAGAAGAAGAAGAAGAAGAAGAAGAAGAAGAAGAAGAAGAAGAAGAAGGAGAAGAAGAAGGTGGATGAGGAGAAAAAGGAGGAGGAGTAGGAGGAGAAGGAGTTGCAGAAGAAGGAGAAGGTGACGGGAGAAGAATAATATTAATAAGAAGAAAACAGGAGGAGAAGAAGAAGAAGTAGACAACAGAGAAAAATAAGATAATGAAGAAGAAGAGGACCGAGAAGAAGAAAAAGAAGAAGAAGACGACGAAGGAGATGAAGAAGACGGGAGAAGAAGAAGAAAAAAAGAAGAAGAAGAAGAATAAGGAGAAGAAGAAGAAGAAGAATAAGGAGAAGAAGAAGAAGAAGAAGAGAAGAAGAAGAGAAGAAGAAGAGAAGAAGAAGAAGAAGAATTAGTCGATAATTCTCCTATTTATAAACTTGTTTATCATCTATCACTTGTTTCCTTGGTTTTTATTTTGTACTTGAAGTAAGTTTTGTAATTATGGCGAGTCTATTGCTTAAGCATTTTGTGACACCGTTGAGTGGGAGGGGACTGTCTAGCTGGGCCAATGGCGAGCGTTCATCATCTTTCACTTGTTTCCTTGGTTTTTATTCTGTACTGAAAGTAAATTTTGTTATCATAGCGAGTCTGTTGCTTAAGCCGTGACGTTTCTGTTATACCGTTAAGTGGGAGGAGACTGTCTAGCTAGGCCAATGGCGAGCGTTCATGCCCTTGACCAATAGCAGTACTCGCCTACTAGTATGAATTCTGCTGCTCTTGTATTCAGTTTTAGTTTATCAGAGATTGACAATGGTGTAATAACCGAAACCGGTCTTTCTAAAGCTGGTTTACACCAAAGTTATCAACGTTTTTTTAAAAAATTGAAAAATAATATTCTATTAGATTGAACAGAACTTGACAAACACATATGTTTAACATGTATATGATAAGTTATGTTCAAACCAATAGAATCTATGAGAATTAAGTTTTTAACATTTTCTTAATAACTTTGGTGTAAACGTATTAATAAAATCTGTAGTTCTTGACAATTTCTTGGTCTTTTTATTTGATATCAAATTAGTACAGCAAATTCAGTTTAAGTCTGTATATTGATGAGATCTCCCAATCAATGGGAGCATCAAAAGTGTTGACAAAGGTCAAGGTCTCCGAAATAGCACGCCACACTACCTCTCAACTACCTCAGGCAAACAGTACACCTCTTTATCGTGAGATTCACTACATTCTGTCAGTATTTGTTTAAATGGGATGCAGAGGCGGGGTTATAGGTGAAGAATAGAGTGTGTTAAAAGGTTTGAAACACTAGAGCTTACTACCCCTTTCACTCCCTGGCAAACAATACACCTTAAAATTTCCCCCAAACTCCAGTATTGCCACCCCGAAACCTTTTTCCCCACCTAAGACCTGTATGTTAATGAGCTAAAAGTCGCAGACATGCAAAATGAACGATAAAGGAGAAGAAGAAGAAGAAGGAGGAGAAGAAGAAGAGAAGAAGAAGAAGGAGGAGAAGAAGAAGAAAAAAAGAAGAAGAAGAAGAGGAAAAAGAAGAAGAAGAAGAAGAAGAAGAAGAAGAGAAGAAGAAGAAAAGAAGAAGAAGAAGAAGAGAAGAAGGAGAAGAAGAAGAAGAAAAGAAGAAGAGAGAAGAAGAAGAAGAAGAAGAAGAAGAAGAAGAGAAGAAGAAGAAGAAGAGAGAAGAAGAAGAAGAAGAAGAAGAAGAGGAAAAAGAAGAAGAAGAAGAATTTCTATCTAGCTGTTTACTCTGTTGGCAATATTTGCAGTAGCAGAAGTCTTCGGGGTGATTTACAGCATTTAATTGGGATTTTCATCCAATATTAATAATAATTAATTAATTAATTAGCATTTGAACAAATGCACTTCAATTTATTTTAATCTGTAGAAAAGAAGGAAAAGAAGAAAAAAAGAAGGAGAGACGGCAGAATAAGAAGAAGAGGAAGGGGAAGAAGAAGTTGGTGATGAAGGAGGAGACGGCTGAAGAAGAAGAAGAAGAGAAAAGAAGAAGAAGGAGAAGAAGAAGAAGAAAAAAAGAAGAAGAAGAAGAGGACGGATGACGAAGGAGAAAAAGGAGATGACTGGTGAAGAAGAAGGGAGATAAGAAGAAGAAGAAGAAGAAGAAGAAGGAGGAGAGACTGTTTGCGATCGATGGCTCACAAGTTTCATGTCTCAAGAAATATAAAATATGGAAATGAGCAGTTAATGTTCATAATGCACGCTGTTTCTGGGAGTATATACAAGGTGAACTCTATTTACTCCAAAATTGCTTTTATATATACTTCTTTCTTCTTCTATACTTATATTTCTTTCCATACTCACTCCTTTATACTCATTGACTGTATCTGATGGAATGATCTTGAAAACTTGAATACCTCAATCAATACACAATTATACAAATAATAATACAGCTAAATAATAATTTGAAATGAAAAATTACTTTGTAGCTAAAACATCTTTGACCAATAATTGATTAATTCCATCATTTATTTAAATGAGAAGGTGGTCATGTGATACACGATTTCGATACTGAGTTTTAAGAGCAAAAGAATGATGGAATCCGCAAATTGATATTTTAACCCGTATCAGTTTGTTGATGTGAAAGGTGTAAATTATGTTGCAGATACAGTATTTTCAATCAACTGAAATAATGTGGTGCCAGCAATTCATGTTCCACATGATTGAAATGTCTGAAGGACTATCAGTGTAATAGCTATCAATACAAATAATCTCAGCTGATGTTATGAATGAATGGGAAACTGTAGCATAATTGCATGCAATGAATTCTCCAGCTGACTAAATAATAAATTGAATGAGAAGACTAAGAAATTGTCAAAAACCACAGATTTATTGAGAGTTAGAAACACTGGTTTCGGTTGTTAAACTTTGTCAATCTCTGATGAACTGTTTATCAGATATTGTCAATGGTGTAACAACCAAAATATGTTGTATATTGTATTTCTTATTCGTGTATTATGTTTTTTGGAAATAAACTATTGAATTGAAAACCTAAACGGGTCTTTTTAACTATCAATAAATCTCTGGTTTATGATCTGTGGTTCTTATGCACTTTCAATGTTATTTTTATACCCCGGAAAAGAACGAAGGAATCAATACGTGTTTAAAATTGGAAGCTGGTTGATCAGTTCTTTCTAAAATTATTTTAGAACATACAAACAGACGTAGACAACCACTTTGGCCTTCAGTAAGTCAAAAGTAAGAACTCGCTAACGCTCGTTCAACTGGAATTGATGATGAAAGACTAGACTCATGACGAGTCTGTTGCTTGAACCACCATTTTGTGTGTACTGCTAAGTGTCTTGCTGGGCCAATGACAGGTGTTCATGCCTTGACCAATAGCAGTACTCGCCTATACCAGTAAAATTCTGCTGCTTTCGTATTTAGTTTTAGTTTATCAGAGATTGACAATGGTGTAACAACCGGAACCGGTCTTTTTACTTTTAATAAAATCTGAGATTTTGACAATATTATAGTCTTTTCATTTAAAAAGACCAGATATTGTTCAACCACAGATTTATAAAAAAATCGAGATACCTGATTCGTTTGTTACACTATTTCAATCTCTAGTAAAGTAAAACTACAAGTGTTCTGATTTTGTAATGAATCTGTGGTTAGACAATATCTAAAGTGAGGTCCACGTTATAATGGCAGTAGAAGAAGATAGAAGTCCAACGTTGCCGATCCTCTCTGTCTTGTCAATGCCTTTTATAGACGGTAGCTGATACTGTTTTATTGATGTAATATTAACTGTTTATTCTCGTTCAGAATAGTCAATCATATTTTATTAAGCAAGTAATTTTATTTTTCAATCAGCTTATAATAAACTTACATAGCTAAGATGATTGATTTTGTTAATTGATGATTAATAATACATTGTTGAAAGACGATCTGGCAACAGAGCAAAGCAAGGAAGAGATAGCGCTATCCAGTTTTTTGAATGTAGACAAGGAAAGCGATAACATTGCTAATCAATCACTGCCATGATAACGTGGTCTTTTTATCTAGTATGAATATCTACCATGATATAACTTTCACAATTAATCAGCAAACATTTTAATCTCTTGATTTATAACCATAAACATGTTATTTTTTTAAGACTGTTTTACACATTGCCAATAATTATTGGCGAGACAGTTGTCTTTGGACAATTATTGTATGCATATTTATTGTCTGTGAACAGACAAAAAAATCAGCAGAAAGAGAATTATAAAGACAACTATCTCGTCAATTATAGTTTATAGTTTCATTCATAGTTTATTTTGGACTAAAATTTTATAAAAATTGTAAAAGTGAAATTCTAACCTTATCTTGGATTTTGTCACCTATAAATCTGGAAGAAAAATAGCACAAGGACTACCTTATTATTTTATCTGCCAATCTTATTACATTAGTGTCATTTGCATTGTAAATAGATAAATAAAATAAATAAATAATTGGTGTAAACCAGTCTCTTTGGAAGAAAACACAAAATATTGCGTTCTCATTTAAAATTTGTATCATTCATGTAATCTATACTTTGACATTGCTTCACTAATATTTGAATGCTTTTTGATATTAATTAATACTCACCTCAGACAAATAGAAGCTCCCTTCCATGATTAACAAAAATTGTCACCAGTTCCAAAACACCGTCGCATGCAGAAGAAAACTACCACATTTTTCAAGAATAACATGATATCAAATCAATAATATAACTCCTACACAATCACAAACTAACAGTTCACTTTTATTTCACAAAAATTTCTCACAAAAAATTGTCGCTAACTATTTTATGGTACTCCACCATTGGTAACTAATTCACATGCTTTTGTTGATATTGATTCACTGTCAAAAGTTTTCTCGAACTCTTGTGGAGGAAGCTCCATTGATACAGAATGTGCCACAATTTTGATACAAAGTGAAAGTGTTGCAAGCTATGTGATACAAAATCTTAAGGTATGATACGGGAAGGCTTGTTCACATTTGATACGTGTTGTAGCCTAGTTGATACAAGCGAGTTCTCTCAATAAGAAACTTTCAAAAAATGAATGAAACTGATTTGTTATTGTTTTGGTTGCTAAGGACTCAATGCTGTTTCCAAGCAGGTGGGAGCACGGTAGAATTACTCTATAGTGAGGTTCACGTTATAATGGCAGTAGAGAAAGATAGGAGAAAAATGTTGCCGATCCTCTGTCTTGTCAATGCCTTCTATAGACGGTAGCTGATACAGGTTTATTGATATATAATATTAACTGTTCATTCTCATTTAAAATAATCAATTCTATTTTATTAAGCATGAAATTATATTTTTCAATAACTCCATAATTGAGATGAAATATTCTGTTAATTAATTATCAATTCTACATTGTTAAAAGACGATCTGGCAACAGAGCAAAGCGAGAAAGAGATAGCGCTTCGTTGAATGAGAGACAAGGATAGCAATACCATTGCTAATCAAACACTGCCATTATAACGTGGACCTCACTATAGTAAGATTCACTCTTAATTGTCAGAGTTGGTTGAATGGAAATCGTTCGTTTCATCTATACTATAATAAAGGACAGAACTGGCTTATACACGTACGGGATAGGAAAACTATGTTTGACGCACCATCACGTCTGAACTTCTGGACTGATTAACTTGAAATTTTGCAAGTAGATTATTAATTAACCGAGGATGAATATAGACCTATTTTCAATTCTTCAAGATTTCATTACGTCAAGTTTTCAAATAGACCCTTGTGGAGCACGGGTTACCTGCTAGTCCGGAATAAAAACAAAATAATACTGCAACAACTTTTGGGAAAATAATAGAAAATTGGACATCCAGATTGGATTACATCCCAGCCAACCGTAGCGGTCATATGCCAAAAATCATACTAGTAGTTCTGTGAACAGTAGACCTCACGCAGTATTCTCATCCACAAGTACCTGATTGAAACTAAAGACCTTATGGAAATACAGCAATAGACTGGCTTCTCCACACATCTGTGTAATCACTTGTCAGCTGATTTATGATGAATTAGTCTGATTTTTACTCTAATATTGGCGTATGAAGGAGGCTCCTTTTTCCTTTTATAATATTATCCCTGAAATGCAAAATTCTCAAAAACCTTGTATATACGCGCAATTTAAAAAAGGAACATACCTGTCAAATTTCATGGAAATCTATTACCGCGCTTCGCCGTAAATGCGGCAACATATAAACATTTAAACATTAAGAGGAATGCCATACAGTCGACTTGAATGTTAGACCTCACTTCGCTCGGTCAATTATTTTGTCAAATTGAAAACAATACAATGTAGACTATAAATATTGAAAATGTAATTTTCTTTTAAATAAAAAAAAATTATGTCAACCGAATAATCCATCTTTGTTTTGTAGCAATTTGAAATTAATAACTCTAATGACAAAACACCCATTAGAAATTGACTCTTCAATTCAGAGATAAATTGGTCTATGAAACAAAAAAGAAACTCAGGCCGAAACTATCAGGGACATCTCAAAGCTTTATTTATTCATACAACAATTACATCATCAAAAATCATGTTTTTGGGCTCAGGGGACCTTGAAACGTATAGAAAACTTGAAATAAGGGTACCTTAATTTTCTTGGGAAAGCAATACTTTCCTTACCTATGGTAATAGGGCAAGGAAAGTAAAAATGATAGGGAGAGAAAAAATCTGGTGTGGTACACTCACACAACTTTCCTTGCTCATTGAACTGGGAGCCTCATTCTTAAACGACAATAATTTAGAGAAATAACATAATGACGATTGGCGGCAACATAATTATTTGAAACTGCGATCAGACTACTGTATTTGTGTGTATATAATTGTTTTCAGAGTACTTTTTCCTTTGTGTAAATTGTGAAATCCGATGATTTTTTAAAAGTCGTCAAAACAGCTGTTCTATAGATGAAATATCTCGACTATGTGTTATTTTTATAGACTGCTCTACCTACCTACCTCATGCACGAGAAGGAGGTTACAAAGTCCATTTCTCAAGGATGGGTGAACCCCCCATTAGTTTCCCAGAAAGGAGACTCATGCCAGTTGATGGAGCTGATAAATAACTATACAGAGTATGAATTTGAAATAAATCAGTCGAGTAATTTTTGAGAAAATCGTGAAAAACATGGTTTTTTAGTAATTATCCGCCATTTTTCTCGATAATATTACGCAGCTCCTGCAATTTTCCTAGAAATGAGACTCATGTCAGTTGATAGGGCTTATAAAAAGCTATCCATGGTATAAATTTGAAGAAAATCGTTAGAACCGTTTTCGAGAAAATCGTGAAAAACATGGTTTTTTAGTAATTATCCGCCATTTTTCTCGAGAATATTACGCAGCGCCTGCAATTTTTTTAGAAATGAGACTCATGTCAGTTGATAGGGCTTATAAAAAGCTATCCATGGTATAAATTTAAAGAAAATCGTTAGAGCCGTTTTTGAGAAAATCTTGAAAAACATGGTTTTTTAGTAATTATCCGCCACTTTTTCCGTCATCTTGAATTGAATTTTATTAAATTTCTTATTGTCGGGTCCTCATGGTATAAGGACCTTAAGTTTAAAATTTCAAGTCAATCGGTTAATTAGGATGAAGTTATCGTGTTCACAGACATACACACATACACACACACACACATACACTCACACACACACACACAGACCAACACCCAAAAATCATGTTTTTGGACTCAGGGGACCTTGAAACGTATAGAAAACTTGAAATTAGGGTACCTTATTTTTTTTGAAAAGCAATACTTTCCTTACCTATGGTAGTAGGGCAAGGAAAGTAAAAAGAGGTAGCCTTGTGCTATTCTTCTCCCAAATTTAGATGAGAAAAAGTTAGATTTAACTCTCAGTTAAAGAGAGGTGATAAAAACTTGACCTTTATCGCCTCGAGTTTGGAGATCCCTGTATTCGAACAAAAAGTTTATAAAAACTTGACCTCTATCACCCAAACCTTCGTTGAAGAATATTATACTGTGTCCAATTCATCAACAGATATCATTGTTGGTTTGTTGACCCAGATTGCTTGAGATATCAATATAGTTAATTGTTTGACATTGAGTAAGTTCTAATATTCATTTCAATGCCAGTTCGACGGACTTTTATCAGTTTAATTATGTTCACTGGCAGTCCCTAGCTCTTGATATAGTGGTCCACGTTATAATGGCAGTGTTTGATTAAAATTGGTATTGCTATCCTTGTCTATTATTCAACAAAGCGGATAGCGCTATCTCTTTCTCGCTTTGGTCTGTTGCCAGATCGTCTTTTAACAATGAAAAATGAATTGACAAAATATTTATTCTTGATTATGGAAAGTCATTATGGAAAATATTATTCTTTGCTCGATAAAATATAATTGATTATTTTAAACTAGAATGAACAGTTGATATTACATCAATAAACCGATATCAGTTACCCTCCATAGGAGGCATTGCCAAGACAGAGGATCGGCAACGTTGTTCTCCTATCTTCCTCCACTGCCATTATAACGTGGACCTTACTATAAAGATATCGCCAGCTTGCGATACCTAGCGCATGGTTTTGAAGAATGTTAGTTGAATATTTGTCAGTGGCCAAAGATGTTCCTCTCGCGAATCTACACAATTTTCCTACTTGTTTCCATAGGGTTTCTGAGGTGAGAATAATTTTCTATAATTTCACTCGCAGAAGGACATAAAAAGGATAATAATTATTCATGCTTAGGAAAACAGATGATAATTTCGTCGTCTGTCGATAACAGAAGATGCGTGTGTTGTGTTGGAGATCAGCTGTGTAATCAATCAGCTTATCGTATCTCACGAGAAATATTATTATATTTTTTATAATTATTATTATATTTAGGGATTTTAATTAACTTGATCAAAATAATCTTATTTGTTGACATGACAGGTATATCATTCTAAATAAGAGTATATCAGAATTTTCAAAGTTATTCATTATTTTACTGTTTTAAAAGATTAGTGAGTGTTTTTTTTTCATTTAATTTGGTTTGTAAACAATCTAAATTGGAACTTTTCTGTTTTAAATGTTTGGACTGGAAATTGGACCTGAATTCAAGTGTATAGAACATAACCTACTTTTTGGACTAATTATAGTGCATAAATCAAAATTCGGGGAAGAAACAGTTTTGGGCTTTGCATATTAGTCCTTACTCAATCATTTTGAAGAATTGTGTTCTGTTTATAAATAAATATAAACTGGTTGGCCGCTGTGGCTTCGTATAAAATGAGCGCTGCTATCCAGAGATTGTCAGTTTGGTGTAAGGGTAAGCATTCCTAACTGGCAATTGGGAGGTACCGGGTTCGATTCCCGGGCTGGCAAATAATTTTTGAATAGTAGTTCTCATCGAATTTCCATCTAGCTGTTAACCCTGTTGTCAATGTCTGCAGTAGCAGAAGTCTTCGGGGTGATTTACAGCATTTATTTAGGATTTTCGTTTGATAATAATTATATAAATAAATAAATAACGAGCAAAGCTCGGTACCCCGATATTGTTTATATGAATATTATAGAGAGTTTGATTCTTTTTTCAGATCAAATGCCAGTCCGTCTGACAGTTCTCAATTGGGAGCTGGTCCCATAAAACCGCCATCTCAGTCATTCGATGTAAGTAAAGTTGGTTAGGCAAATACAATTCTATGCTTGAATTATTACTTTCCTTGCCATAGGTAAGGAAAGTATTGCTTTCCGAAAAAAATTAAGGTACCCAATTTCTAAAATTCTATACGTTTCAAGGTCCCCTGAGTCCAAAAAAGTGGTTTTTGGGTATTGGTCTGTATGTGTGTTTGTGTGTGTGTGTGTGTGTGTGTGGTGTGTGTGTGTGTGTGTGTGTGTGTGTGTGTGTGTGTGTATGTGCGTCTGTGAACACGTTATCTCATCTCCCAATTAACGGAATGACTTGAAATTTGGAACTTAAGGTCCTTACAATATAAGGATCCGACACGAACAATTTCGATCAAATGGCGGCTGAAATGGCGAAAATGTTGTCAAAAACAGGGTTTTCGCGATTTTCTCAAAAACGGCTCCAACGATTTCGATTAAATTTATACCAAAAATAGTAATTGATAAGCTCTAGCAACTGCCACAAGTCTCATATCTGTAAAAATTTCAGGAGCTCCGCCCCATGTATGCAAATTCGATTTTAGATTCCCAATTATCAGGCTTCAGATAGAATTTGAACAAAAAATTTTGAGTGGAAAAGATTGAGCATGGAAATCTCTACAATTAATATCTAGTAACATTTTCACTTTAAATTGAAAATAAGCTTGAAATTTGAGAAAATGTGATTATTCAATTGAAAACTGTTGGCAACTGTAGATTCTAATAAATGATTCACTATGAAGAGATAGCAGACCTCGAATGTCTCCAGCGTTATTGTCCCAGCTGGCTCAGATCTTTGTTTATAAGTAGACTTAGGATGCGCGTGCACACTAGCGTCAGGTGATTTTCATAACGGCAAGGAAAATTGTATGAGTGCGCCACACCAGATTTTTTAGAATTGTGATTCCACCAATTCGATGATATTGAAAAACGCTCAGTATGCCCAATTCTATATTGTCTTCTATGATAATATGATAGTCCATATCATTATAATCCATTAAAATCAGGTAGAGAATTAGTTTTATATATACCGTATTTTGGTCAAAGTGCAGTTCACAGTGGAACCCCGATAATTCGGCTTTTATAATTCGTGATCCTCTAAGGGCCGTTTGCACAGTATAGATTGCAAAACTCGATTAAGTTAATCGAGTTTAAGTTAATCTGAAAGTTTAAACTTGAGTCGGTTTTCTCAGTGCATTTACTAATCCAGTTTAAGTTAAACTAGTTCAGCGTTGAGTTGGTAATAGAATGTCATTGTTTATAATATCAGGAAGACTGATTTTTACAGGAAATTTTTTATTTGTTTACAAACGATCAGTAAATTGAGGTTATGTAGCTACTATTTTCTTGTTAAAATGCCACAGAACTGTAAGCTGTACGGTAATAAAAGTGAAAAGAGATCAAGACATTCTTTAAAAACTTATGTTTAGCTGGAACCAAAAAATATATTTTAGAATGTAAGATAAAAAAGTTATATTGTTACTCTTGAATCTACTACGGTCTTTCTCGTTCATTAGAAATCTCTCGAAAGCAGAATATCTTAGTTATGTGTTATTAAAACATGTTTTCTAACCAAATACCACTGTTAAAAATTGTCTTAACTAGTCTTTCTATCAAGTGGTTTATTCAATCAAATACTAATTGGCAGTTGCTTTACTCAAGCAAAACCGTAAAGAAAATTCCCTATCATCCCAGAAATTTCAATTTATTATTTGTTTTTGTCCAATTTTTCTGTTTCAAAATTTCTTCGCAGTTATCTTTTTCTATCGCATTAAAAACTTCTATCAATTCCTCCATTATAATTATTTTTACACTCAAACAATGAATCATTATAACCTAAATAATAAATTATTATTGTCTACAGAAGCAATAAAATCAACTGTCGAAAAAGTTTCGACAAAAGTCGAAAGCTGTTTCCCCATCAAATCTTTACAGATGTCAAGTTAATCCAAATTATTTGGTTCAAACCTCCTGCTTTGGAGGTTTAAACTTTCCCAGAGTTTAAACTCAATACAGAGTTTAAACTGATACTGTGCAAACGGAATTATAGTTTAAACCAAAACAAATCCAGATTTGGTTTAAGCTTTAGCTTAAACTTACACTGTGCAAACGGCCCTAAATATTCGTAGTGGAAGCTTGGTCCTTTAAAAAAGCTCGGTTCTATGATTCGTAGTAAAACAATCTATTTTGCCTCCTTGACAATTCGTACTGAATTCGGGTGCTCTCTTATTGTCGACTCCTATGATTCATAGTTTCATCGGGGTATTGTATTGGTATATTTTCATCGTAGATTGGGGTAACAACTAAAACCAGTTTCTCAACTTTCCAAGGAATAAGTCTATGATTATTATCAGTGAATGATGGAGGACCAATATTCTAGTTTCCGTTGTTACATCGCAAACAATCTATACCGATTAAGAGATATAAAACTATAGTGAGGTCCACGTTTTAATGGCAGTAGAGAAAGATAGCAGAAAAACGTTGCTGATCCTCTGTCTTGTCAATGCCTTCTATAGACGGTAGCTGATACAGGTTTATTCATGTGATATCAACTGTTCATTCTCGTTCAAAATAATCAATTATACTTTATTACGGAAGAAATCATATTTTTCAATGATTCCATAATGAATTTACATATCAAGTATTTTGTCAATCAATTATTAATTCCACATTGTTAAAAGACGAACTGGCAACAGTGCAAAGCGAGAAAGAGATAGCGCTATCCGCTCTGTTGAATGATAGACAAGGATAGCAATATCATTGCCAATCAAACTCTGCCATTATAACGTGGACCTCACTATAGTGATGTATGATAGACTTCACTCAGTTTCTCGTTTTCTCAATCTATTCTTGTATTTTAAAATGAATTTCGTGTTTGTCAAAATTTGTCAAATATGTGAAATATTTCTTAATTCTCAGATCTTAATTGTTCTTCTGGTACATTCATTTATTCTATTTCTCACGTCAACCTTTAACATTTTTAAATAATCATCACTGGGCCAAAAATTAGGTGGTGAGGCAGTGATGTGTGATTTCATAACCCAATAAAACTTTGGACAACATTTATTTTTATTAAATTTTTGGAGTGAAATGGTTCAGGCTAAGCCTAGTTTTTCCTCCATTGTCGAAATTGTATTTTCTACAATAAATGGGATAAATAAAAAAATTAATCATTTCATGTCTTCAGAAACTGTTTTTGTTGAGATATGAAATTGATAATCGACAGTTCTGACCATAATCCTGGTGTGCCTTTAAAAATAAGTGTAATAATATTGTACATGAATGGATAAATAAATATAGTAATATTTATCTATAATGTAATAAAGGGAAGTACTGGCTTATACACGTACGGGATAGGAAAATTATGTTTTCCTACAGTTACGTTGAAAAGTGGCCATTGCTGCACTGATTACAGAACGCAAAGAATCACTTTTCCGTTCTAGTGCGGGAAAAATTTTTCTGCACTCCAGATTTGCAACATGGCAACGCAAAATACTTAGTAGGTTATATGGAGCAACAGTGCAGCAAAATCAAAATGAAGTTGGTAACAGTGACTGGGCTGCTATAGTGAGCAGAGGTGCAACGAAGCACAACGAGCAAATTATTAATTATATACTGTATTATAACCAAGGACAACGAGGACTTTAGGATTTTAGGATTAAGGTTTTTATCGATAATAAAATTACACAGAAAAACATTTGATGGATTTCAGGCAATTTTACCCATAATCAACCACTTTTCATATTCAATGATAACTGTAGGAAAAATTTAATGTGAAATACGTGCGCAAAGTTCCTCTGCTGCACTCAAGAAACCATTCCGCCCTCGCCTGCGGCTCGTGCGTAAACGTTTCTCCCGGTGCAGCAAATTGTCACTTTGCGCACTAGTTGCACAAATAACTATTGACGCATCATCACGTCTGAACTACTCAACTGATTAACTTGAAATTTCGCATATAGATTCTTGATCAACCGAGGATGTTTATAGGCCTATCTTCAATCCTTCAAGATCTTATTACGTCAAGTTTTCAGTTTTTCAAGTTTCAAAATAGACCATAATTTGAAATTTTGCATATAGATTCTCAATTAACTGAGGATGGTTATAGGCCTATTTTCAACTCTTCAAGATCTCATTACGTAAAGTTTCCAGTTCTCAATTTGTCTATTCTTGAAATAGACCCTTGCGGAGCACGGGTTACCTGCTAGTCCATAATATAACGAAGAATTAAACTGCCTTAAACATGTACGGGATAGGAAGTACACGAATGACGCATCATCATTCGTGAACTACTAAACTGATCATTTTGCATTATGATTCTGAATTTACCGATGATGGTTGTAGGCCTATTCCAAATTCTTCAAGTTTTCAATTAGACCCTCGCGAAGCACGGGTTACCTGCTAATCCATAATAAAACACTGGAATTTTGTCTTAATATATCACTCGTGAGTACAAGATTTGTGATAGATTTATTTATTTATTTAATCATTCAGAATTATACAACTTACGGAAAAGTACCACAGGCTTATAAGCCCAAAACGGTTCCAATCCTAATTTACAAAACAGTCCAAATGTAGCTAGGTTATGTGCTAGCTAGATTCATACAATATTACAGTGTTTTATCATTGGAATTATTGATTTATTCTTAATTTTCTATTGATTAATACAATAAGTACATCATCAAAATGATAGGGAGAGAAAAGATATGGTAACCTTGTGCTATTCCTCTCTCAGATTTAGATAAGGTAATACCATAGAGAAACAATAGCGTAAGTAGATATCCCATGGTATAGGGGATTCATGTCGCAACTTTTACTGTTATCTCAATAAAAGGCAATACCATAGAGAAACAATAGCGTAAGTAGATATCCCATGGTATATGGAATTTATGTCGCAACTTTTGCTGTTATCTCAAGCCGATTACTGTCTATGATTGTCTATTTTTACTGTTTTGTTGGGGTGAAAGTGAATGAACGGCATAGTATGAGAGACTACGAGCGTCTCACAGCTTCACGGGAAAAAACTACGTGGACTATCGGCTTGAGATAAAGTAAAAGTTGCAACATAAACGCCCTATACCATGGGATATCTACTTACACTATTGTTTCTCTATGGTAATACATACTCCAAAATAGGTTATGTCTTGTAGTTGTTCACTTTACAAATTTTTACAAATAAATTTTTTTCATATTTCAATAAATTTTGCAGGTAAAGGAGCAGCAAGTTCACCAGTTATCAGTTAATGTTGAGAGCTGTCGTTCAGAATATGAAGATTTTGAAGAGCTGACATCGAAAATTCTGAGTGAAGCTGACGAGTTGATAGGAAAGCAGAAAACCCTGACAGCTGCAGAGACGATTCTAGTGCTGGGAGAGGCTGGAGCTGGGAAAACAAGCCTAGTACAGTTTTTGACAAGAAATCCTTACTTGCAGTTCAGAGAAATCGCTGGGAAATATATGTTCGAGGATGGACAAAGGATTGGGCTCCCCACACTTTACCCTAGGATTGTTCCCTACAACGAAACCATCAACTTTGTCGACTTTCCCGGATTCCAGACTATTCCACAACCTGCAAATGAAGTCGCCTCATCGATTATCATGAAAACCATCACAAAGAAACTCGAAAATGCAAAGATTTTGCTCCTCGTAGACTATGCCACCCTACAACAAGGGGAAGGTTTCATCAACATCCTTCGATATCTCTACAATTTGATTTTAGATTTTGATAAATACAAGGATCACATTGCATTGATCGTCACTAAAGTCTCCCCGAAACTGGATGATGGAGCTCTCAAAGTTCAGGAAACTTCTGGATCAGACACAGCTGGAATCTTGGGAGAAGAAGCTGATATTATAGAGCGAGTCATGGAATATCTCAATCAAACACAGGCATCCTTGGAAGAAAAACTCAAACTAGAATTCAAAAACGAGGTGACAGAGTTTTATCAGAATGTGATAGAACTGTTGAATAGTTTGAAGACAGGAAGCAAGGACGGCAAAGCACCAAGAATCAATGTGTTTTATCGTCCAAACAAACCTGGACCACTGAGGGTTAACAAACTTATGCTGCAGAACAGGGAGTCGTTGCTTAAAACTGTCAGAAACTTGACCAGTTTTGATGTGAAGAAGATGAATTTCGGTTTTGGATTGTCGGGTGAAGCGAACGTGTTTCTGAACTGTCTATTGGTATTCTTGAGCGACCATTACAAAAACAGAGTGAATAATGTCGTTAGATATGTTGAAACCTCTGCACGTGAAAGAATGATTCATAATATCGATTTTTGCGAAGGAAAAATTACTAATCTACAATCACTGGGTATTAGAACAGAACTGTTAATGCAAGAGATTGGACAAGTCACACGCTACGATGAGTTCTCCAAAGCTTTCAATTCCTCTGACTTTGCCATATTGTCGTCTTGGTATTTGGAAACCAGCGAAAAAATAATATTCAATTTCTTGGAGAAGTATGGAGAAATTATAATGGGATTGGTTGACACAAGTGAGGTATTAAAACTATCTACTTGGACTAGTAGAGTGAGAGATGCTTTAGAACTTATGAAGAAGGAGGAAAAATGGTGTAATACACTAATCAAGTTCATTGATGGACTTTCAAGTTACAAAATGCAAGGAAAGAGGAACAAGATTTACGATGAAATGTATTCTGTTAAACCCACATACGATAATATTGAACATCCACTTATATCAATATTCTTGAATGTTACTGATAGCAGCGCCACTCAACTGTTTGGAGATCCACAAATAATCAGTGAGAAAGAATTATCAGAAATTGAATCTATAGCACGCATTATGTTGAAGAATGGCTATGATGTCCGGTGTTCATCCCAGGGAAGACTTCGAGTGAGAGGGTTCGTGATTTGTATGTCCCATATCAATTCAGATGAATTTCTAGATTCCCGTTGTGGAAATAAATCGGTCACCGACTTGATTATCTATGCTGCAAGTAAAATGTTCATAGATGTTCCAAATTTGAATGGGAGATTGGAAGAGGTAGACATTTATCTAGCATCACCTCACTGGGAGGTGATCGGGGAAAGAGCAGATATAAAATTGGTAGGTCGAGCGGGACAAAGAGAATCAGACAGTATTTACTTGGAGAATGGAAAGGATGGGAAACCTGGACTTGCAGGCGACTTGGGAGGAAGTTTTCACGGTTTTGGTGTCAATTTTGTGAACTGTGAAAATCTGCATATTATGTCTGTAGGAGGCAAAGGAGGTCCGGGGATTGATGGGGCAGACGAAAAACCAGGAAGGGATGGCAGAACTGGTTATGAGAAAGCTGTTAAGGTACTGGGATCGAAAAGAGGGTTGAAAAATTATCTAGAGCATGAAATAACCCAGGCACATGACTCACTCGAGCTGACTGAAAGTATTTTGCGTGGAAATATTTCCATGAATGAAGACAAAATTGGAGGGGATTTCCTGGGATTATCCATATACAAGTTCGGTGGTGATTGTGGAAGGGTAGGGGAACTAGGGGGGTACGGTGGTAGGGGTGGATTTGGAGGACTTGGAGGCAAGTTTGAGGTTGTGGAAGCGGGTGACCACCCATCCAACATCACCTTCCTGTCGAAAAATGGGGAAGACGGCGAGAATGGGAAGAGAGGTCAATCTGGGGGCCATGGAAAGGATGGGACTGGGTTGACTTGCTACAATATCAAAACAACAGAGCAAGCTTCAAATGGCTCAAGATCTTACTGGAAGTGTTTCAAAACAGATAGCAGGTGCAGTCACGATGTCAAACTGGAAATAAAATGTGGAACGGATTATCATATTGATTCTGGAATTGAACGTCCATCAAGGACCTTAGACTTTACAAGTCCTCATAGACTTTTTCAATATTGGTCAATTAATCATTCGTTCAGTTTCAAAGACTCGAGCACATCGAAGAGCAAGAGGAATTTGAAGGCCATCAAGGCTCTTAGTGACTTTGAAAAATTCCTTTGGTCATACTCAGATTGAGTAAATAGTTATTATTGTCTAAATAACCTGAAAGATTATGATTAAATATGTTTCAAAGGGGTGCAATGACTTTATAACCATGGTCCCTTTTCTGCTTAGGGCTACTTGTGATATGAATAGAAATACAAATCTCAGTACCCTTCTTTTGAATTATTTTATCACAATTATAATTATCACATGGATATGATCATTGCAATAAAATAATTCGAAAAAGGTACTGAGATTTGTATCTCTATTTCTAATCATGGTTATATAAAGGGAGAGGTTCGGCTCATACTCTTTAATGGCAATAATATTGATATTATTCGAAATATTTTCATTCTAAGGGCCGGCTTCCGAGCTCGGGATTCAGCTAAGTTCTAGACTTTAAACAGCTGGAGTCAGGAAATTGGCTTTCCAAAACGGTGCGTAGTCGCAGTAAACAATTAAATTCAATTTCGTAAAACTAGAAAATCGAACACAATATAGAATAATGAGAAAATAGTGTGAAGTTCGGTTTCAACTATTTTTAATCATCCAACAATTTTTCATTTCGTCAATGAACAACGTTTCCAATTAATGATAATACTGCATGATATTAATATTTGAGAATCAGATTATAAAGTTTAAGATTGGAAATATATCTATTATAAAATGTGCAGTTTACACATTTTCTCCTTCCTCTTTTCCTCCTCCTATTCCTCCTCCTCCTCCTCCTCCTCCTCCTCCTCCTCCTCCTCCTCCTCCTCCTCATCGTCCTCATCCTCCTGCTCCCACTACTAATCCTGTCACTCACTTTTCAAACAATAATGTGATTAAATTGATACTATAATCTTTTTTAAGATACAATAACTCTTTTGAGATTCAACATATTTCGTACTTTCCGAATTTATCTGGAAGAAAAATTAGTTCTCTGAAAGTTTGGATATCACGTAAAATTGCCTACGACATTCGGTTCAAAAGTTATTAACAAAAACCTGTATTAACCACCAAAATTACGTCTGTAAAATGAGATTCTCTACAATAAAATTCCAAGCTCATAGTCAGGCTTAGCTCTGCTGGCGATGGGAACGCCCGCGCTATCTAGCGTCCTAATTTTTAACTAACATACGCTTGGATTCAATGCAGGCTTCTAGTTTTCATCAAATTACCGCTTTGCCGTTGATTTTATGAGCAAATACTACTTGACAATATTTGTAGAGAGTATTCTACTCTATATTTTATATCCATATAATTTTTTCGATTTAGTTGATTATGAATGCACAATTTGAAATGATAGAAAGCATGCGGTAGTTTTGAGGCCTGAAGTCACTTTGAAAGCTTTGAAAAATTGCAGATTTTTAGTTGTCCACTAATAACTTCCAAACGACACATCGTAGCGAAATTTTCACTGTATTCATTGTTGTAGAGAATAATATTTTCTACGAATTGGTGTGTTGACTCATTCCTGTACAATTGATATTAAAGGAGTTTTAGTTATCTAAAGCTGGAAAACTGAGAAAGTTATGATACAGGTCTTTAGTTTTTCAATAATTACTCCTTAATAGAGCATCGTAGTGAAATTTTGACAATTTTAATTTTTGTAGAGAATTCAATTTTCTACAATTTGGTGGTTGATTAATTTCTATACAGTGAATATTAAAGAAGTTACAGCTATCTAAAGTTGTGTAGTTCACGGAAAACTGAGAAAATTATGATACAGGTCTTCAGTTTTTCACTAATAACTTCCAGAATATGCAACCTGCAAAAATTATGATCATATTCATTGTTGTAGAGAATTATATTTTCTAGAAACTGGTGTTTGACTCATTTCTATACATTGACGTTAGAGAAGTTACAGCTATCTAAATCTGTGTAGTTTAAGTAAAACTGAGAAAATGATGATACAACTCTCTAGTTTTTCAATAATAAATCATTAAATTTTGAATATCCTCATTGTTGTAGAGAATTCAATTTTCTACAAACTGGTGTCTGATTCTCATACAAACGACATTGAAGGAGTTACAGCTATCTGAAGTTATGTAGCTTTTGGAAAACTGGGAAAAAATTGGTTTATCCAATACTAATAATATAAGTGAAATAATCATGGAATATCCATAATAGTGAATTTATATTCACATTGGAAATAATTCAACAGTTTCATGCCACTTACATAAAATATTTAGTTAAATTTAGCACCCACTCACCTTCCTACATAATTTACTAAGGCTTTATACTCAGATTTTATAGAATGTAACAGAAGATTGAGGAGAAAAATAAGAAGAAGGAGAAGCGAGGAGGAGGAGGTTGATTGATTGATTGAGTACTCTATTTATGCAGATTAAAATATATATTGGCTGGAGGAGGTGGAGGAGAATGAGGAGGAGGAGGAGGAGGAGAAGAAGATGAAGAAAAAGAAGAAGAAGAAGAAAATACGGCCATCTCCTTTTCTAGGTGATACATCAATCACCATTTTTTATCTTTATTACTTAATAAATGATAAGGTATGGATTATACGTGATAAAACGTGACTGTATGTGAAGTAATTGTCAAAACAGTTCGTGACTATTGGACTATTATTTTCAAAAATACATAAATTCTTCCAATAAATTTTATGCCAGCTGTAATGTTTGAACATAGGATAAAACAATCTTATATGTTTGAAGTTATAAGTTCAATCGTATAGGTTTTCTCTGGTTTGTGCTGAATAATTTATGACTTCTCTATTCATTTTCCTCTATGCCTGTCTCCTAGCACTTCTCTACCTCCCCCTTCTTCTTCTTCTTCTTCTTCTTCTTCTTCTTCTTCTTCTTCTTCTTCTTCTTCTTCTTTTTCTTCTTCTTCCTCTCATCCTCCTCCACCTCTTCTGTTCTCTTACTGTTATTATCATTTAGATAAATAACTTTCTCTTCTTCTTCTTCTCCTTCCTCTTTTTAATAAAGGCAGCTAATCAATCAATCAATCTTCTTTCTCCTCTTCTTTCTTTCTCACCACTTATTCTACTCCTTCTATTTATCCTCCTCCTTCTTATTCTTCTTCTCCTGCTTCTCCACCTCTTCTAATCCCTCATCGTTCTTATCGCTCTTAATAATACTTAATTCTCATTGGAAATCATACAGCTCTATCAGAACTCTCGCTTCAGTACTCGGATATTCATTCACAATTTGTGATAACTCAGTACGGTATACTAAATCCAATACTAACTTTATACTGTAACTCAGATTCCAATTTATAGATTTTGAAAAAAGTTTTGCATTTGAAATCATTTTGATTGCCCAAAAAACAAAACATCATCAACTTTAAATTTTTTACCGACCAATATCTGATTTTGACTTTCTGATTTTTGAATTTTCTATTCTCTTAGATTCTCTTAATCGATTGTGACACTGAATAACTATTAATACTTCAGATACTATATCCTGGATATCATGGCTACGTATTCCAGATCCTATTCCGTATTTTGCTGACTCTGCTATTGACTGACTTTTGCTGTGTTCTGGTTGGGTATGATTCCTGGCTCGAGAATTGGATTGATCCTGACCAATGGTGGCCTCAAATTCCTTTCAAATATGTGAGTTAATATGTGTAAAATAATAGATGCATGCTACATAATTGAATAAACGTTTATTCTTGTCTATCCTATTATATTAAGCGAGAAATTTCTTCTATATATTTGGTTATTTTTATATCTGGCTATTTTCATATCTGGTTATTTATGTTTTACGGATCTCGAAAACTGCTCCAACGATTTTCACAAAATTTAGAACATAGTAGGTTTATGATATAAAGATTCGATTGCACTAGGTCTCATTCTTTGTAAAACTCGCTGAACGACATCAAAAGGATAATTCATCCTTGGAAAACAGATGATAATTTCGTCGTCTCTCGATAACAGAAGATGCGTGTGCCTGTGTGGGAGAGAGACAGAATTATTTCCATCTGTGTAATCATAATCAATCAGCGAGAAATTTTATCTAGCTGTAAATTTTTAATCGATTTGATCAACATAATCTCATTTGTTGACATGCCATGATAATCCTCCTAAACAAGAGTCTATATATATAAAAGCGAAATGACACTCACTCACTCACTCACTGACTGACTGACTCACTCACTCACTCGCAGAACTAAAAATCTACCGGACCAAAAACGTTCAAATTTGGTAGGTATGTTCAGTTAGCCCTTTAGAGGCGCACTAAAAACGGATTTGAAATAGTATATTTCGCACCTAGGGTCGAAAATGTACGTTTTCCGGCTCGAGATCGCGGTTTTCAAGTTCGAGACGAAGTCGAGAACTTGAAGCATTCGAGAGCCGGAAAAACATTTTTGCCCGTGTTGCGAACGCTATTTTTCGCCACACCAAAAAAAACTTCCCAATATAAAAGAAATTGAAAAATAAATAAAATTCAAACAGCCTATTATGATAGTTTGAATCTTGGTTATGACAACTTTTACTGTCAATTAATTTCAATATTACTAATTAATAATTTACAATAGTGACCATATTTTTATACTATTAATATTTTGAATTTTTATAGCTCGCGCTTTGTGCCCGGTGCAATATCTCATGGATAGATGGATGAATAGAATTTTCATTACTATTTTGAAATAGTGTGATGAAAAAATTAATATAATTGCATATTTCACAGTTTTGTCTCAAAATATATCTAAAAAATTGATTGAAATTTAAATTACGGTAACTAATATAAAAAAATAGCTAATAAAAGTCGAAATTCATAGACAAAAAAAAAATGTCATTGACCGAGATTCTAACCTAGATCATTTTTGTTATTCACTGAGCTTTGAGTTCTGATGTATTACGCCTTTACGCTCTCGGCCATTCCATACTGTTGAATGTAGAGGCCTGACTGATAAGAGTTAGCATACAGCACGTAATACTGTAGGTACTGTGAACTAGACTTCTAAAAATGTTTACTTCACTCCTAAAAAGCGTACAACTACAGACTTTGGCTCATGACTTATATTTATTAAAATTAATATTATTATCTGTCTCACAATAAAATTTTCACTCTGAATTTAAGTCAGGTAACGTATGTAGGCTACTATAATATAGTGTATAGCGGCAAATTTGAAGCCGGTTTGCCGGCATTTTCACAACAAAATATTGCTCTGAAAATAGTTAAATCATAGAGAAAACATTCGAAGATTCAATCTTGAGTGGGCCTAATGTTTTCTCTATATGGTTTAATATTGAAGAAAAATTATCTAAAAGTTTTAATAATGAATTACCGAAAAATTACTAGGTATTTTTCAGTCAAGGCTGAGTTTCACCAGTAGGCTTACCTTAAACTTTAGATCTCTGCTGTATTTTCTTATTATTATTGTTGATTGTATTGCATTAAGAAGTGGAATTCGATAATAAAAAAGAAACAATTATTACTCTACCTCACTTTTAAATATTGATACAATTATTGTACTTTGATTTCAAATTCGATTCTTTACTTTTAAATACTTGCGATACGTACCTTTCTGACAATGGATAAAGCAGCAAACATTATATTATTGAGGCTATAGAGATATCATCGTATTCTATTGTTTGATATCAAAAACACAATGATAAATATCAAATTATGAAACAGTAATTTATAAAATATATTATAGACATAATTCCGCGATTCACGATACATAATTATATAGATTATTACAGTCGTTATGAGATTATCTCTCTATGATTTTTGTGAGATCGGACACGATCAGCTGTTATTCAAGGTCATTTTACAGCCCTAGGGCCGTAAAGTTTTACCGGCCTGGTCGGAAAACAATCACTTTCGGCCTCCATATGACGCACGTAAACCAGCTCATTACATCCAAGTGTGGCGAAAAAAATTTAAATCCAAGGTTGGTTTTTAAGGGTTCAAAGTTCGTCTTTTAGCATGTATATTCTTCTTATTCCAATCTCTTAATTGTAATTGGAATGTCCATACCATATGTTAATATAGAACTATAATCTAGAGAGAGTACCTCTTCGAAACAGTTGTTAACTGGTAACTGAATTAATAATTTTAAGGATTGACATTTAGTTGAGTTGACTTTGTTAGGTTGGCACCAAGTTGAAGATTGAAATGCATTTATCGCGTAAAAAATGATTGGGCACTGCTACTTCAATCAGAGCTATTCCTGGCCATATCTGTATAGCCAGACGTTTAGTCTGGACCCCCGACTGTATCATCCTAACATATGATAAAAAAGCTCAAATGAAAAATGCAGGCGAGCGAAGCGAGCCTGCTGATCTCATTCTTGGACGATCCAGTCGGGGGTCCAGGGGGCGGAGCCCCCTGGCTTGATGGATATGGCGAGCCAAGCGAGCCTGACGGCTAGTATATCATAATTTTCAAAGTTGATCATTATTTGACAATTTCAAGTGGTTAGTGAGTGTTATTTTGTTATTTAATTTGGTTTGTATATAATCTGAATCATATTTTTATTTTTTTTTTTTTTAATGTTTGAACAGAACATTTAACCTGAATTCAAGTGTATGGAACATAACCTACTTTCTGGACTATTTAAAGTGTATAAATCAAAATTCGGGAAAAACAGTTTTGGGCTGTGCCTGTTAGTACTTCCCCAATCATTTTAAAGAATTGTGTTCGGTTTATCAAAAGTCAATAAATAAATAACGAGCGAAGCTCGGTGCCCCGATATTACTATCCTAATTACTGATGAAGTAATATAAGTCCTAATAACAATGTAGTAAATCATTTGGAATAAAGTCCTAATAATAAGTAATATAAGTCCTAATAACAATGTAGTAAATCATTTGGAATAAAGTCCTAATATAAGTAATATAAGTCCTAATAACAATGTAGTAAATCATTTGGAATAAAGTCCTAATAATAAGTAATATAAGTCTTAATAACAATGTAGTAAATCATTTGGAATAAAGTCCCAATAATAAGTAATATAAGTCCTAATAACAATGTAGTAAATCATTTGGAATAAAGTCCTAATAATAAGTAATATAAGTCTTAATAACAATGTAGTAAATCATTTGGAATATAAGTACTAATAAAGTAGTATAAGTCCTAATAACAATGTAGTAAATCATTTGGAATATAAGTCCTGATAATAAGTAATATAAGTCCTAATAACAATGTAGTAAATCATTTGGAATAGTCTATAATGATCTTCCTCCAGACGGCACTTTGTCATGGAGAAAAAACCGAAGATAATATTTTATAATTGATTTCTTATGTATTGCAACTATTGTGAAATTGAATAAAGGTCATTCTATTCTATACTCTCATGATCTATTCAAATTTCCTGTGGTAACTTACATTCATTTTCAATAACTATAGTGAGGTCTTACCTTATAATGGCAGTGTTTGATTAGCAATGCTATTGCTATCCTTGTCTATCATTCAACAAAGCGGATAGCGCTATCTCTTTCTCGCTTTGCTCTGTTGCCAGATAGGCTTTTAACAATGTAAAACTAATAATTAATTGATAAAATATTCAATCTTGATTATCAAAATTTATAATGAAGTTATTGAAGAATATAATTCCTTGCTTAATAAAATATAATTGTTTATTTTAAACGAGAATGAACAGTTAATATTACATCAATAAAACTGTATCAGCTACCGTCAGGAAGACATTGACAAGACAGTGAGGATCGGCAACGTTGTTCTCCTATCTTTCTTCACTGCTATCATAACGTGGATCTCACTATAGGCCCGGTTGCACAAATCTATACTATAATAATCGGACAATTTATTCTATGAAATTGGGATGAAAAGAAGTTTTTGACTGTCTGTTTATTTGTCCTTAAGTTGATTGTAAATGATAAATAACTAAATAATGAAGGAAACAATTATTGGCTTATACACGTATGGAATAGGAAAATTATGTTTGACGCATCATCAAGTCTGAACTACTGGACTGATTAACTTGAAATTTTCAATATAGATTCTTAATTAACCGAGGATGGTTATAGGCCTATATTCAATCATCCAAGATTTCATTACGTCAAGTTTTCAGTTTGTTAAATTTCAAAAAAAGACTGTTGCGGAGCACGGGTCACCTGCTAGTCATCATCAAAATGCCATGAAAATCAATCAGAGAAGCCTCCTCTTCAAAAACGCCTTCTCTGATTGGTTCTCGTGGAATCAAAACATGATTAAAATTTAACAGGCGTTTGTGCAACCGCGCCTTAGAGTTATAAAATGAAAAAAAATACATTTTTGTTCAAATTTCTCATCTAGCAGATTGCAGGAACAAAATATGCTTCTCGAATGTGATATGCTTGAAATTGTATGGTAGTAATGTTGAATTTTAAAGGATCTGTATTCATTGGTGAGATTATCTGAGATTAATGAATAGATTTGAATCTTTTCATCGAGAATCTCATGGGATAAACCAAATCTGTTCATTGAAAGGAGAGACAAGACATAAAATTTGCGCTTGTCCAAGTATAGAAGTAGTGCCTCACAATGTAAGCTCATTGAATACTAATTTTAACTGAATAATTCACCCTGTATTCACACTTCTCATATTATAGCAGGACATTTGTTAGGTCAACCTCTATCCATAGCCCATAGCCCGAATATCAACCAAATCTGGCAGATTTGCATTTTTGATTTGAATCCATGAACATCAAGAATTTTTGAAAAATTGGCTAAAATTAAAGTAGCTCAAACTGTCAGAGATGATAGTACTTGACAAGAGGAACAATAATATGTCATCACATTGGCCAAATTCACTCCTATTCTAGAGCTATAATCATTTTAAGATGAGTGATTTTTCTGATCTGTAAGTGGAGGTAAGATTTTTATATATCTATATATATAAAAGCGAAATGGCACACACTCACTGACTGACTGACTGACTCACTCACTCACTCACTCGCATAACTAAAAATCTACCGGACCAAAAACGTTCAAATTTGATAGGTATGTTAAGTTGGCCCTTTAGAGGCGCACTAAGAAATCTTTTGGCAATATTTTAACTCTAAGGGTTGTTTTTAAGGGTTTAAAGTTCGTCTTTTAGCATGTATATTCTCCTTATTCTCTTAATTATAATTGAAATTTCCATATCATATGTTACTATAGAACTATAATCTAGATAGAGTACCTCTTCGAAACAGTTGTTAACTGGCAACTAAATTAATAATTTTGTCAGGTTGGCATTAAGTTGAGTTGACTTTGTTAGGTTGGCACCAAGTTGAAGATTTAAATGCATTTATCGCGGAAAAATGATTGGGCACTGCTATTTCAATCCTGGGAAAATTATATTACTATCGGTCAGGCTCGCTTCGCTCGCCATATCCGTTTAGCCAGCCGTTTAGTCTGGACCCCCGACTGGATTGTCCTAACATTATGATATAAATGCCCAAATGAAAAATGCAGGCGAGCGAAGCGAGCCTGCTGATCTCATTCTTGGACGATCCAGCCGGGGGTCCTGGGGGCGGAGCCCCCTGGCTAGACGGATATGGCGAGCGAAGCGAGCCTGACGGCTAGTGTTTAATAATGCTGAAATGAAACATAGTTTTATTCCTTCAAGTAATGTCTAAATTTCAGCTCATTATAAATACCAATTTCAGCTGATTTGGTCCATAGCTTCTATTCCATACACAAGCGCAAACTTCAGGTTTGAATAATTATTTGACATGTAATTTGAATTTTTTTTTTCAATCAATCATTTCATTTTATTAAAAACACACAAAACAAGACAAAACCAAATTACAAAGAATTATGAAACAAGTAAAACACAATAAAATGTTACAGATATAAAAAACCATGGGCTTTGTGGTTGGGTGTGTTGGAGAAGAGAAAAAAAGAGAGGAAGATACCTAGCCAACTATGGTTTCCCATGTAATAGGCAGGCAAAGAAGAGAAGAGAAGTAATGAGGGAAAAAGGTAAGGGAGAAATGGGAGAAGGAAGAAAACAGAGGAATAGGTACTCAAAATAAAGGTAAGCGAGTCCACTGAAAAATGAAAAAACAATGCTGGAGCAGAAATCTCGAGTCATATATCTAAATGGAAGAAGAAATTACTCTATGTCCAGTTTTTATATCCAGTTTAATTTTTCCGCTGATCTATTGTCCATGAGAAAGTGATTTGGAATGAGGTTTATTATTTTAGTACTTATGTAAATTAACTGCCTCCTTATACATTCAATATTAGTGTTATAGGTTACATATTTGTTAGCAGTGGCCCTTGGATTATAATTGATAAATATGCTTCTGATATCTATCAAAAAAACTTTTCTGGTAGCAAAATTAATAGAGGACCAGGTAGGCTGAGTCCTGAATACAACTCGTCCTACCAAAACAATAGGTAATGCGAATAATTGCAAAATCAAATAGTGAATAATTGTTATTTTTATCGTTGAATTAATTGTGATGTAAGTTTCAAAATACATAAGTTGAATGTGATGCCAATTGTAAAGACTTTTAAATTGTGAAAAAACAAATTCAAAAAATAAATGATTTTGTATTCAAAATTTTGAATATTATTCAATGTCCTGAAATGACAAACTCTTTGATTGCCTTTGTAGGCACAGCTCATAAGTAAGATAAATCTATATAAGTAAATGAACAATAGCAGTATGAATGATAATGAATGAATGAAAATAGACAGATGAATGAATAAGAATGGATGATATTACAAATTTATGATGAATATACAAGGTTGAGTAAACCTGAATATCTTGAGGATGTCGAAAGCTGTCGAAGATTGTAGGCATTTGTAAGAAATGCTCCGGCAATGGAAATCATCATCACCATACCGGCCAGAGAGTGGAAGGGTATATGTAACCCCAAAGTGGAATGCTAAATTGCACAGTCGACCAAGTGAGTGGGAGGGTATATGGAACCCAAGTGGATGCAATTTCGACTGTCAATAGAGACTGCAGACCTTTATCGGTAGATTCGATCGTAGGTAGAATTGTAGAACAGATTCGGTAGCAGATTGATTCGAGAGATGTAGAGAGAGATTGATTGAGTTTCCCAAAATCCAAACAGAAGTTTGAGATTCAACACAATCCGTGAAGACATACAAGTTGTTTGATTGAATTAGGCCAATATTTATCGCAAATATGCCAATGAAACATGAAAGTACTGAATATTCAGCTGGAATAAATTCAAATTCGAAAATTGAAACAAGAGCTGGCCAATTCCCACATTCCGGAATCGAGTTGAAAACAAGAAGCAGCACACCAGCGCCACACAAACCGAGTGGAGCAAAACCTACCTACAAACGGTTTCCGCAAGTGAGAAATGCAAGAATAAAAATACAAAACACAAATATTATTCAAAAGCAATTGAAAAAGGACAAATTTGAAATTAATCAAATAATACTAGACAACAAATTGAAATTATTACAAAGATACAAATATTGAAAACAATGCAGACTAAATCTGCCAAACGTTGGCTATACTGGCAACGCGCTAAGTTCAAAGATCAAGGATGATGCAAATTGAGTTTTAACAATAATATTTAAGTGTAGAGTTTATTGTGAGAGGAAATCGGATCTATATTTTATTAAGTACTCAATTACGGTTTTTATGTATAATTGACGTATAGTCATGACCTCAAAATCACTAAAAACCATATCCCTTGGATAGAGCCTGGGTTTGCTTGATATAGTTTTAATTATCAGTTTTTGTGCAACAAATAATTCAGCAATATTACAGTTGAAACAGCCTCCCCAAACAACTATGCCATACTGCAGAATTGACTTGACTAGAGCATGATACATCATTTTCAGGTGGTTCTTATTAAGAATTCTGTTAACTTGGTAAAATTTAAAAGATAAATATCCAATTTTTCTACATATTTAATATGAATTTAATTGTATTTAATATGAACATCCCATTTAAGGTTTTCATCAATTATGATTCCCAAGTACTTAGTATTATTGACTTTTTTAATGGTGGGACAATCACAATTACCCAAGTTTAAATTGCACTGAGAATGGAGTCTCAAATCTTGATTCTCGTTGCCCTACTCTATTTGCAGAGAAAGTTATGTAATTCGTTTTTCAATATTTAAACTTAAGGTATTCTTATCTAACCACCTCTTAATTAAAAGCATATTATTTTCAGCTATGGTATGAACTTCATTCCATGAATTACCGTGAAAAATAGCTGCAGTATCATCTGCAAAGGATATCACAGTTGAGTTTAGAAGTCTTAAATTTGAAAAGTCACTTACATAGAGTATGAAAAGGATGGGAGAAAGTACAGTACCTTGAGGAAGACCATAAGAAGTTGAGTTAGTTACACTAGATTGATCATTTATGGTTAGGGACGGGTTCTATACTCGGATAGCTTTTGAACAATTTAAGCGAGACTCCTCTGAAACCATAGGACTCCAGTTTATTGAACAAAGTATTATGAGGTATTGGATCAAAAGCTTTGCGTATATCCAGGAAGACCGCAATAGTTTTAATTATATAGGATTTGTATTTATTTGTGAGATTATCTGAAATTAATGAATAGATTTGAATGTTTTCATCGAGAATCTCATGGGATAAACCAAATCTGTTGATTGAAAGGAGAGACAAGACATAAAATTTGCGCTTGTCCAAGTATAGAAGTAATGCCTCTCAATGTAAGCTCATTGAATACTAATTTTAACTGAATAATTCACCCTGTATTCACACTTCTCATATTATAGCACGACATTGTTTGGTCAACCTCTATCCATAGCCCGAATATCAACCAAATCTGGGAGATTTGCATTTTTGATTTGAATCCATGAACATCAAGAATTTTTGAAAAATTGGCTAAAATTAAAGTAGCTCAAACACTCAGGAATATGATAGCACTTGACGAGAGGAACAATAATATGTCATTACATTGGCCAAATTCACTCCTATTCTTCAGTTATAAGCATTTGAAGATGAGAGATTTCTCTGATCTGAGAGTGGAGGAAACATTTTATATATCTATATAATAAGAGAGAGTAGGGTTGTGTTTGTTCGTGTGTTCGTTTGTTCGTTTGTTCGTTTGTTCATTTGTTCGTTTGTTCGTTTGTTCGCATCAAAACATGTCAACTTGTGGATTGCATACCGGAAAAACGGGAATGATTTAGATCCCCAAATTTTGAACATAGATTCTAAAAATATCAATCTCGTGCACCTGGAAGCCCAAATTTCAATTTTCCTTCTAGATTTTTCAGAATTAATGTCAAATTCATCTATGCTACCGTAGGCTACATGAAGTTTCATAGCCCAAAGTGTGTCTATTTATGAGCAGGTTATAAGACTTTTACGAACCATTAATGTTTATGTAGCACAGCGGTAAAAGGCCTGCTTACGGAGCGATGGTTCCTCGGTTCAAATCTCCGAGGTTTCCCATTTTTTTGTTCTTAATTTTTCCCCTCAAAACTTATTATTATCAATTATTTTTTGAAGGAATTTGTTTTCATTACTATTGAACTTGGATTTTATCAAATAATTATTTTTAATGTAAAATTTTGCCACCAGTACAAATGAATTGGACATGATCTTCATGCTGTAGGCCTATAATTGAATTTCATGAGAAAAAAATGAATAGATCACAATAAAATAAGAAATAATTTATATTCTTCAGTTATAATGTACTATCAGACACGAATTCCCAGTGAAACGAGTATTTTAGGTATTTTGTTGGAATTGGGAAAACAAAAGGCTGCCTGATTCAAATTGAAGAGGATCCTAATCGAACTAAACTTTATTGATGTATTGGAAAAATCAATATGATTCTGTGAGGTTTCCAAGTATTATGTATTCTTCAGTTTCTATACTATAATAAAGGAAAGAACTGGCTTATACACGTAAGGAATAGGGAATTATGTTTGACGCATCATCACATCTGAAATATACTCAACTGATTAATTTGAAATTTTGCATATAGACTCTTCATTAACCGAGGATGGTTATAGGTCTATTTTCAAATTTCGATTTTTTATTACGTCAAGTTTTCATTTTGCAGTTTTAAAATAGACCCTTGCGAAGCACGGGTTACCTACCAGTGTTTAATAATGCTAATATGAAACATAGTTTTATTCCTTCAAGTAATGTCTGAATGTCAGCTCATTATAAATACCAATTTCAGCTGATTTGGTCCATAGCTTCTATTCCATACACAAGCGCAAACTTCAGGTTTGAATAATTATTTGACATGTAATTCGAATTTTTCTGTTTTTTTGAACAGTGTGAGAGAGACGACCAGTGCAGATGGCACTTCTTTCTGGTGAGGAAAACATCTTGTCAAAATAACCAGTGCTGGGTTTCCTTTATTTAGCTTCTGGGAATATTGGTAACATGAAACTTGTGATGGTCATACACTATTGTAACATAGAATGAAATAAAGATTCTTCTTTTAAAATATTTCATCATCTCACCATCAACCATATGTTATTTCTATCCTATTACATTAAGCGAACAATTTCTGTATATATAAATTCTGGTTATATATAAAATAATTTCTGTTTATTCTTAAATATAAAGAAATAAAAATCTCAGTACACTTTTTTGAAATATTTTATCACTGAGTGATAAAATATTTCCAAAAAAAAGGGTTCTGAGATTTTTATTTCTTCATATTTATATTACAAGTAGCCCTATACAGAAAAGAGATAAATAAGCTGGTTATTTTTATATCTGGTTATTTATGTTTTACGGATCTCGAAAACGGCTCTAACGATTTTCAAGAAATTTGGAACATAGTAGGTCTATGATATAAAGATTCGATTGCACTAGGTCTCATTGTTTGGAAAACTAGCTGAACGACATTAGAAGAATAATTCATCCTTGGAAAACAGATGATTATTTCGTCGTCTCTCGAAAACAGAAGATGCGTGTGCCTGTGTGGGAGAGCGACAGAATTATGTAATCAATCAGCGAGAAATTTTATCTAGCTAGACAATTTAATCGATTTGATCAACATAATCTGATTGGTTGACATGACATGATAATCCTCCTAAATTAGAGTATATCATAATTTTCAAAGTTGATCATTATTTGACAATTTCAAGTGATTAGTGAGTGTTATTTTGTTATTCAATTTGGTTTGTATATAATCTAAATAATATTTTTTTTGTTTTCAAATGTTTGAACAGAAAATTGATCCTGAATTCAAGTGTATGGAACATAACCTACTTTCTGGACTATCATTATAGTGTATAAATCGAAATTCGGGGGAGAAACAGTTTTGGGCTGTGCCTGTTAGTACTTCCCAATCATTTTAAAGAATATTGTGTTCGGTTTATCGATAAATAACGAGCGAAGCTCGGTGCCCCGATATTTATTATTATTTTTATTCATAGCGCTTAGTTGTATATAATTATGTGAGCTTTATTAAAACTCACACAACATGCCACCTGTCATTTACATCCAAGATATAGCATATATAAGCTACATCCAAGATTGGTCTCAAATAGAAATACAAATCTTACCTTTTTTGAATTATTCTATTGGTTGTGATAAAATAATTCAAAAAGTGTACTGAGATTTGTATTTCTATTTATATTACTAGTAGGCCTGAACAGAAAAGAGACAAGATTGGTTTTATTCGATACATTTTTCAATATAGTAATTTTCTTAAAAGTCTATATGTCCAAACTACCAGACAAGGACCTTATTCCCTCTCCAACACTATAGGCACAACTCTTTAATAGTATATCATCTATTTCATTTTCGAATACTTCCAAATTAGTCTAAGTTTTCAACTAGTTTTTCAAAGGATTATATATTTTTCTGCCTGAATATAATGCTCCCTACTCATAGGCGGTAAGTCTGTGCTTTGGGCGAATAAAGATTGTTGTTACGCTGAGGAAACCTGTGAATGGGATGGTTGTCAGCAATTATCTCACTATTTACACTGTCGGTCCCGGCTGAAGTATGACAGTCGTAAGGCCCATTGAAGGAAACCATTACGCTGAGGAAACCTGTGAACGGGGTGTTTGTCAGCAATTATCTCACTATTTAAACTGTCGGTCCCGGCTGAAGTATGACAGTCTTAAGGCCCATTGACGGCTCAAATGATATATTCAGGCGAGGTGGGAACTTCCGTCAGGGACTCCCCACTAATAAAAGCCATACGAATATTATTATCATTATCTCACTATTTCTTTCCATCTACATTAAAATTTCAGCCGGAAGTGTTAAAAGTTTGAGGCCCGGTTGCACAAAAGCTGGTTAAATTTTAACCGTAATTAAACCGGTTCACGAGAACCGATCAGAGAAGGCGTTTTTGAAAAGACGGCTTCTCTGATTGGTTCTCGTGGAGTTAATCTCGGTTAAAGTTTAACCGGCTTTTGTGCAACCGGCAGCACTGAGTGTGCAAGATATGACCCTGTAAGAGTCTCTCCTCCCAAAGTGAGTTAAATTCCTATGATGATGTTATAATGGCAGTGTTTGATAAGCAATGGTATTGCTATCCTTGTCTATATCATTCAGCAAAACGGATAACGCTATCTCTTTCTCGCTTTGCTCTGTTGCCAGATCGTTTTTAACAATAAAATTATTAATTAATTAATTTTGAGAAGTTTTTTTATTCAATATGAATAATTACCACAATATCAACTTCTCAACTACACAAAAAGTAATAATTAATTGATAGCATTTTACAACTTAATTATGAAGATGCATTATTTATTATAAATTGATTAGGTATTTTAAACGAGAATGAACCGTTAATATTACCTCAATAACCTTGTATCAGCTACCGTCTATAGAAGGAATTGACAAGACAGAGGATCGGCAACGTTGTTCCCTCATCTTTCTTCACTGCCATTATAACGTGGACCTCAATATTGTTATCTATATAATAAGAGAGAGTAGGGTTGTGTTTGTTTGTGTGTTCGTTTGTTCGTTTGTTCGCATCAAAACATGTCAACTTGTGGATTGCATACCGGAAAAACGGGAATGATTTAGATCTCCAAATTTTGAACATAGATTCTAAAAATATCAATCTCGTGCACCTGGAAGCCCAAATTTCAATTTTCCTTCTAGATTTCTCAGAATTAATGCTCAAATTCATCTATGCTACCGTAGGCTACATGAAGTTTCATAGCCCAAAGTGTGACTGTTTATGAGCAGGTTATAAAACTACCATTTACGAACGTCTATGTAGCACAGCGGTAAAAGGCCTGCTTGCAGAGCGACGGTGCCTCGGTTCGGATCCCCAAGGCTTCCCATTTTTTTGTTCTTAATTTTTTCCCTCGAAAGGTATTATTATCAATTATTTTTTTGAAGGAATTTGTTTTCATTACTATTGAAATTGGATTTTATCAAATAATTATTTTTAATGTAAAATTTTGCCACCAGTACAAATGAATTGGACATAGTCTTCATGCTGTAGGCCTATAATTGAATTTCATGAGAAAAACATGAATAGATCACAATAAAATAAGAAATAATTTATATTCTTCAGTTATAATGTACTATCAGACACGAATTCCCAGTGAAACGAGTATTTTAGGTATTTTGTTTGGAATTGGGAAAACAAAAGGCTGCCTGATTCAAATTGAGGAGGATCCTAATCGAACTAAAATATATTGATGTATTGGAGAAATCAATATGATTCTGTGAGGTTTCCAAGTATTATGTATTCTTCAGTTTTCTATACTATAATAAAGGAAAGAACTGGCTTATACACGTAAGGAATAGGGAATTATGTTTGACGCATCATCACATCTGAAATATACTCAACTGATTAATTTGAAATTTTGCATATAGACTCTTCATTAACCGAGGATGGTTATAGGTCTATTTTCAAATTTCGATTTTTTATTACGTCAAGTTTTCATTTTGCAGTTTTAAAATAGACCCTTGCGAAGCACGGGTTACCTACTAGTTTATAAATAATGTGATATGTTAATAGTGTTGAAAAATCAACTGTATAAATTTTCTAGGCACAATCAGTCAGGCACTGATCTCATTCATTTTATGCTGACACAGTCAGGAAAAGATGGAATACTTTTAAGCTTCTGGGGGCGGAGTCCCTCTAAAGCAGTGTCCACACTGAACAAGTGTTCGACATACATGTTCGGCAAACATGTTTTTTGAGGAGCTCAGGGACAAACATTTTGAAAAGTTTAGACAGTCGTTGTTTGCCAAACAAAAAATCTTGTGTGGCGCACTCACACAACTTTCCTTGCCGTTATGAATATTGATCAACTGACGCTAGTGTTCCCGCGCATCTCAAGTCTACTTTTCTAAGATCTGAGCCAGCTGGTGACAGGACAATAACGATGCAGACACACGAAGTCTGCTATCTCTTAATAATGAATGATTTTTAATAGAATCAACAGTTGCCAACAGTTTGCAATTGAATAATCTTATCTTCTCCAATTTCGAGCTTATTTTCAATTTTAGGTGAAAATGCTACTGAACAATAATTGTGGAGATTTTTATACTCAATCTTTTCCACTTGAATTTTTTGTTTAAATTGTATCTAAAGCCTGATAATTGGAAATCTAAAATCAAACTTTGCATAAATGGTGCAGTTCTCCTGAAATTTTTACAGATATGAGACTTGTGGCAGTTGATAGAGCTTATCAATGACTTTTCTGGGTATGAATTTGATCAAAATCGTTGGAGGCGTTTTCGAGAAAATCGCGAAAAACCCTGTTTTTGACAACATTTTCGCCATTTTAGCCGCCATCTTCAATTGCATTTGATCGAAATTGTCCGTGTCGGATCCTTATAGTGTAAGGCCCATACGTTCCAAATTTCAAGTCATTCCGTTAACTGGGAGATGAGATATCGTGTACACAGACGCATATACACTCATACACAGACACACACACACACACCACACACACACACACACCACACACACACACACACCACACACACACCACACACACACACACACACACACACACACACACACACACACACACACACACACACACCACACACACACACACACACACACACACACACCACACACACACACACACAACACACACACACACACCACACACACACACACACCACACACACCACACACACACACACAACACACCACACACACCACACACACACACACACAGACGCAGGGGACCTTGAAACGTATAGAAATTTAGAAATTCGGGTAGCTTAATTTTTTTCGGAAAGCAATACTTTCCTCACCTATGGTAATAGGGCAAAGAAAGTAAAAATCACTGTTTTTCTAAACATTTTTAGAGCTGACAGCTGTAAAACATAAAACCTGTTCTCCCCACTCACAAATATTTCAAATATAAAGAAAATAATTAAAAATCTCAGGACCCTCTTTTTAAAATATTTTATCACGACATGTCTCGGTCATTTATGCCATTTTCAAGTGATATGAATTAAATAAATAAATACTTGATATGATAAACCATATGTTTTCGTTGTCATTGATTCATTCATAAATATCAAATGTTGTTGATCCGTTACTAGTAGAAAGTCATGTTCAATTTTATTTGATTAAAGCTCTACAAATGAAGAGTTTACTTATTTCAATTTAATCAAATAAAAATGCCGACAAAGAAAAAGACAAAAACGATTGAAAACCGTAACTACGAAGAAGATAAGATGGAATCACATATTGACAAGTTTCTCAAGCCAAAGGAATTATCTATCGACCCAGATTCGCCTACGGCAGAGAGAGAGTGGAAACATTGGAAAAAGACGTTCAAAAATTTCTTAGAAGTAACGACAACCAAAGACAAAATAAAAATATTGGTAAACTTCTTATCACCTGCTTTATACGAAATTGTGGAAAGCTATACTTCATATGAAGAAACTATATCCATGTTGGAAGATATGTTCATTAAACCAAAGAACGAAATTTATGCACGATACTGCCTTGCTAATGCAAAACAACAAATAGGTGAGTCCATTGATCACTACTATTCTGAACTAAAAAGATTAAGCTTATCATGTAACTTCACTAGAGCGTCAGCCGAAGAAAACAAAAACGAGCATATTAGAGATGCTCTTGTTTCAGGGTTATGTTCTATTGAAATTAAAGAGAAACTTTTTCAACAAGGAGATTGAGTCTACAAGAAACCGTTTCCCAAGCACGTGTTCTTGAATCCGCAAAAACATATGCCGACTCCTTTAAAAGTACTTGTTATACAAACTCTGTTGAAGAAAATAAAAACATAAGCTTGAGTGAATCTTTCTCAGATGTTAATGCTGTAACCCAAAATCGACAGGCAATTGTAGAGAAATCCGTTCAATGCCAACGTTGCGGATATAAAAAACACTCAAATTCTCAAGAATGTCCTGCAATAGGAAAGACTTGTCATAAATGTTCCCGAATCGGACACTTTTCCCATGTGTGTAAAAGTAAAACGATCAAAGAAAAACTAACTACGTCAACTATTACTGCAGCTGGTATAGCCAGTAATCTTTCTAAAGCTACAATTATTGTTTCGGTGAATGGAATAAATACACCAGCTCTTATTGATACCGGAAGTGTTGCCAGTTTTATTGATGAAAAATTTGCAAAAACAAATAAATTTAAAACTGCATCAGATTCTTGTTTTATAAGATTTGCATCTGTTCAACATAACACCGCTACAAAAGCATGTGTTTATAGCAATATTGTGTACAAAGGAAATGAATACAACAATATTAAACTCTTGGTATTAAAAGAATGCTGTTGCAATGTGATACTTGGTCACGATTTTTTGATGAATCACTCTACAATAAGTTTAGCATTCAATGGTAATAAACAGCCTCTTGTAATAGATAATAATTCTACAACCACACCACCCTTGAAAGATTGCCTCTTGGTGGAGGCCATGATAAAACCATGTTCCCTTTTCAATGACTTGACTCCCGATTGCCACCCAATAACTACCCGATCCAGAAGACACCCACAAGATGACCATGAATTCATGAAGAATGAGGTCAATCGCCTCCTTACAGAAGGAATAATTGAGGAAAGCCAGTCCAGTTGGCGTGCCCAGCCTTTCATTGTAACCAATGGACAGAATAAACGAATGGTCATAGACTATTCACAGACTATTAATAAATTCACAAATTTAGACGCATACCCTCTCCCATTGATCAAAGATCTTGTAAACACAATTGCCAAGTACAACTTTTTTAGTACTGTAGATTTCAAGTCAGCTTACCATCAAATACCGATTCTTGAGAATGAACGACATTACACTGCCTTTGAAGTAGGCCGAAAACTTTATCAGTTGAAACGAATACCATTTGGAGTAACCAATGGAGTAGCTGCCTTCCAACGTACAATAAACGGACTTATAGAAAGAGAGAATTTGAACGACTGCTTTGCCTATTTGGATGATGTTGTCATTTGCGGTTCAGATCAAGAAGAACATGACAGAAATCTTAAGAAATTTAAACAAGTAATTGAATTGTATGGCTTGACTATAAATGAAGAAAAATGTAAATTTTCAAAAAAATCATTGAAGTTCCTTGGGTGAATTTCCTATGGAGAAATTAAACCTGACCCAGAACGCCTTGCACCACTCATGAACTTTCCACCCCCAGAAATGCTAAAGAAATGAAACGACTCATGGGATTACTGGCTCATTACTCCCGATGGATTAAAAACTTTTCTCAAAAGATTCACCCCCTTGTCCACATACAGAAATTCCCTCTATCTCAAGATCAGATGGAAACTTTGGAATTGTTGAAAAATGAAATTGCTTCCGCGGTACTGCTCTTTGTTGATGAAAATGTACCATTCATAATTGAGACAGATGCATCAGATTTTGCAATTGGTGCAACATTAACACAAAATTCTCGACCAGTAGCCTTTTTCTCACGAACTTTGTCCCAAAGTGAAACCAGGCATTCAGCTGTTGAGAAAGAAGCCTATGCCATTGTGGAGTCTATAAGAAAATGGAGACACTATTTACTACGAAAACAATTCACTTTGATCACTGACCAAAAATCAGTCACATTCATGTTTGGCACTCAACACAATAGAAAAATAAAAAATGAAAAGATACAAAGGTGGCGCCTAAAATTATCTGAATACAAATTCAACATAGTCTACAGACCTGGAAAAGAAAATGCACCAGCTGATGCACTCTCTCGTATATGTATTACAGCTGGTTGTTCAACATTGAACTCAGCTTTGGCAAAATACCATGATGAACTTTGTCACCCTGGTGTAACTCGTTTCTACCACTGGCTCAGAATGAAAAATCTCCCCTATACTGTAGATGATGTAAGGAAAATTTGCTCCAATTGTGCAATTTGCTCTGAAATAAAACCACAGTATATGAAGACAAAAGGAATTCTCATAAAGGCAACAAAACCTTTTGAACGAATTAATATGGACTTCAAAGGACCCGTACAATCAAAAACAAGAAATAAATACCTACTGGTGATGGTTGATGAGTACTCAAGATTCCCTTTTGCATTTCCTTGTCCAGACATGACTGCGAGAACAGTCATAAATTGCCTGGTCTCATTAATATCAATGTTTGGCCTTCCAAGCTATATTCACACAGACAGAGGAACATCCTTCATGTCAACTGAGTTGAAGAGCTTTCTTGGCTCAAAAGGGATAGCAACTAGTAGATCAACGCCTTACAATCCGAGAGGGAATGGTCAAGTAGAGCGATATAATGGAATTATATGGAAAGCAATAACACTAGCTCTAAGATCACGAGGACTTGATTCAAATCGATGGGAGGAAGTGTTGCCTGATGCACTTCACTCTATTCGATCTCTTTTGTGTACTACAACAAATTGCACCCCTCATGAACGAATGTTCCTACACATGAGATCCTCAACAAATGGACAGTCACTACCATCTTGGCTAATGAGCCCAGGACCAGTTTGGCTGAAGAAAATGAACCGAAATTCAAAGCAAGATTCATCAGTAGAAGAAGTTGAATTGATTGAGGCAAACCCAGAGTATGCTCACATTCGTCGCCCTGATGGACAAGAGTCCACTGTGTCGCTCCGTCATCTTGCCCCTAAGATAACACGAAAATCTAGCCGGGTAGAATGATATGATAAACCATATGTTTTCGTTGTCATTGATTCATTCATAAATATCAAATGTTGTTGATCCGTTACTAGTAGAAAGTCATGTTCAATTTTATTTGATTAAAGCTCTACAAATGAAGAGTTTACTTATTTCAATACTAATGGAAGATTCTTATTTTGATCATATGTTAGTGTATTCATATGTTTTTATGAACTAGGACTGTAAATTTTGGGTTTAAATTCGCATGATTCTATCAAAAATGGGGTTATTGGTGTCTAATTGGATTAAGTTTATTATTTTATCTCTGTTTAATTTTGCTGCTTTATAAATATGAAATTCTTCTTTGACATTCAGTTTTTGACTTTTATTTCCATAATTAAGTATTTTCATATTGGAATTCATATCTGTAAAATTATGGCCTGAATCTATCAAGTGTTCAGCAAATGCCGACTTTTGTGTATAATTTTTAGATTTTAGTGCTTGGATATGTTCTCGAAACCTGATATGGAAATTTCTACCCGTTTGCCCGATATAGAATTTGTTGCAATCACTACATTTAAGTTCATAGATTCCAGATTTTTTAAACTTATCTTGCTGTACATTTAAATTTGATTTCTTTTTTATCAGTTCGAATGCATTATTTGTTGTCCTATAACCTAGAATGAATTTATTTCTTGTAAAGGTTTTTCTTATAGCTTTATTAAATTTTGTGTTATATGGAACACAAATATATTCTTTATTTCCTACATTTCCTTGATTATTATGAGTTCTATTCTGTATTAATTTTCCTTTTTGTTTGTAAATCATTCTATCAATAGTTTTGGTATTATATCCATTTGTTATTGCCATATATTTTATTATTTTCTTCTCTTTTCTATAATTATATTTTGACATGGGAATATTTATTAGCCTGTATATCATTGCATTGAAAGTTGAAATTTTTTGTTGCCAAGGATGATTTGAATCTCTAGGAATTATACAATCTGTATGTGTGGGCTTTCTATAAATGCTAAAATCATGTTTGTTATCTTTCATACTAATCGTTAAATCAAGAAAATTTATTTCATGTTCTTGAGCTTTCATCGTAAATTTTATAGAAGGTGATATTGAATTTAAATATAATTCAAAATCTTCATGTGTTTTATCTTCATTATTATACAGACATATTATATCATCAACATATCTGTACCAATAAATAATATTTTTCTTTAGAGGATTATTATCATTCATTATTTTAGATTTTTCTAAATTGTTCATGTATATGTTAGACAAATAACCTGATAAAGGAGATCCCATTGCCAAACCTTCCTTTTGTTTGTAATTTTTCTCATTGAATTTGAAATAATTTTGATCTACACATACTGTTGTCAATGCTATTAGATCTTCTATTTCATCATTATTTATATTATTATTTATCAAATTTTGTTTCAGAATACTAATTGTTTCATCTGTTGGAATACTAGTGTACATGTTGGTTACATCAAATGCTAGGAAAATAGCATCATTTGGAATTTTTATATCTTTAATTTTTTGAACTAACTGATATGTGTTTTTTATACTATGGTTTTCTGTCATTATTGTCTTTTGAGGTAGAATTTTATTCAAATATTTGCAAATTTATATGCAGGAGCATTACGGTAATTTACTACTGGCCTTATTGGTATTCCAACCTTATGTACTTTTGGTTGTCCTCTAAACATTGGAGATAAAGGATTTATCGTCTTCATTTTGAATTCTTCTGCTCTGGAGATTGATTTACATTTAGATATGATATTATTTATATTTCTACTATATTCAAGAGTTGGATCTTTTGTTAAGATTCCAAATTTGTTATCTCTAATGAATTTCTCTACTTTATCATTATAATCTGTTTGTTTCATGATAACTGTAGTAATTCAAACAAATTGAAGAATGAGGATGCCATTATTACAAAAGCAGACAAAGGTATATACTGATCTCACGAGAAGAAAAATTCAGCAAGAAAAACTTATTTTCGTTTATTTAAAAAAATCGAAAGCCCGAATTTACATATTATCTGAACCAGAATATTGTTTTTAAAAAGCATAATGCATGATTTTGTTATGAGCAGATTGGTATATTTCAAATGTACCGCCATAAAGACCCCACATAATGGCCGCTCCATAAGGAACACGAGTATCATGACCTTTATTTTTATAGACCTTGAGACACTCAGAAATCACCAACGCTATCTGTTAGCCAACTGTGTAAGCTCTTCCAGCCCAAACTTGAAAAATTGAAGAGTCGATTTTATATCAATTTATCAATATAATTGACGAGTTATCAATGTTTTGGATCTATTAACTGGTGATGAAACGTATGTTCCACTTATCTGAGAGCAAATTAGTTAATAACAATTGGGATAAATGAGTAAAATTGGCATTTTCTTACCAACTCTCGCCAGAGTCTCGTGTGAACATTTAATAACTCATCCATCCGTGCAATGAGTATTCACTCTGCATCACTTTGTATTCACTTTTCACCATGCAATTAATTAAAAATTATAGCATGGTTTTTTGGAAGACATGACTATGATTGTAAAGTCATGTCCATAACACCTTCATATCACTGTTAATATCGTGGTACCGAGTTTCGCTCGTTATTTCTATTTATTGATAAACAATACTGCGCCCACAATTCTCTAAAATGATTAGAATCTTATGAATATCGGGGATGCGATATTTTGATTTTTCACATACACACACTCGCTCACTCACTTTTTCAGACTCCACAGCTGTTTCAGACCGCCGTGAAGCTGGCCCCACCATATCGAGCCCAAAATTTGAAACATATGCCAATATTTAGGGCTTTTTTTGGGCTTCCAGAATATCCAAGTTTCAATTTTTGGGCTCAACCGGAAATGGGGTTTATAAGGGTTTATACATTGGCGGGCCAAATTTTGGGCTCGATATGGTGGGGCCAGCTTCACGGCGGTAACCGCGACACAATTTATTATTCAATAATATTGTGAGAATTAAACTATTCAGTATGTGATTATCATGTTATTGAAATACAGATCAGTTAATAATCATAATGATGAATATCATAAAATATCTCGAAATTTTTCAAATTTTGGGCTCGATATGGTGGGGCCAGCTTCACGACGGTAACCGACACAATTTATCATTCAATAATATTGTGAGAATTAAACTATTCAGTATGTGATTATCATGTTATTGAAATACAGATCAGTTAATAATCATCATGATGAAAATCCATCTACTTATAAATTTTTGTTCCTTTTTATTCCTTGTTAAAGTTATGAGCAGGAGTCTGCATTTTTGTTAAAAAGAGAAGATTGCCTTGTTTGGGTTGGAGTTAGATACAATTTAATCCGCTAGATGGTGGCGCTGTGTCCTTCTCGCTTCTTGTGAGCTTCTGTTGTAGATTGAATGCTCGACTGTGCTTTGAGTTCTATCTCAAACTTGGTTGATGAAATTATTACAGTTTTTTGCTCATAACTTTTGAACCGTAAATCGTAGCTGAATTTATGTTTTCACCATTTTTGTAGAGAATGAAATTTCCTACAAGGTGAGATGATAATATTCCATTTTTATACAATTATGAATGTATTATAGGGCTATAAGTTTTGTGAAGTATGAAGGATGAAACAAACACTTGTCTGTTTGAGTTGTTAATAATCAGTTTACTATTTGTTTTATTCAACGTTCTTATTGTTGAAAATGAACAAGACTCATCATTCTAGTATTCAACAGCAGATAAGTTAGAAAGATTTGAAACCTAGTTTCGTAAAATTAATAACGGTCAGTAATACCATAGAGAAACAATAGCGTAAGTAGATATCCCATGCTATAGGGAATTTATGTCGCAACTTTTACTGTTATCTCAAGCCAATTACTGTAGATTATTGTGAATTTTTACTGTTTTGTTGGGGTGATAGTGTATGAACGGCACAATTTGAGAGACTACCAGCGTCACACAGCTGCATAGGAAAGAACTACGTGAACTATCGGCTTGGGATAACAGAAAAAGTTGCGACATAAACGTCCTATACCATGGGATATCTACTTATGCTATCGTTTCTCTATGGTAATACATAAACCTATAGCCTAGTGTATTATTGACTGTAGCCTGATATTATTCTCTGATATCAGTTGATAATAATTTTTTTTATCAATTCTAGCTGTGAGATGTAATGTACCTTTTATAACTTGTAACTTGTAATCAATTCGTAGCTTGTGAATTACAAAAAGTTTTAACTTGCAATCTGTAGTGAGGTCCAAGTTTTAAGGCTGTGCAAAGGCTAAGAATAAACTTTCTACTGATAATATTTTTCAAAATTTTGCGATTTGTGTATCATCAAGCTATCAAAATGAAAAAGTTTTCTCAGGGAAAAATGTTTTTCCAATCATTATTTTTTGAGATATGAGCGCCTAAAGTTTCAATTTTTGGAACAGAACATTTCAAATTCGGTATGAGATAAATCCATGAGATTTAGAGGATAGATTCTTCATGGTATTGTTGATGTAGTAGAACAAAAACTTTCTGAAAATATAAATTTTTGAGAAAGTTATTAAATTTACTAGAAATTACCAAAAATAACATTATGTTGAGTTATTTTTGGTCATTTTTGGTAAATTGAATAACTTTCTCAAAAATTGATATTTTCAGAAAATTTTTGATTTACTAGATCAACAATACCATGAAGAATCTATCATCTGAATCTCGTGGATTTATCTCATACCGAATTCAAAATGCTCTGTCCCAAAAATTGAAACTTTATGCCCTCATCTCTCAAAAAGTAATGATTGGAAAAAAAATTTTTTCTGAAAAAACTTTTTTTTTTGATAGCTTGATGATAATTATAGGAATCGGAAAACTTCGAAAAATATCACCAGTAGAAAGTTTATTTTAAGCCTTTGCACAGCCTTAATGGCAGTGAAGAAAGATGGAAGAAAAACGTTGCCGATCTTCTTATAAGAGGATCGCTTTGGTTACACATGCATTGAAAAGTCAGGTGTTGAATATTTGAGGAGAAGGAGGTGGAGGAGGAGGAGGAGGAGGAGGAGGAAGAGAAGAAGATAAAAAAGAAGTGTAAACTGCACAGTTAATAATCGATATATTTCCAATCTATCTCAAATTTTATAATCTGATTATTAAATATTAATATCATTCAGAATTCGATAAAATTGTAATTGTATAATAATATCATAAAGGAAAGATAGCATAAGAATATTTGCCATGTGTTAGGTAGATTATGTGTTTATTTTCGATTATGTTTTTCGATTTGTATATCATCAAGCTATCAAAGTGAAAAAGTTTTGAAAACATTTTTTTTCCGATCATTACTTTTTCAGATATGAGCGAATGAAGTTTGAGTTTTTGGGACAGAACATTTCAAATTCGGTACGATATAAATCCATGAGATTTAGAGGATGGATTGTGATCTAGTAGAACAAAAATTTTCTGAAAATATCAATTTTTGGAAAAGTTATTCAATTTACCAAAAATAACTCAACTAAAGGTTATTTTTGGTTATTTTCAGGAAATTTTTGTTTTACTAGATCAACAATATAATGAAGAATCTATCCTCTAAATTTCATCGATTTATCTCTTACCGAATTTGAAAAGTTCTGTCCCAAAAAATTTAAAGTTTAGGCCCTATCTCAAAAAGTAGTGATCAGAAAAAAAATGTTTTCCTGAGAAAACTTTTTCATTTTGTCAGCATGATGATATACAAATCTAAAACCTCTGAAAAATATCACGAGTGAAAAGTTTAATTTCAGCCTTTGCACAGCCTTAAAAATCTAGAATTTAGCTAAATCCCGAGCTCGGAAACCATCTCTAAGAATCAAAATAGTTTCAAAGACATCAAAAAATTATTGCTATTCTAAAGTATGAGCCGAACCTCTCCCTCTATAATATAACCATGGTTATAAAGTTACTGTACTTCTTTTAAACATTATTAATCATATTCTTTAAGTTGTTTTAGACAAATAGATATCTACTCAATCAGAGAATGACCAAAAGAATCTTTCAAAGTCACCAAGAGCCTTAATGGCCCTCAAATCCCTCTCGCGCTCCGATGTGCTCAAGTCTTCTTTGGAACTCAACGGATGATTTATTGACCAAGATCGAAAAAGTTCATAAGGAGATCTCCTTGATGGACGTTCAATTCCAGTATCAATGTAATGATCGGGTCTGCATTCTATTTCCGGTTGGACATCGTGACTGCACCTGCTATCTGTTTCGAAGCACTTCCAGTAAGATGTTGAGCCATTTGAAGCTTGTTCTGTTGTTTTGATATTGTAGCAAGTCAACCCAGTCCCATCGTTTCCATGGCCCCCAGATTGACCTCTCTTCCCATTCTCGCCGTCTTCCCCATTTTTCGACAGGAAAGTGATGTTGGATCGGTGGTCACCCGCTTCCACAACCTCAAACTTGCCTCCAAGTCCTCCAAATCCACCCCTACCACCGTAGCCCCCCAGTTCCCCTACCCTTCCACAATCACCACCGAACTTGTATGTGGATAATCCCAGGAAATCCCCTCCAATTTTGTCTCCACTCATGGAAATATTACTACCTCCATCACGCAAAATACTTTCAGTCAGCTCGAGTGAGTCATGTGCCTGGGTTATTTCATGCTCTAGATAATTTTTCAACCCTCTTTTCGATCCCAGTACCTCAACAGCTTTCTCATATCCACTTTTGCCATCCTTTCCTGGTTTTCCGTCTGCCCCATCAATCCCCGGACCTCCTTTGCCTCCGACAGACATAATATGCAGATTTTCACAGTTCAGAAATCTCATACCAAGACCGTAAAAACTTCCTCCCATGCCGCCTGCAAGTCCAGGTTTCCCATCCTTTCCATTCTCCAAGTAAATACTGTCGGATACTCTTTGTCCCTCTCGACCTACCAATTTTATATCAGTTCTTTCCCCGATTACCTCCCAGTAAGGTGCTGCTAGGTATATGTCTACCCCTTCCAATCTCTTATTCAAATTTTGAATATCTATGAACACTTTATAAGTAGCAAAGATAATCAAGTCGGTGACCGATTTATTTCCACAGCGAGAATCTAGAAATTCATCTGAATTGATATGGGACATACAAATTATGAACCCTTTCACCCTAAGGCTTCCCTGGGATGAACACGAGTCATCCCAACCTAAGACTCGACTCTTCTCCAACCTACCGCGTGCTATATAATCAATCTCTGATAATTTTCTCTCACTGATTATTTGTGGATTTTCAAACAGTTGAGAGGGGCTGCTATCAGTAATATCCAAGAACATTGATATAAGTGGATGCTCAACATTATTGGATGTGGGTTTTACAGTATACATCTCATCGTAAATTTTGTTCCTCTGACTTTGAATTTTGTAACTTGAAAGTCCTTCAATAAACTTGAGCAGTGTATTACACCATTCCTTCTCCTTCTCCATAAGTTGTAAAGCATCTCTTATTCTTTCAGTCCAAGGGGATAGTTCAAATATCTCACTTGTGTCAACAAATCCCATTATAATTTCTCCATACTTCTCCAAGAAATCGAATATTCTTATTTCTCCGATTTCCGGATGCCTAGGCGACAATGTGGCGAGATCAGAAGAAATTAAAGTTTTAGAGAACTCATCGTAACGTACAACCTGTTTATTTTCTTGAATGAACAGTTCCGTTCTATTAATCAGTGATTGTAAATCAGAAATTTTCTGTATGCAAAGAAAGATACCATCAGTGATTCTTCCATGTGCAGAGTTTTCAAGAGAATTAACGATATCCTTTACTTTGTTTCTGTAAAGATCACTCAACATTTCCAATAGGCATTTCAGGAACACGTTCGTTCTATCAGACAACCCAAAACCGAAATCATACTTCTTCACATCAAAACTGGTCAAGTTTCTAACAGTTTCAAGCAACGACTCCCTGTTCTGCAGCATAAGTTTGTTATCCCTCAGTGGTCCTGGTTTGTTTGGATGATAAAACACATTGATTCTTGGTGCTTTACCGTCTTTGCTTCCTGTCTTCAAACTATTCAACAGTTGCATCGAATCGTAATGAAGACCTTCTTCCTCGTACCCCATTTCTAGTTCCAGTTTATCTTTCAATGATGACTGTGTTTGATTGAGATATTCCATGACTTGCTCCATAATATGAGCTTCTTCTTCCAAGAATCTAGCTGTGTCTGATCCAGAAGTTTCCTGAACTTTGAGAATTTCATCATCATCCAATTTTGGGGAGACTTTAGTGACGATCAATGCAATGCGATCCTTGTAGTCATCAAAATTGAATCGCAGGTTATAGTACAGAGGTCGAAGACTGTTGATGAAGCCATCCTTCTGTTGCAGGGTGGCATGGTCTACTAGAAGCAAAATCTTGGCTTTTTTGAGTTTATTTGTGATTGTTTTCACAATAATCGATGAAGCGATTTCATTTGCAGGTTGTGTTATGTTTTGGTATCCTGGAAAGTCGACAAAGTCGATGGCTCTGTTGAAGGGAACAATCCTGGGGTAGAGGGTGGAAGACCCAGAGTTTGGTTCCCCAATTCTTTGTCCATCCTCAATCACATATTTCCCAGCAATTTCCCTGGACTGCAAGTCGGGATTTCCCGTCAAAAACTGTATCAGGCTTGTTTTCCCAGCTCCAGCCTCTCCCAGTACCAGAATCGTCTCGTCACCTGTCAGGTTGTTCTGCTTTGCTATCAAATCGTCAACTCCACTCAGAATTTTCGATGTCAGCTCTTGAGAATCTTTTATTTTGGCACGACAGCTCTCAACTGATAACTGGTGAGCGTCTTGTCTCTTTCCCTGCAAAATTTATTGAAATTATAAGAATGCATTCGGATAATGACATGGAATGATAAAACACTCAAATTATTATTTGAATGAAAAAGACTAAGAAATTGTCAAAAACCACAGATTTATTGATACTTAGAAAGACCGGTTTCTGTTATTACACCATTGTCAATCTCTGATAAACTAAAACCGTTTTAGTTTTCGGAGATTGACAATGGTGTAATAATCGTAACCGGTCTTTCTAAGTATCAATAAATCTGTGGTTTTTGACAATTTCTCAGTCTTTTTCCACATATTTTTTTAATAATTACCACAATATCAACTTCTCAACTACACAAAAAGTGAATATTATTTATTCCATATTGATTGATACAATGAGTACATCATCAAAATGATAGAGTGAGAAGAAAAGGTAACCTTGTGCTATTCCTCTCCCAAATTTAGATTAGGTTACATATAGCCCGAAATAGATTAAGTCTTGTAGTTGTTCACTTCACAAAATTTTCAGTACTTAATTATTTTTACAGAGTGGATTTTTAAATTGAGATGCTTCAAAACCAAACATAGAAGAAGTATTCCACATTATTATCACTAGAATAAGGAATATTCAATTATTAAAAAAATTATTTCGCAAGACAAAAAAATAAACTCAATATTATCTAAATATATCACGAATCAATCACAAGTCTTGCACTCAAATTTTGAAGTGATATATTCAGACAATCTTCCAGTGTTTAACTATGTAGTAGCAGGTAACCCATTAAAGACTTTAAGGGCCGGTTTCCGAGCTCGGGATTCAGCTAAGTCCTAGACTTTAAACAGATGAAGTCAGAAAATTGGTTTTCCAAAATGGGGCGTAGTCGCAGTCATTGTCATAGTCACGTTTGAATTAAATTTCGAAAAACTAGAAAATTGAACACAAAATAAAATAAAGAGAAAATAGTGTAAAGTTTCAGCTATCTTGAATTATTTAGGAATTTCTGATTTCGTCAAGGAAAAACGTTTTACAATTATAGAAATGAGGAAATAAAAACTAGGTCTACTGTTATAAAAGCTGCGACTACGCCCCGTTTTGGAAAGCCAATTTTCTGACTCCAGCTGTTTAAAGTCTAGGACTTGGCTAAATCCCGAGCTCGGAAATCGGCCCTAAGATTTTAAAATAGACCTAAAACCATCCTCTGTAGATTAGAATCAAAATGTAAAATGCTCATCTCAGTTGTTCACGAACGAGGATGCGTTTCCCCAGGCCTTTGCCTATAAGGCAGTTTTTTAAATATATTATAGATAAATTGATATCTCAATATTTATTTATTCAGTCATGGACAATCATTACACTCAAGGGAGAAGGCACAACAGGCTTATGCCCAGAACTGTCCCTTATCAAATTTATATCTGACCAAAAACAGTATCTGAGTACACTAAAAATAATTTATTTATTTTTTGTCTCATTTATTGTACAAAACACAATAATTATAAGATAATTATAATTATTGGAGGGAAGACACATTATTCTGGGACACATTATGAGGGATGGAACTAAATATCAGTTGTTGAAATGTGTACTACAGGGTAAAGTTCTTGGCAGGAGAGGTGTTGGTAGGAGACGAATTTCCTGGTTAAAGAACTTGAGAACATGGTTTGCAGTGTCCACCCCGGAACTTTTTAGAGCGGCTGTCAACAAAGTTATAATTGCCACAATGATTGCCAACATTCGTTAACGGATAGGCACCAGAAGAAGAAGGAGGGAAGAGAAGGCTGAGCCTGAATCATTTCACTCCAAAAATTTGATAAAAGTTAATGCTGTCCATTTCACTGGGTTATGAAATCATCACATATCACTGCTTCGTGCTCGAATTCAGTACGAATTGTCGAGGGAGCCAGAATACATTATTCTACTACGAAGTTTTTTCAAAGGACCGAGTTTCCACCACGGATTATAGAGGGTCGAATTATTGAGGATCTACTATATTCATGTCTGGCAACTGCATCTTGAACAAAATACAGTAGATCTGAAACTGGTTCTCTCCATCATTTTAATGATCAAAATCAGGGACTATCATATTATCAAAGAGGACAATAATATATTTCACATTGAATTTGACATAAATGAACGTTTTCTAATATCAACTAATTATTAGACATCACAATGCAAATAATTTAATTATAGAATAAGTGAATAGGCCTAGGAACTCAACACTTATAACGAATGTCTGAGATAGCGGTTCTGTCGAATCAGCTGTTTTGTCGAAACTGTCAGACGGCCTGGCATTTGATCTAAAAAAAAACAATCAGACTCTCTACAGTCATATAAAAATTCTAAAAATATATGTATTCAAACACTTGTAGGTAATGTTTCATACACTTGAATTCAGGTCTAATATTCTGTCCAAATATTTGAAAACAGAAAAATTCTAATTGAGATTGTTCACAAACCAAATTAAATAACAAAATAGCACTCACTAATCACTTAAAACTGTAAAATAATTATTAACTTTGAATATCATTATATACCATGTCATGTCAACAAATCAGATTATTTTGATCGAGTCTATTGAAATTTCTAGATTTCTCGCGAGATACGGTAAGCTGATTGATTACACAGCTGATCTCCCACACAGGCACACTCATCTTCTGTTATCGACAGACGACTAATATTATCATCTGTTTTTCCAAGGATGAATTATCCTTTTCATGTCCTTCAGCGAGTTTTCCCAGGGATGAGACCTAGTGCAAACGAATTTTTATATCATAAACCTACTATGTTCCAAATTTCGTGAAAATCGTTAGAGCCGTTTTCGAGATCAGTTGGACATAAATAACCAGATAACCATATATAAAAATATAAACAGATATACAGAAATTGCTCGCTTAATATAATAGGATTCTGAAAATATATTTAGCCTAACTGATAATTATTATAAAACTGGGAAATTATCAGTATTATGATTTAATTAGATAGATTTTCCTGTACTATGTTGGACATTGATAACTGAACTAGGGCTAACGAGTTCCTACTTCTGACTCAAGGCCGAAGTCGTTGGCCGTCTCTTTGTATGTTTTACAATAACGATCGAATGCATTGTTCAATCAGCTTCAAATTTGGAACACATATTTTTCTAACCTTTCTACAGACTATGTTCATCGGACAACAAAATTTACTGATTCCTTGATCGTTTTTCATACAAGGAGTGGGCTCTCAATATTATTACTATTACATCACTCAATATTATTATTATATTATTACTATACTAATATTATATTATACCATGTGTATTGTGTTTTCTATTAATAGTCAGACTTGATAATCACTAGAGAAAAAATCAAATAAAAGTCATCTATGATCATCAAGTAAAAAATCGGTTCATACACGTACGGGATAGGAAATTCACGAATGACGCATCATCACGTCTTAACTACTGGACTGATTAGCTCGAAATTTTGCATATTGATTCTTTATTTACCAAGGATTGTGTTTATATACCTATATTCAATTCTTCAAAGCATTACGTCAATTTTTTCATTAAACCCTTGCGGAGCACGGGTTACCTGCTATAGCAAAATCCACGTTATAATGGCGTTGGAGAAAGATAGGAGAATAACGTTGCCAATCCTCAGTCTTTTCAATGCCTTGTATAGTCAGTAGCTGATACAGGTTTATTGATGCAATATTACCTGTCCATTTTCGTTTAAAATAATCAATTATATTTTCATTAAGCAAAAAATTATATTTTTCAATTATTTTATATTGAACTAGCCGTCAGGCTCGCTTCGCTCGCCATATCCGTCTAACCAGGGGACTCCGCCCCCTGGACCCCCGACTGGATCATCCAAGAATGAGATCAGCAGGCCTGCATTTTTCATTTGAGCATTTTTATCATATGTTAGGACAATCCAGTCGGGGGTCCAGATTAAACGTCTGGCTAAACGGATATGGCGAGCGAAGCGAGCATGACGGCTAATAATATAATATTCCCAGGATTGAAGTAGCAGTGCCCAATCAATTTTTCCGCGATAAATGCATTTAAATCTTCAACTTGGTGCCAACCTAACAAAGTCAACTCAACTTAATGCCAACCTGACAAAAATATTAATTTAGTTGCCAGTTAACAACTGTTTCGAAGAGGTACTCTATCTAGATTATAGTTCTATAGTAACATATGATATGGAAATTTCAATTATAATAAATTAAGAGATTGGTAGAAGAAGAATATACATGCTAAAAGACGAACTTTAAGCCCTTAAAAACAACCCTTATAATATAGATAGTGATACTGTCATATAACAACACTGCCATTATAACGTGGACCTCCCTATATCAGTGTTTCATCAACTCCACTTTTAATGTTTTTCAGCGAGTTTTCTCAGGGATGAGACCTAGTGCAATCGAATCTTTATATTATAAACCACAGAATTAATATAGCAGATTTCTCTGTATAAACCTACTATGTTCTGGATTTAGTGAGAATCGTCTCGATGTCAGAAAACATCGAAACATCTAAACATCTAAACATTTAAACATGTAAACATTTAAACAGAAGTTGCTCGTTTAATAGTATAGGATTATTAAACGAGCGTATGACTGATGACTAGAGTCTCGTTTTTTTATAGATTTCTACATTTAATAATTCCCATCAATCATCTTCAAATTCTGAACACAATTCTTTGAACAATTCTACAGATCGAGTTGTAAAACGGTAGAGCTTTGAAATAAAATAAAATTATTCTTACCTTAGACTCCCTATGGAAACCAGTATGAAAATTGTGAAAATTCGCGAGAGGAACATCTTTGGCCACTGACAAATTTGCAACTAAAATTTTTCAAAGCCAAGAGCTAATTATCTCATCTGGCGATATCCCTATAGTGAGGTTCACGTTATAATGGCAGTGTTTGATTTTTAATGATATCGCTATCCTTGTCTATCATTCAGCAAAGCGGATAGCGCTATCTCTTTCTCGCTTTGCTCTGTTGCCAGAATTCATTATGAAATTATTGAAAAATACAATGTCCTGCTTGATAAAATATAATTGATTATTTTAAACGAGAATGAACAGTTAATATTACATCAATAATCTGCCCAATGTTACACAATTAAAAATATCGATATCTCAAGCAATCTGGGTCAACGAGCCAATAATGATAATATCATTTGATGGTTTGTACACAATAATATATTGTTTAACGAAAGTTTGGGTGACAAAAGTCAAGTTTTTATAAACTTTTTGATTAAAAACCGGGATCTCCCAATTCGAGGTGATAAAGGTCAAGTTTTTATCAACTCTCTCAAAACTTAGATGTCCCTGAATTTTTCGGCTGAAAGAAATTCTGGTTTAGTAGACCAATTTATCTTTGAATTGGAGAGACAATCTGTGATGGGTGTCCCAGTATCCAAGCACCCAGTCAAAGCTTAGATCTTCTTACGTTTGGAACGCCCGCGCGATCTAGCGTCAGAATTTGTAACTAACATACGCTTGGATTCCATGTATGATTCCTTGGATACCATTTGAAAATGGTATAGAATGAAAGCCCAAAATTCGCTCTATCCAATGACACATTCATCTTCAAGATCGGTGATGGTGGCGGGCTAACCGTGAAGCTGGCCCGCCGAATTTGAAAACTTTCGAAGTCTCTCACGGTCGTATTTTTTGAGCCCAAAATTTGAAAATAGTATAGAATGAAAGCCCAAAATTCACTCTATCAAATGACACCTTCATCTTCAAGATCAGTGATGGTGGCGGGCTAACCGTGAAGCTGGCCCGCCAATGTATAAACCCTTATAAAACCCATTTCCGGTCGAGCCCAAAAATTGAAACTTGGTTATTCTGGAAGCCCAAAAAAAGCCCTAAATATTGGCATATGTTTCAAATTTTGGGCTCGATATGGTGGGGCCAGCCTCACGGCGGTGAAAAATGACCATTTGACTGAACTTCAAGGTAACTGGGACTACAAAGAAAAGATCCTTTCTTTACTCTGTGCTGTGATACGTTTTCAAAAAGTTCATTCTTCAACCACGAGATAGCGCTAGGAGTCTTTTACTTGATTGATAAAGAATGGTTTCAGTTGAAATAATTATTAAAAAGTTGAATTCACATCATTTTATTGAGAAATCGTTTGATCAAATACTTTAGCCATTTATTTCCAGAAAATTCTGCTCAATTACTTGATTGTAAATGAGAGGGAGAAGCTGCAAATGTTCAAGTTCTCGCCAATGTAAAATCAACACAGAACAAATAGTCATCTAGACAACGATTCTAGTCTATGAACTAAGAGGGACCCATCTAGGGCGATATAAATATCAAATTTTTGTAGATCAGGAAGTAGACGTCGCTTAATTTTGCGTTTACATTATTCCTGATCCCTTTACTATTAACCTTGAGTGCACATTATTATTATTAAGAAGAATAATTTTAATAAGATTCAATCAAGATCAACTTTAACTGAGACTAAAATTATTTATAAATTAAACAATAGAATTGAATTAATTGGCCAAAATATTATAGCTCACTGCGACTGCAGATATACAATAACTATCTATGTCTATAATAGTTTTGAAATAGAAGTTTCTTCACCATTCATCCTCTTTGGCCCAGTCAATAAAGGTTTTTCCGGTCCAAAAATTAAATAAAAGCTGAAACTCTCACCATCGATAGAACCCTCCTCCAAGAGGGTCATTCCAATACCTACTATTACTTGATAAGAGAGTATTGTATTACTTACTTAAGTAATAGTGGGTATTGGTCATTTTCCCAAAAGTCCCAAGAAATCCCCTTGGAGCTTTCCCCCCTAGCCAACCACAAAGTTGAAAAATACAGGTAATCACGGAAAATCCATTATCTTAAAACCATTGATCAAAAAAAGTTCTATTATGTCATTCGATTCGTTTCATTATGGACTACAATATAAAACTAACAGTTCCGGTTTCTTGATAAAATCTATTATATATAAAAGCAAAATGGCACTCACTCACTGACTGACTGATTGACTCACTCCCTCACTCGCAGAACTAAAAATCTACCGGACCAAAAACGTTCAAATTTGGTAGGTATGTTCAGTTGGCCCTTTAGAGGCGCACTAAGAAATCTTTTGGCAATATTTTAACTCTAAGGGTAGTTTTTAAGGGTTTAAAGTTCGTCTTTTAGCATGTATATTCTTCTTATTCTCTTAATTATAATTGAAAAGTGTCCATACCATATGTTAATATAGAACTATAATCTAGAGAGAGTACCTCTTCGAAACAGTTGTTAACTGGTATCTAAATTAATAACTTTGTCACGTTGACATTAAGTTGAGTTGACTTAGTTAGGTTGGCACCAAGTTGAAGATTGAAATGCATTTATCGCGGATAAATTGATTGGGAACTGCTACTTCAATCAGAGCTATTACTGGGAATATTATATTACTAGCCGTCAGGCTAGCTTCGCTCGCCATATCCGTTTAGCCAGACGTTTATTCTGGACCCTCGACTGGATCGTCCTAGCATATGATAAAAATGCTCAAATGAAAATGCAGGCGAGCGAAGCGAGCCTGCTGATCTCATTCTTGGACGATCCAGTCGGGGGTCCAGGGGGCGGAGCACCCTGGCTAGACGGATATGGCGAGCGAAGCGAGCCTGACGGCTAGTAATATAATATATATGTAAAAATTTAGGGGGTTTGCGATTTGATTTTTTTGTTTTCTTCGATTAACTTCAAAGCAAGTAATACTAAAGAAAAATGAGTTTAATAATTATTAATGTAGCCACTTTCATTGCGAATCCATTGATGTATATTGTCATGCATTTGCGATTCGATTTGATGCCTTGGAAGGGGAAACAGCCGATACGGCGGTACCGGTACGGCGCGGCTGACTCTCTTCACCAAACAGTATAATATAGTAGCCTACTGCTTTTTACAGAGTGTCTGATAAGTAACTCCCTATTTTATACAGCTTTAATTTCTTTATTTATGAACCAATTTTGTTGGAACTACATTTGTTAGAGCAGCACTCTGTGAGGTTGTGTTTAACACCGATTTCCATTTGTTTCAATTTTAAAATACCCCCTCTCTTGACTGTGGAAGAACGAGCCAAAATAGAAGCTCGTTATGAGTTCTGGGGATCTGTGGTGCGAGTACAAAGGTGGTGGAGGGCTGAACGAGGGATCCATGCAATACTGGATGAAAAAACACTGAGATCTTTCTTAAGAACCGTTGCAACAGAGTAACGTGAAAGACCACTTTCACGAGATTCTTGACGCAGTGATTTCTTAGGGCTCCTCATGAACATTTCATGAACTCTGTCAACATTCTCTGCTGTCCTTGACGTTGATGGTCTTCCTGCATCTGCGACACTCCCTGTTGTTAGTAATTTGGAATGGCAGACAATTTGGAATAACAGTTTTTGCATCCAGTGTTGCATGGATCCCTTGTTCAGCCCTCCACCATCTTTGTACTCGCACCACAGATCCTCAGACCACATACCTAGCTGCTATTTTGGCTCGTTCTTCCACAGTCAAGAGAGGGCGCATTTTCAAATGAAAACAAATTAAAATTGGTGTTAAACACAACCTAAAAGAGTGCTCTATCTAACGAATGTAGTTCTAACAAAATTGGTTCAAAAATAAAGAAATTATAGCTGTATAGAAATAGGGAGTGACTTATCAGACAATCTGTACATTGCATCTTATTTACACTATGGCGCCCGAAACAATTAATTTTGTCTATTGTTTCGACATGCACTGAATCTAGATTTTCACTTTTAAAAACTTTAAAAAATATTATAATTTTCTTGATTCAACCACCCTGATAATAAAAATTAGGCTTTCGTTGTCTGCTCACAGAATTCATTAATTTGAAGTGTGTCTTCTCAATACACGAGTCAGAGGTATAACAATTTAATACCTAACTCTAGTTTCAGATATTGATGTTTTTCAATCAAGTTTGATGATAAATATTATGTATCTCGACTTATGTATCGACTCCTTCACCTTATCCTTATTCTATGAAAAATTAAGATTCAAAATTTCTTTTCATAACATTTTTGTGTTTTTTCTTGTTTGATTGATTACGGTAAGTACTCTTTATAATTTAAACACTTGATTTAATGGGATGAATATCATCAGATCGGGTAAACAACGAAAATAAAAGGGTAGACCTACCTGTAAAAAGTAAATTCGTATGGCTTTTGTTGGTGGGGAGTCTCTTGCGGGAAGGTCCCACCGCCTGAATATATAATTTAAGCCGTCAATGGGCCTTACTTCAGCCGGGACCGACAGTTTAACGTGCCCATCCGATAACACGGGAGACCTACCTGTGATACTATATGATAACATTGTACTCCTGATGAGTTGAACATTTTCAAGCTGAAAGCAGATTAATATTTTTGTTGCTCATTTAACTTGAATATTAAAAAATGTTACCAATATTATAACATAAATAGTGAGTGAGAACAAATTATGCTGAAGCTTTCTATTCTCACTGAACATGAAGAGGCAATACCGAGCCATAATTGCAGTACCGTTCACAATCATTATTATCAGAGCTTTCAAATTGATGCTATGTAAATTTAACTATTGATGCAATCCAAAAAAAATCCTCATCTCAGTATTCCCTATCTATCCTTATCGTGATTTATAATAAAGTAGTTAATGTCTAATCATATCACAAAAATGAATGTACAGTAGCCCTACTACGGTACCTATAATAAATATTACAAATAACAAATTTCCAGTAATAATGTAACTTTTTCTAATAGGTAAGAATTTTAATGCTCTCGAAATGACTTTTTCTCATTCATAGGCAGAAATTCCAATGATCATCAATAATAGTAATTTAATAAAACTTGTTTGTATTGTACATTGTTCGACGTAAGATAAGCTACATCCTTAAGGCAATAAACTTATTTAGGATTATCATGTTTATGAATGAAAGCGCGACTGTGATAAGAGATTAGTCAAACTGAAGTATAAACATTTATACAATGCATATTTCTGATCAACTCAAATAGAGAATGATAGTATCAAGCCGAAATGAATTGAGCAAATAAATTTCAAAGTGACTATCCACTGTTCAAATTGAACTGTGATTTCCTTCTACTTCCAAATGGATTAAATTGTTTGCCTCTTCAATGTAATTATTATTTTAAAAAAACCAATCTAATGTAAACGTCATCCAAATAGCATTTCAATTTGAATTGTCAGATCATGAAATTCATAACGAAATAATTCTTGAGAGAACAGTGATGAATTGCAAACAGTGCATGTAACATTGATACAAAGCAATACAATGAAAAACAACATCGATTAATTTAATACTGCATTGACTTATCAAATTTATATTACTGTATCTTTAAAGCTTATACAATGTAAAACCAACATTTTAAATTTTCTCTACTGGAGCAAAACATCGATAGAAAAATAAAGAAGAGTCACAAATACTGGTACTAGAATTCACTTGAACCAACTCACTTGAACCCTTCAACAATCACAATGAACTAGAATGCTGTGAAAACTATAATATTGATAATCAGATACATTCTTCAAATAGCTTCACCCAACTAAATCTGTGAATGTCAAATCATGAGAAATCATGTTCAATAGATTCAATTTGAATGCTTCAACACATGAATAAAAATTTATCTGTTCTTTTGGTGCCCGAACCAAAATCTATATCAATCAAAATTAATCGATAGCTTCTGCCAACGTTGTAATTCCAGTATGATTCTGCTCTTGCTTTACTTCCATTTATAACATCACTTTTTGACAATTACTTCTTTAGGATGGCTTCCTCCTGAAATTTGTGTTGACGATTCCTCATTTATCACTGCAACATCTGCGTTTCCTGGTCCCATGATCTGTCCACCTTCGATTTTCTGTTTGTGGAGCTATCTCAAATCAAACGTTTTCACAACTTGACCAATAACATCTAATAACCTCTAATACAAGGCCCCGGCCTACGATATTGCAACATCGCAGTGTAGGCCTAGAATCTAATACATGATTGGTGAAAAGATTTTAAAAAATACCAGCTGATCTTTTTCACCAATCATGTATTAGATTCTAGGCCTACACTGCGACGTTGCAATATCGTATGCCAGGGGCCTTTTGTATTAGAGGTGGCTATGTCAATAACTGTGTTTGAATCATAACAGACAATTCAAAATGAAATTAGTAATATCCCAGCTGAAATGTTGCAGCAATTGTTCAGGAATCTCAACACAGATTTCAAGAGTGTATTTGTGCAGGAGGAAGCAATCTTAAAGAAGTAATTGTCGAAAAGTGATAGATGTTATTAATAATTATTCTCAAATGGAAAATCTTTAACTTTACATTAGTTTGAACTAAACAACTTGACTAAGGAATTTGGAGGGAATGTTTTGTAGACAATTTTTGACCAGCTTTGTTGGGTTGGGACTAGTTAGGAGGAGAACATATTATTAAAAGTCCCCAGCATCCTTACCTTATGTGCTAAAGGGATGAGGGTGGGTAAAAGAGTTGAATTTTTTAGCTTTTCGCTTCCATGCTTATATCTTGAGAACAATGGGTTCAACCGACATGACTAACTATTCAAGAACGAAGTTTGATAAATTCCCTACAATTTTTGTTCAGAAGAGTTTTATGATATTTACAACTGTTTTCGGGATATTCGCTTTTGAAAAAGTGAAATTGTTGAATAAAAATCAGATTTTTAACCAATATTTTGCTCTTTCAGGGCTTATAACTTTCCAAAAATGCATTGTAAAAATCAATGCTTAACGTAGGTTTTTAGAGCATCAAATTTTATGTATAATTTCACAAGTTTACGCATTCCCCCACGACTGGTTCAGCAGCTTCATTATAGTGTCGAGTGTGAAATCACGCAGTGGATGAGTATTGCACAAAGATGGGTCTAGACACTACAGTGCTCACGATAAACCGCTGAGCATCAGCTCAGAGTGCTAAGGCTACTTTTGGAGTATCAACACACTCCTGCAGCCCGCTGCTTTCCCCCACAGCAGGAGTCGTACAGGAGATTGGACTGGAAAAGGCCAAAGAGTGAAGTACACCATTACCAGGTGTACACCTGATTACCAGGTGTACTCTTGATTACCAGGTGTACACCTGATTACCAGGTGTACTCTTGATTACCAGGTGTACACCTGATCACCAGATGATCTCTTCTGCTGAGAATTAGTCTGAGTCTAGAAATAGATCACCCACGCCAGCCTGGTGTAAAACTCTTTCAATGTGGCCTGTCCATGTCAACTCTAGTCAAAGACAAAGTGTTATGTTTTAATGTCACTATTTTATATGTGTTATATTACGTAGCGTAATCAAAATTTCAAATCCTTCTCAAACTTTTCATCAATAATCTTATCAGTCAAAACTTATTACAACATAATTTTTTATAGTATTTTTACAGTATTATAATCCAAGTTGAGGAGGCAGTTGTGGGTTTCGGCCTGTTGTCTCCAAAGAGATATTGTAAATAAATAAATAAACTGTAATATTACATTTTTTCTCGATTAAAATCAAATCTTCAATTCGATATTTCAAAATATTAATAAAACTTGATAGCAAATATTGGTGTAATCGATATGCGGACTAAACTTTCTCCGGGAATTTATCAGATACATTTGTGTTGACTACTGTAACAAAGTTCTATTTCTGAATTAACAGATAATTCTAAACAACATAAAGGGTAAATAAATTTAAAATAACTTTAAAAATAAAGTTTTATTGAATATAATAAATGGAATTTGTAGAGTTGTATTCTTTTTTTTGTGAGGTTGGCATTGATGACGTTTTTAAGGTGTGTCCTTTGAGAAAGCAAGCTATGTAGAGCCCTCAGGAAAAATGGCTGCTGGCTGAAATAGAATAGTTTTTGTCCTGTTGAAAGTTTTCTGTTTAAGTGAAGTTTAAAATGTTTTATTTGAGATCTGAATAATTTTATCATTTACTAAATGTGTCTTGAATATATCGTATAATTTTGAAGTCTGTAGCCAAACAAATGAATTCAAATAAGAATAGATAAGTATTTTAGCTTGTAAGATTCTATGTTCAAGTGTCATATGGTTTTGTTCAGTAAATTTTTTTTGTAAATTGCCCAAGTATTATAAAAGTTATAAGTTTATTTGCTCTGAACTTAATTTCTTATTCATAAGCATTAGACCCATTCATGATATATCAAGATATTAGCTTATTTGGAACCGATGACTTTCCTTAGATGATAGGTGAAAGATATCCAACCTATTAGGATAAATTGGTAGCACACCAAATGTTACCCCTGAGGTGGGACCGAATTACAAAATAAATATGTCCCAAAACTTACATGCTTCGTGAATTTAGAACCAACGCGTTTATATCAATGGACTTAGTCTTCAATTCTCATTCTTAAACTGAAAATGAAAATACGATGTGGAATTCAATAGTGGGTATAAGTAGGTGATTGAACTTTACTTCTCAACAACCCTTATCCTAGTTTACTTCAATTACCGTACCGGAATCAATTGTGAATCATCTTCACACGCAATTGCAATATAATCTCATTTATTCATATGTAAATATAATCCAGGTAAAAACAACAGGCATTTGCCCAGAACTGCTTCAAATTTGGAATACAAAATATAAAATTTAATTTCAAACAGGATACAGAGTTTTGAAATGTTGTAAAGTGAAATAATAAAAAGCTGTTTGTCATGAGCAGTAGACTATAAAGAATAATAACCTAGATAAAATTACTACTAAATTTTGGATCACTATAATGAACTGTGGGAGAAGGAGAATGGATTTATTGAATTACTTTGCCAAAATATTTATAACTCATTGCAGATATAAAACAAAAACTGAAATGTTATACGGTTTTAAATAGGAGTTTCTCGGCCTTTCATCCTCTTTGGACTAGGAGTTGTAGTCCCCAACAATTTCAAGCCTTTTTTGCGCTTCATGACAATTTTATCATGTACACGTTTCATTTCCAGGATTTCTTTCATTTCTTCCTTGTCTTCTTCCTGCAAACATTATTCAAAATAATAAATATAATAATAATAATTATTAGTATGCAATATTTAGGAAATGAAAGATATTCTATAAAAAGCAATTATTGTTATTTTTAAATGCGTTCTGTTTTTGTAAATAGAAATTGATATCAATAATGAAACAGAAAATCTTAAAATAATATGAATATAGCTAATATAAATATATTTTCAATTCATTTGAAAAGAAATAATTTATTCACACATAAAACAGAATTACTATAATATTCTACGACTTCACCAATAATAGTTATTCACTCCTCTACAAACTATCGTATTGTAATTATCATAGATAAAACTCAAATATACAAATTATAAAATTATCAAGGTATCATTTCCTATTCCTATTGTTACAAAAAATGATAGTAGATTCAATCCATTCTCAAGTTTCATTTCAGCTAGTCATCAACAACGTTTGTACTGTATTATCATTTAAAATAAAAAGACTAAGAAATTTTTAAAAAACCACAGATTTCATTGAAAGTTGGTAAGACCGGTTTTGGTTGTCACACCATTTTCAATCTCTGATAAACTCAGAGATTATCAGAATAGATCAGAGATTCACAATGGTGTAAAAACCGAAACCAGTCTTTCTAACTTTTAATAAAATCTGTGGTTTTTGACAATTTCTCAGTCTTTTTTTTTATATGAATAATCACTACAATATCAACTTCTCAACTACCCAAAAAGTGTATTATCATTCATTCCCTCATCATCAGTTAGGCTTAAAATACTTGTAGAAGGTTGCCTTTGTAAATAAATAAATGAACATCCATATTTGAACAAATAACAAAACATTGTTACAATTCTTTATAATGAATTGCGAATAATTGGATCAATAAATATAGATGCATCTAGAATAATTAGTCAGTCAATATAATAATCATCTATTCGTTACTAAATCCAACTCACATGAAACACAAATTCAATTCGATTTAAAACAATTGATAGATATAGTTGAATATTGTCTATGGTAGAATTAATCAATTTAGCACATTATCGCTTTCATTATTACAATGAAAAGTCACTAATTGCTTATTTAGAATAATAATAATAATGTTAATCTATAAACCAATATTATTAATAGACTATCAATAATTATTTTCTATTTCAATAATGTTAGAAAATGCTAGAGTAATGAGTATAAGAATGGGCATTTTTAATATTCATGATGAGATATCAATTGTATTTTGAAATGGATTACCACACCATTGCTCTGAGAGAGCACCTCAGAGTTGAGGAAGATGAGCCCCAAGTTGTGGCACAACTTGGGGCTCATCTTCCTCAACTCTGAGGTGCTCTAGTCTGGGCCTGGTGTATGCTGCTGCTGAGTACTGTGCATCTTCCTGGATCAAAAGTTGTCACACTCACCTTGTAGATGTGCAACTGAATAATTCAATGCGAATAATTACAGGAGCCTTACGATCCACTCCAGTTTCCTGGCTCCCAGTGCTCAGCAGCATTTGAACCCAGCATGGGAGATGTAATGCGTCATTTTTCAAATGGGGACTTGGAGACTCCCCAGTATGTGACTGTGGGGCGATGGAGCAGACAGGCAGACAGTGCACCACATTATATTTGAGTTTGAGAGACGTGCCTACCTGGGCGAGGCTAACGACTTCACTGTAGCCAGTCCCCAGACAATACAGTATATTTCATCCCTCGACGTGCACTTATAAAAGTGTGAAATTTTAAAAATTTGACAAAAAAATGCCATACACTAAATATAATAAATATGAAATGGATTTATTCCTTTTTCATCCCTCGACGTGCACTTATAAAAGTGTGAAATTTTAAAAATTTGACAAAAAATGCCATACACTAAATATAATAAATATGAAATGGATTTATTCCTTTTGATGTGGTTTTGATTAACATCATTTTATGGAGATGTTAGTATAATGATGGTTATAAATAATGCAGTCTCACCGTCATGTTCAGCCTGAGAACCAGAGCCCTCCTTCCATCGGACATAGGCTGTGAATAGGACATAAGCTTTTTCAAGCGTTCCTTAGGACTAACACCTCTCTCCACAACCAGAACTATTCTTGCCCACTGTAATTTAAATAAAAGTACACGTTCATATCATAAAATAAGACATTCATCTCATGAAATAAGACGTTCATTTCATAAAATAAGACGTTCATTTTATAAAATGAGACGTTCATATCATAAAATAAGACATTCATCTCATGAAATAAGACATTCATATCATGAAATAAGACATTCATATCATGAAATAAGACATTCATCTCATGAAATAAGACGTTCATATCATAAAATAAGACATTCATCTCATGAAATAAGACGTTCATATCATGAAATAAGACATTCATCTCATGAATAAGACGTTCATATCATAAAATAAGACATTCATCTCATGAAATAAGACATTCATATCATGAAATAAGACATTCATCTCATGAATAAGACGTTCATATCATGAAATAAGACATTCATCTCATGAAATAAGACGTTCATATCATAAAATAAGACATTCATCTCATGAAATAAGACGTTCATATCATGAAATAAGACATTCATCTCATGAATAAGACGTTCATATCATAAAATAAGACATTCATCTCATGAAATAAGACGTTCATATCATAAAATAAGACGTTAATATCATAAAATAAGACACGTTAATTTCATTTTCATAAAGTTTCACTCATTCAAGTTCTTTTAGGAACTGCAATCTGTCATATTAATGATAATTACCGAGCTATAGTGAGATTCACGTCAAAAAGTTAGCATCTACCCGTAGTCTACATTGATTTACTATCCTTGTCTGTCATCGGACATAGGCTGTGAATAGGACATAAGCTTTTTCAAGCGTTCCTTAGGACTAACACCTCTCTCCACAACCAGAACTATTCTTGCCCACTGTAATTTAAATAAAAGTACACGTTCATATCATAAAATAAGACATTCATCTCATGAAATAAGACGTTCATTTCATAAAATAAGACGTTCATTTTATAAAATGAGACGTTCATATCATAAAATAAGACATTCATCTCATGAAATAAGACATTCATATCATGAAATAAGACATTCATATCATGAAATAAGACATTCATCTCATGAAATAAGACGTTCATATCATAAAATAAGACATTCATCTCATGAAATAAGACGTTCATATCATGAAATAAGACATTCATCTCATGAAATAAGACGTTCATATCATAAAATAAGACATTCATCTCATGAAATAAGACATTCATATCATGAAATAAGACATTCATCTCATGAATAAGACGTTCATATCATGAAATAAGACATTCATCTCATGAAATAAGACGTTCATATCATAAAATAAGACATTCATCTCATGAAATAAGACATTCATATCATGAAATAAGACATTCATCTCATGAATAAGACGTTCATATCATAAAATAAGACATTCATCTCATGAAATAAGACGTTCATATCATAAAATAAGACGTTAATATCATAAAATAAGACACGTTAATTTCATTTTCATAAAGTTTTACCCATTCAAGTTCTTTTAGGAACTGCAATCTGTCATATTCATGATAATTACCGAGCTATAGTGAGATTCACGTCAAAAAGTTAGCATCTACCCGTAGTCTACATTGATTTACTATCCTTGTCTGTCATTGGACAAAGCAGATAGCTCGATATCTTTCTGCAACTACGCACCGTTTTCAAAGTGCCGGTTGCACAAAAGCAGGTTAAATTTCAATCGTGATTAATTACAAGAGAACCAATCAGAAAAGCCGTCTAATCAAAAAAACCTAGAGATTGGTTCTCGTGAAATTAATCACGGTTGAAATTTAACCGGCTTTTGTGCAACCGGGCCAAATTGTTCGTGAACTGTCCAGAAATACCAGACAAACTACTAAAATATTTCATGCCAATTATATGAAAATGTATTATTTAATCATGGAAAAATATTTTTCCCTGTCTAATAAAATATATTTGAGATAGAATGATTACTATCAACAAGAATATAAGGCTACATTATTTACTAGGATAACTTGATTCACACACAGTTATCCACTATAAAAGACGGTGGGTAAAGAAAGTACGTCCTATACAATATAACATGCATCCTAACAATATAACATACAATATATCCTATACAGTATAACATGCATCACATAGTCAACTCTCATCAAAATATTGTGTAGCTGAAGAACGAGAAGGAGAAGAAGAATTGGGAAGGAATTGATAGTATGCTAGTGTTAGATCTATGTTAAATTATTGTCAAGGTTTTGAAATAAGTTCTGTAGTTTACAATTCATGAGGATATACATGAGGAGGTACTGAATATTTCACTTCTGGAATGAATCATTTTATATGCACATTAGAAAGTAAAGTACAAAATATTCGATCTAATATCTCCATGGAATATATGGTTTTGAAGAACTAAATCCTCCAATACAAGCTACCTCAAGCCTTGTTGAATTAAACACTATTTATAAAATGTCAAATTGCTCCATGATGAAATTAAACAATTCATTGTCTTGTGCTCTTAGATAGTAGGTACTGAGGTTGCATTCGTAAATGGAAATCTCAATATCCATTAACTTAGATGTCTATTATTTCATTCAAAATCCAATTACCTGAACTCCTAAATAAATGTCTTACTACATCTATATAATAAGAGAGAGTAGGGTTGTGTTTGTTCGTTTGTTCGCATCAAAACATGTCAACTTGTGGATTGCATACCGGAAAAACGGGAATGATTTAGATCTCCAAATTTTACACATAGATTCTAAAAATATCAATCTCGTGCACCTGGGAGCCCAAATTTTAATTTTCCTTCTAGATTTCTCAGAATTGATGTTTAAATTTAATTAATGGTACATTCGATTTCATTAAAAAATTACCAAATCATATGGTCGAAATTAAAAAAGGAACATCTGTTTCTATATTGCTTTCTACCTAAAATATAGTTTTGAAACTTCGTTTTCCTGATGTAATGTTTAGGCCTACACGTGGCATGGATTATTAATTTTTCAGCTAGAACAATTTTTGAGACAAAGTGTTCAATAAACGTCTACAGTTTCATCAATGCTGTATCGGCAATATGAAAACGCATGCAGTTAATATGTATTTGAATGAAGATGTTGTTATTTACATAAAAAATTATATTCTTCCATGTTTATTTAATAAAAATTTCAAAATTATTAGAGCCCTGATAGAATGATTGACTCACTGCACAGTCAGTCGAAAATTTTAATATTGGAATGAGGGGTATTTTGACAAGCTGAGCAAAAAATAAGGTCATATGCACCTTTTCGTTTTATCTTCAAATGAAAAATGAGTTTTGTGGGTTATCAAAACTCCCTCTGAAAGGGAAACTATTCAACTTATTCTATCTTTTAGTAAAATAACAACGATCATCCATCCATGTATCATCTTCTATACTATAATAAAGGAAAGAACTGGATTATAAACGTAGCCTATACAGATGTAAAGTATAGGGAAATTATGTTTGACGCATTATCACGTCAGAACTACTGAACTGATTAACTTGAAATTTTGCATATAGATTCTTGCTTAACCGAGGGTGGTTATAGACCAATTTTAAATTCTTCAAGATTTGATTACATCAAGTTTTCAATTATTTATCATGCTTCCAGTTTGTATGGAAGCAGCAGAAGATTTCTCTTAAAAGGGAAATTAGAAGATACGTATGATTGGGGATCATTTTCGAATGATAAAAACAGGTTTTCCGTCATACCCAAATTTTTTCCGCCATTTTGAATCCAACTTCTTTTTTTAATTGAAAGGTGGTCATATTGATTTACTTGAAATGCAGCATATAAATTCTTAATCAACCGAGGATTCTTATAGGCCTATTTTGAATTCTTCTAGATTTCATTTCGTCAAGTTTTAAGAAAGACCCTTGCAAAGCACGGGTTACCTGCTAGTTAATAATATAATAACAATATTATTATTATTATTATTATTATTATTATTATTATTATTATTATAGAAGAAACCAGCAAAAGATTCTAGGATTATGATACACGACCGAATTACCTGTCTTTGCCATTCATTCTTTGTTTCAGCAATCTTCTGGTAAGTGTTACCCATCATAGCGATCAACATGTTGATTAGAAGAATTGCCACAATCACCATGTAAATCACAAAGAAAGCCTGCAAAAGGAACAGGATAAAACATACATTTCCAGGGCATTTAGAACTACAAGTTATCAATCAATCATGTTATGGATAATAATAGTAGATGTAACTGAAAATCTACTAGAAATATCATTTTTTTTTACAAGATTACTAATTTCTGTGGAGTACATCTCAATGCTGAGTTTGTCTGATCCTCTTATAAATCTTTGCAAATTTACAATCGATGAGTTAGCCATTATCAATAAATGAAAACAAAAATGCAATGAAATCACAATAAAATCATTCAAAATGATAGTAGTATTGAAGATCTTCTCAATTTTTCATGGATTCATTCTTTCAAGTTTTACTTTGTGTCTATCAGCAACAAATTCAACAGTAGGCCTACGGTAACAAATCTAGCAGATACGACTGAGTACAGTGATATAATTATTGAGCTTAATCATTCAAAGCTTGATTTTTTCAATAATAAATCATTAGCAGCTTCCCCACAGAATTTAGTATAGTTATTTGATAGCAGTCTCATTGATATATTTGTTTCAGGGTAACTAACTTATAGAGGAAGTCTCTATTTTATTATTTTTCTTCAATTAACTGTATGTTCTCACAATTTACTTTGAGATTTGAGATTTTTATTTTAATTCGAGTTTTTACGTTTTGACATTAGTGCTAATCAGAGTATTTTGTGTTTGAAACGTTTGTGATGAGTTCCTAACAATAAATTTGTAATTCAATTTATTCCCATAACTACAAAATATCAACTTATAGCATTTCTATGGATGATACTGTTGAATATGAATAATAATTCCTTTGCAATGAATGACGAATATCACGAAATAGTAGGAAGGAATACCTTAGCTTCGATTTCATGTTCGGTGTTCTCGAACGCAGAGTAGTAGTCTCCAAAGTTGGTGAGTGACATGAAGAACATGGCCATAATGGCTTCAATTGGACTGGGCAGTGGATTCGACGTAGTGTCGTCCGTACCTTCTGGTGTCGTCGGGTTGTCGTACGTCAAGAAAATTATGTAATACGCTACAAACAAGAGCAAAATTTTACAAATCTACAATAAAATGTTTAATAACTTCAGAAAATGAATACGCTACATATTTCCAGACTTATAGGCTAGAAAGTTTGATAGATTTCCATAGAGAAAATATAGCATAAGTAGATATCATATGGTATAGGGTGTTTATATTCTAAGTTTCACAGTTAACTCAAGTCGATAGTCGATTAGTTATTTTTCGTGAAGCTATGGCCCGGTTGCACAAAAGCCGGTCAAATTTTAATTTCACGAGAACCAATCAGAGAAGGCTTTTTTGATAAGACGGCTTCTCTGATTGATTCTCGTGGAATTAATTTCACTGACTAAGGACCGGTTGCACAAGATTCGGTTAAATTTTAATCGTGATTAATTTCACGAGAACCAATCAGAGAAGGTCTTTTTGATAAGACGGCTTCCCTGATTGGTTCTCGTGGAATTAATCACGGTTAAAATTTAACCGGCTTTTGTGCAACCGGCACGACGCTGGTAGTTTCTCATACTGTGCCGTTCATACACTTTCACCCGTCCAGAACAGTAATAATAGACAGCGGTTGACAGTAATCGGCTTGAGTTAACAGAAAATCGGCTTGAAATTTGGAACATAAACAACCTTATGCTATATTTTGTCTATGATGTAACATAATTTTTAATAGAGATCTTGTAAAATGTAAGAGCATGTGAAAATGTAAAAAAGCATTATTATTATTTAAAAGTCTAATCTCGCAACCTAGATGATCTTCGGAAAATAGGCGTTAGGGGATGGAGATGCAAGGCTGCCGACAGAGAGGAGTAGAGAGGCATTCTAGAGGAGGCCAAGGCAAGGCCCTGGATGGACTGTAGCGCCATGGAGTAAGTAGGTAAATCTTGCAAGCTAATTAAGGATTCAAGCAGCTTTGAGCGAATGCCTGTCGTTTTTACCTGGATTGAATGTATCGTCTATTAATAAAAAATCAAATCCATTAGCTACACTGTATTTCACTGTAGATATTTTCAAGAGAATAGTAGACCTTCACTTTCATACTCAATCTATTATTTCATAGGTTGAGCCAAGAAATATTTCTGAAGATATAATTATCAATTATACCATTGCATTGTTTCCTGGATGAAAAAATATAACATTTGAGATAATCCATTGATATTATTATTATATTAAATCAGCTAATGATTAATATTTTTTATAAACCATTTTAGATCATTTGTGACGGGTTTTGGTTTTAAAATGTGATGATCAGTGTAAATTGATTGCGAATCTAATATTATGTTGTATAGATAAAATATAGATTAAATGCTAATAGTATTTATTTATTCGGATATAATTTCAACAATTTAGAAATGTTTGATAGTTTACCTTGTGAAAATCCCATAACAAACACCAAATAAATGGATGCGAAACGAAGAAGATCACCCATTACCATTCTGTAAATCATCACTACGAAAGGTCCCACTGTTTTGAACCCTCTGAAAAAAAATTGAAAATAATGTTTAAAAACTTATCATAGAATATGACCTACACATAGAAGTGATCATATCAAATGAATACCATATTCTGTCTCTGCTGGAGTATAGAGTAGGCTATAGACACTTAGTTCAAGACATTGAGATACTCTAATGTAGGTACTTTGAAACAGTGTCTTGACTTCTACAGAGTTATTAGAAATTGTTCCAGTTTCAAAGCTGAAATTAAAAGTAAATCAAAAATTGAATTCAAATTCAGTTTTAAAAGCTGACGAAAGATGATGTGAGAAATAAAATGAAATTGAAAAAGGGTACCCTGATTTTTAATCTTTCATGTGATTATGAGTAGCCCTTACCAAGAAATTAAATATTGTTTATGGTCCATAAACATATAGGCTACACTATACCAAAACAGTACATTTGGAAATATATTCAAATCTATTTTATTTTAAAATTTGAATATAATTTCAGAGAATTTTAATAGATCGCTGTATTGTAATAATAATATTCGTTTGGCTTTTATTAAATAAATAAATGAAATGTTTATTTCCCAAAAAAACTAAAACTACTACATCAATTACAGAAAATATTAGATAAATTACAATTACATACAATAGTTAGTTTCAGAAATTTCTTATAATGTGTCCTCTACATGTTTAGTGTTTTCTGTGTGGAAATTGACCTACTCCACTATGGCGTACCATGTTCTAGAGTAGTATTATTGGTGGGAGTTCCTGACGGAAGTTCCACCTCGCCTGAATATAATATTTAAGCCATCAATGGGCCTTACGACTGTCATACTTCAGCCTGGACCGACAATTTAACGTGTCCATCTGATGACCCGTGACACGGGGATGACCTGTTCAAAAACTTTTGGTGATGAGCGGATTTGAACCGGGGATCTCTATGTTGTTATGCAAACACTCTATCCACTAGACCACGGACCACTCCGCTGTACTGTAATAATAGGCTATTCCTTAAATTATTACAATGGATTCTCTAATATTAATTGTTCAATTCAAATTTTGGTAAACTGTATTTCCAAACACTTTACCTTTCTAACTTTTACTTTACCTTTGTAAAGTGCAGTCTATAAAGAGTTGCTGCTAGTATAATTTTAAAACCATGATTGATTGATTGTATTCAAATGTTGCATAATACAAAGGCAGAATTAAGTTCATTGATTCAAATTTTGGTAAACTGTATTTCGGTAAACTTTAGTCTATAGAAAATTGTTGCTAGTATAATTTTGAATCCATGTTTGTATTCAAATTTCAAAGGCAGAGTAAATTTCATTTTCATTTTTATTTGTGTTTCAGTTGTGAGCTGCTTAGGACTGACCTGCAAAAGAAGAGGAAGTAAGGCCCCGTTGTGAGCATGATGACAACGGCCAGGATGTCCTCGGTCTCGTCCTGGCAGGTGAAGCGGAAGAAGGGCATCGTCATCATCAGGCAGCACGAGAACAGGAACATCACACGCGACGGCGCCGTCATCTGAGAACAATTATTATTATTATTATTCAACTCAATAATTATTTTCATTCTCAATATTATTCAACTCAAGTCAATGCTCATTCTCAATAATATAGGCCTACATTACATAAATATAATGCATCATAAATCAAAATATCATCTCTGATAAACAAACAATGAAAAATAAGAATTATTAGGGGAAGAAGAGAGGAGGAGTAGTAGGAGGAGAAGGAGGAGGATTTGAAGGAGAAGAATGAGCAAGAGGGGGAGGAGAAGGATGAGAAGGAGTAGGAGTGGAAGAGAAAGGATGAAGAAGAAAGAAGAAGAAGATGATTTTCTGTATTTAGCTTCTATTGTGTTAAGTAAAAATACAGTATATTGTCATACCGTTGATACGGTTATATCAGATGAAATATTAATACATTAAGATTCTAAATTATTTAATAACGATCTGGTAACGTTTCGTGGGTAGAAAAGGATGGCACTATCTGCTTTGTCGAATGATGGATAAACGATGGATAGAAACTCCAATAATGTTAATCAAATACTGCCAACGTGAACTTCACTATGGTACAATCATAGACTTTTTTCGTGAGTTTGCCTAATGACTGACCAGATTCTCGATCATCATTTTGAGTCCGAGGAAGCGGGCCTCGCGCAGTGCTGCCAGCAGGTAGAGAAATGCGCCAATTTCAAGCGCCACCTCGGCGCACAGGCGTGCCAAGTCGTAGAGGTCATTCACCTGCAACAGGATACAGTCACCGGCTATTCCGCTCCACCACTCCTCCAAACCGTCTTCCTGCAACACAACCCGGCCAGTTCACTTAATCAAAAATCAAACCATTTTTATTCTCACATATTAAAGTAATAAAAACACTCATCTTATCTAAAAACTCAAGTCTAAAAATAAAAATAAAGTAAAAAATAAATAAACAAACATGAGCACTAATGTCCAAGTCCCGTGGGAGTTGCTGGTCTCCTATAGGGCGCCTCCGCAGGTGGCGGATCAGGAAATGTCCCCTATATATAGTGGGTACCGGGGAAATCAAATACCCGGGGAGGACCAAAACAAGCAACAAAACTGCTGCCTTGCAGATGGATCTCAGTGGACCTTCAAAGGCTAAGGGAAGAAAACCCTGAAAGAAAAATTACCTGGTCCTCCAGGTTGAGGGTTTGGTGTGGTGTTAGCTGCTCCTCCCAGCAAAAATTCAAGTTTGCTGCGAATCCTTCAAACAAGCTTCGGATATCGGACGGTTTTTGGTAAATTATAAAGAAAAAAAAGGAAATATGTACGGTAGGCTACTGAATGTAGCAACATGTAATGTTAGGACAATGCTGCAGCAGGTAAAAGATGGCGAGATAGCAAATGAGTGTAAAAAGTTTAAGGTGGCTGCAGGATATGGACGGTGATCTGAATATGATGGGGTTTCATGGATGGAGAAGGATGGCGAATGGCCGTAACGAGTGGAGGCGTGTGACGGAGGAAGCCAAGGCTCATACAGGGCTGTAGTACCAAGAGAGTAGTTCAAGTACGAAAATGAAAATGACAGTTCACAACTTATAAGCGGAAGTCATACTGAACAAAGAAGTAACTCTATGTAATTTTCTTCTGAACATTCCTCTCAGTCCTTCTCGGTCAAATTTTCTTGACGTTATATAAGGGATAACATTTATTGAATAGAAATTGATATTGTTGAACTTAAAAAATAAAAATGACAGAATTAAAAAATCCATAACGAATCTTATACTGGATTGGATTAGGATAAATGATTATTTTAAATTATCTATATCCATTATGTAGTGTTTCATTCTTGTGTTATAAATTTAAAAAAGAATTTGTCATGGCTTCCTTGAATTGGTCTTTTTAAGTTTGTCATTTGCTTGTGATTTTGTTACTTTGTCTTATCGTTTGTAAGTTTTGAGATGTGACCTGGTTTCCATAATTTTAGTTATTCTAGTGGTTTGAATAAGCTCTTTTTCTTTCTATTGACATGTTTGCTGTACCTAGTTGTTCGAACTCACTGCCGGCGCACAAGTTTTCTTTGCCGGTAGTGCCATTTTGTAAGTTAGAATATTTATTTTATCAATCTGTATTATTTTATGGCAAATGAATGAATTTGAATTTGAAAATTTGAATAAACAGTTTAATTTTTTCACATCCACATTTATTAAACTTGTTCACAGGACTGCAGTTTCATGTTGAAATCAATACATCATTATACAGCTGAAGATGTGTTGGTTTCAACACGGAACTGCAATCCTGTTCACAAATCTAATAGAAGTGGACGTGACAGAAATAGAACTTTATTCAGTTATATAAGAGGGTTTATAATTTACTGACGATAAATCCGAGGTTTTCACAATGTAAATTACCGTACTTATAATTTTTGACGGGACTTATAAGTGACAATATATTCTTGTTGACGCTATGGTCGCAATAACCAAGTTACACTACGTATTGTACCTACATGACGAAATAAATAAATATAACAATATTGCTACCTATATCACATCAGTACTAATAGATCCAATGTAGAATAGTATATGAACAAGGTGAATAATAGAAAATCCTGCATAGCAAACTCTTGAAAAATATGGTAATAGCACAATACCTATAATCTAAATTGGAGTTTTTCAATATAATAATAATAATATCAAATGTGCCTCAACACAATTCTAAATAGCGTAACCAGACTATATTTTCATATTGTAATTGTACCTTTACATTGAAATTTTATATTTTGAAGATCGCTCGTAGCTGATTGCAAATAAAACATGGATTTTAATAACAGCTGTTTTAAAACAGCTGATTTATTATGTTTTAAATAAGAAAATATTCAAATGAAATTATCAGCTGAAAATTATTTTCAGAAATATTTTAGCTCACTGTTGAACAAAAAAAAAAACTGTAAGTTAGGCCTACTGTAACCGCGCTGTGTTTTTTGTTTAATCTATTAACCAGTTATTTGTAACCATTCCACTTTGCTTTCGTGTTGAGTGTTAACTTTTTAAAAAATGGCAGGTAATCTTAGACATTATTCATACTCCGATTAGCTGACATGCATTTAATGTATGGAGTGGGACACTACTGTAATAGTACTGAAGCAAGACGTTTGTATCAAGAGAACTTTCCTAACCGAATATGTCCAAGTTCAAGGTTTTTTGCCACTATTCATCAACGTCTGTCTGAAACAGATTCTTTGATATCCAAAGAGCACATTTATGCAGGCAGACCCCGATCTACTATGACTGTTGAGTTAGAAGAAAAAGTTCTTAATGAAATTTATGAATATCCAGAGAAGAGCACAAGAGAATTGTCAGTGCAGTTTAATGTCTATCAATCTATTATTTGGAGGATACTAAAATAGCAGAAATTACATCCATACCACCTCCAGAAAGTTCATACTCTATTGCCACGAGACTGTATTCCCCGTGCTAGTATTTGTGGTTGAGCAGAAGAGTGAGTGTAAGAAATAGAGAGAGATTCAGATTCAGATTCCTCTTATCATCAGTTTAACAAAACAAAATCCAATGTGGCGGAACGAAGATGGCAGACCTAAATTATGAAGCTACCTACAGAATTTTTTTTTTCATTTGAATAGGAATCCCAGTGGAGCCCACTGTCAAATTATCTTGGGAAAAGGAACATCAAACTGTTTTCCTATTAATATTACGCTGTAGGCCTACGTGAATCCATAGAGCTTCATAGGTTTCTCCGTATGGGTAAATGATTCAGAATCTAAATTCAAAGTTTGTCAAATTAATAATACCAACGACATAGCAACTGCCATCACAATTTGTATCATTAATATTACGCGTATGCTACAGAAAGATAATAGTCAGGCAGACACTCAGGAGCAAGTTATTTTGTCTCATGTAGTACTTTCAATGTTACTTTTATATCCTGAAAAAGGACGAAGAAGTGAGTAAAATACTTTGTTGTTCAACGAACTTTGATCTGTAAAAAGATTCGAAGAGTGCGTGTTCAAAATTTGAAGCTGATCGATCAACTCTTTCTAAAGTTATTGCAGTGCATTCAAACAAACAAGCAAACCCACAGACTGGCAACAACTTTGAACTTGAGTAAAAAGTAAGAACTTGCTAGCTCTCGTTCAACAAATATTATTGAGAGAACAACGGGTGGTATTATCAAGTTGGGAGCACATAACTTGAAGGAGTCAAATTATTTCAGTGTAGGGGATTGAGTATTTTACAAGAGAGTGTGTTTCTGAGGGATATAGGCCTATAGTGAGAAAGTGAAGAAGTGAGGATTCAATTGAATTGCAGTTTTAGTTTTTTTGCACGGCCGGCCCTCTCTCACATTCAACCATCAAACTTCCAGTACGATGCTACATTAACTATATTATACAATCCTACTCAGTGGAATGAGGGAATTCACAATATTACAAGCAAGAGTTGATAGTAATGAATATTATTGACACAAAAAAAATTACAAATCTAGGCATGGGAAAGTCAAATTCAAGATAGGTTGAAGATAATATGTCTGAAGCATTCTATGAAATAATAACAAAACCCTGAGGGGTTTTGAAGAAAGGAGAACATTAGCACACAACCGGGTAAGAGAGAGAGAGAGTGTGTGTGTGTGTGTGAGAGACAGAGTGGGAGCGAGAGCGAAAGGCGCAGGAGTGATAGTGAGAGGGTAAGGGGGGGTGAGAGAGGGGGGGTGAGCGAGAGGGTGAATGAGAGAGTAAGCAATAGAACTAAAATATAAGGTTGAGATAAGAGACAATGTCACGCAGGAGTATTGTCTAACGGTGGGGACACACACACTTCTACAGTCACTCTAAGTTATAAACAGAATATTTCAAAGAAAGTACAGTCTGTGCCAAAATTGAAACCAGTTTACTTCCAAGCTATTCTGACATAGGCGTCAAAAACAGATAGCGACAACCAGAGACTGTTTTTCCAGGTAGAGAAATTAGTCATGGACTCGCCCCGCCAAAACAAGACACTTCTTTTTCAGCACAGGAACGACAAAACTAGCCACCGCCAAAACAAGACTGATTTTTAGTGCTAGGATGGATGTGTCTGACTTTGACGGTGGTGTATCTTGACATCGCCCCATGTGATATAGGTAGCAATATTGTTATATTTATTTATTTCGTCATGTACGTACAATACGTTTGAAGGGACGGATTCAAAGATTCAAAAGTTCGAAGAACCTCACACGTCAACCGAAGCTCATTGTGTGTCAGGTACAATACGTAGTGTAACTTGGTTATTGCGACCATAGCGTCAACACGGATATATTGTCACTTATAGGTCCCGTCAAAAATTATAAGTACGGTAATTTACATAGTGAAAACCTCGGATTTATCGTCAGTAAATTATAAACCCTCTTACATAACTGAAAAAAAGTTTTATTTCTGTCACGTCCACATCTATTAGATTTGTGCACAGGATTGCAGTTTCGTGTTGAAACCAACACATCTTCAGCTGATGTATTGATTTCAACATGAAACTGAAGTCCTGTGAACAAGTTTAATAAATATGGATGTGAAAAAATTAAACTGTTTATTCAAATTTTCAAATTCATTCATTTGCCATAAAATAATACAGATTGATAAAATAAATATTCTAACTTACAAAATGGCACTACCGGCAAAGAAAACTTGTGCGCCGGCAGTGAGTTCGAACAACTAGGTACAGCAAACATGTCAATAGAAAGAAAAAGAGCTTATTCAAACCACTAGAATAAATAAAATTATGGAAACCAGGTCACATCTCAAAACTTACAAACGATAAGACAAAGTAACAAAATCACAAGCAAATGACAAACTTTAAAAAGACATGGAAGCCATGACAATTTTTTTTTAAATTTATAACACAAGAATGAAACACTACATAATGGATATAGATAATTTAAAATAAACATTTATCCTAATCCAATCCATTATAAGATTCATTATGGTTTTTTTAATTCTGTCATTTTTATTTTTTAAGTTCAACAATATCAATTTCTATTCAATAAATGTTATCCCTTATACAGGGTGATTCATAATTATGGTAAAATATTTCAATACGTGATAGTAGAGGTAAAAATAAGAAAAAAAAGTTCATATAAACATATATCCATAAACGCTTCATTAGCGAGCTATACAGGGTGAAAGATTTCGCCCGGAATTCAGTTCCTCTGGTGAAATACACCGATGCTGAATTGTTTGGGGACTAGTTTTTGAAAAACCTATGCTGGATTCATATGGAAAAATATCTGAAAAATTGAATAAAACTAGTCTGGAAGCTGTAGTGTGAGTAGTTTTTGAGAAAAAAGTTGAAATATGCAAAAAATTTAAGTAGAAAAACACAGACTTCTACGTTTGATGCCCAATAACTTTCTTTAATCACCAGTAAACAAATATTTTTTCGCAGTAAAAATTGTAGAGAATTTAATTCTGAAAAGAATTATGTAAGCTGTGTAAACTAAATTCAAATAAAAGTTGAATAAAATGAATTCTTATGTAGTAAATTACACCATAAAAATTTGCTGTTTTATGAGGAGAGAACTAATAACTCATAGGTTGTAGCTGATTGCAAATAAAATATTCGGTTTTTTATGAAAAGTTTTTCTTATATGAAAGTAGCATAACTAAATGACATTAAACTTATACCAAAAGACTAGTTAGATTATGCCATTAAGCCTGGGAGGAAGCTCAAACAGAAGTAGATGATCTCCTATGATTCCTGCCCAAATGTTCACTGAAAACTGATGTTGTGAAAGATTAGGATTGATGGCATGAGGATTCTCAGCTGCCCAAATATGTTGGTTGTGGACGTTAACGATAGCAGTTCTTGTAAAGTGTGCCTCGTCGGTAAATAAAACGGTTGTTAAAAAGTTTGGGTAAACAATTTTCACTAAAAACCATTGGCTGGTGTGAATGAGACTTTGAATGCGTTTTTGTGTGAGCTTCTGCCTGGTGATGACGCTCGGGTTGATGCGGGAGCACAGCCTGTTGTTCGTGCTGGTTTTGTGTCTGAGGATGGTTGTGGGCCTTGTGTGGGTGAGTGGAGTCCTGAGGCCCTGGCCGTTGCCGTTTCAAAGATGAAGCGTGGGACGGCTCCGGGACTGGATGAAATCTCACCTGACCTTGTCTGGCGTGCTTGGGGGAGAGTGAAAGATGTGTGTTTGGATCTGTTCAATCGATGCCTGAACCAGGGAGTGTATCCAGCGGCCTGGAGGATCGGTGAGGTGGTTCTTATACCCAAAGCGGGTGATAGGGACTTATCCCTGGTGAAGTCATTCCGACCTATCACCTTGCTGAGTGTGTGGGGCAAGCTATTGGAGCGCCTCATTGAGACGAGCCTGCGAAGTGCTATCGGGCTTGAGCTGGAGGCATGAGCAGGAAGCAGTATGGCTTTGTTGGTGGGAAGAGTACTGTTGATGCTGTCAGGCATGTGATTGAGTGGGTCGGTGGGTGTGGGTATAGTTTTGTGTTGGCTGTGTTCCTTGACATCCGGGGGGCATTTGACTCGGCTTGGTGGCCGGCCATAATGCGGCAGCTGAGGCGGTTCCGGTGTCCCTTGGATGTCGTTAGGTTGGTCCGAGCGTACCTCACTGGTAGAATTGTGCGTATGGGTTGTGGCTCGGTGTTTGTGGAGCGTACGATGGAGCGTGGGTGTTCCCAGGGATCTGTTCTGGGTCCCCTTTTCTGGAACCTTCTGTTGGATGAGTGGCTTTGTATGGATCTGGGTGTGGATGTTGAATGTGTTGCCTATGCTGACGACCTGGTGCTGTTGGTGGGCGGTGATCGGCGGGCTGAGGTGGAGGAGCGAGCGACTGCTGTGTTGGACCGTCTGTTTGAATGGAGCGTCAGTGTTAAGTTGGAGTTCGCACTGGAAAAGTCTCTGTGCATGAGTATGAGAGGCCTGCGTAGCTTGTCTCGCAGGAGGAATGTTCGTATGAATGGTGTACCTGTTAGGTATGTGAGTGAATGTGTTTATCTGGGAATCACCCTTGGGGAGGACCTGCGAATGGAGGGCAACATTGCCAGATTGGAGGAGAGGTGTCTACGGGTCTTCTCGCGCTGTGGAGTGGTTGCGAGGCGCGATTGGGGCTACAAGGGAGATGCTCTTCGTGTTGTTTATAGGGGTGTGATTGAGTCGATGTGTCTGTATGGCTGTGAGGTATGGGCGAATGGTTTGAGTGATCGAGTTCTATGTCGACTGAATGGTGTGCAGAGGAAATGTTTGAAGAGTGTGACCAGGGCATATAGGACTGCAAGTGGCCCTTCATTGTGTGTGATTGCTTGTGTTTTTCCCTTGAGTGTTTTGTGTAGAATGAGAGTGCATGAATGTGGCCTTCGTATGGGCGGTATGGATCGTAGGGCTGCTAAGTATGAAGCATACCATGAGGCGTTGGACTGTTGGCAACATGATTGGGAGAATGGGCAGTTTGGGCGGCAGACCTTTGCCTTCTTCCCGGATGTGCGTCGGAGGGTCCGTGTCCGGTTTTATGACTGGACACATTATTCCGTGCAGTATTTGACCGGGCATGGGAACTTCGCCGATATTTTGTACTGGTGGGGGAGGCGGGAGAGTCCACTCTGCCCTGGATGTGGTGTCGATGAGTCCAGTGCTCATGTTATGTTTGAGTGTGCAAGGTATGAGGTCGTCCGGACGGCATTCGTGTTAGAGTATGAGAGGATTGGGTGTCACTTTGTGTCTGAGTGTATGGTTTGTAGTGTGCAGGCGTGTAAGTTGTTTGTACGATTCTGTGAGAGATTGGGTCGTATGCGTGAGGACTTTGTCCAGGTTTGATGTCGCATACTTGCTCAGGTTGCTCATGTTTATGTTCAGTGGTTTTGATTTTGATTTTATTTTGATTTTGGTTAAAGAATAACCGGTTAGATGATTTTGTTGTTTTATTTGAGGAGCGGGTATGCGGCATAGTCCCGAATGCGTGTGTGTGAATGTGTGTGTGTAGTGTGTATGAGCCTCAGGAGTCACCATTGTTTAGGCGTAGGGTTTGTAGGTTGGGTGTGAGTACCATGGGTTGGTTGGGTTGAACTGGTTGTGGGGGGGAGTATTTGCTAGTGATTCAGTCGGTTGGTAATGAGAAGGAGTACTGTAGGTTGGGATTATGTTTGTATGTATGGTTGTTGTGAATGGTGTTGATGGTACGTCGTGCCTTGTGTGAATCTGTCTCTGGTGCCTGGTCGCGGGGAACCAGTCCGGAGCTCTTCCCTGAGAATTGTAAAGGGCAGAGTTCTGGACTGTTGAATGCCCATACCACTCTCCTGCGGTGAAGGCCCCTCACCGTAGGGGGTGGTCGTCATCATCTTAGCATAGGCACCAGCGTGGAGTGAGTTGGGCAGCATGGGTCTTAGGAGGCCTAGAAGGCCTGTTCCTGGGTAGTTGGGCTGGGATCGGGACCTGTGCTGTGGTATGAGTGTGTGATTGACTCCGGGGTATCTTGGGTTGGGTTGGGTTTTTCGGGATAAGTTGATGGCTGAGCTGGGTGGGATTATCTTGGTGGGTGGGGTTACTTTAGTTTGAGGTTGGGTTTTAGATTTTAGGTAGGGTTGCTGTCGGTGCTCAGACGACAGTCTAGGCGGAGTTTCGGGTAACATCTTTCCGAAACGCCCTGGCTGCTGTCTGAATGCCCCTGATTCTGTCGGGGTCATTTTGGCAGTGGCGCGGGCTTTTTCCAAGTCTTCAGGTAGCGGAGAGGATACATCCGGGCCTTCTGGCCCACGTACCGCCGGAACTGGGCGTCTGTGGTGAGGCACCTTGTCTCTCCATTGGCGTCCAGGCTAAACTCCTCAATGATGCCCACCTGACGATTGGCAGTGGTGCTACGGACCCTGAGCCGTTTTTGTGGTATGATGTAAATCAGGTACACAAGGGCTCAGGTGAGGTTCACCGGACCGGAGGGTCTACACATGTCCACTCCTGTCAGGTTCTGGGTGTGTCGGAGGACTAAGGTGGCGCGTACTAATAGATCACATCAGTACTAATAGATCCAATGTAAAATAGTATATGAACAAGGTGAATCATAGAAAATCCTGCATAGCAAACTCTTGAAAAAGGTGTTAATAGCACAATACCTATAATCTAAATTGAAGTTTTTCAATATAATAATAATATCAAATGTGCTTCACTACAATTCTAAATAGCGTAACCAGACTATATTTTAATATTGTAATAATTGTACCTTTACATTGAAATTTTATATTTTGAAGATCGCTCGTACCTGTTTGTGATTTAAGTTGAATTATTTTATTTTTAATTAATTTTAATAAAATTAATGCTATGAATGTTTGTAAAATTGACTCACTTTCTCCTCAAGACTAGGAGAGTCTTTATTTGAAGATCACTCGTACCTGTTTGTGATTTAAGTTGAATTATTTTATTATTATTTTATTTTCAATGAATTTCAATAAAATTAATGCTATGAATGTTTGTAAAATTGACTCACTTTCTCCTCAAGACTAGGCAAAGCTTTCAGTATAATCTCATTGACAGCTCCACTCCTCTCAGTCAGATTGACATCAATCATCAGTTTGGTCAATCGCTCGGCCACCTCGGCGTAATCCATACTACTCGACAATCCGTCATGTGGACTCTCATCAGTTTGGTAGCCCGTATCACGAGCCAGCGTTTCATAGGTCGAAAACACACTATTGTTCCAGCCTGGTTCCCGATTCTCATCGTTCTCTAATGCAGCTTCTGAAATTGACTTCTCATCAGCCAGAGATTCCAGAATGAACCTGCAAAATTTTGTTGGAATTTAGTGAAATTCAGGTGAATATGAAATTCAAATAATTCAGCTGAGGACACAAGATAAGAATTAGAGTTTGTATAGAATAATTCGAGACTTGGCACTTCATCCGAAGAAGTAACAACGTTGCCAATTTGTGTAAAATTGCGACTTTCTCAAATGTTTAATTTAACCACAGAATTGTATGTATAATATAATCCCCGATACTCCAGCAGTGCTAAAAAAAGGTCCAGGGTTCAAGGATTGAAGTAAGAACAGTTTATCGCTAGTTTGTGTATTCGTGTAGTTCCAAGATTATGAACGATTACGAACTGCTCCTCCTCCTCCTCCTCTTCCTTCTCCTCCTACTCCTCCTCCTCCTCTCGCCCATCGCCACACTAGTACCTTTTTTGGAGAGAACCTCATATTTAACGTTATCTAAAGGTTTCTTCGTGGGTAATGCGAGATATGATTTTTGAATTATATTTTTTATGTAGATTACAATACACGCTGGCTTATACACTAAAATCAAATAACTGACAATACAGCTAATTCAAAATTCAATGAATTTTACTTTATAAACTAGAGATTACTATCATCGATATGACTCACTAGCTTATAGGATTAAGATACGGTACTTGTATTTTATCAAAATTTATTGCAAGAAGATCAGAAATTTATTAATTTATTCATAGACAATAGATTCAATCCAGGTAAAAACGACAGGCATTCGCCCAAAACTGATTTTAACAAAATTTTAACTAAAAAGTCCAGAGGTCATGTAGAGTTCATTAATGTACACACGATTCTAAGTCTGATTTTAACAAAATTTTAACTAAAAAGTCCAGAGGTCATGTAGAGTTCATTAATTTACACACGATTCTAAGTCCAAAAAATCTGGTGTGGCGCACTCACACAACTTTCCTTGCCATTATGAAAATTGATCACCTGTCGCTAGTGTTCACGTGCATCTCAAGTCTACTATTCAAAAATCTGAGCCAGCTGGTGACAGGACAATAACGCTGAATACACACGAGATCTGCTATCTCTTCATAGTGAATGAATTGAGAGAATCAACAGTTGCCAACAGTTTGCAATTGAATAATCACATTTTCTCAAATTTCAAGGTCATTATCAATTTTAGGTGAAAATGTTACTGAACATTAATTGTAGAGATTTTCATGCTCAATCTTCTCCATACGAAATTTTTCTTTTAAATTATATCTGAGACCTGATAATTGGAAATCTAAAATCAAACTTTGCATAGAGAGCATATAGGAGCTCCTGAAATTTTCACAGATATGAGACTTGTGGCAGTTGATATAGCTTATCAATGACTATTTTAGGTATAAATTTGATCATAATCGTTGGAGCCATTCTCGAGAAAATAGCAAAACCTCTGTTTTTGACAACATTTTCGCCATTATAGCCGCCATCTTGAATTACATTTGATCGAAATTGTTTGTGTCGGATCCTTATAGTGTAAGGACCTTAAGTTCCAAATTTCAAATCATTCCGTTAATTGGGAGATGAGATATCATAGTACACAGACGCACATACACTCAGACCAATACCAGAAAACAACTTTTTTGGACTCGGGAGACCTTGAAACGTATAGAAATTTAGAAAGGTACCCTAACCTTTATTTTTTTCGGAAAGCAATACTTTCCTTACCTATGGTAATAGGGCAAGGAAAGTAAAAATTTATCAACTAGAATTTTTAATTTATCTGATTAATTTAGGCTACATCCAAACACGAAACCAAACAAGAAGCTTCAATCACAATTTTTTAAATATTTTAAAATTCACTTGAAAACAGTTGATATTGGTAAATGACAGAATTCACCTTTCCAGATCACCCGACTGGGGCAGTGACAGCTTCTCGAGCCTGTAGAGCAGCGCTTGCAACGCTTCAGGTCGGACTTCGAGCACCCCGAAGCTCAGGTTGAGTGTAGCATTGGCGGTGATGTTCATGCCGTCGTGCGCTTCGGGGGGACCCGGCCGCAGTATGAAGCACACGCACGATATCAGAAAGTACTGGAAGAACATTATGAACTGGCGGTAAAACCTGAGGACCATCAACAATCACATTTCAGATGTTGCAAAAATTAATTCAACTAGTTATACTTTTTCAGTACTTCAAATACTTTGGTCCCGGCTGCCTGAAAGGTCATGTCAGAGGCCCAAAAGTTGATCAGTTGCGACCTGAAAACTCTGACACCAGATCTAGGTAAGCCAGCCAGGTCACTCGATATTATTATTAATATTTCAAATGCGACATCCTTTTGCAGGTGATTGGTTTCTAAAGCTGCGTACACATATTCGCGCTTCCAACCTGCACCGAGCACGCTCCTCCCTCGTACCGTCCTCGTACCGCCCTCGTACCACCATCGAACCACAGTCGCTCCGCCCACGCACCCATCATGAACGTTACGGAAGATGTTAGATCTTCTCGCGTTCCCCGGTCGAACCACTCTTGCTCGCCGGTCGATCATCAATCGCTCTGCAGGAGTGACGTTCGATTGCGGAGCAGAGCGAAAGTCTGTACGCACCTTTATATTCTTGCGAACATTTTTTTTTAAATGTTTTGTTTTTGAAGAACCAATAAAGAATTTTGAATTGGATTGACATAGCAGTCTAAATTTTATGAATAATAGCTATATAAGTTTTTCACTCACAATTATTAATACTTCAAATACAACATCCTTGCAGGTGATTGGTTTCTTATATTCTTGCGAACATTTTTTTATATATGTTTTGTTTTTGAAGAACCAATAAAGAATTTTGAATTGAATTGACACAGCAGTCTAAATTTTATGAATAATAGCTATATGCTTTTCACTCACAATGTGGAGCACTTTCGGACGTCTATCTTTGACACTCAACTGATTCAAGTAATTAATTTGATTATTTCAACAAAATCAATTAGGGTGATTCTAATTGATTTGTAAGGTAAATTCATTGAAGATCTATCTATTGAATTTCATTCAAAATCTTCCACACCTCAACAAATTGTAATAATGAGACAAAATTGGAATGTAACACCTCGACCATATATTATCAAAGATAGATCTCATATTATTGCTCCAATTTGAATTCCATTACAAATTGTTATTATTCATTGGATTTTTTTATTACGGATGATGCCCACATGGGTATTTTGTATGTGCGTGGGTAATGGGAAGTGCGAGGGTGAATTATGAGATGATCAAACGTCCATGCCTATTCGCTGGGATTCGAACCCGTGACCAGGTAGCACTAGCAGACCGAAGGGTAACACGCCTTAGTCAACTCGGCTGTATCTCGTTCAATGTTCCAATGTGGAGTTCTTTGATAGACAGTGAAGATTGAAGTTACGGTATTTGTTGGCAGATGACTGACTCATTGATTTTAACAGTATATTATAGACTATCAAATGATTTTGGATGTGATATATTTGTATCTAGCATTTTTTTCCTTTTTACTCACTGTATTGACGATTGCCAAACAATGTATATATAACTAAGCAATGTTGAAATACTGTAAATTCACATTCAAATGCCATCAAAGCCCATTCATGGCACGCGTATGAAGAATGAACATGATCTATAAAGAGATCATAAAGAAATATCATGTTTGAAAGATAGAGACTCATGAATATTATTTCTTTCTTTTTGTATTATTTTTCATCATTTTTTTTTCATTTGAACTTTTAAAATTTGTATTGTAAAAGCGAAATATTTGGGGGAAACCCGTTGTCTCCAGTGTGAATGAATGAATAAGTAAATGAATTGAGTATGAATTATGCAATCGTTTATTATTCACCTGAACTTGACAAATGCATTCCATTTGGCATGGAGCAAATCTACCAGCACGCCTTCCATCAAATCCAAATGCTCATCTTTGTCCTGAAACGAATAAAATTAAATGTAGCATAGGAAATATTTATTGGTATATCTAGAGTGAAAAGTACAGTTTTTTCTCCCTGAGGGGAAAGTTTGAAGCCCGAGACGAAGCCGAGGGCAACAATTTTCCTGAGGGAGAAAAAACATTTTTCCTCCACCTACATTTTGATAAAAACTGCAAATAAAATAGTTTTTAAAAACGTACGTGACCAAACAATGTGTTAGGTACAACATAATCTAAAAAGTAAACAGAAACAGCTGGCTTATAATCACATTTCTCCGCCGACAACGCTATGCGCTACTGTCGGCAAAAGTTGTAACAACAATTGCCGCCACAACTACAGCTATTCAAATTTGATTAGTAAATGAGGAATATTCGTTGGGTGGTATTTTGAATAACATGGAATAAAAAAATATTCTATACATTTTTTTAGTATAGTGATATGAAGTTTGTAATAATTTTAGCATACAAACATAAATTTTATATATTGATCAAATGTCTGGTTGAGGTTTTGAATCCAGTTGGTTTAATGACTACTCTATATGCTTCCTCATCTGAGCTTAGACCTTCTAACCTATTTCAAATGAACGTTTTTAAAATAGAGATGCTTCCCATGTTATTCAAATGGAGTTACTTTTCCTCCCTAGGGAGTTTTTCTGTTTTTTAGTACCGAGAGCGAAAAACTGACACTTTAGTATTATGTTCCAGGGAGTAAAGTAAGTACTTTAGACAGTAGGTGGAGGAAAATTATATTTAAAACCAATGTACCTAGAATACTATAGGTATCAAACAATTTGTCCTAGTGTCTTTTTTCTTCAGGGCTACTTTTAATATAAATAAAATATTAATTTCAGTACCCTATTAAATTATTTTATCACAACATGTTTCGTACATTAATGCCATTTTCAAGTGCACTTGAAATTGTCCGAATCATGTTGTGATAAAATAATTCAATAGGGTACTGAGATTTTAATGTTTAATGTAGAGATTGAGATTTACATATTTTATTTGTATTGTTTCCTAGGTACATTGGTTAAAACCGTGATTGCTACAAGTACCTAATCTACTACAGCTATAATATGCTATATATTTCTATTTAAAAATCTTTTTCCAGGCATTTATGAGTTTTGAATATTTTATAACAGTTTTGTTGTCAAAGTAAACAGAAATCTACAAACAATAACTCACCCCAAATACGACAAGATTGAGAGCCGAATCTTTGCTAATATTCCCTGTTTCAATATCTATTGTATCGATTAGCATCAAGGGATAGGCCGCACAAGTAATACTACCTGAAATAGAACACATTTGAGTTCAGTTGTAATGTTCAAAACTTCAAGATATAAATTTTTGATTATCTATGATTTAACAATACGTGAAAATGACAATATATTAAAATGTGTAAATTATAACAATTTGAAAGAATAATTTGTTGTCAATACCACTATATTCTTGTTCAAACTTGAACAAGTTTTAACAAGAACATTCATTATTTGAATTACAGAACCAGGTTTCATGGTAAGTTAAACATATTTAACATATTTTATTTCAATTATGGATGAATACCACAGTTTCTCTTTCCATACAATTAAATTATATAAGAGTTTATTGTTGGAATCCTGTTTATTATCCAATACTGTTACAGATTAAACTTTAGAAATTAGTTTTCTTAATTATATTATGCAGTCTATGATGTAACAAAATTGTAAAATAAGCAAGAAATAGGTATATAATGTTTTTGGTGAGATATAGTGATATTCATCCATAATGAAACATTAGAATATAATCTATTATTCGTTATATTATTAGACAATATTCTATAGCGTTTCATATTAGTTTGTAATATTTTTCAAGCCTCGCAATCATTTCTGGGCTCTTGGCGTAAGTTATTAATTCTATTATGGCAAAAATTAAGTTCTCTCACTAACTTTCCAGTAAATTTCTCGTTCAATTTTCATTATTTGGGAGATTATTATGTGATGCAACAAAATTGTAATAGGCTAAGTAAGAAATAAGTTTGTAATATTTTTCAAGCTTTAATCATTTCTGGGCGTAAGTTAGTTCAATGAATGTGGAAAATGCTGTTCTCTCACCAATTTGCCAGTAAATTTCTCGTTCGATGTTCATTATGTGGAAGAACATTTCAATTCTGGCCAACTTGGCTGCCAGTGTCAAAGGTGTCAAGTTCTGAATGTTTCTCACCGATACGTTAGCACCCAGCTCGTAAGCTGTGTCAAACGTTCCCTGAAATAATCACATGCTTATGTTGTAAGACATTGAATTAATCTACACAATCACATAAATAGACAAGTTTCAGCTTGTTTTATTCAGAGTATATTCTCATTGCATTTCTTAGACTGCGATAGAAAGGTAGAATATATATTAGAGTTGACTAACTACTCTCAGAGAGAATATACTCTGAATAAAACAAGCTGAAACTTGTCTGATATGATAAAACAACAAATCTGTGTTGCCAAATTGTTCAAGATTATACATTTATAATGAAAACATGAAGAACCCAATACATAACTAATTATAAACTTGAGTGTTGATAGTAAATGACATTGGGTAATATGGCAAGGCAGAACATTCGAAAGGATCTCTCTGCCGATAAAAGCCATAAGAATAAATAAATAAATAATACATTAATACATTTATCATAAAGATTATTCTAGTATATTACATAGTCTATACAAGATTAACTATTTCAAAAAAGCCAGGTAGAATTTGGAAGAGAAAGAAATTGGATAACAAGTACATTTTTGAGTAGATGTAGTATCTCTTCATAATAAAAAATACAACGATATTGTCAATACCATAATATATTTTTGAGAACGATTAGTACTCATGTTTCATGGCAAAACCTCTACCACATCCTTGAAGAGATTCAAAGTTTTATCACAGCCCATTCTCTTCTAAATAATAATTATTTGATTGAGAGTAATGACTGACCATTTTCTCGTAGATGACAAGCATGTGAAGAACAGTGTTGCCATTAGTGTCCTGGTTGTCGGGGTTGGCACCCCTGGCTAGCATGAGCCGATAGCATTCCTCCTGACCCAAACATGCAGCAAAAGATAGCGGGTATTCACCCCAGTACACATAGCTGCAACAAACAAATAACAACTATTGATTCAAATATTAAACGAGTTATAGTTGAAGATCAATATCACACTCATCAATTCATTGTTTCATTCACTTTGTTCATGATATATTTTGTATATCAATTTTTTACATCTACATTAAACCTCAGAATAAACAATCTATAGAAGTTTTAGAAGTTTTCTCTGATTAAACTCATCAATTTCTTTGCTTCATTCACTATAATTACATATTGCAGCCTAATCAATATTAATTCTCAAACAACATCAAACTGACTTTCATCCACTTATAAATGTTGATGGCGATGCAACATCCATCTTTAGGCTTGTGCGTGAGTAACAAGAAGGAATGTGATTAGAGATTCATTCATTAATTCATGAATAATAAAAACACATTATCAAGGTGAAATAAAAGCAATATTGTTAATCAAATATCGCTTTTATTTCAACTTGGTACGGTATATGGAGAAATTCCACAAAATCACTGTTCATAGTGTAAAAAAACATTATCATAGAATAATCATAATCAACAGATTTCGGTGGGTTCCAAAGCACCGGGATGCAATTTTTAGAACCCATAGATAGTTGGTTATTCAGCAGACTGAATTTTGAGAGATTTAGTGCCGGTTAAATTTGAATTTGAATTCATTTCTCATTGCTTCTACAATAATAGAATTGAATGGCAATCGTCACATTATAAAGCAAAACTTCACAACAAAAAGTCCTGTACGTCATAAAAACACCTATCAGCCAGTCAGTCCTTTATTTTTTCTTCAATGTAAATATGCATAAGGTGGCGTGGCAGGGAGTTGATAATTTTTTGGCTCAACATGATTAACTTCCACGAGAACCAATAAGAGAAGGGTTTTCTAAGAAGAAGGCTTCTCTGATTGGTTCTCGTATCATTTAATCGGGATTAAAAGTTAACAGACTTTTGTGCAAGACAGATCTGAGAGCAGACAAGGAACTGCATTTTTTGAAAAAATACTGAAGTATTTAAAAGAACTGGAGTTTTTGAACGAACCGAAGTATTTGAAAGAACTAGTTCTTAAAAGAACTGTAGTTTTTAAAAGAACTGACCCCTCGTAGTTGGTGACAGGCCAGAGATTGACCCATTCGTGATCGAAGGAATCGGAGCGGGATGCCTTCTGGTCCTCGGGACACATGAAGTTGCCGAAGCAGCGTTCGTGAAAGTCGGCTCCCGAGTTCAGCAGGAACTTCACCATGCCTGGATCCTCGTTCACGATTGCTATGTGCAGTACGCTCTCTCCTGAAACCCATCCAACAAAAATGTAAGTGTGTGATCCATTGGATGCATATATGTGCAAGTGCACGCTTTGTTATGCATGACCAAGCTTGCAGATAAGAAACAAAATCTGGAAAGAGCAAAAGGAACACGCACAATATAATACTTACACTTGCTAGTGCGTTCAGTGTTGGCAGCTATATGCAAGTCACAACGTGTTTCAATGGCACTTTTTAAATTTTATCTTTCGACTCATGCATAATTCGCCTTGCACATACACATTCAATGTGATCAATTCAAATTAATTTTATTTTCAGAAAGTGTGCATTATTTCTAGATACATTCCCCTGAAAATTACTCCTCTTATGGAACAAGTCCGTGGTTAGAGGAGTCGATAAAACAATAACCATTGAAGATATGAACTTGAATCCGGTTTCATTGGACTCCAAATCAGATTTAACATGAGGATTTGATAATTTTTGTACTTATTGGTGCTATAGTGAGGTCCACGTTATAATGACAGTATTTGATCAACTTTGGTTTTGCTATTCCTTTCTATCATTCGACAAAGCCGGTGGTACTATCCTTTTCTAGGTCCACAACGGTACCAATTATTTTTTGACAGTGTAGAAATATGATTAATTAATGCAGAGAATCGGCATCGCTATTCTTCTATCTTTATCCACTGTCATTATAACGTGGACTTCACTATAACAAAAAATGATTTAGCCTTGCAAGAACATACTGATCTAGGAACAAAATTTTCAATCCAACTATAAGTCCGGGCTCCTAGAGGACACTCATTCCATCTTCTAGACTGATATTGATTTCATTTAGATTTCATGGTCCATTAGATTTAGATTTAATAGTGTTATAATTCATAGCGCAATAATTGGGTCGCTTTCTCCAAAGTTGATTTATCAACCAAACCCGTTAAATCAATCTATGGGTGCATTTATTATAATGTGTTTCAATTGAGTCAACTGATGGTTTCAACTACAATTTGAGTTTAACTTTTTTGGAGGAAGCGACACTTAATAGACTTAGATTTTTCCTACAAACTGTAGAATTTCATTTTTTGGCTAGAATGCTAATATTTAAAAATAGTACTTCATAGAATAGGTTTCACCAATTGAAATTATTGAACGCATATTCTTACAAATACATAAAATACAGGACTTGATAGAATACAGCTATTGGAATTAACGAAAGCATAATTATTTTTACAGATAAATGAAAGGAGGGGTTTACCATAGTACTCGTCACACATGTAGATATCGTTGATGAGTTTCGGATAGAACTTGAGAAGACGTTTGGCTAGATCGGCGTGAACCGAAGTGGCGTTCAACAGACAGAGATGGAGAATAGTCTCACCCACTGCTCCCCTCTCATTCAGGTCCCAGCAGACGTCTCTGTAGGTGCTTGGATCTAGAAGAGCAAAGAGAAGCTAAAATTTTAAACAATTGATTTTAAAGAAAAAAATATTTCCTGTATTAATAATGATAAGACAATAACGAGAAGGCCACTGGTTTCTATGGCTATATAGCAGGTATAGCAGGTTTACACGAATCTTAATTATCCATTGATTATTTATTTATTCAACTTCTATTCTTTGTTGGAAATTCCAATGAATGGTGAAGCTGAAAATAAAAACCCAAAGTTATCATTTAAAGTATGAATTTTTCCTCCAAACTCCACGGTTTTCACATTCAGTTACTTCTCTCTATCTTAATCTCTCTCTTCCCTGTTAAATTATATGATATAGAGTAATCTGGTTAGAAGAGTAACCAAATATAATAATTCGAAAATAGGCCTATCTTACCATCAGTCTCTTTGGGCTCCGGAATGCCTGGTATGTTGCTTCCTATAACATCAAAGTCATCTGGGTTCTCCATGTTTTTGAGAGGTGGAAGCTGCAATTGATAAAAAAATATTGAAAGACTTCTGAATTCCTATTTTAGGAACATAAAATCCTAGTTCCATAGAAGGCAGCTGAGCTATTGTAAGACTCCACAATGCATTTGGGCTTATAATAAAATGCAGGGGCAATTCAGATAATTTGAGAGAGATAGATGTGACAGTTCACATTGCATATGGTCAAAACATAGTGCAGCGAAGGTAGAGTGTAGCAGAGAAGGTAGCTGAGTTTTTGTTGAAAAGTAATGCATGTATTCAAATGTGGCAGAACATAGTGGAGCGACGAAGGTAGGGTAGAAGGTAAAAGGAAGCGGAAACATTTACATAGTTATTCTAACAGTCGTTTAAGATATCTACCATTTTTTTACCAGGACGTAGACATAATATTGAAGTTTTCATAAAAGTTGCGTTCTTTAACAAGTGAATAAATGGCGGATTCTCACAGTGACACTAAAAGTTCTTGTTTCAGTGACAATATCATTCCCATGAGTTCTAATGGGAATATTCACACTCACTTGACTTCTCGTGGGCTTATTTCCATTAGAACTCATGTGAATTATAATTTCACTGTACCGGTCACTGACTCTGATGCTGATATGTGAAAATCCAACTTTATCCAGAAATCTAGCAACATCTTTTGCACTGCACCGCATAATTCGAATGTATTGTCACGATGTATATCGTAACTAGAGAAAGGAATTGAATTTAGGGCTCATTTATTCGACGCTCGGCTATCTTTCATAGAATCTGAGGGGTCAACGTTCAAGCCAGCCACTGGCCTACCGCTCAGCGATGCTGCGCATCCTCTCTCCCCTCCCTCTCGGTCACTGAGGGAGGCTCGAGAAAGGCCAGCAGGAGGCAGTCGAGTTCGGAGAGCCAAGTCGAGCGGTCGAGAGAGGTGAGAAGGAAGCAGCGAGCAGCTAGCAACGTCACAGTACGCCTTGTACGAAGTGAACTCCGATTTCTTCAGCGACCGGGAGTTGTGTCGAGGCTAAAGTCGATTAGCCTCTCACACAGTGAACTCCACTGCTCTACACTCGTTTGGGCGAGTGTTGAACGACATTTAACCTGTTTAGACGACGGGTTGCCAGTTTCGACCAACGACAACACGTCAGGTTTGGTCGAAACCTGACTCCCCATTGGTAGGCCACCAGTGGGATATTGAGGCGAGAAAGGACGTCCGGGAAGGTGAGGAAAAGCCTTTCCCGCAACTCCGCGGCCGATCCGGACCCCAGGAGGACAGCTGGTGCCCGGAAAGTAGGACTTAGGAAAGTCCAGAGTGCTGGCCGCCGCAGCGCACTAGTCCAGTGCGGGATCGCAAGAGGACGTCCGGGAAGGTGTGGAAAAGCCTTTCCCGCAACTCCGCGGCCGATCCGGACCCCAGGAGGACAGCTGGTGCCCGGCAAGTAGGACTTAGGAAAGTCCAGAGTGCTGGCCGCCGCAGCGCACTAGCCCAGTGCGGGATTGCAGAAGAGAAATGTAATCGCGCCGGAGAAGACCAGGAGCCGCGAGAGGATAACAGCGATCCAGGAGTGTCCTGGATTTACAAACTCCACCGGAATGAAGCAGTGAATCTAGCAGCATCAGCAGGGCTACCTACAACAGGTACCATGGCAGAGCTCAGGAGAGCTCTTGTCGAAAACCACCGGAGGACAATGGTGGAGGCCGCCGGTCTAAACAGGATCGGTGGCGGAGCTGGCACAGGTCAGGAAGAGGAAGGAGCTGCAGCTTTGTGGCCACCAGTCGCGGAGGCCACTGCATGTTCCAGACTGGAAGAAATACCCAAGGAGACGTCTCCAGAGTTTGATGGAGACTCCAGCAACTCCTGGGTGTACAGAGTGCACGATCAAGGCTTGATTGATCTACTACTCGACTCAGTGCTGACAGATAGCACAAGTACGAGCCTGAGGAGGGCTCTACTGGAGCAACGACAGCGGATTGTTGCGATGCTCCCCGTTCTGGATAATGGGGAGGAGGCGCTTCGTCGAAGAGCGCGAAGGCCAGCACCAGTTAGCGAGGAGGCAGAGCCTGCGCTGGTGAGGCCGGAGATGCCGGAGAGGCATAATAACATGCCTAGGCATGTGTTGAGGTCACCTACCAGGTCAGCGGTGCCTGCTACATCCTGTATGGACCCGGGTGCCGTGTGTGACAAGGTTCGAGGGTGGCGGCTCTCATATGATGGGAGTGGAGATGCTCCAAGTTTTATGGAGCGGCTCGAGGAGCTGCAACAAGCATATGGCTTGTCTGGCAGACAGTTATTTCCAGCGCTACCTGAAATGTTAGCGGGGAAATGTTCCTTATGGATGAGGAATAGGAGAGAACAGTGGAGACACTGGGACGATTTCCTGAGAGACTTTCGGTCTCGTTACTATCCACCTACTTATGTGGAGGATCTTGAGAATGAAATTCTCGACAGGCGGCAGAAAGAAGGCGAGCTCATAGACGACTATGTTGAGGAGCTGCTAACGCTGATGAGGAGAAGAGGTGGTTTTTCAGAGAGTAGCCAGGTACAGAGATTGTACAAAAATCTTTTACCACGCTACAAGCTCTACATCAGGGAGGCTGAAGTGTACACCACCGACGACTTGCTACACTTAGCGAGGCAATATGAACGAATTAAATTCGAGGAGAAGAGTGCTCAACAGAGACAACGAGCTGTGAAGCAGGAGGAGGTGAGGAAGCAGACCAAGCCTCGACAGGAGACGACTACTACACAGCGCCGGAGTGAACAGCCTACAGAAGGACCCTTGTGTTGGCAGTGCAAGAAGGTGGGACACTGGAGATCAGAGTGTCCGGAGGTTTCACTCTGCTCAAAGTGCGGGAAGCCACGACCAAATTGTTCCTGTGAGAGAGAGCAGAAGAAGACTTCTGATAAAACAGCTGTGGTTAAAACGAGGCTTCAAATCCAGCTAGAGCCGGAGCTCCAGGATGACAGCCGTCTCTTCACTACGGTGGAAATAGGAGACAGACAGTATAGTGCTCTTCTCGACACCGGAGCAGAGTCCAACTATATTAGCTCTAAAGCTTTTTATAGTTTGGAAGCAGTGGAACGAGAGCCTGTGCAGCGCGGCGCTGCTATGGCTAATGGAGCGGCTGCACGTCTGCGAGGTGGTGTTATAATCAACCTGAAAATCGGCAGAATATCCCTATCAACAACACTCACAATAATGGATGGGCTTTCTCCAGATATTCTGCTTGGTATGGAGTTTCTTCGTGAGCACCGGGTGAAAATAGACCCCTATTCCCGGTCAGTGGAATGGGATCCTCATCTCGTCAAAAAGCACATTGGAGACGATATTTCCACTCCAAAAGTGGGAAAAGGAGCTGTCAACTCGAGGCTGGCTACTGTTAAAACCCAGCCTGACATAGGGAGGTCAAGGAAGCCACCTGGAATTATTCCTGTGAAGAAGCAGGAGAAGAAGAAATTTCCTCAAGTCCAGAAACACGTAGGAGCCGTGTGGAAGACTGGAAAAGAGGGATTTCTTTCTCAGAAAATTTCTCCAGCCCGTGGAAAGTTCATTTGCTGGCACTGTAAACGAGCTGGGCACTGGAGGTTCAACTGTCCGGAAAAGCGGTACCGGAGGCGGAAGAAGGAGGATAATTTTCAGCAAGGAGCTGGAGATAATCGTCAAGCAGTGCAGTCTAGAAGACTGCCGGTGCTGGAAACTACACTCAAAGTAGTTTCAGATGTTGGAGACAAGAATTATAATGCCAACCGGTATTATAATTGGAAAAAGAGGACGATGAAGGTGAACTCTGGACAGCTAGTCTACAGGAAGGAGTGTCACCTGTCCTCGGGTGCTAATCAGCTTGCCGCGAAGTTAGCGCCGGAATTTTCTGGCCCATATGAGGTCGAGGAAATGTTGAGTGCCGGTAAGAGGTTTACTGTGCACGAGAAGGGCACCAAGCTCCAGCCACACCTGCCCGAAGATGAGGAAGAGGATGGTGATGGAGCAGTTGCGGAAAAGGTGGACGGAATTCGAGCGGATGGACAGCAGGAGGCCGAGCGAGTCTATAGAGGGTCGCTGCCTATCCGGAGGATGGGATACCAGAGAGGTGTCACGCGCCGCCAATAAGGAGGTAAGAGGCGAGAAGGGGTGAATATCATAAGAGTTCAATCATATCACAGCTTTAGAGCTATTTTTGATTCATAAATTATCCCATTTAAAATGAGGAAATTAAATTTTGTTGTCAAAGACAAATTTGCATAGAAATCGAAGAAAATTAATTCAGAATTATTAGCATGAATCTATTAGCCGAATTTTGAAGATAGCATTAGCACGATTCCGAAAATGATGAAAATATTAAAAGACTGACAATATTATTGTTATTGAAAGAAATTGGTCAATAGTTTATTAAAAGGAAACAGCATATTCCGTTTAATTTTTCTCATAAAATAGAGTTCTACTTAAACTAAATGGCAACTCAACCATTACAGTTTAATTAATATAATCAGTCATAAAGCAATGGCTGAATTGAATGGAAAAAATTATTATTGACAAATCAATACGTTTCTTTTGATCTGAAGGCAATCCCAATAATTTCAGATTGAAATTTATTTACAATATTAAGATGTGACCAAGCAAGGATAATCAAGAAAATTTTCTACAGTCTATGACTAGTTAATAACAGCCAAAGTCGATTCCAACTAGACTAAATTTTCTTGATCGGTATATTACCGATATTGTTGTAACCAGGTACAGGTTAACAAAACTTGCAGTAGCTTGTTTTCTACTTGCCATAAATAGTTGATGGCGAAATGAGTGGATAGAGAATATTAGAAAATATTATAGATCAGTATGATCCGAATAATATTTTAACCATGAGGTAATGGTTATAATAATTGAAATCATTTAATGAAGCTGGTGGTAATTGCTTTAATCCGTGTAAAGTGTTACGATGCAGTTAATTAACAGACGTTATTATACTGTGGGATAAAAGTGAATTACGTTGCAATTAATTATTCATGTGGAATGAATAAATTGCGTTTGATTGTGAGTCGAGACTACAATCGGGGGTTATTAGCTTCAGATTATGATTTAAATTTTCTAATATTTCACTGGAAAATAAAGTCGGAGGACTTACTATAAATTGGAATAAAATAATTATTATTTCAATTGGAATTAATTCTATGTTGGATCGAAAAGTTGTTTGTGCTGTGCTGTGAAGATAAGATAAACGTTATCTCAACTGGCTAACTGCTATCGCCAAGCTTCTAGTCTGTAGAAGAGAATTACTTCTCCTTTTCAATAACAATTTATAAAATTGAATTAATGAGAATTCTAGCTTTTCCAGATATTCTACTGTTATTGAGTCAGTCTGAGTTTGATTGTGCTATTGTTAGTTCGGAATTAGATCACGTCTCGAGAGTGAATCTAATTCTTACTCAGCCTACCATCATGAGTTATTATTGACGGTACATTAATTTATTCAATTATTACTATTTGTGCTAATTGTTGTGATTATTTTTCGGAAAATCAATATTCACTTAGTGTGATTTATTAACAGCTGTTTTGTCATTATACACGCCTTGTCTGAATAATTACTTTGAAAAAGTGAATTAAGATTTATTTCGGGGTGAAATAAGTCTTGAAGTGAGAAAGAGAGATTGAGCAATAAATGTTCACTGATTGTGAATTAATTAGCAGATTTTGTCTGTTATAATAAACACACTGTCATTTATATCCAATGGATGGTTACTTTGCATAAGTAAATCATGTGATTGATTTCATTATTGAAATGAACAGTGAGAAGTGGAATATTGAGTTGGAATTTATAGTTCCGATTTTATTATTGTGATATAGTGAGAAGGCTGAGATCCTCATAACAGATCGAAAATGAATTATTTCGACCACATTTAATTGTGATATAAAATCGAAATATGTGGTGTAACATCACAACTAGTGGCTTCATGTCAACCATATAATTCAGTATTCTACATCATATTGTCATCTCTCATCTTTTATTGTGAACAATAAGTTGCTGATACACTGAACTATCTGAGGGTATCAATCACTCTGACACTTGGTGGTTTTCCTGGACTCCAATTCACCTCTATCAACTTCTGCCTCCTGTGAAGTGTTACATTGTTGTGTATCACGTTTCTTCTTGAGGATGGGGACTACAACTTGAGTCCACTTCCTCGACGAGCTCCTGGGATTATTGGAGCTGTGTCTCAGCTGACTATTGCTGAGAGCACGACGAGTTCCTGCCTGGTCGTGTTGGAGGTTCATCCCAGCTGTCTGATGCTGGAAAGTAAGGCAGTGTGAAAACACGGCCATGCAGGGCGAAAGCCCGGCACATGCAGTGTGAGAACACGGCCATGCAGGGCGAAAGCCCGGCACATGCAGTGCGCAAGCACGGCGAAGCAAGGCAGTGTGAGAACACGGCCATGCAGGGCGAAAGCCCGGCACAAGCAGTGCGCAAGCACGGCGAAGCAAGGCAGTGTGAGAACACGGCCATGCAGGGCGAAAGCCCGGCACATGCAGTGCGCAAGCACGGCGAAGCTAGGCAGTGTGAGAACACGGCCATGCAGGGCGAAAGCCCGGCACATGCAGTGCGCAAGCACGGCGAAGCAAGGCAGTGTGAGAACACGGCCATGCAGGGCGAAAGCCCGGCACATGCAGTGCGCAAGCACGGCGAAGCAAGGCAGTGTGAGAACACGGCCATGCAGGGCGAAAGCCCGGCACATGCAGTGCGCAAGCACGGCGAAGCAAGGCAGTGTGAGAACACGGCCATGCAGGGCGAAAGCCCGGCACTTGCAGTGCGGAAGCACGGGGTTTCCCTTGCAATGTTATTTAGGTTCTCAGAACCTGTCAGAGGTGTTGTTCACCTCGTTTCATGTGTTACCCGCCCCTCCTGGCAGTGCGAGAGCACCGCGACTCTCATCTGCAGTGCGGAAGCACGAGGTCCTCGGCAGTGTGGAAACACGGCAACTCTGCAGTGCGGGAGCACGGCGTCCTTTTTCGCGATGCGAAAGCATAGCGTTCCTGGCAGTGCGGAAGCACGGCGCCCCGGGCAGTGCGAAAGCACGTCGTTCCTTTTGCAGTGCGAAAGCACCGCGTCCTTATTTTTGCAGTGCGAGAGCACGGCGACTCATTGCAGTGCGGAAGCACGGCGTTTCCCTTGCAATGCTACTTAGGTTCTCAGAACCTGTCTGAGGTATTGTTCACCTCGTTTTTTGTGTTACCCGCCCCTCCTGGCAGTGCGAGAGCACCGCGACTCTCATCTGCAGTGCGGAAGCACGGCGTCCTCGGCAGTGTGGAAACACGGCAACTCTGCAGTGCAGGAGCACGGCGTCCTTTTCGCGATGCGAAAGCATGGCGTTCATGGCAGTGCGGAAGCACGGCGCCCCGGGCAGTGCGAAAGCACGGCATTCCTTTTGCAGTGCGAAAGCACCGCGTCCTTATTTTTGCAGTGCGAAAGCACGGCGCTTCTTGCAGTGCAAAAGCACGGCGTCCCCCATCGCAGTGCGGAAGCACGGCGGTCTCTTGCAGTGTGCAAACACGGCGTCCCCCATTGCAGTGCGGAAGCACGGCGGTCCTTTGCAGTGCGAAAGCACGGCGCTTCTTGCAGTGCGAAAGCACGGCGTCCCCCATCGCAGTGCGGAAGCACGGCGGCCTCTTGCAGTGTGCAAACACGGCGTCCCCCATTGCAGTGCGGAAGCACGGCGTTCCTTTGCAGTGCGAAAGCACGGCGCTTCTTGCAGTGTGAAAGCACGGCGTCCCCCATCGCAGTGCGGAAGCACGGCGGTCTCTTGCAGTGTGCAAACACGGCGTCTCAACGCAGTGCGAAAGCACGGCGCAGATCTTCAAGATCTTCTCTGAAGCTAGGCCTAGGATCTGGCCAGATAGCTTGCTCATTTCTTCGGATGGTGCCGACGCATCACCACCGGTTGGCGAGGAGCCAACCTGGCGCCCAGTTTGTGTTCGGTCTATGTTGACCGGCGGAGAGGCGGCAGAATGTACTCAGGCATTTGGGACATTCTGTCTGCCGTTTACCCCTTCCATCCTCACCCCCCCTCTCCTCCCCCTCTCTTTCCCCCCCTTCCCTTAGTAGGAACAGTGTGTCACGATGTATATCGTAACTAGAGAAAGGAATTGAATTTAGGGCTCATTTATTCGACGCTCGGCTATCTTTCATAGAATCTGAGGGGTCAACGTTCAAGCCAGCCACTGGCCTACCGCTCAGCGATGCTGCGCATCCTCTCTCCCCTCCCTCTCGGTCACTGAGGGAGGCTCGAGAAAGGCCAGCAGGAGGCAGTCGAGTTCGGAGAGCCAAGTCGAGCGGTCGAGAGAGGTGAGAAGGAAGCAGCGAGCAGCTAGCAACGTCACAGTACGCCTTGTACGAAGTGAACTCCGATTTCTTCAGCGACCGGGAGTTGTGTCGAGGCTAAAGTCGATTAGCCTCTCACACAGTGAACTCCACTGCTCTACACTCGTTTGGGCGAGTGTTGAACGACATTAACCTGTTTAGACGACGGGTTGCCAGTTTCGACCAACGACAACACGTCAGGTTTGGTCGAAACCTGACTCCCCATTGGTAGGCCACCAGTGGGATATTGAGGCGAGAAAGGACGTCCGGGAAGGTGAGGAAAAGCCTTTCCCGCAACTCCGCGGCCGATCCGGACCCCAGGAGGACAGCTGGTGCCCGGCAAGTAGGACTTAGGAAAGTCCAGAGTGCTGGCCGCCGCAGCGCACTAGTCCAGTGCGGGATCGCAAGAGGACGTCCGGGGAGTTGTGGAAAAGCCTTTCCCGCAACTCCGCGGCCGATCCGGACCCCAGGAGGACAGCTGGTGCCCGGCAAGTAGGACTTAGGAAAGTCCAGAGTGCTGGCCGCCGCAGCGCACTAGCCAGTGCGGGATCGCAAGAGGACATCCGGGAAGGTGTGGAAAAGCCTTTCCGCAACTCCGCGGCCGATCCGGACCCCAGGAGGACAGCTGGTGCCCGGCAAGTAGGACTTAGGAAAGTCCAGAGTGCTGGCCGCCGCAGCGCACTAGCCCAGTGCGGGATCGCAAGAGGACATCCGGGAAGGTGTGGAAAAGCCTTTCCCGCAACTCCGCGGCCGATCCGGACCCCAGGAGGACAGCTGGTGCCCGGCAAGTGGGACTTAGGAAAGTCCAGAGTGCTGGCCGCCGCAGCGCACTAATCCAGTGCGGGATCGAGAAAGGACACCTGGGAAGGTGTGGAAAAACCTTTCCCGCAACTCCGCGGTCGATCCGGACCCCAGGAGGACAGCTGGTGCCCGGCAAGTAGGACTTAGGGAAGTCCAGAGCGCGAGCCGCCGCAGCTCACTGATCCAGTGCGGAAGCGAAAGAGGACCTCTGGGAAGGCCAGGGAAGGCCTTTACCAGAGCTCCGCGTCCAACCCGGACCCCGGGAAGACACCCGGTGCCCAAGGACTAAGACTTAGTCCCGACACGAAGCCCTTTCTCACGACTAACACCGCAAGGTTCCTGTTCCCTTCTTTCCGCGACCAACCCTGTTTGGCAGTGCGAAAGCACGGCCCCTCTTTCCTAAAAGAGGGAAACATTTCTCCAAAGCACTCAAAACCCTGTTTCAACCCCCAACCCGAACGAGGGTGGTTGACGGACGCCCCACCAAGACTCCCGTCCCCTGCCGCGGCCCTCCCCAGTCGCCGACTGAGTTTAGCCGGCCCAGAGCGACACTGGGAACTCTGATAGAGAAAGGTGTGGGCAATAATCTACTCAGAGTATAAAAAATAATTCATTACATTTATAAGTTCTCAAAAATCAAAGATTAGTTGGGAAAGTCAAAGGTGTCTTATACCATTTCAATTAGTTTAGGAAATCAAAGGAATCTCTTAATTTTAATTAGTTGAGACATCGAAAAAATCTTACCATTTCAATTATTCAAGAAAATCAAAAAAATCTCACCATTTTGGTCCGGGGCCGATCTTTGTTTCGCAAGAGGACGAGTTTGGCAATTGAAATGAGTCGCCCATTGCCTTTATTGTAGAGAAATGGCTCCACTTTCGTTTTAATAGCATGATCCAGCTCGGCGTACTGCTTGTTCTGCGTTGCTCTTTTCATCAGCTCAACCAGAAGACCTCCGCCTGTATAGTGATAAAAAATATCAACAAAGAGAGGGGATATTTACAAGGAGTTTACAGAAAGTTGGAAACTAGCAAAAATTACATAAGTGACAGAGTTAGGGTCAAAACATAGTGGAGTGGAGAACGTAGAGTGTATCCGAGAAAGTAGCTGAGAGTGTTAAAAATAATAATGCATGTATGTAAATGAATGAGTCAGAACATATAGTGAAATAGCCAAGGTAGAATAGAATAGGATGATTGCCTTTATCAAGGGCGGAGTTAGGACTCTGGTTAGCACTAGGAGTCATGTTGAATGAAATATTAGATGCAGCCAGAAGAAAAGGAAGGCCGAGAGTACGATAGAAGCAGAATGTGGAGAAGGACCTTAGAGCGATGGGAGTCAGAGGCTGGAGGAGAAGACGGAAGACAGAGATAGGTGGAGGATGAAATTGGAGGAGGCCAAAGCCCCAATCTGGCTGTAGTGCCAGGATAAGGAGTTAGGACTCTAGCACCTCTCTGCCACACAACCCTAATACGGTAAACGGTATAAAGAAGCTGAGACATTTAAATACTGCATTAATGTAACACTTTCAGCTACCTTCTCTGTTGCACTCTACCTTAACCGTTTCACTAATATGCATCGACCTTGAATATGATATATGAAGAATTCACAAAGATGTTGAACCCACAGCAAGAGTTTAAAAAGTTGATGACAACAATTTCAAAAAGAGGAAACTTCAAAATTTATAAAGAATTCTAAAATGATAATTGAAAGTGACAAAAATTGAAGAGCATGGGACACAAATTATCAGGAAGTGGAAAAAATTATAAGAGTAACAACAATATTTCAAGAGAATTCAATGAAAAATATTAGAGCTGAATTTTCTGTATTTATGAATGAGAAATTCAATGATACTGGGGTGTAAAACAGTGATTGATCAAGTGGGGTTTACATTGGTCAAGTTTTCTTGATTCAAGTTTGTTGACTCGAGTTAACGTTATAATGGCAGTAGGCTACCTATTTGATTAACATTATGGTGTTGCTTGTCTATGATTCGACAAAGCTGGTAGCGCTATTCTTTTTCTACCTCTGCAACGTTGTCAGATGGTTTTTCAACAATGTAGAAATATAATTAACAAAATATTCAATTTCAATCATGAAAATTTATTATCAAATCACTGAAAAATATATTTTCTTGATGAATAGAGTATGATGTATCATTATAAACAAGAATGAACAGTTGATATTACATCAGATATACCGTTATAAGCTATCTTCTACAGAAGGCAGTGATAAGGCAGATAATCGGCAACGCTGTTCTCTTTTCTTTCTCCAGTTTGTAACGCCAACTCAATACATGGAACTGAGGCTCCTCAGCTATTTTAGTAACTCTAATAATCAGTTTATGTATCATAAGCTACTTAATAGAAATTCAATTATTGTAAAAATGAATAAAAACTCACCCTTGAGGTCGACCAACTTGTACATAGTAATGGACGAGGTGTCCGTCTGCTTCTTGACACCGCTGGTGACATTGCTCTCCGTATTTCCCATTGCATTATAGTTTTAAAAAACGTTTCACTGGGAAAAACTGTAAATAAGTTCAACCGTAGAAGCCAATCTGCAAAACCGTAGTTTAATCGTAGCTGAGTTTCCCTTCAGATCAATCAATGGAATACCATCAATGATCTTGATGTCGTACTGGTGAATTGAAATGCTTGAATATGACAGTGCTGCCTGAAATAGACAGAGAAAAATAAATTACCGGTAATTTAAAAAAAATCTGAAATCTGAAACTTTGTCTAGGCTTCCCAGTGAGTGATTGGATGGTAAGCTGCTAATCTATGTAATGAACTTTAATCAGCTCTCTTGGAATGTGAAACTAAAAATAAATACAAGTTGGATCTACTCCTTTTCAAGCAATTTATACACAATTACATTCGAAAATAACCAAAATTCAAAATACTATTCTTCAATTTCATTTTCTATCAAGACCTGCTAGCTAATGCAAACAAATGATACAAAATACTCAGAGCATGACCAGGATACACAATTTGACTACCAATTTTTCATACACAATTTGACCCCAATACAAGCATATCTATACAGTATTTATAAATACAGCTTCAAATATATAAAACGTTTAATGTCAACAAGAAAAACAAGTAGGAAGAAAAATATCTGTAAGATATTTATTGGAAATTTTGATCATGATGTTATTGTTGGCATCTGCAAATGATAAACCAATTTTTCTAAGTCATTTGTATTTTGAGCAACTAACAAAATCAGAATTTGATCAACTATAAGAATAATCCACTTTACTTGTGACTCATTTTGAGTTAGTTTTATAGAACCACACTTTGAATTGTTAAACCGGTCTAGGAGGTTCGTTTTAGAAGAGAATGGAAAATTCTTCAACTTCTCCAACATACATGATCAATTTTTCAAATAAAGCAATAATTTTATTATCCAATAAATTGAAGGCTTCTACAGAAATTCAGTTGAGCTACTGAATTCTTCCACAAATCTTCAGTTGGGCTTCATGGGAAAATAGTTAATTATTTCGATAAAAAACAATAATTTATAGTTTTAAAATTACCAAGAATTTCATTCTACAAGTAGACACAAGAAACAAACAGTAGAGTAAACTAGAAGGGGAAAGGAGAAGAATGGTAAACGAAGTACCTAAGTTACAACTAATTTAATAAGGAGAAAAATTATGATACCTGTCTGAAGCTCGCAAATTGGTCCTAATAATCATTTTCCAGTACAACACACACCTTTCGAAAAAATAATTCTCTCAAATTCAAATATCTATCTTGAATTCCATTGGCGAAACCGTGAGCGGTGTGTGGTTTAACAAGGGCCCTCCTACCCCTTTCACTGTGGGACTAACACTACTTCAGAGGCAGCACAACAATTTCACTTAGGTCGATAGACGGTGCCAGCCGGTACAAGGCACGATTCAAAAGTACCGCCTTCACGCATCCCCCTTTTCGCATTGTTATGTCACACGGATTCCGGTAGGCTCAACAAATCACCTCCATTCAAGGACTACTCTTGAAAACGAACAAGGTCACGATTGGAGGGATGACCCAGATATGCCCCCAAAATATTTTTGTATACGCATTGCTGTCATCATCACATGCTATAGCTACAGACATAGATATAATATTTACATAGATAAATAGACATGCTATAGCTATATAGGTAGCATGCAGTTCCTTACCCTTTGACCTATTATTGTTAGAAAACTACGTCAATAATTTGTTTTTCTACTTGAAAAATCTCTTCTATACTAACCATTTATCTGTTTCTCTTCTTTTATTTCTCATCTTCTTCTTCAAACCCCCTCTTTTATTCCAATCTTCTTTGTTTGGTAGGAAAAATTTTGAAAGCTATTAGAGAAATGTAATGAATTTCCACGTATGGAGTAGCCTATTGATATCTTTTTTCTGTAGGCTACCGGTATTGCAATGACTAAAACAAACTATAGTGAGGTCCACGTTATAATGACAGTATTTGATCAACTTTGGTTTTGCTATCCTTGTCTATCATTCGACATAACCGATGGTACTATCCTTTTCTAGGTCCAAAACGATGCCAATTATGTTTTTGACAGTGTAGAAATATTATTAATTAATGCAGAGAATCGACATCACTATTCTTCTATATTTATCCACTGCCATTATAACGTGGACCTCACTATAGTTTCTCTTCAGATATTGTAGATGGTGAGATATTCTGATACCTATGCATAAATAAATGATATTTTGGCAACAACCCAGTGTTTTCAAACTAGTTTCTTTTTGTGGAAATACTTCAATATTTTTCAATTAGATGGAGGGAAGACCATACCGTACTAGAATGATATTCCAGGATATTCTCCTCACGTCCTCAATGTGTTTGTAAAAATCACTAAGAAGACAAAAAATTAAGAGAAGGAAGCATTCAATACGGCACTAGAATTGATATTCTATAGTGCAAATGGCCGTTTCCACACAGACCGACTTTGGGACGACACGACACCCACAATGTCCTCTGATTGGCTGGATGATGTGTCGTCGCAGAATCGTCGCGTATAAAAACTGTCATTTACTTAAAACCATCTTATGTTGAAATATTTTAAGGAATTATGACGAGGACTTCTATTAGGCTAGCTTCACAGGCATTCGGTTTCATTCGGTTCGGTTCGTTTTCGGAAGGGTTCGGTTCGTTACCGAAAACGAATGAGGCTTTCATACATGTCAGGTTTTAATTCGTACGGTTCTAATTAGGTATTTTCTTCTCAAACACAGCTGTGTTTGGATTTTTACAGTTTATGCTGGTATATTTGAATATAACAGCTGGTGTTAAATTGTAAGATATTATTTCTTGAACAACAAAACTTTAAAGTATATTAAAAATATTGTGGACCATTTGAATAGTTTCTTTTTGATTATGTTAATTTTGGATGTTCAGAGAGATTATTCTTTTAAATTGAAAATTTGTTCCTTGTTTTGACACATGGTATATACGCTTCATCTCTTCTCTCCATTGATGAAATCATGTAATATTCGTGGAAAAATATAAAATAAAATAGATAAATAAAAATTCTCCCTGAGTTTTAATTTATATAGCCTATTTCATATTTTTTAGCTAACTATTCATTGAGGAAAAAATGTTCCTGTGAACTAACAGAAATGAATTGACCATATGATTTTGACTTGGAAAATTTTGAAACAGATAATCACGACATCAGGTTAAAATAAAAACAAAAAAGGCAAGCGTGTGTAAAAGACTTTGTTTTTTCCTGTTTCCCTAGCAACAAATTCGAATATGATGAAACCTATTCGTGTCGAGGGGGCGTTCGGTGCTATGCGGTTGCCATTCGGTACCGAATTCAAACCGAATCATCGTTTCACACTTATCGGAATTTGCCGAAAACGAAACGAACCGAACCGAACCGAAAGTGTGTGAAAGTAGCCTCTCGCTAGCAACAAATTGAAACCTGATGGAATTTATTAGAGTCAAGTGGGCGTTCGGTTCTATGCGGTTTCTATTCGGTACCGAATTCAAACCGAATTACCGTTTCACACTTATCGGAATTTGCCGAAAACGAAACGAACCGAATGAATGTGAAACTAGCCTTATAAGGAATGCTGACAGTATAAACTTGATACGGTATCACAAAAAAAAATTATCAAGTCCTTCACGTGTTTAAAAAAGTACCATGTTACAATTTGTTTTCTTGTTGTATTAATTTTAAGGCTGTGCAAAGGCTTAAAATAAACTATCTACTCGTGATATTTTTCCAAGTTTTTCGATTTGTATATCATCAAGCTATCAAAATGAAAAAGTTTTCTCAGGAAAACATTTTTTCCGATCATTACTTTTTGAGATATGAGCGCCTGAAGTTTGAATTTTTGGGACAGAACATTTCAAATTCGGTAAGATATAAATCAATGAGATTTAGAGGATGGATTCTTCATGGTATTGTTGATCTAGTAAAACAAAAATTTTCTGAAAATATCAATTTTTGAAAAAGTTATTCAATTTACCAAAAATAACTCAACTAAAGGTTATTTCTGGTTATTTTTAGTAAATTGAATAACTATCTTAAAAATTGATATTTTCAGAAAATTTATGTTTTACTAGATCAACAATACCATGAAGAATTTATCCTATAAATCTCATGGATTTATCTCTTACCGAATTTGAAATGTTCTGTCCCAAAAATTTAATCTTTAGGCGCTCAATCTCAAAACGTAATGATCAGAGAAAAATTTCCTTAGAAAACTTTTTCATTTTGATAGCTTGATAATATACAAATCGAAAAACTTTGAAAAATATCACGAGTAGAAAGTTTATTTTTAGCTTTTGCACAGCCTTAAAGGGTACTATAATTATATTTTATAAATATAAGAAAGTAGTCCTGAATTCAAAAACCCTGAATTTAAAAAGTACCATGATATATCTATTATCATAACTCATCTACTTATAATAAATTAATACCGTAATTTAAGTAGATCCATCCACCGGGTTAGTAGTGATAGTACTCGAAGTATATTGAATTCTGCTCTTGAGTTAACAAAAAGCATGCAATATGTGGATAAATGAAAATCAAATTGACTAATTTTATACGGTACAGGCATAAAAAAGCCTATATTCATGAATGATATATTAATGGAGCTGTGAAAAATATTACTACATGACAAAAAGCATGCAATAGGTGGATAAATTAAAATCAAATTGACCAATTTTATACGGCACATGCATAAAAAAGTTTTATATTCATGAATGATAAATTAATGGAGATGTGAAAAATATTACTACATAACAAAAAGCATGCAATAGGTGGATCAATGAAAATCAAATTGACTGGGTACCTAATTATACATACATATAAAAAGGTTAATATTAATGAATGATAAATTAATGGAGATGTGGAGAATATGACTACATGAAATAAAACAATTAGGTAACACCATCGATTTTTGAAAGAGAGAACTATTTATTGATTAATGAGAAAAGGAAAAGTTAAAATCTACGAAATCCAAAACATAATGAAACAAAGCAACTACACATTGAGAATCATTCAGGCTAAGCAAACCAACAGAAATGTTTACAATATTGATTCAATACTACACAAAGACTACCGGTATCTACAGAATACTAGAAGGTAATTTACAGATGAAAAAAAGGAAAAGTTAAAATCTACGAAATCTCAAACAAAACAACTACACAATCATTAAGTATGGTTCAATTACCATAAGTTGTTTTTAAGATATTTGTTTAGTTGTTTTTTTAGAATCATCCAGGCTAAGCAAACCTACCGAAATGTTTACAATATTAATTCAATACTACAAAAAGACTACTGATATTTACAGAATACTAGAAGGTAATTGTACAAATACTATCTTAAAGCTCTAGAAATAATATAATATTTGGTTATAATACTGTTTAGTAATAAATAGGACTCTATATAGAAATTGTTTTTAAGTTTCTTCTCAAAGTAATTTGAAAGGTATTCTTTCAATATCTTCCAATAAAAACTGATTAACAGATTTTACAAAAAATGGGCATTGAAGTAACAAAATTGTCTGAAAGATAGCACTACGGTGTCGTGTTTCTTCTGAATTTACTAAGATTGGACCTTGAGATGAATCATTTTAAGCTTGAATGAGATTTGAATTGTAAAAGCTTGATTTATTGTGGGACTTATATATATAAAAACTTTGAAGTTTTAACATTCAGAGCAAGATACATTGAAGAACAAATTCTTCAAACTACCACAAATTCAATCTATAGAAAGAGCAGTAGAGTTTACAGAGATGAAATTTTTATTGAAAATATAACACTATAGTAAGAAATCTAGGTGATAGATTTCTTAAAACAAAAATAGTTCACTAAAATATTGCTCACAAGAATGATACTACACAAAATTCATGAGAAATCTTCATTATTTTCTACTTTCATTTTGAACTTGCTCACACCACCAATATATACCACATTAGAGACCACTATCAATTAATACCGTGTTACATGTGTTACTTTTCTCAAAAACAAATGCTTAGAAGATTCATACTAAACAAAATTCATGAAAAACCTTCACTGTTTGCTACTTCCTTACACCAACAAGATTCCCATATTTTTGGTCTACAATTAAACTGAGTTTTGCTACTCTCTTCAAAACGAATAGTTTCAAAACAAATGCTTAGAAGATTCATACTAAACAAAATACATGAAAAACCTTTACTGTTTGCTACAATCATTCTCATCGTTCTCCCTAGTTTTCGGCATGGGCTGAATAAATGTGACATTGGGCTGGGTCTGTTGTACTTGCCTGGGCGGTAATGCACGACGGAACGTGATTACACGGTTAGCAGCGGCTTGTGACGTCATCAGTGGGGGTCTCCCCACCCGGGGACGACCCAACAGAGAGTACCCGGGTACAGTGGTTGGTTGGTTTGTCCTATTCTGCAGGATACTCCTTTGCGGCGTCAACCTGACGGGCAAAACCCTGAGTTGATTGCCTGTCAAGGCACTCATCAGGCCCTGCGGGGTGAGCTTCACTTGTTGTGGTTTGACCACCCTTATCGGCCGATTGAAAATCAACGCCCTGTCTTTCTGCTGCATGGCCAACAGCCGTTTGACAGTCGTTGTCTGGGGTAGGGCAGTGTTGTTTTCAATTTCCAAGTCGGCTAGCTTCGTTTGCAAATAGTCATCGCTGTTCAAGTCGGCTACCATCGTTTGGACAAGGTTATCGCTGACTACGGGCAGGTGAACGCCGGCTTTCTTCTCTGGTCGATTGTTCCAGTCGTTGTACAGATCTTTCAGATCTTCTGGAAAGTCAGCTTCTTCTCTCTGTTTGGCGGCCGCAACACGGGCTCTCTGAAGGGCCAACTTACAAGAAAGACAACAATTATTAGAATAATATATAGCCTACGATAGAATACACAAGTAAGGATTGAATCATGATGGAGCGGCGAAGGTAGAGGGTATCAGAGAAGGTAGCTGAGTGTGTTGAAAATAGTGCCACAAATAAGGCCAGCTCGATCTCCCAATTTGAACATTCTGATATTTTTCTATAGGGGTTTTTGAAATCCCTTGTTCATGTGAACCTTCCAAGGACCCTACAATATTTGAAGACCAATATCAGGGAGAAAATTGCTAACATAACGCTGCAATGTTGGCAGAAGTCATGACAAACGCCAGAAATCGGTTTAGTCAGTGTGTATGGAGAATGGGAGACGTCATCCACCTCATTTGTTATTCAAAACCAATTGAAAAAAAAACTTTATATATGTGTCTAGATTACAAGAAATAAATACAAACTTCCTGATTCATACAAAGAGTTTTATTTACTTAAAAAAGTAAGTTTTGCTGTCGCACTCTGTCTATACCATTCATAACAAACAGCTACATTCTTCGCTACCCTTAATACAGGTCATGACACAATCCCGTGATGCATTGCAAAATAGCCATTTTATGGGGTCCTAGTTCACCAATTTTCAAATCTATCAGGTGTTATCATTATAGATTAAACAACATGATGTGTTATTTTGTAATATTGTTCAAGGGATATTGCTTAGCTTTGAATTGTAAAATAAACTGTTCTGTCAGAATAATAATATTTAGATTCCAACTAGGAACTGAATTGTTGATTTTTAGATTTAATTGATCAGGAACCTAAAACCCTTTTTGAAGTTGGCCTCGCATATTTCTGTCTTGTCCCAATGCCTTATGAATCATAATCCTTGAGATAAAAGAATAAGAATAATTTTTAAAAATAAATAAATTAATAATTGATGCTTTTATTATTAAAAAATTTAAACCTGAATTCACATATTATCTGAACTAGAATACCGTATTGTTTTTAAAATGCATAATCTTGTTTGAGCAAATTGAATTAGATTGAATTTTCAAATGTACCGCTATAAAGACCCCATAAAATGGCCGCTCCATAAAGAACACGAGTGTCATGACCTGTATTTATAGACCTTGTCCCAGTTCTCCACCGACAGCGCTATCTGTCGGCAAAAGTTGTAACAACAATGGCCGCCACAACTACAGCTATGATGAAGTTCCCGTTTCAAATTTGATTAGTTAATAAGGAATATTCGTTGGCTGGTATTTTGAATAGCATGGAATATAAAAAAATATTCATACATTTTTTCAGTATAGTGATATGAAGTTTGTAATAATTTTAACATACAAACATATATTTCATATGTTGATCAAATCTGGTTGAGGTATTGAATTCAGTTGACTCAATGACAGACACCTCTTTATGCTTTCTCATCTGAGCTTAGACCTTCTAACCTATTATAATGTAAGTTTTTAAAATAGAGATGCTTCCCATGTTATTCAAATGGAGTCACTTTTACTCCCTAGGGAGTTTTTCTGTTTTTTACTACCGAGAGCGAAAAAGTGACACTTTAGTATTATGTTTCAGGGAGTAAAGTAAGGTACTTCAGACAGTAGGTGGAAGAAAATTAATTAGAATAATTACCATGTGTTCCTTCTGTCTCATGCCACAAATGATATTGCTGATAATTCTCCATACAGCAGTATAACTTTCCACCACGTTACTCTCTGTAAAATAATAAAATTGAATTTTATTTAATCGAAAAGACCCAACTCAAAACGAAAAAATGTTGTTGTAAAAAGTACCATAAAACATGTTTATCAGAAATTACTAAACTAGAGTAAATATAATGATAATTAACAATAGTGATTATGTTTAACATCTATAATAAAAAAATGCTAAGATCCATAAACACCAGAATTAGACATTATTCAACTGTTATTAAACCCTCCATGACTCCTGCGAGTGAAACATTGACGCTCGCTCGTAAAACGGATTTGGATACTCTTTTGAAGGAAGACAAAAAATAGTCCGGTACATTCTTTCGCAAAGGCAATTGATTTTTACTTATTCAACTTTCAAAATAATTCAATAATTAAAGGAAATAAGCTACTTCAGGTTTAAATCTTTTTGAAAGGATATTTGAAATTTGAGAGAGAGAGCTATTCCCTGCCACATTGAATAATACTTCATCCAGCACTGACATTTTTCTTTTAATAACTGTAAATTTTAAATGTGATGTGCTCCAAAAAGAATGCATGATTTGCCTGTCTTTAGATTGATCTCACGTGGCTGGATTGAGTTCAGTCATGGTCTCGCAAGTTGATCCCTGAACCGATCAACTATTCCAGCATCAAGATGCTACTATGCATAGCAATAGCATTTGATCAATCAGCTGAGTTTTTACAAAGATAAAGAAAGATCTAACTGTACTGACTTCTTTCTAGTTTTTGCCAGCTATTTGAGTCAACAGCCTAGCACGCCGTAATTTTATAGCTAGGAATAAATCAGTGAGGCATGTGCAGTTTGCTTGTTTCAACTTTCACCCGCATCCGCACCAAAAAACTGGGGATCATCTTATTAGACTACATCTGAGAGCTACTGATACTGCATAATCATGACTCAATCATGTTGACAGAAAATTATGGCAGGAAAACTCATGTAGAGCAAATTTTCATTTTGAAAAAGACAATACTTACGTTTATTCAACAGATTAGTTTCGATGAACATTTTCAAGACTGATTCGCAACACACCTCACAATTATTAACTGCACATTGTGGTGAACTGCAAGGCTCCCTGTGAAGATACAGAATTTTTTTTATTAAGACTACTAGAATTACGATCAATTAGTTGTTTAATCCAATTACTTATAATCATTTTAATAATGTACACCAACCTATCCAACATAAAATAGATTGGAATAGAATGCAACTATTGCCAGGTTAACAAAATGCCATGCATGATGGGAAATTGAGTGCTTGAAATTAAAATTCAGTGAATGATCAAAACAAGTTCAGATCGATGACATCAGCAAATTCAAAATAATTTGTAAAATAGTAGGTACACAGAATATAGTTTTACAAAAAACCGGTAAGCTTGAAAAAATCGAATTGATTACTGTACACTACTTTTCCTTAGGTATATCCTAACATTGTGATTATCTTGTTTGAACAGAAAACTAAATTTATTCATTTATTATTATAGGTAGGTACTAGCTGGAGAAGATATTGTCGGCAGGTGGGAATGAAATAAATCATAATCATAAGCTAATCAGAGATACAATAGTTCAATATTTGAGGAAAAGATTATATTGCTTGAAATAAACAAACTTCCTGGAATGAAATAATAATTAAAATACTGGGATTTTGTCAAAAATATCACTAATTTATTGAAAATAACAAACAAGTTTCAACACCAATGGTGTCAAAAAAAAAAGTTTTTCACAATCTTTTTCTACAACCCTATTGTGTATTGTGTATCCCAACATACAATTTCAAAGTTTTTAATTTTTCAGTTCACAATGATGATGACACCAATGGTGTCAAAACATGTTTGTTATTTTCAATAAATAAGGGATATTTTTGACAACAACCCATTGTTTCCATTATAGATAGATATCACAACATCTCACCAACAACAATATCTGAAGTGAAATAATAATATTGTTTGAATAATCTATAAATGTAATAATACACAGTAATAGGTGATACCAACACCAGAAACCAGCTACATTACTTGCTAATTAAAGTGCAAAATACACATGCATTTGAAATGTTTGAGCATGTTACCCATGCACCCAAATAATAGTTTTATGTGAGGAATACTTGTTTTCCAATTTTAAATTTATCCAACAATCAATGGACCTAATGTTTCACGTGAGTTTCAAACCATATAGGAAAGTGATTTTAATATCACAAATGAAAAAATCCAATGTTGATAGCCAAGATGCGGTCACCCGTCCAACAAGATTACAGAGTGAACGTTACTTGACTGAGTTGACAGATGAGCAAAACTCAAATTAAAGAAGCTCCAACACCAATATTTCATCCATTACACTCAATATACGATCATTACAATCAACTTCATATAATGAGATCCACATTGTAATGACAGTGGAGAAAGATAGGAGAACAGCGTTGTCGATTCTCTGCCTTGTCACTGCCTTCTATAAAAGATAGCTGACAGCAATCAGATATATCTTATGTAATACATGAGATATATTATTATCTTCATGTTGTTATTATCTTTATATTTTAATCTTCAAGAAATTTCATTCTTCAATGATTGAATATCAATTTTATCTCTTCATGCGATTTTATTCTTCAATGATTGAATAATAAAATCTCATGATAAGAGATAAAATACCTTGTTATTCAATTATATTTCTACATTGTAAAAACACTAACTGACAAAGTTGCAGAGCTAGAATGGGATAGCACTATCTGCTTTGTCGAATGACAGGCAAGGATAGCAACAACATTTCTAATCAAATACTGCCATTATAACGTAGACCTCACTATAGCGATTCCAGTAACCGTGCATAAACGTCGATCATAATATATTACCAAATTAATTAACAAAGATCGAAGATTAAGAAACGATCGACGTTAGTTTAACCGGAGATACATGCAATGTTACTACAACAAAGCGTGTGCTAGAAGTTTGTCTGATATATTGTTAGTTGAGAGTATGATCTCCAGTTAAGAATTGGAGAATTGTCTCTGATAAACTAAAGCTAAACTGGAGACATACATATGTTGTGTAACAACACCTAAGCATAGTAGAGGCCTACTCATATATTATTAATTTTAATAGGGATACTTAAAAAAATAAAGGGTACTAATACTTAGTGATGTGAAAAAATTATTTTTAAATATTTTTATTGTGGATGATACCATAGAGAAACAATAGCTCAAGTAGATATCCCATGGTATCGGGCGTTCATGTCGCAACTTTTACTGTTATCTCAAGCCGATAGTCCACGTATTTCTTTCCCAAAAAGCTGTGTTACGCTGGTAGTCTCTCATATTGTGCCGTTGATACAATCTCACGCGGCCAAAACAGTAAAAATCTACAATAATCGATAGTAATCGACTTGAGATAACAGTAAAAGTTGCGACATAAACGCCCTAAACCATTGCTTTGTTTCTCTATGATGATACCTATACAAAATCTTTTGGAATGTGCGTGGATAATGGCAAGCAATATTATTAAGAATAAGAATCGATGCCCACCGGTGGATTATCAAACCTATAATCAGGCAGTGCTTGCAGACGAATATCAATCCTTGATTAATATTATGCTGATCTCTGGTTTACTACAGATTCAAAGAGAATTGAAGTGTAGTATATAACGTGCATTACAATCAAAACTGATATTATATTGACCACGAATCAATTATTAAATGAATTCATTTGCTGATCAATGTATGATCCCAGGATGAATTTTCTGTTTTTCCTGAGGGTGATTCCCAAAGAAGCTCATATATATCATATCGTGTGTTATATCGAAAACATAATAAATTCAACTCATCTTTTTCTTTGCGACTGACAAATACATTTTTCGGGCAACTATTTTCTCGTGCAAATACATCAAGACAAGTTGGATGCTAGCCATCAAATCCCTTGTTACTGACTTACGGTAGATTGAGTCGCACTGCAATGGATTGGTCTCCACTCCATATTGTCCACGGGTAGAATATTATAATACAGCATTTTCAGCTATTCTTGTTGTCCTCTAATCCTATTATGTCAATAGGTACTATATTAGCGATCATTATATCAGATTTGATAAATTTCCATGATCTCATCTTCAAATAAGAAGGGTGCAGGAACGATTCAGCGAAAATTTTGAGGGATCACAAAGGAAGGGAACCGGAAAATAATCGTATTAAAGAAAAGGAGCAATGAAGGAAAAAAGGATAAAGACAAGATAAAAATGACAGTGAAATATCAATTTTACTTGATAATAATGTAAAATATTTTGCAATTATTAGATCTCCGTATGATTGACAAATTATGCAATTGAATCTAGAAGAATGAAATAAGGTTTACGTGAACTTGGCCTACATATAAAATAGAAATCTTCAAGAATTCTTCAAGAATCCTAGATGACATTCAACTTATATACCTATCGGACCTCAATATTGATAATAAACTTAACTATGATACCTTGAAACTTACGGTTATACAGCTTTTAATAACAAGTAAGCTATAGTCTAGTCCGGAAATTTGGTTCTTTTCATCATTCTTTAGAATAGAATGTTCTATAATATCATACAGAACATCACAAAATCTGACATAGGCTATACAATACGAAGTAAAGGCTAAACAAATTACAATATACGACAACATACCGTACACTATACAGATAGAATTACAAACAAATTTATGGACAAATAAAACTTTTCTGTGAAAACGCTAAAACCTAATAATTTATTACGCTGGATTTCCTCATATCAATATCAGTGTATCAATATTAATATATTTTATTATTATTATAATTATTATTAGTGAACGTTTCAGGTACAGTAAAAATATAATTCACATATGTTCTGATTGGACTGTTCCCACTCAGCACAGCCTAGCGACGAGTAGGCTATGAATATAATCCCATTCAAACTTACATGGAATTAATATTTCTACTGTACCGATCACTTTCAGTGTCACTGGGTAAGTTAGATTCCCACATACTGTACTGTTTGGCGTCCCCTCTCTCAGCGGAAGGACCTACAAAAAAGCCAGGAGTGGAATTCACGTAGGTTTGTGGTTGGAGAGGCCAAAACTCACCACTGCTCAAAGAAGGGCGGCCATTCAGGTAAAACTTCTTGGGAGAGGTGAGGCTTTTGACCCTGCAGAGTTTCGGAGGGACAAAAAGAAAAACCCAAGAGACCAGATATGGGTGAAACTCCAGGCACAAATGTGGGTCAAGAGGCTGAGTCGAAGGTGGCCGGGCGCTGGGCGCCCTAGAGGCAGTTTGGCGTCCCATCTCTCAGCGGAAGAACCTACAAAATGGCCAGGAGTGGAACTCAAGTAGGTCTCGATGACTAATCAGTCTGAAGAGACTGCCAAGCATATCACACTGGATTGCGACAAGGATTGCAACCAGGTGATAAAATGTTAGTATAGGAAAAAATCCCTGGTTCTTGTAAAGGACATATGTATTGGTTTGCCTAACTAACATATTACTTGGGAACACAATAAGCTTTGGTTGACGTGTGGGGTTCTTTGAACCTTTGGATCCTTGAATCCGTCCCTTCAAAAACAATAAACAATACTGTATCAGTGATAGTGATTAGCACACAAAGAAAGTATAATTTTTATTAGTTTTGAATGATTTGTTTCCACTTAGCACAACCGATTGCGAGTATGAATGGTCCCATAAACTTATGGGAATAAAAAAATATTTTTCTGTACCGAGGTCACTTTTACTTTTACTGTCACAGATAATATATAGGAATCCAGCACAATTTGTACCGTACCGTTATAGATAAATGGACCACGGTATAGAGTAAATAAATATGTGGAATCAAGATTCATAGAATTCAATATGTTAATTCAAGTTTCATAGAATTAAATAAGGGAAATAATAATTTACTTATTTAATAACAATAAATTATAATAAAAAAATTATCAACTTATAAAATGAGTTGTGATAGGATGATACTAACCAAAATGTAGAAATATTCAACATATCAAACTTATTTGATCGTTGATTTATAATTTCAGCATCAGTCTGTGGATCGTCCGCAAGGCTTCTTAAAAGCATCTCAACTGATTTTAATCTTTTGGAAATGATTTGCGACTGCCTTATAAAAAAATCAGCTTCTGTGATGAGTTTATCAGTATTTTGATCAGTCATCCTGAAACAATATAAATTTTGAAAATTGACTCAAACGATTTCAGTTTAAAATAGTGATTTCAGATTTGCATCACCTGATAATGCTTTACATAATATACTTTCATCGGATTCATTTTAGAATTATTAAATAATAAATTTTTGAAAAAATCTACGAGAGTTAAATTTTATAATAGTTATAAGTTAATATAAAAAATAGAATTATAAATAAAAAATGAAAATAATTTATTGATTCCAAATTATCTTATTAATTAATTGGAATTAGATCTATTTTAATAGTTTGAGTTTTGAGTGCTACATTAAGTAGGCCTAGTATAAAAGGAATTTTGTTATTAATTTGAATCTTAATTTTTTTTTAGTTCAAAATTTATTGTTTCAATTGTTTGATGAGAAAATTGGACACAATTTTACAATGTGAAGAAAAAATAACCTATTTTCTGGATTATTTTAATGAATCAAAATTCGGGGGAGAACAGTTTTGGCTGTGCCTGTTGGTTCTCCCCCAAATTATTTTAAATATGTAATAATTTTGTATCATAAAAGAATAAATTATTGAATCTTTGTTATTTGACACTTTGAATCAATAAAAAAATAATTGACCTACCAGAATCAATACCTACCAAAAAATTACAATGGTTTTTAATAATATAAATAGTAATTAAAAAATATTTCATCTTTGTGTTGTTGGATGAATAAATTATAAATACTAATATTAACATGTGTTTATATTATTGCAACATAAATAAGATCTCTATTTGAATGCATTGTATAATATTAGCCTACTTAATTGCTATTATTTAGATTTAATTTATGATATTTATAATGATTTAATTTACCTTTTCTTGGAGTTAAACTTATTTTGTAATCACAAGAAATTCCAAAGGAAAGAAGAGAGCGAAAAATCACAACCAGTCACAAGTGTCACAACTAGCAAGCATGCGCACACACACAAAACAAGTGCAAAACAAAGAAAAAAATTCCCACAAAAGAAGAAAATATCGATATTCAAATATTAAATTATGAATATTTTATAAGAAAAATTTGGACATTTGAATTTTTTATTTCTTTTCCATTATTCCATTTTCTATATTTAAATATTAATCATATTTAATATTTTACCCATTCTGACAATCAGCTGCTTTGAATGAACCAGCTGATTACAAAACTTGCAGACTGCAGAGTGGCAGAGTGTGCAGAGCCGTTTTGTTTTGATCATTCATTTCAGCAGACGCCAGAATTTGTCTACTTTGGATTTTGGAATAGAAGCTAAGCTTAATGTGTGATAATTATGTATTGTCGTGAATAATATATGTTGTTTATATCCCAGTGATTTTTGTTTATAAATATACAGTGTAAATTCAACTTATTTTTTCCTTCTATTGCGGCTCAGATACTCAATCATGGGTAAGAAAAATCGTAAAAATAACAGGTCAGATGGATTGCAACAGACCAAAGAAGGAACAAACAATACCAGTCAAATTAAACAAAAAAGCCAACGAACTCCAAAATTGTCACCTCAGAAACGAAATGAAGTTAATCAGTTGATTGAAAAACTGCTTGAAGGTAAAGTTATGCTTAAATAGATTATTGTTTTGTTGCCGGTGAGGTTATGTCATAAGCCTATCAAAACTGTGTCACCGTTTCAAACTTTGTTTACCGTATAAGGTATACCTGATTGGGACGATTTCTTACATTGACACAATATTGGTAATGCTTAGCAAACGTCTGAATGCTGCCTCTCTTAGTAAAAAATTATTTGTGCTTTAAATAAACATTTTATTTTCTTTAAAGAAATGTATGACTAGGCTATTTGAGGTTATTTTTCTTGGCAAACAGTAAATGATTAAGGAAAACAAAGATTGAAACTGAAGTTTTTTTAAACGCATATAAAATTTAGAACACAATATTAAAATTAAAATTTATTGTCAATTAGGTATCAGTTTTTCATTCTGTATACGTTTTTGAAGCATAGAAATATTTTTAAAAAATATTTATTTTTAGAACATACGGTAAGCTTCAGAAACGTATAGGCTACAGAATGAAAAAAAGCCATTTTATTTTTATTTATCTATTTATTTGTTCTTAATTGTATTTTTATTGACGTGAGTAAATAGTACACTATATTTTTGTTTGTATGATTTGCTGACATAACCATACGATATATATATGTTTTAAAAATATATTCTTCCTGAACTCTTGAAATTTTTGCAATTTTAATCATCTGGTACTCATAATTTTACCATCCCTTCTTGTTAACACAACTCAATTTTGTATTACAATCAAGTACGTAATTTGGTAAATGTGAGGTCCATTCGTAGAACGTCTGTCTGTGCTTGGTTTATGCGAAGAAGCTGTAAATTTTTCAAGTTTTAAAATACAATAGTTATAAAACTCTTGTTTATTACTCTTTTCTAATTGCATTTTTTTGTTACAGTGACTAGTTCAATACAGTCATCAACAACAAATCTTGCTAAAGAATGGGAAGTGCACTCAGCAATTGATAAAATCTTGAGCAAAATTATCAGTATTGAGAGTGGTGAGTTTTTCAAATTCGATTTGATTAGAAAATCTTGTTTAGTAGATTTTACTATTATGCTATAATAGATATTAGGCTAACTTGAACATCTTTTGATCAGATTCTAGATAAAATGAAGACTGCACGTATAAAAAATGTAAAATTTCCTTGAAGAATAAATGGACGTAGCATAAAAGAGATTTTCTTTATTGGTAAGGGCGACTCGTATAAGTGAAAATTTAAAAAAAATCAAAAGACCCCTTTTTTAAAATTTATTTCACTTCAAGTTAAAAAAGGGTTCTTCGATTTTTTAAATTTCCACTTCAAAGAATTGTTTACTGTCACTTACTGTATTTGTTGAAAATCTAATTTTGGTTGTAACTTCATTTTCAATTTTCTGTTGAAACATTAAAAAATATAACTTTTATAAACATATTAATAATTAATATTTTCTTTTTTATACTTTAGATTTTAGATAAATGTTGAGAACATTAAAAACTTAAATCAACATCTGTTCAGTTTTGTTAAGTTTAAAACTGATCTATAATGACTTTGCAACCAAAGATAATTCCTTTTATTGAATAAGTTATTTCGATTAATACTATTCATTCAACATTGATATCAAGTTGCCAGTATAAAATTGACCTAATTTTCCTCCAATATTATGTTAATGATAGATGCTCGATTTATGAAACAGTGTTCTATCATTATGTTACTCCCCTTTTTTATAGAAATAAATACTCCATTTCCTGAAAGAGATGAAGGGACAAAAAATCGGTTCATGAGTTGGTTGGAAAAGAATGGAGCCGAGATCAACAATGTGTCTATCGCAGACTTCGAGGGTTATGGCCTGGGACTTCGGGCTGATAACCAGATCAAGACTGGAGACATGATGATCGCAATCCCTAGAAATGTTATGATGACCGTTGAGTCGGTCCAAACGTCTTTATTGTGTGAGTAGCTTGTAAATTTTTCTATAGTCTTCATGAAATAAGTTTAGACTTGGCCTTCCATCCGAAAAAAATAAAGGGTTGCCAAATCGTGTAAAATGGCAAATTTCTTATTTAACCTCAGAATTTGATTTAGAATATAATCCCCGACATCTCAATAATGCTGAAAAAGTTTCAGGGTTGATGAATTAAAAGGTAATTTTATTTTTCGATTAAATTGGAAACCTCGTGAAAATATGTTTCTCTTTCGAATATCACTTTCCTCAGAATTATGGGATGTCGTAATGAGTGAGGATTGTTTATCAAAATGTCTTATTTCTATTGGTGTCTGGATCATTTTCCATGTTCTGGATCCATATTTATTTTCTAATTAATGATTATGCTCTTCAATGTCGAGGCATTTCAAGCAGGAAACATGAAATTTTAGAAACTTCTTTGTTTTAAAAGATAAGTGGGTGGTGAAAGCGAGAAAGTTTCTCGAAAATAATCTAAATTATTATTTTATACAAACTATAGGTACTTTCGTATTCCAGTAAGGTAATAAACCATTTTCAGGGTGTTTTAAGGCTGGTAGCAATAAGACATTTATTCATCTTCATTTATTAATAAATCGCAAATCAGTGATAAACAAACTGGAAATTTTTAAATTAGTATCTTCTAGCAAAAAGTACTATTGAAATTAACCACCTGTGAAATATCGTCATTGTGTTGACGTTAGATTTGTTATTAGTTATGCCATTTGAGTGATTTTAACCAGTGTAACCATGACGTCGTAGTGTTGACGTTATATTCGTCCATTGGTCCTGTCATCGTTAAACTTAATAGGATTTTTGTGCAACTGGTCGTTTGAGAGTGAAGTTTATTAAAAAAATTGGAATTCGGTTCAGTTGCTATAATTTATTTGGAATCAATTCAAATCAAATAACATAAAAAGTAGACAGTTACAGAACAAGAAAACAGATTCATGAATACAAGAGTTGTTGCAACTATAATTGTTCTGTGTCACTAGTAGTTAAAATCATCTGAAAATTCAAAGTCTAAAGTACAATTTTTTACGTAGATACCCAGTCTATATGTGATTTGAACTCAATTACACCTATGGTTCTGTGTCACTAGTAGTTAAAATCATCTGAAAATTCAAAGTCGAAAGTACAATTTTTACGTAGATACCAAGTCTAAATGTGATTTGAACTCAATTACACCTATAAACTTTGAAATGAAGTCCTGATGGAGTGTCATTATTAGTTATGATCCACTTTGGGGTAGCACGTATTATCAATCGGTTCGAATCATGCAGCTTGGGGCCCATGCAATTCCTCTTCCAGTCCCAAATTTCCATACACTCTGTTCTTATTAAGGCAAGACTGTCAAATAAATTACTAACCTTTAGACAATTAACAGGAAGTTTACGGATGGGACTTCTGACACCCGTTGAAATTTCAATTTCTTCATAATCTTCTAGGCTCAAACGATAAATGAGAAATGAGTTTCCGACGATTTCATAAGTAGTATAATTAGAATCGTCATAACAGTTATATGTGAATATTATTAGTTTTAGATCATTCTTTCGACGCACTTGGATAAAACTGTAAAATTCCATCTCATAATATTTCATCACAACGCAGTTTCCAGTGCATTTAACTCCGGTAACAGTTCCTCTCATTGTGAATTCGGTTGGCAACTTGCTGTTAGTTTCCAAGTTATATTCTTCAATCAGTGTTGTGTCTGGGATATGTGTTCGGTAGCATTTAATTATATACCCATCATCTAAGTATAAAGGATATTCATCATAATAAACAGAAGGACGTGATTCGTCAAAGTTGGTGGGTGAACAACGGGAGAGTATTAACTCAACAGATTTCTTATTCCAGACTTTTAGGAATTGAAAGGTTGAAATTACTATGTGGTTAGCATCCATAGTGAGGAGGCATTCTGAACCTTTTGGTTTGGTGACAGTGAAAAAGTTTAATGTTTTCACTTGACATTGCTCGAATGAACACTTGTCACATGTAGGCAGTGTGACATACGGTACAGTTCCGTCCTTCAGTAGCCACGCTATAAAGTCTCTCATAACGCAGCAAACCAAAACATCATTCACTTCAAAGTCTATTGGCAATCTACAAACAAGCTCCAACACTGTATCAAATCGAAATAAATTGACGAATTTCGTGTTACTAAACTTCCCCACGACAGGGTAGTACGCGCAGTCTTGTGGTGCATTTGACGGGTACTCCATTGCCGTAGTGTTGTAAGAAGTTAATTTCCAGCCGTATTCTGACGGATCCAAGTCATATGATGTGAAACAACCGTTGATCCAGTTGTGCTTCACTTGGTTACGTTGTTGGATAATGTTTCTGTAAGGATTGGATGCTGGAAAACTTTGTGACGGATTGTTATCAGTGGTGATGGAGGAGGAGTGAAGTTCACAATTCACATTTGTCGGCAACCAGCTGAGATCACTTTTACTTAGGAATTTCTTCCACAGCTTGGCCGTGTTAGCTGCTACGTTCCAGGCTCGATTCACGCCACTGCAGGCTACCAAGTCCCTCAGTTCGAGGTTCGAGAAAATCATTTCCAGAATCTCGGGAAACAGCCATCCTGCAGCCGAGTCCATGTATGGATCTCCTAGGAAAATAATGTTGAAAAATGAGTGAATCCCCAGGAAAAACTGCACAACTACAACTAAATTCCGAATGTTCATAAACGTTTCAGATCATGATGTAATGGTATTTATTTATTTAGCGTATGGCATTTTTTGTCAAATTTTTTAAAATTCCACACTTTTATGAGTGCACGTCGAGGGATGAAATATACTGTATTGCCTGGGGACTGGCTACAGTGAAGTCGTTGATGTGATGGTGATGATAGCAGAGTATCAAATTACGAGTGCACCTACGAGAAACAATGCGATGGAAGTGCATTGTTTTAATAAATCTCATCTCTAACCCAGTATTAGGCTAAGCGTATTTTATGAAACTTGTCGTGTAGCATGAAATGAAATTTAGATGAATTATTTAGAAAACAGAAATCGAAGTGGTTTATAGAAATGTGAAAGTGTAAAGCTGGGTTTACACCAAAATTATTAACAAAACTAGCCGTCAGGCTCGCTACGCTCGCCATATCCGTCTAGCCAGGGGGCTCCGCCCCCTGGACCCCCGACTGGATCGTCAAAGGATGAGAACAGCAGGCTCGCTTCGCTCGCCTGCATTTTTCATTTCATCATTTTTATCATATGTTAGGACGATCCAGTCGGGGGTCCAGACTAAACTTCTGGCTAAACGGATATGGCGAGCGAAGCGAGCCTGACGGCTAGTAATATAATATTCCCAGGAATAGCTTGATTGAAGTAGCAGTGCCCAATAAATTTTTCCGCGATAAATGCATTTCAATCTTCAACTTGGTGCCAACCTAACAAAGTCAACTCAACTTAATGCCAACCTGACAAAATTATCAATTTATTTACCAGTTAACAACTGTTTCGAAGAGGTACTCTCTCTAGATTATAGTTCTATATTATCATATGGTATGGACCTTTCAATTATAATTAAGAGAATAAGAAGAATTACATGCTAAAATATGAACTTCTCAACTAAGTTAGTGCAGATTGGACAGATTAGTTTAGTTTACCATGAGCCTGGCAGTGAACAGCCCAACAAGAAGGGAAAGATGGACCTCAGAAATGAACCATTTTCCTTGTCCGCAGCGGGACTCTAAACTCAAGCTTATTATAATGAGAGTATTGGTGAGAGATAACGTGACTTTCAGCGGTATAATACAGTGAGGTATTATGAAGACATGGATGGGTGATATCCATGTAAGAATCCTGAGGATTAAGGCTGTGCAAAGGCTAAAAATAAACTTTCTACTGTTTATATTTTTCAAAGTTTTTCGATTCGTATATCATCAAGCTATTAAAATGAAAAAGTTTTCTCAAGAAAACATTTTTTCCGATCATTACTTTTTGAGATATGAGCGCCTAAAGTTTAAATTTTTGGGACAGAACATTTCAAATTCGGTGAGAGATAAATCTATGAGATTGAGAGGATTGATTTTTCATGTTATTGCTAATCTAGTAAAACAAAAATTTTCTGAAAATATCAATTTTTGAGAAAGTTATTCAATTTACTAAAAATGACCAAAAATAACTTTTTGTTGAGTTATTTTTGGTCATTTTTGGTAGATTGAATAACTTTATCAAAAATTGTTATTTTCAGAAAATTTTTGTTTCACTAGATCAACAATACCATGAAAAATGTATTCTCTATATCTCATGGATTTATCTGGTAATGAATTTGAAATGTTCTGTCCCAAAACTTCAAACTTTATGCGCTCATATCTCAAAAAGTAATGATCGGCAAAAAATGTTTTCCTGAGAAAACTTTTTCATTTTTATAGCTGAATGATATACGAATCGAAAAACATTGAAAAATATGACAGTTTATTTTTAGCCTTTGCACAGCCTTAATAATAATAATAATAACATTTTATTGTCAGAATGCCATATTATATAGTCGTATAACTAAATTACAGTTTTATAACTAATTACAGTTAGGTCACAAGCTAGGATTTGTTATCACAATATGTTCATATGACACTCATAAAATTCTGTGAATTTATAAAAAGGATTTGAAATCAGCCATCCGTACATCTTTTGCTCAAATATTTTTTGAAACATACAACAAATATGAGGAGGCAGTTTATTGAACAGTTTCTGCCCTGCGATCTCAAAACTGTTGAGAGACTTTGACAATCTTTGGTGCTGTATATCTATGCGACAACTATGCCTAGTGTTGAGAGAATGGACGTCACTTCTAAACTGCAGACTACTCTGATTTTTCCGGGTATGAATGAGGACATTATATATATATATATATATATATATATATTATATATATATATATATATATATATATATATATAGCACATAACAGAAGACACTTTAAAGTTTGTAATATAAATTAAAACAGGAGACACAAGATATGCTTGCAGTTTGCTCGGTTGAGGAAGGAGACTGACTCCGAAAATTTCCCCCATTTCTAATGTAAGTTTTCAAGTGTTTTCAATCTATTTATATCTTGTGTCTCCTATTTTAAGGGTACTGAGATTTTTATTTTTATTTATATTTTTATTAGAAATAGCCCTATACAGAAAAGAGATTATTACATTAGTTATTTTGGAAGGGAAGGGGGTAGTGTAATGGTGATGATATTGAAATAAATTTGTTTTGTGTTCATTTAAAAAAGTGTAGAATTAGGTCTTCAACAATCAGATTCTTGTGATCTTGTAGCTGTGTGAATTTTTATCGTGAGAAATTTATTTTTCTGTTGAAAAATTTAAATTTCTGTTGAATTGAGAAGGAACAACAGGCTTGGCCCAAAACTATTCCATTCTCAAATTTTGATAATGAAGTGTTCAAAAAATAGGTTATGATTCTACTGTAAAAAGTCCAAGTTCAATTTTTGTCCAAAAAAATAATCTTATGCAGGGTTGAAGTATTCTCACGGAACTGTATTTCCGTTAGCGATGAAAATACACAACTATTTGGGAATATTTCAAACTTGCATTTTCTTTTCCCACGGAATTATGCTCGTCTCCATGTGGACCGTTGTCTCGTTGGTTGAAAGGGAACATAATTTGCGTGGAAAAGAGCAGTCCCAATCAAGCCGCGAATCGAAATAGATTAAAATCTAGAGGTAGCCTCGGGCCTCAAAGGCCCAAATTGAACGTGTTTATTGAATTTGTTCGTTATTTAAATGTTCTAAAAGGTATTATTTTCTCCGTAGAATCTGTCGAAGAAGTTTATTAATTATTTAAAGTGAATGTTTGTTGAAGATTAATATTAGTGAGTCAAAAATAGTATATTGAAAACTCCAATAATGATGAATTTTATTAATCATTTAAAGTGAATGTGTGTATGTTTGTTGAAGATTAATATTAGTGAGTCGAAAATAGTATAGTGAAAACTCCAATAATGATGAATTTTATTAATCATTTAAAGTGAATGTGTGAATGTTTGTTGAAGATTAATATTAGTGAGTCAAAAATAGTATAGTGAAAACTCCAATAATAATGAACGGTTGTGAGTGACATTATATTTCCTAGCTTATGTTAAAATCCCTATATTGACCGAGTCCCCAATCATTCATTTAAGGCTGTGCAAAGGCTAAAAATAAACTTTTTACTGGTGATATTTTTCAAAGTTTTTTGATTTGTATATCATCAAGCTATCAAAATGAATAAGTTTTCTCGGGAAAGCATTTTTTCCCGATCATTACTTTTTGAGATATGAGTTAATATATAAAAATTTATATAAATATAAGTTTTGGGGCAGAACATTTCAAATTCCGTAAGAGATAAATCGATGAGATTTAGAGGATAAATTCTTCATGGTATTATTGATTGAATAAAACAAGATTTAGAAAAAATATCAATTATTGAGAATTTACTAAAAATAACCAAAAATAACTTTTAGTTGAGTTATTTTTGGTAATTTGAATAACTTTCTCAATAATTAATATGTTTTCTAAATCTTGTCCTATTCAATCAATAATACCATGAAGAATTCATCCTCAAAATTTCTTGGATATTCTCTTATCCAATTTGAAATGTTCTGTCCCAAAAATTTTAACTTTAGGCGCTCATGGCTCAAAAAGTAATGATCAAAAAAAAAAATTTTCCTGAGAAAACTTTTTCATTTTGATAGCTTGATGATATTCAAATTGAAAAACTTTGAAAAATATCTCCAGTAGAAAGTTTATATTTAGCCTTTGCACAGCCTTAAAGTAGAGGAATGTGTAAAGTTCACGCTACCTTCGTGAACAGTTAGAATTCCAGACTAACAGTAAGCAAAATCTTACAGGCAGTTTTATAGAATGTGCAATGAAACGATACAGATTATTTGTCGTCCAAATTTAAATTAGATTTATTCATTCAATAAATTTTTTAAAGTTGAATAGAAAGCAAACGTTTGTTGTTAGAGTCCCATGACTCTATTTTAGAGATCTCTCTACTATTCCCTCATCTTTTTTGGTAGAGAGTTAGTGGGGAGGATATTTTCAATATTCTTTCCGAAGAATGGACATTGATATGTCCAAAGCTCCGCCAATTTATGTAGATGCATAACAATATAATTATTATCTATAGTTATTATATTACAAATTGCTTTTTCATATCATATACAGTTCAATAATTATTTTCTTAGTCTATATTATGTAAATTCATCTATAATTTTTCTGTATTGTAAGCTATTGTATATAAGTGTATAAGCCAGTATATATTGTAATCTACATAAATAAAGTACTCAATCAATCAATCAATCTTGGGCGGTTACAATGGAAAAAATATAAAATTAACTAGTTCATTCACTCACTTTTATCTAAGAATATGAACAACTCAACTCCTTTGGGTATCGGAAAACACCTATCACAGACACGGTAGTCCAAATCTCACTTCCACAATAGTAAGCCTTGTACTGTATTATGAAAGATTGAACGGGAAATGGAATGAACTGAAATCGAACGATAACAGAGCAGAAAAGATAACTCTGTTATCAGGAATACAGTGTTATCAGCTATCAAGCTGAGAACTGTTAGAGTCATTCTGTTTACTGTATTGTCTACTTGCTAATAAAAATCTGCAGTAACTCTGAAATATATCTAGATTACAAGACTGTTAATAGTTCAATGCATTGTCTCCCAACCTCCTATGTTTGGCCACCCATGTTTGGATTTTCACTAAAATTCGTTAGTCGACTGAAAAATAAGAAGAAAAAGAGATCTACAGATGATGGACTTTCTCGACGGTAAACTAATTATTCATATCAACGATAGCCTTGCTACGCGAAGAAGAAAACTTATCACTTATGAGAAGAGAAGAATAACAATTCTAAGCTTTATTTTGCATATTATTGTCTAATACTGTATTGCCAAAATAACTTGAAATTGTCACAACCTAAAGCTGCGTTTCCAGCAAAGCTATTAACAAAATGTTAATAACTTAATCCTTATAGATTCTATTAGATTGTACATAACTTATCATACACATGATGAGCATGATATGTGTTTGTCAAGCTCCGTTCAATCTAATAGAATCTATAGGGATTAAGTTATTAACATTTTGTTAATAACTTTGATGTAAACGCAGCTTTATTAGTAAAACATTTTTGAGTAACTACCCGAAGTCTCGGTTGTCATACCATTAACAATCTCTAGAAACAACCGACCACAAAGCATTTTGCTTCATACACACTGTATATTTGACTATTGTATTGTTTGCTCTATCCAATAAATAAATAAATGAATAAATATTCTGCTACTCGATGTTTGAGCTTGCAGATCGATAGTGGTTTAACGACCGAAACCAGTTTTCAATTTTTAAATGCAATAAGTTGTTTCGACAATTTACACTTGTCCAGTTTTAGAAAATAAATAAATGATATTTTTTACAAACTTTGAATCTGTGTTATATCATTTTAGTGCAGTTTTATTGACAGACGTATATATAGTGAGATTCACGTTATAAAATCAGCACCTGATTAACATTTATTATTCAAATCGAATCAAATAGCTTTTTATTCACAAAAAACATAATACAAATATTTATAAAATTCATTTAACATTTAACAGTGAATACTCTCCACAAAGACTTGAGTCTGTGACTGGAGAGTGAGTTCTTTCAAGTTGATTGAGATTATGTTCTCATGTTTTGTACATATCATAATTAAAACATTCTTCAGCAAATCAAGAATATAAATTGCACACAATGAAATTTTATACTGTTAATAACAACTACTGACAATATGACTCTTTGTGACAATTACTATTGTTCAAGACAATTACTGTCTATTATTAATGTTTTAGCCGGGTCAGAAAGTAAAAACGGCACAGTATGTGATACTAGAGTGAGGTCCACATTATGATGACAGTGTTTGATTAGCAATGGTATTGCTATCCTTGTCTATCATTCAACAACGCGGATAGCACTATCTCTTTCTCGCTTTGCTCTGTTGCCAGATCGTCTTTTAACAATGTAGAATTAATAATTAATTATGAAAATTCATGATGAAATTATTGAAAAATATAATTTCTTGCTTAATGAAATATAATTTATTAATTTAAACAAGAATGAACCGTTAATATTACATCAATCAACCTGTATCAGCTACCGTCTATAGAAGGCATTGACAAGACAGAGGATCGGCAAAGTTTTTTCCTATCTTCCTCCACTGACATCAAAACGTGGACCTCTCTATAGTTTTTGATTTGTTATACATTTTTTTCTATATTATATTATATATAAATCACGGGACTCCCTATGTATCATATTTTATGAAGTATGTTCCATCTCCTATCTTCTTCCACTGCCATTATAACGTGGACCTCACTATAGTTTATCGCTTTCATGATATTGAAAATATTAAATAATTCATTTAATTAGATCACCTTTTTGCATTTAGCTACTAGTTAGTCCTTAGTACAACATTAAACACCTAAAATTATTTTGAATTCGTTGATTCAAAATAATTATTATTCATATCATTGATAATATCGGGGCACCGAGCTTCGCTCGTTATTTATTTATTGATAAACAGGAAAAATATTATTTCGTGCTGAATACAATATAATTGATTATTTTAAACGAGAATGAACAGTTAATATTACATCAATAAACCTGTAGGCCTATCAGCTACCGTCTATAGAAGGCATTGACAAGACAGAGAGGATCAGCAACGTTTTTCTCCTATCTTTCTCCACTGCCATTATACCATTATACTGACCTCACTATACCAGCATCACATAGCTTCACGAAAAATAACTACTAGGACTATCGGCTTGAGTTAACAGTGGAATTTCGAGCATAAAAGCTCTATACTATGGGATCTTCTTATGCTTTATTTCCTGTATTCTGTAACATTGTATTATTTCAAGTCGTTTTATTCAATGTGTGGGTTATCAAATGAATAACAACAGGTTGTGTTTTATTTTGTAGCGACACTTGCAAAGATGGACACCATGTTGAAATTGATGCCAAACATAGCTCTTGCCCTGCTGGTGCTTGTGGAACGGTTTCGCGGCGATGCGGGCTCGTTCTGGGCTCCCTACATCGATATGCTGCCGGCTAAGTACACCACCGTTCTCTACTTCACGCCTAAAGAGCTTGACGAACTTCGCGGCTCCCCGGCGCTTGGTGGGTACAGCTTAGATCAAGGAAACTGAAAAATCATCAAGTTTTATATGATACTAGCAAGTAACCCGTGCTTTGCACCGGGGAAACTGTTGTGTTTAAAAATGCAATCTCCTTTTTGCCAGAGAAATATAAAAAAATAGAATAGTTATTTATTATTTTTGACTTGGCTCTCCGGCGCTTGGTGTGTACAGCTTCCATCAAGTATCATAAGAAAACTAAAATATTATCAAGTTTTATATGATACTAGCAAGTAACCCGCACTTTGCACCGGGGAAACTTTTGTGTTGCAATAAAATGCAATCTCCTATGTCCAAAGAAATATAAAAAATAGAAAATGATTTGCTATTTTTGACTTTAAATACTGTTATTGTCTAGAAGTATCATGAATTTATTGAAAAATTACATACATGTTTAAACAACTAAGGTGTCATCTAGTTTTGAATTTTCACACTGAAGATCACACCATAGGTGTTGAAAAATGTATGTAATTTTTCAATAAATTCATAATATTTCTAGACATTCCAGTGTTTCATTATTCAGTGAGAAGTTACGGGTTCGAGACAAAACTCTTTTCTTTCTTTTTTTTTTTTGCTGAGAATTTTCAACTGTGATGAAGATTATCCACGTAATTTTTGAAAAATAATGAATAATGAAACACTGGAATGTTTTCCAGAAGTATCATGAATTTATTTAAAAATTACATGAATTTTTAAAAATCTATGGTGTCATCTAGTTTTGAATTTTCACATGACACCATAGGTGAAGAAATATGTATGTAATTTTTCAATTAATTCATGATACTTCTAGACAACATTCCAGTGTTTCATTATTCATTATTTTTCAAAAATTACGTGGATAATTTCCAGAGTTGAAAATTCTCAAAAAAAGAGTTTCATTGGTCTCGAACCCTTAAACTATTATCCATACAGCCACGAATTCACTTGAAGAAAGCTATGTTTGGTTGTGCTTTTATCATTGTGTAAACTATGAATAAATACAAGAATAAATTTTGTTTTAGTTATTCAATTAAAAATTAATTAAAAAGAACAAAAATAGTCCTACAATCATCCTTAGTAGATTCAGAATCTTAATGTAAAATTGCAAGTTTAGTAGTTCATGAGTTAGTGATGATGCGTCAATCGTGTATTTCCTATCCCGTACAAGTATAAGACAATTCCTTCCTTCATTAATAAGATTGAAAGCTGTCATTATCAAATCCTATTAAAGCTGGTTTACCACACACCAGTGACATTGAAAGTGATCAGTAATAATAATAATAATAATAATAATATCGAGTGACCTGGCTGGCTCAGGTCTGGTGTCAGAGTTTTCAGGTCGTAACTGATCAATTTCAGGGCCTCTGACATGACCTAACGACTGCTTCTTAGGCAGCCGGGAACGACGGCTTAACGTGTCCATCCGAACACAATTATCAGTACATTGATAATTATCATTTCCATAAGTTGAAATGGGATTATTCATAATAACTAGGCCGTGCTAAGGGGAATAGTCCAATAAGAACTATGGAAAATATATTCATACTGATCACTTTTACTATCACTGGAGTGTGAGAATCCTCACTAAAAAGTATCAAAGGTTATGTGTGTTAGATATCCATGTTGAATTTTAAAACTTGAAATCGTCACAACCACTTCTTTATTCAAATATTTTAGTCTCAATTGTTGCACTGTTGTCAATGAAGTCACTCTTTGAGTTGTATTATTATACTCAAGAAATGACAATAACATGAATATAAACTCATGTAAATTATAAAACAATTTGAAACTAAATTAGGAAATTGAAGAAGTTGTGGGCAATAGCCTGCTTTTTCTTTTCCGATCATTGTATTGTTTGTGCTGATCTAATAAATAAATACATAAATAAATAAAAAAATAATATCTGGTAAAGTACAACTCCATCATCAACCAACTTAATTATACGTTTACAATTCGTTATTTCCAAATGACGACTATGAAACATACTTTGTTATTTACTTTCAGAAATTAAAACCAATTCAATTCAATAAGTTGAAAGAGACCATGTACTCACCGTGAATGGACATTTTAGCTGGATCCTCCCATATCAGTGAACGCGTCCAGTGCAGTGAAAATATAATTTCCATGGTCATTGGGCTATTCATACTTGCTTTGCCGGGCTGAGTGTGAATAGCTATTGTTACTCATTGTAATAATATGCACACTGAACCGGACTCGTTACAGATATGTGGGATTCCACTTAAGATGAATTTCTTTCAGTTAAAAATAAATAATTTTTTACTAGTAATTTCTCCCCTCTCTCTCTACACACATAGATTTATCCATGACATTGATTTAAATGAATTGTCTTTTGTGAGTTACTGAATATTTATTTTTACATTTGTTTCATTTACAGAGCCGGCTTTAAAAATGTGTCGGAACATCGCACGGCAGTATGCTTACTTCAATAAGATGTTTCAGGTAATTTTAAATTTATTTCATAACTTCATAAAGTATCGATAAAGTTTTATTAGCATTTTCATTATAATAACATTTTTATTCTTGATCAGTTAAGCACTCTCAGAAAGCTTCATCTATATAATAAAAAATGAGCCCCAAATTTTGACAGTCAATAACTTATCTATGTGTGCACCGAATTTGATGATTTTTCTAGTTGTGTTCGTTATGTTCAGGACCAGGTTTATGGCCTATCAAATTTATAATCCGACTTCAGGACTCTTTCCTACGGTCCTTTAAAGTTTACATGTAATCCTTATGGGAGAAGATTTGTGAGCTGGCCACACACAGAAATAGTAATCAGCTGTTATAATCATTGCGTCATACAGCAGCCGTCGGTAGATAGTAGACAAGAGTGTGTGCTGCTCCATAACCGCCCATGTATTTTATTCTAAACGACCCAACTAAAAACAAAATGACTGTTCTGTGTGTAACCATCCAGCAGTGCGGCCTCAGGTTAAAGACTTATCTTGCTCGAAAGACATTGCTGTGTTTCGAATAATTTATTGTGCTGTCTTCGGTGTTTAGAATTGATTGATTTTTAGTAAATTATTTATTTTGCTGTTGGAAAATTATCTTTATAAATAAAATGCCGCATCGCGCCTCCTCAGGTGTGCACGTATCCAGCTAAAGTTCTTTGTCATAAGATGCATTAAACTATTTGGCGGTACGAAGTTCGCCGGGCCAGCTAGTTATCCATAATTATGTATTTGTATTATGTAATTGTTAATCGCAGTTCGAAGCACATTTATTACTGAGTTATGTAACGCTGAGCCATAGCCACCTCTGTATTAGAGGTGGCTATGACGGTACCCATCTTATTTAAAATTGATTGTTCTCTAGTAGAAGCTGGATTGAAGACAGTTGGTTGGCTTCTTTGCGTCGTACAGTAAAATAAGGAAAAATCATCTCTTAGATATAAACTATATGAAAACTGCTTATTACACGATACTCGAAATTTATTCCTTTGCGCACAGTACATTTGCCACATCTGGACTTGTTCTCACTATAAAATGTGTTATAGTTGTATTTGAATTTGTTTCTATTTCAAATTGTGATGTTTGTAATTATTATTTAAAAAAATTTAAAGTTGAATACTGAAACCATCCCGAAGACTTCTGCTACCAAATATTGCAATTATTGATATTCACCCTGTTGTCAATAAAGTTTCTCTTCTGAGTTCTCATCTTATTTCAATATTTTAAATTTCAGAAATCCCAAGACCCGGCGAGTGAATTACTAAGGGAGGTGTTCACCTATGAGCTGTACAGGTAAAAATTGAACATAACAATATTTATTTATTACTATTGTATTATTTTATAACTTTTAAGTGGAAAACACTCACATTCTTTGGTGTGGCGACGACCGTTTCGTGCTGGTGTTGCACATTCTCAAGCCAAACTGAGTTTCTGTTCTATAAGTTATATAAGAATACAATAGTAATAATTCCAGTGGAAACAAGATGGATAACCAACAACGCATTTATTTATTCATCGAATCTTGTTCGTTGTTTATAACCTGAGCTAGTTTGTTGAATTTGTGTCCAATGCACGTGGAATAGTATTATTTGATCTGGGTACTCTATTGCTTTTTCTTGATTCATTTTTGCTAAGTGGTATGGGATGACATGTGACTCGTCAAGTGATGAGTTGTTGATTTCCATTGGTCGGTTCGAATTTAGAGTGAGGCCAGATTAGGCGTTTTTTCAGGCTCTAATCCAATCAGCCAATCGGAGAGATTCCTACCCTCCGACTCTGAAAACTCATGAAAAACGCACAATATAGTTTCGCCCTTGGAAGCTATGTTTGTATAATGAGACTGGAACCTGAAAACTCTGAATTTAACACTTCAGTACAAAGTGTTCTAGAACTATAAAAAATATATTTAATTGTGTAATGTGCTTCCTTTGAAGATCAACATTAGAATAATGCCTTGAAAGTATTAGTCACCTTGGTTAATATAACCACTATAACCTTTTTTCATGATATATCATGTTTCCAAAATAATGGATACTTGGTTATATGGCAAAGTAGAACCACCTTTGGGTCTCTTTACCAAAAAATCCAATAAATAAAAGATAAAGATAACCACTTTCAAAAGTAAACATCAAATCTAGTTTTGGAAGTTAACTATATTGTTGAAATGAGACAAAGTCTATAGAAAGTTCTTCATACAGAATGTTTCTGAAATAGACCGACAAAATTGAGTGAGGTATTTCCTTACTCCAAACTAAAGAAAATAGTTCCTCTAAACAAGGATCCGTAAATTAGTTCTTGCTGAGATAATAATAGCGGAAGATTTCACATTTCTCAACAAATTTTTAATTTTATATTTTTGTGGTGGCCTTACGACGGGATTTGAGTGATCATTTCTCATGTAAAATTAACTTAGAAAGCTTTTTTATCGAAATTTAGGATTGGGAGAAAATGGTACAGGCTCTGCCTAGTTTTTCCTCTCCATGGTCATCATTATATTATAATGATGTTTTGTATAATGAATACACAAATCCAATAGGACCAGTTGAATGTTTGTAACATTCATAATTATTGTGATAGTGTGCAAAATACGCTAAAAAACTCAATTTTCCATCTCCAAATGATAGAAAAAGGATACCTTATTGATGACTGATATTTAGAATAATGTAATATTGTAGAGAATTTGAATATGAAGAAAAACGTACCAATACATTTTAAAAGGCATCCAAACTTTACAAATCAGGATTTAAAGGAGACAGAAAATCATTTTTAAAAATATCCCATTCGAAACAAAATCTTCCGACATCATTATCTCGGTAACAAAACATTTTAAAACCCATGTTTACTGGAACCTTTTTTTTTTTAATTTTGATGTAAGGTAATATTTACAAAGTTTGTCGGTCTATTCTAGAAACATTCTGTATAGACCTTCAAGTGAGCAAGATATTGTCATTCTTGGTTGTTTCAGCAATGTTGATATTTTTTCTATTGACAGTCTCTTCTTTTTAAATAATGTTGGGAAATACAGATAGAACAACAACAAATGAACAAAACATTTATTTCAAACTTAACAAATATAATAACCTTATAACAAGTTGTTTTACATAATAAAGTAGATATGAATCTATCTACTTATTGATAAATATAAATCCTTATTTTATTATGATTTAAAAAGTACTTATTTTTATAATTATTATCAACATTATACTTGTAAGATACTACTTATTATTGCACATAAAGTTGGTTTTGTTTATGCTCTTATAGTATTTGTCAAAAACGGTTTTTCGGATCTTATTCTACTAAATTTAATTATCACTAAAAGATTTTCATTGGGATAATAGTTTGGAAACAATTCATTTGTACAAATTAATAAATAATTAACAATAATTATAATTTTCAAAGCATATTTTTAGTGGTTTTCTCTCTATTTTTTTATAAAATCAATTTTTCGCTCTCCATGAAAATAATCAAAAGCCATCAAGTAAAGGCTCTTAAATGCTGCTTTCAAGTTTCCATACTTTATTTCGTTTGTTGGCACATCGTGAACTTTACAAAATCATGAATCAAACATCTTTCATGTAGCTTACTACAAATGTAAAATAATGATTTCTCCGAAAATTGTCATCTTGAAATTCATTATTGGATATCACACTCAATAAAGGTTATTAAAGCTTTTGGAAGTACAATATGTTTATAGTTATTATTCAGTATTTTTCAACTGAATGGTGGGGAACATTCTTTGAAGCAACATAACTGTATCAACTGGAAAATATGGCTATAGTTGGAAGAACGCTTGGAACTGAAAACCAGAAGAATGGAAGGATTCATGAATATTATAAAAATCATTCAATGGTATTTAAAAATCCAATCTTTAAAAATGTCATAGAATTCCCATTATCTTTGAAACTGTGTGATGAAAATCATTTTAAGAATAGAATTTTTTAAGTAGCTCTTATCAGTTGTATAGTGAATATCCACTTTCTTAAGCATTCACATGTTTAATGATAAAATTCAAATGAATTCATAATTCAATAAAGCATTCATAATGATAAATACTCATGTATAATAATGTAAAATAATGAAAATACTCACACTTTAAAAACTGGTCTTCATGATTTGATTAAAACTTTACAATTTTAGAATCTATACTGTATATCAAACTTACAGATTCTTACTTTATAATTGATCTTCTTAAATTTTAAACATGATAAAGAACTCGCAAACTTGAACTCCGATAATTTTATGTTCTTCTTTTAACAATATTGAGTATTTGATACAAATTCATGTACTATCAGAATCAAACTTCATGAAACTCATGTTAGGACTGAACTATGTCATGATTTTGCTTTGACATGTTTATTCTATTCAAATTCTTCAAAAAACCGATACAATTTAAAGAAATCAATATTCTATCATATTAAACTCCTTTAAAACATGACAAACTTCAAGAATGTCTTGCTCTTGTTTCAACAGTGTTGGTTTGATTCAAACTTGGGTAAAAATCACAAACTTAAGGAGATAATGTTCACTTGCTCTTGTTTCAACAGCAATTTGTGTTAGATTCAAACTTTTAAAACATCACAAATTGATGGGAAATAACGTTCATTCATACTGGAATGTTTTCCTCAAAGTCCTCCATAGATAGTAATGCCTGTTCGACGAAGTATTCGAATGAATACCGCGAGAACTAAACACAGGCACTCGTTGGTGCTTACTAAGCACCGGACTTAAACTACACTGGCTGCTTCTGAAGTCCTCCTGGAGTTGTTCGCAAAGTATGTCGCGCTTAGCGCGGCGACGTACGCTTCGTTGCCTCAGTCGACAGGTGACCAAAACTGTGAGGAATCCGAGGATAGCTATCCCCAGAACGGCTCCACTAGCTAGGATGGCTGATTTTACGCCGGGTGGGAATCTTCTGAGATCTGCGAAATCGTTGTAACGGGGTTCTTCTTCTTCGCTCTCCGTGTCCGCGCTGATTTTTCCGACGGCTTTGGTGCGGGATCGGTGGACTTCGTCGCTTTCATTGAATAAAAGCACGTCATCAACATGTACTGACGGTTTGGGACGGGATGACGTCACTGCTATCAGTATCTCCTTGCTTTCACCCCTGAACGGCCTCATTGTTTGTTCGCTGCCACTTCTATTTGAACTCGTTTGATTGGTCCGAACACTCTCGAAGTGTTGTCTAGGTTCCCGTTTATCATCCCGCTTCGAATCAATATAAAACTTGATACTAGGTTCCTTCAAAATTGGTCCCCTGTTCCTTACCTCCTCCTCCTTATACCTGTCCTTATCTTTCCTTATAGTATCGGTAAGGAAAGTAGGAAACGTTTTCAACACCCCCTGTTCAGGAAACTGAATGTACCCCTCGTTTCTCCTACCGTTATTTTCAATCGGGATAGGTATCACGCTAGCTTCTACAGTTCTCATAATCAAGTTATACTTGCTTTCATCTTGATTCTGGTCAAAATCGATTTCTTTTCGAGATTCCATCTGTTTTGCTAATTCTATTTCTTTTTCCAACTCCAATTCTGCTCTCGAACTTGTTACCTCTACAGGTATAGGCTCGGGCTCAGGTTGGGGGGTGGATTCTTCTGTTGTAGTCAATCTTTCAGTTGTTACTTGTACATTTTTAGTAGTCCTTTGTTCATTTCTAGTTGTAATTTGTACATGCTTGGTTGTTCCTTGTGTATTTTTGGTTGTCCCTTGTGTATTTTTGGTTGTAGCTTCTACATTTCTAGTTGTACCTTCTGTATTTTTGGTTGTCCCTTCTACATTTTTGGTTGTTTCCTGCACATCAGATGTTACGTTACTTGGAGCAACAGTTGTACTACTCCTGAACGCTTCAGAAAAATGCAACTGACTTGACCCTCGTTCCCTATGCTCCAATAAATCAGTCAACGTCATATTCCTGAGCTCCAGTATACGTTTCAACCGTGTGTATCCACTCTCATCCGATCTGATCAAATCAAGGATCTCGTCTCTGATGTTAGGCAACTCCACACCCTCTAGAACCTTGGGTGTCGCCCTGGTGTAACTCTCTGATGTTGCATCCTCGTGTGGGCTGAGAGTTGTGCCGGTTGTTGACATCATTTTCAAAACCTCTCCAATTGTGACCTCTTCTAGAAGTTTCATCGGTGAGATAACTTCTGGCGCAGCTTTATATCCTACAGGCATCAAGGTACTTGTGTCAATCTCGTTCTTAGTATCTGTTTTTTGGGTTACTGTGTGATATTTAACCTTCAACTCTTTCTCGGTGTTGATGTGTACTGGTATCTTCATCTTCATCACCAATTCGTCTCCCTCTCCATCTTTACCTTCAGTTGTTTCATTGTCCTTCTTCTTTAACCTCCTCCTGATAATGGCGGAAGTAGGTGGTAGGCGACGTCTCGAATTTGAGAACAATTTCTTCCGGTTCAATACAGCTTTGAGTGGTTCTTTCGTAGTGCTGCTCTCTGTGGTGATTCTGTACCCGGTATACTCAGTCGTGGTGGAAACTTGTGGCTCCTTAGTACTACCCTGTACCCGACTGTGGTACTTCATCCTGGAACTGTATCTTGGAGGCGTTCTGGGAGTTTGGGTGGTTCCCAGGGACGTGATCATTGGATCCATTTCCTTTGTGGTTTTGTCCACATCTTCAACCGTTGTGAACGCTGTTGTGTATCTAATCTCGGGCACTGTAGTCTCTGTACTCGTTGAATAACTAGTTGTTTCAACTGAATTCTCCTCATCCCTAGGCAGTCCTGTTGTGATTGTGTCATGGTCATCAACGACCGTTGACGTTGAATCAACTTCGGTTGAGTATTTTCCAGTTGTAACATCAGTGAACCTCAATGTTTCCTCTTCTAGATCTGTGGTGAACCTTGTGGGTAGTTGACTGGTGTATGTTACACTTTCTTCGCTACTTGCTGTCGTAACATGTTGTGTTGTGTCTGGGGTGTAGGGATTTGTTGCTGCAACATGCGTCTCCTCCTCCGCCTCATCCTCATTACTCTCCTTCATGATATTGTACTCCTCCATTGGATCTGTAGATTCTACCTTGGATGTGACAATTATCGTGCTGTATCTACTTTCCTCGTTTCTGTTGGTCATCTCTTTGTTTTCATCTATCTCCTTCGCAATCTCCTCACTGAAAGATGTAGGACTCATTGTAGTTGTCTCAATTTTCACTTCTTCCACTCGTATCCTTTTCCTACCTTGCCCTTTCCTTCTCTTACGTTGTCCGTTTTCGGGTCGACTCCTGTATCCTTCAGGCTCCTGGTATCTATCTCTAGGTGGGCCGGGTCTAACTCTATACGTATCAGGTCGGGCTCTATAGGTATTTTCACGATTTTTTGTTGTAGTTTCCCCAAATTCATCTAGTGTACCCTTGTTAACCTCGGGTTCTGAATATTGTGAACCAGGTCTGCTCCTGAATATCTCCCTCTCTACTTCACCGTGTCCCCCATTCTCCTGTCCTTCTTCCTCCACCGGAGGAGGTCTCTTCACAGGTCGTCTCCTCCTTTTTTGTGGTCTTCTTCTCGGGTACACTACTTCCTCCTCACTAGGAACAACCCCTCCTGCTCCTTCCTCTCTAATTCGTAGCACTTCTCTCTCACTATCCTCTCCCCCTCTTACTCTATCCTGGTACCTAGGTTTGTAACCTTCTTCTCCATCTTCCCCTCCTTCGGGGGTGGGGGTAGTGGTTCTCGGACGTTTCCTCATTCTCCTCCTTCGTTTTCCGTTTCCGTTTCGCGTCCTGTTTCGCGGTCTCCACGGTCTTTCGTCTACTTCCTCTCCTTCGCCAACCAGGAGGGGGGAGGAGTTGGGATGGTTCTCTCGTTGTGTGTTGGTGTCCTGGGATTCCGCTCCATAGCTGTCGATTTCTGAGCCTCCTGTATTTATGTCAGACTCTGTCTCTCGCCACATCTGCAATTTAAAAAGAAATATATTTCATTTTTATTCGAAATTATGATTATATTTTAGTAGATTATCATTACTATTATTATTTTATTATTTATAAATCTTTCCAGATTAAAATGCAGTCAGATTAGATTTCCCAATTTCCCAAAAATAACTATTAGCTGGGTTATTTTTGGTCAATTGAGTAACTTTTTCAAAAATTGATATTTTCAGAAAATTTCTGTTTTACTAGATCAAAACTACCATGAAGAAACCATCCTCTCAATCTCATGGATTCATATTTTAACGAATTTGAAATGTTCTGTCCCAAAAATTCAAACTTCAGGCGCTCTTATCTCAAAAGTAATGATCAGAAAAAAATGTTTTCCTGAAAAAAAACTTTTTCATTTTGATAACTTGATGATATACAAATCGAAAAACTTGAAAAAATATCACGAGTAGAAAGTTTACTTTTAGCCTTTGCACCGCCTTAAATTGCTCAGATATATGTTTCAAATATTGTTGAATCCTTTCAGATTCGTATGTGTTATTTCAAGATATTTTTCAAAATATTTGAATAGTTTGTAACTTCAAAATTGGGGAAAATTCATATTTCGTATCATTGAGAACGCTTTTTCATCTCTATAAACTGTGATTTTCCTTAAAATCGTTGGATAGAAATATATCTATTTTTGGACAAGTGCCTGTTTTTCTTTTCTGACTATTGTATTGTTTGTTCTATCCAACAAATAAATAATAATATTATGTCACATTAAATAATAATTTTTGATTAAAAGACTGATGTTTGAATGTGTTCAAATCATATTTTATTGGATAGAAATAGACCTATTCTTCGCTTAACGGCTAGTTGATCAAAATCCAATTGAATTCAACTGCTGCGAATGGATTAAATTTTACGGAACCAATAAAATAATCCTAGATACGACGTCATTTTCGTTGGTTAAATTTGTTAGGATTTCTTGTGAATAATAGGCTAACTGAGATCTCGGTGCAATTGGAGTTATTGGTGTAATCTCTTGAAGTTCTACCAAATAAAGAATTTTATTTCTTCAACAATGATAAAAACACATAATTTACATTAGATCACCATTTAACAACTAACAACATTGTTACAAGAAAATAAATAAAGTTTTGTTTGTTAAATAATTGAAGTGGCTAAAAAAATCTTGCGCTCTAGCCACAAGTTCAAACATTCCTTACTATAGTTAACATGATTTAAGAATTAATACAGCTCTTTAATATTATAATCAATACCAGTACAATATAGATAGATAAATAAAATAAACAATCATAAAATTAATGAAATATAGTTGATCATATAATATAACCAAGATACTTCAAATATTCAAAATAGCACTAGGTTATCATAAGGCAATGAGAAATGAAAAAACAGGCTTCTAGCCCTTACTATTCCATTACCGAATTTTGATTGAAAATTAGTCTAGAAAAGGTTCTGATTCGTCAGTACTTTCAAACACAGATATTTATGATTCCAAAATGATGACAAGAAATTCTAAATGTAGAATGTTAATATAGGAAATTAATTCAAATAATCCTCTGTAGTAATAAGTTTAAAACTTGAGGAAAATTGTCAGATGATGGTTCAATGCTATAAGCTCATTAAGATTTTTTGTAGAATTGTGGGAATGGTGCTCCACACTACGCCAACGTTGTTTCAAATAATGCAAAATTTTCAGTGTCCTACAGGATTTTTCTCAGTGAAAACAAGTACTGTGTTGGGTTGATAGTAAAGTGCAGAGTTTGACTTTAATGATCTGAAAAACGTGAAGCTTCCCAAGAAACACAATGAGTTTTAATTTAAATTCAAGAAGCCGATTGCCTGATTTCTGAAAGGATTTATGATATGACAATTTCATGCACTCGAAATGCAAAAAAAGCTCAAATTACCTTTTTCGTTAGGGCTACTTGAAAGGGTACTTAGATTTCTATTTATTTCCAAAGCTCAAATTGTATAGACAATGGAAAATGTTGAGAGGAAATAGTTTGTTTTTCACCTGAGTTTTTTCTTGTGGAGAAGCACTCTCTTCAGCTGCTTGTGTCAATACCAGGAGAACTGCCAACAATACTAGACAGAGCCGTTGACATTTTATCTGGAAAAATAGAAAAACCAAAATATTAAAATGAGTCATTCCAGGTTTTATCAATTTTCATTCATCACTATAAATTGTAACATATTTCAAAATATTGAAAGGTAGGTTGTTTAAAACCGTTCAAATTTATGACATTTTTAAAAATAAACTTTTCTTTGAATTCTTTGGGAATGAATTCAAAGATACAGTAGTTTCAATACCGATAAAATTTCTTTCTTTCAGATTATTTGAATTTTTGACTCTTGACAAGAAGCGCTTGGGAATGGAGAGTTGGAGACTATTATCATAGAATAAACATTTTGTAGCCTATAGTTATTCTTTGCTATTATCTAGTCTTTTCCATCCATTATAGTGGTTATATCATCTTTGATTTGATATAGACTTTGATTTTGATATCCCTATAAGGTTTCTCTCTTTGGCCATAGTTCTTTCTCTCACTCATTGTGAAAATAGAAAGCATAAGTAAAGAGGAAAAGTACATCATCATTGTCCTTTCAAAGTCGCTATTACCGGAATTAGTAATAGAAGATCAATTGCATTATCTAATGGTGCTCATCTAGTGCACTTAGTGCTCATCTTAGTGTATTTAGTGCTCCTCTTAGTGTACTTAGTGCTCATCTAGTGTCCTCAGTGCAAGGTCTTAGTGATTTTGACTTTGAAAAGAACACTCCTGTGGGCGAGGTATGATTACGCGGAACCAATTAAAACATTACCGTAAATGAATCATTACCGTTGAAAATGATTACCGTGGTTAGGTCATGATGACTTTTTCATGAGAACTATCGGAACTCCGACTTGATTGCTAAGTTTTCACTTTCGAAGAGTCTAATGATTGTGAACCATTATGTTTGTGGAACTAATTTTATGGTGAATTTGATTCTGTGGAGATGAAAGTTCATAAACGTGTTTTCAAGATGTAGTCTCATTTTCAATCAAACTGCTACATTCACAGACGCCGCTTAATTTGTAAATTCACTCGTAAAACAACGCGTCTTTTACTAAAATCTAATGATTTTTCAATGCTATCTTATTAATAAAATATAAGAAGAACATTTTATTCAAGTAGTTTTTTAATAGAAACGTAATGAATGATTGTTTAACTCTCTTGATTGTAAATAGTGTTGATTTGTCTCGTTCAGTATCAGTAGACACAGTGCTAAAAACACATTAGTTCGTGGCACATGTATGTTCACTGTATTCCTCATCTTTCAAGTTATTGCAATACCTATTTGTTTTACAGAAAAAAAAACCTGTTCACATAGAAACGTACACCTTTGCTTTTGCGTAAAACGCAATCAAATTTACCCAATATTAAGGATATAATGACTGTTATTACTTTTTACAAAAAATGTGTTTTAACACGTTAGGATAATTTCCATGTCCAATAATTAATACTTTATTGCTAATTTTATGGATTATTGAGTATTTCAGAATTTCTCATGGTTTACGAAGTGCAAGGTATTCCTGATCAAAATCATAAAACAGGAAAAATTTGAATCTTCTATATTCCAAATTTCTAGCATAAATATTCTGTTGACTGGAAATCAATGTGTTCAGTGGAAAGTGAAGACACAAACCCATAATATATAACATTTTGTCATTTATCCAAATTTATGATCGAACTGTTCGGGATTTGCCTGTTTTTTATCTGATTTTATGAGAAGAGATGTTGAGGTATTTTTTCATGATAAGACACCGAATTTGTTAATATCAATACATTTTTTTCAAAAACACATCATTTTAGGACCAGGTTTTATGGAAAAAACTGCCACATCCCAAAGTGATCTTGAACAAATATAGTGGATTTCCTAGTCCATAGTGCATGGTTAAACATAGTTGGAAATCCTAACAGACCTATTCTAGCACACGCCACCATGATGCCGGTTACGTTTTATTTGTGTTTGATATTTGTAGGTACCTTGTTTGTATTTTGACCTTATTTTGTGTGTTTCTGTTGTTTTTTTTAATTTAAGCTTAAACTAAAAATGAATCACATTATACCGAACGAGACTTAAATGGATTTAATCCAGTTTAAAATGAAATTTAGTTTAAACTGATACTGTGCAAACGGCCCTTAGTTGACAACATAAGTGCCTTATGCTTTTTATTCGTATCTTACCTCCCATACATTTCAAATGATAATTCCTTGTAACAGTAACTGACAAATAACGTTGAATCATTTTTGGAACTATAGACTACCGCTATTGATATTACATAGTTGTCGAACTATGGATATAATACCGCTATCAATATTACATAGTTGTCACAAACTTAATTCGCAGCCGAAAGTTATACATTCGATAAAATTATGTAGGAAACTCCACTTTGCCACAGTCTCCATCTAAAGAGTGTGACAAATTTGGGTGGTCGATGGTTTCCATAAGTCTTGTTACATAAATTGCTACATAATTTTTCGTCGGCGACAAATAATCTCGAAGAGGAGGGAAGTCAAAAGACGTAGAGGAAGGTGAAAGAGAGAAAGAGATAGATTGGATTAGATTTAGAGAGAAAGAGAGAGAGTGAGAGAGAGGGTGGGAGGGAGAGAGAGAGAGACAGTATGAAAGGAGGACGTAATTTTATGAAGATCTCATGTTGCACGGATTCTGTCAATTACCTGTTGTAAAGGAAGCAAGCGACTGCGCGACAAAGTTGCGCGATAATTTAATGTCGCGCGATAAATATCGCTTACATAATAATAGAAATAAAACGCGGCATCACCAAATTGAACGTGACCGTCGCGATTCCTATTTATAACGCCGACAACAATTGATAACGTTTTGATTCTTACCTATACTATAGAGTTATATAGATAGATTGTAGAGCCTTGTTGGCTTGCAGCATCTTGTCTAGATGTTTCTTCTCGATTATCTTCACACCTCGTCCTTGTCTGTTTCTCTATTTTTCAGTATTTTCATCTTTCTACTTTCTTCTCATGTAGTTTATGATATTCTGCATTCATCCATATTTTTCTAGGTTGACATGTACAGTAATTCTTCGTCTCTTTTCTGTTTGGGGCTACTTGTAATATAAATAGAAATACAAATCTCAGTACCCTTTTTGAATTATATCCTATTATATTAAGCGAGCAATTTCTGTATTTTTATATATTTATATCTGGTTATTTATGTTGAACGGATGTCGAAAACGGCTCTAACGATTTTCACGAAATTTGGAACATAGTAGGTTTATGATATAAAAATTCGATTGCACTCTAGGTCTCATCCTTGGGAAATCTCGCTGAACGACATTAAAAGGATAATTCATCCTTGGCTGAAACAGCTGTGGATAGTAAAAAAGTGAGTGAGCGAGTGAGTATGTGAAAAATCAAAATATCGCATCCCCGAAATTCACAAGATGACTTATAGCCAGCTGTGAAATATAAACACGATCATTTTAGAGAATAATATTATTGTGTTCTGTTTATCAATAAATAAAAATAACGAGCGAAGCTCGGTGCCCCGATATTTATCACTAAAATGATTCAAAAAGGGTGGGCTACTGAAATTTGTATTTCTATTTGTAATTCTTCGGTTTAATTCAGGCTGTTTTACATTCTCCTTTATTATTACCTATTACCTATTTCCCTATTATTTAGTACTAAGTACTTACCTGTTTCTCTGCTTTGTTAGTATTTTACTGGCTCCCATTTACCTCTACATTACTCTATATTCAGTTACATCTCTGTCTTTTCAATTGAGATGTTTCCATTTTCTGCCTCTGACTCATTTCCTTCTCTGTTTTCCTATATTTACTAGTAATTGCATCTCTTTCTTTCCATTAAATTTTTACAATTTCCTCCTCATCTTCTCATTTGAATGTATATTCTATTGATCTGTATGTTTAAATTCAAGCTTTTTCCCATTAATATTTCTTTCTATATTTTGTCTTCTCACTATTTACATATTTATTTGTATCATTCTTCACATTCAATTCTCGATATTCTAAATTTTTTGTTCATCTCCATCTCTATTCTATCTGTATTCACAACTTTCTTCCCATTAAATTCATGCTGCTTCAATTTTCTTGTTATCTCTGTATCAAACTATATTCCCATCTCTCTTTTCATTCAATTCACGCATTTTCCATCTTCCCAGAGACCTCTGACCGGCTCTAAAGAGAAAATCACTAATAATTCTCGAAAATTATTCCATCACTTTATATCAGTGAGAGTGTAAATAAAATTACTGTATTTCGTTATGCTGAGGTTTGCTACGACACCATGAAAATTGAAAAATTGCAAATAATTGTAATGAAGTTATACAATTTTCTCAAGAGTGAGTGAAGTAATAAAAATAATTTTTTGAGTGAAAAAGGACTAAATCTCAAAGAAGTGGAATCATAACCTCATTTCGGACTTTTAAATCTAAATTTGGGAGTAAAATAGTACCAGGAGTATCCTTAGATTTTCTCTCCCATTCATTGAAAATAAAAATAATAAATTAATAGCTAAGAAGGAAACTAAAACAACTGATATGACATGTGCTAGAAACAAATTTCAAGTGAAGAAAAGGATGAATAAACTGAGAAGAGAGACGGATGATAGTGAAAACAATATAATTTGAGGTATGTGCGAAAGAGAGAGAGTGAGTGTGTGAGAGACAAAACTAATGATACTGAAAGCGTACGGTAGGAATTTATCTTCTTTAAAAAGGACCTAGTAACATACACACTCGCACATAGAGAAACAAACAGTCATTAAACCAGGTTTAACTTTCCATCTCTATAATGTCTTATGTTTACTTAAACCAGGTTAATGTGCCAGTATGGCTTGCTCTTGTTTATCCAATTAACCTCAACCGAATGCGTGTTGTCTCTATTTGTTGAAGAAGGCATCCTCATTCATTAACTGCACTAAATACGTCTAATTAATTCATTCGTACATTCTACAATGATATTTTCCATTCCATTTCACTTTGTGATATGAGCTTAAGAGAGTGGGAAGAAAGTCATTTGAATATCTGAGAATTATGACTTTGGAAGAGTTGTTAAGCAAGCTTTTAAATATTTTGTTAGCTTCAATTCATAAAAATAGATAATAGAATATTGAAATAATAATAGAATCCAGGAAGATGCATCTGGTTGATTAATTGGTCTTGAAATGTTTTGAATTGATTAAGTTGAAATTCTAATGGATATAACATAGGTAAGAAAGCAGGAGAATCACGTTTCTAGACAGAGAGCCGGTGGATCATCTCCAAATGTTGAAATATTGGTGAATTAATTGAATAATTCTAAATCAATTGATACACTTCTCTTTTCAATAAGAACGACAAATTCAATGTTATTAGAAAAAGGTAGTTTTTATCCAGAAACTTCCATCCTAAACAATTATAATTGAAAAATCGACTTGTATATAATATATAAAGACTTATTACTTTTTTTGAAGGATTTTGAATCAATTCGCAATCCTTAATTTTCTTCAAGAGATAGAATTGAATTCAATTATTGAATGAAAACATTATGATACTGTCGAAATTCGGAATTTATTAAAACAATTCGAGATATGAGAAAGAGAAAAATTTGAGATATGACTGGATCTCATGACCATATTTGAAATATTTGGGCTTATCTAGTCTCGGCCAATTACAGTAGGAGCTCAACCTTCATTAGTCAATAGCTAATGGCCAATCGTAGAGCTTCACCCACACTATATATTCTGTTGCTTGTTGTTTAAGCTTTCAGTTCACTAATTCAAATTAATTCAGCTAAATAGAATAAAAGATACTGCCTTTACTGATATTATCACGTCTTATTCTTTCAATTATGGGGAGATACCACATCTCATACCATATAATCAAATTATTAGATATTATAACAGTTGTGAGGCCCATATATACGGCTTAAGGCTGTGCAAAGGCTAAGAATAAACTTTCTACTCGTGATATTTTTCAAAGTTTTTCGATTTGTATATCATTAAGCTATCAACATGAAAAAGTTATCTCAGGAAAACATTATTTTCCGATCATTACTTTTTGAGATATGAGCGCCTAAAGTTTAAATTTTTGGGACAGAACATTTCAAATTTGGTAAGAGATAAATCCATGAGATTTAGAGGATAGATGGTATTGTTGATCTAGTAAAACAAACATTTTCTGAAAATATACATTTTTAAGATAGTTATTCAATTTACTAAAAATAACCAAAAATAACTTTTGAGTAATTTTTGGTAAATTGAATAACTTTACTAGATCAGCAATACGATGAAGAATCCATCCTCTAAATCTCATGGATTTATATCTTACCGAATTTGAAATGTTCTGTCCCTAAAATTCAAACTTCAGGCGCTCATATCTCAAAAAGTAATGATCGGGAAAAAAATGTTTTCCTGATAAAACTTTTTCATTTTGATAGCTTGATGATATACAATTCGAAAAACTTTGAAAAAAAAAAATATCACGAGTAGAAAGTTCATTTTTAGCCTTTGCACAGCCTTAAATTATAAACTCAGGATAGGTGGAGACCTCCAAGTAAGAAACTTCCGATCCGACCAACAAAAATCTTAACGATTTCACATTTTTTACTGGCGTAAATTATCCTAATAAATACTATATTTACTGATAGTTACTCGTGTTGAATTTAATTTATTCATCCGATTGTGGGAACAAGAACGCCGGCTGTAGAAATGAGCAGAGATGTTTCATTCAGAGAAAATGAACCAGTTCAAATTCGAGTTTGCATTGAATAAAACGGGCGTAGGCTTTCACTTCTCACTTGGATTGAGTGTGGGACAGTTTACTACACCCTATCATCACTCGAGAAATGCATCAAGGTTTTCAAGGTAACTGGTTCATCTGACATTAATGCGTGGTTTTTTTAGTCATCTTCAGTAGTTTATAGGTCCAATAACGTCATCGAACGTACCAAAAAAACTGTATTGAGAATCATTAACAATCCTTCCAACAACTCAATATTGAATTAAAAGCAAGGTTGAGTGGTAGAGAATACGCTTGGTTCCTATTCCCGCTTGATAATGTACTTTTTCATTTCAAGCTTTTGAAAATCTAATTGGCTTTTGAAACAACCTCTTGAATAGCTTATTAAGTAAATTTTTATGTACTTATAATGCAGGGCTCCGAAGCAAAATCTTTGTAAATGGAGTGCAAAATAAGTAGTCTAAACAAGCCTCATTCTCTTAATTTGTATACCAAATGATAGATTCTCAACGAAATTCCAGTGTAGACTAATATTATCCGAGTATGGGCACAGCAAGAAATGTACCTATAATTGATTTTATAAATGTATCTGACCGTTTATAAATTATTGGGCCAATAACTTGTGAACGATTTATAGAACGACCAAGAAACCGGACCCTATAGTAAGGTCCACGTTATAATTTCAGTGTTTCATTAACATTTGTGTTGCTATCCCTGTCTATCATTCGACAAAGCAGATAGCGCTATCATTTTCTAGCTCCATAATGTTGTGAAGATCATTTCTTAACAATTAGAAATATACTAGTAGTTCTGTGAACAGTAGAACTCGCGCTCAGTAAGTTACATTGACCTGTTGTTATGTTTTCTCAAAAATTAATTGACCGAGCGAAGTGAGGTCTAAGATTCAAGTCGACGGTTTGGCATTTCTTTTAATGTTTAAATGTTTATATAAATAAAATAAATAAATAAATGTTTATTTCCCAAAAAAAAAATGTTTAAATGTTTATATGTTGCGCATTTACGGCGAAACGCGGTGATAGATTTTCATGAAATTTGACAGGTATGTTCCTTTTTTAATTGCGCGTCGCATTTCAAGGATAATATAAAAGGAAAAAGGAGCCTCCTTCATACGCCAATATTAGAGTAAAAATCAGACTATAGAATTATTCATCATAAATCAGCTGACAAGTGATTACACAGAAGTGTGGAGAAGCCAGTCTATTGCTGTATTTCCATAAGGTCTATAGTTCTAATCAGGTACTTGTGGATGAGAACACTGCGTGAGGTCTACTGTTCACAGAACTACTAGTAAATAATTTATCAATTTAAAATGTCTAGAAAAAATCTTAAATAAACATGGAGCTTTCTGTCCTATCGTACCGTGACGTGTCGTCCCGGAATGTGAGTGTGAGCACTGTTATCAGGTCTGGCTGCAACTGTCTACAACGTTGCTGGAAAGATACATTTTCAAGATGTTCGATGTTTTTGAGCGGGTAGTATTAGTCCACTAAACAGCTGATTTATGATGAATAATTCTATAGTCTGAATTTAATCTAATATTGGCGTATGAAGGAGGCTCCTTTTTCCTTTTATATTATCCTTGAAATGCTAAATTTCCAAATACCTTGTATATACGTCGACGCGCAATTTAAAAAGGAACATACCTGTAAAATTTCATGAAATGCCAAACCGTCGACTTGAATCTTAGACCTCACTTCGCTCGGTCAATAACGAAATATTTTATCCCAATTATGAAATTTTATTATCCATTCATTGAAAAGTATATTTTCTTGGCGAATAAATTATAATTGATCATTTTAAAACAAGAATGAACAGTTAATATAACATCAGATACACCGGTATCAGCTATCTATGGAAGGCAGTGGCAAGGCGAAGAATCGGCAACGCTGTTCACCTATCTTTCTCCACTGCAATTACAACGTTGACCTCACTTTAATGTCAATGAATTAATCAAACAGTTGCAAGTTGAACTACCGTATTTAGTATGTACAAAGTACAAGTATATTATTTACTGCTGCATGTATAGATGTATATTATTATAGGCTGGGATCTGAAAGTACGAAATAAGTTGGTGAATTACAAGTAGTGAAGCATGCACTTGATCATTTCTCCGCCTTGGGCCTATACACTTTGCAGTTTATGTTCTTTGCTACATACACTATATACTTGAGTATGTACTATGTATTTTACTATAACCTGACCGGACTTAGCGCTCCAGGAAATAAAACGGAAAAGGAAGTGGAGTGATGGTCTACTATCTCACTCCGACATTAGATTACTATATTGAACTTGTCTCTCTCTGACATTAGAATTGTACATTACAACTTGTCTCACTCCATTTAAGTTTGCCTCCGGCTGCAGAAGGTGTGAAGTGTTATTCCTTTCACATGCCACTGGAATGCTTTTATTTGGCTTGGAAATGGTTTGCAGAGTTGTGTGAAATTTTTATGGCTGTTTATTTTATACTTGAGTGGACTTGAGTTATTTATTGTGTAAACTGTATATTCTTGGTTTTGTGGGTAACATATTTTTCTCCTACAATATTAATTTATTCATTTATCATTAGAAATAAAAATTATATAACAATGACTAGGAGATAGCAATAGGCTTAGCCCAAAAATGCTCTTCTCCCAAATTCAACAAACAGTAACATTGTCAAAATGATTTCGACCTATTTATTTGACTTCATTTAATGGATCAAAAATTGCATGAAATGAAAAACAATTCAACCCGAAAGGTCTTGTCTCAAAATCCTGTTTGATAAAATGTCCAAAGATTTTTATTTTATTTGGTTCGTGGTTCATCGAAATTCCTGAAACATTTATTTTTAGATTGAAAATTGGATTCAAACTTTACATGTAAAACTATTGTGTCAGCATTTCAAAGATTTCAGTGTTACATTATTTCAATGTGATATGAGGTCTACTACTATTAATTATTATCGGTGAATGATTCATGTTTCAAGAAGTATCCGAATATCAAAAGTATATTGTATAATTCTGCGTTGAGAATCTTATGTCTGAATTCCAACATATCTGTTTCATGGTCACTTTAAACCTGTAAAACATGACGATACGTGCGATCTAGAGGCTCAAAATACGCAGTTTAATACATCTTTTGAATTATTATAGATACTAGAATCATGTACATGTTAATGCTTATAAGAAAAACACGCGAATTTTACGCTCTGTAGCATAGCGTGGGACTATCACATTACTATGATAATAGTTGTCTATTGAATTATCTTATTCCTCATCTATTTTCTTCTTCGTTTATTTCTCCTTCTACTTCATCTTCTTCTTCTTTTTCTTCTTCTTCTTCTTCTTCTTCTTCTTCTCTTCTTCTTCTTCGTCCACCTCCTCCTTGGTTCCTCTTCTCTTCTTCATTTCCTCCTCCTACCTCTCCATCTCCTACTTCATCTTTATCTTCTTCTTATTTTTTGTTGTTCTTCTTTTTCATCTTTAGTTTACTTCTATTTTCGTTGTCTACTGATTTTCGTACTGTGTGATACCTTTTCATCATTCCCCATCACAACTATTTAAATTTGACATTAGAAATAGAAATCAGTGTAAAATTTAGAATAATAGACATGTGAAAACTGAGTTGAATTACAGAAGATTGGCCTTAGTTTGTTTGGAGTCAAGTTAAGGTTAAAACACTTTCAGGAAACTTGATGTGGCTACTAAGCTTTATAAATCTGCTGTTTGATTTAGAAAACTAGATTTGATTAGCTGTGTTATCTTGTTGGAACAATTCTTGGATCAATGAAAAGATGAGGCCGACATTGAAATTAACATTGATATGGTAAGTCAAGGATTGAGCTTTGTCCATGAAATTATCTTCCATCAAGATCATAATTGTTAATAAAATCCGGTGTGCAGTTAATTTTTCTCATTATTGTATGATTAATGCTGATTTCGAAATTCAATTAGGATGACGAACCAAAATTAAATATTGCTTCATCTTCTTCATGTTATGATTCATGTTTTAAGTATCACTTTTTCACTTTTTTCGCAATACAAGTCAAGAAATGTGTGAGGGAAATTTCGAATTTAACCAAGATATTGAACTAAAATTGAATATTAGTTCTTAAAATTAAAAGCAACATAACCTACCTTTTAGACATTTGCTTACTACTATCAAAATTCGTAAAGGGAACAGTTTTGGGCTAGGCCTGTTGATCCTTTTCTAATCATGTATATGATGTGTGTATTGTTAAATGTTAAATAAAATACATTGAAAAATGGATAATAAAGAATATTATATTAGATCATTCCAATCTTTCATCAAAATTATAATTGTTAATAAACTCCTGTATGCAGTTAATTATACTCATTACTGTACGATTATTTTAAGGATTAATGCTGATTTCGAAATTCAATTAGGAGGACGAACCAAAATTAAATATTGCTTCATCTTCTTCATATTATTTTAGGTATCACTTTTCACTTTTTTAGCGCCGGTTTCCGAGCTCGGGATTTAGATAGGTTCTAGACTTTAAATAGCTGGAGTCAGAAAATTGGCTTTCCGAAACGGGGCAGTCGCAGTCCACCTAAACGTGGATTTCAAATTGAATTTCAATAAACTAGAAAATTGAACCCAAAATAAAATAGTGTAAAGTTTCATATAGGAATTTTTAATTTCGTCAAGGAAAAACGTTTCCAATTACAGAAATGAGAAAATAAATATTATCATAAAAACTGCGACTACGCCCCGTTTCGGAAAGCCAGTTTTCTGACTCCAGCTGTTCAAAGTCTAGAACTTAGCTAAATCCGGAGCTCGGAAACCGGCCAGGTAGGCGCATCGGACGGATCGGACGATTAGATGGATCTGTGTGCGCCTACCTTAAGGATTGATTCTTTTGATTCATTTTTTTCGCAATACAAGCCGAAAAATATTTTAGGAGAATTTAATCTAAGATAATGAACGAAAATCGAATATTACTCTTCAAAATGCATTGAAAAGTTGGATAATACAGAATTGCATTGGATAATTTCCATGTATTCTTCGTGGTAAAACACGTTTCTGTTGTTCTCTACCATCTTGAAGGCTTGCAATTGTTCTTATGCACCAACTACACTACACCACTGACATACTTCCACAAAAACTACTTTCTTACTGCCGAGGAAGCGTCTAATTAATTATTCCTCCTGCGGGAAGTTCAGACGACTTACGACGTCTCTCCGTTGCATAACTTCTCTCACATACTTCCCTCACTCACTCTCTCTCTCTCTCTCTCTCTCTCTATCTTTCTCTCTCACTCTCACTCTCTCACTCAATTCCTCTCTGTCTAATCTCTCATTCACTTGTTCTTCCTTTCTCCTACTCTCCTCACAGCATCATCTCTTACCATCTGTAAAGTTGCGGATTTGGTGCTTCCTTGTTTATTACATTGCAGAATCCATGTATGGTGAGTAGGCCCACATGAGTTTCATCTTAAACTGTCAGCATTCCTTATATGAGATAACATCAATGCTTTCCCATTTAACCAATGCTCACGGTCCGAAGTGATTGTAACTAAAGGATATGTCTATATCGTACATAGCAGAATTCTTGTAGGATAAACAGTATGTATACCGTAGGCTACATAAATAAAAATATAAATCTGAGTACCGTACCCTTTTTAAAATTACTTAATCACGACATGTTTCGGCTATATAATGCCATTATCAAGTGATTGTTATAAGTGCTTCATTTTCCAAACACTTGATAATGGTATTATAATATAGCTGAAACATGTGATAAATAATTTTAAAAATGGTACGGTACTCAGATTTATATTCAAAAGTAGCCTTAAAGAATAAAATACATATATAGGTAAAATCCTATGGTTGGAGATTAATGAGAAATTGCATTTATTCAAATGCTTATTAATGAATAATTTATTATTATTAAACGAAAATCAAAATTAAATGCTGTAAATCACCCCGTAGTAGGTGATTTATTTGATAAATTGATAAATATTTAATTTAAATATTTGCAGTAGCAGAAGTCATCGGGGGTGTTTACAGCGTTTAATTTTGATTTTTGTGTAATAATCTATATAATATATAAAAGCGAAATGGCACTCACTCACTGACTGACTGACTGACTCACTCACTCACTCACTCGCAGAACTAAAAATCTACCGGATTTTCAAATTACCGTTCAAAAACGTTCAAATTTGGTAGGTATGTTCAGTTGGCCCTTCAGAGGCGCACTAAGAACGGATTTGGAAAAATTTCCAAAGATACGCCCAAAATCTGCATTTTTCCAGCGTTTTTTAGCGCTTTCTCAGCTTTATCGAGAACAAATGAACAGAAAATGTTCAAATTTAGTACAGAAGCTCAGCTAGGGTGTAATAATGTTGTGTAGGAGGAATTTGCAATAACGTCAAAGATACGCCCAAAATCAGCGTTTTTCTCAGCTTCTCTGCGTTTTCTCAGTACTTTGACTTTCTGATGGAATGGAGCATGCTGAAATGAAAAATGCAGGCGAGCGAAGCGAGCCCGCCAATCTTATTTCTGGACGATCCAGTCGGGGGTCCAGGGGGCGGAGCCCCTTGCTTGACGGATATGGCGAGCGAAGCGAAAATCTTAATTCTATAATTAAAATCTTATATTTGTAGAATAAACAAATATACACCGTACGCTACTTACGAGGTATGTTTAGGCCTCGTATAGATAAAACCGTGCATATAGGCTATCGTAGGTGATATCTCTCAACACATATGATGGAGTAATGGATGTTTTTGGATATGTTCATGTATTACATGTATGTATGTATATGTGAGCATGCACATGTTATTACATTCTCACGCATCTGTGTGGATAGGAAATCTCTTTATTAACCTTTGTTTATGTGATTAACATCATTTTTAGGCCGATATGGTTGTTGGCTACTAGACACCAGTGGAGACACTATGTCTGGTTTTGAAGGTGTCCTTGAGATGGGATATACGTGATTGTTATGAAGTAATTTAGTATGATTGTTAATTTCATAGTGAGTGGGTTCGGAACCCACTTGAAGCTAGTTATCATTTATGTATTTATTCGACAATGATGAAACACATAATCATAAAATGATCGGAAATGGAAAAATAGGCTTAAATAACCCTTACTATTCCACTCCCGAAATTTGATTATAAATTAGTTCAAAAGAGGTTATGATTGTTCAGCACATTATAGTAAGTAATAGTGGTTGGGAACCCATCAAGGCCTCTCATGTTTATGCACAAGTCTGGAGCTCATGTGGGCATCATACTCAGCAAAAAATACTATTAAAAAAACACTAATCCCTATCAGAAAAATATGTATCCCCATTCCCTATCTCTTATTCATACCACTAAAGGTATATTGATGAAATATACATCAATTTGCTGTATTGGATATTTAGATCTACAGTGAAATCTACGTTGAAAAGTTAGTGGAAATGATAGGACGGCATAGTTGCCCGTTTTATTTTCTCAACACCTTAATAGAGTAGATAGCTGTTATTCAAGTCATTCCAGCATTTCTCATTCAGTAATTTAATGGGTTGATTCATGTTAATAATGATTAATTCTATCTTAAATATATTTCATGTTCCAAGAAAATATATTTTTTCATGATTAAATAATAAATTTTCATAATTGAGATGAATTATTTTGATAGTGCATCATGTCTCTTAATTTTCAACGAAAATGAGGTAGAAAAGGATGGATCTATCTGCGTTGTTCAGTAACAGACAAGGTACCAATTTTTGAATCTGACTATAGGATAGATCTAGTGGAAGTGCCTACGATCTGTGAGATTTCAAATTGTCTAGTGTATGAACATAAGCTGAAAGGCTCTGCTCAATTAGGTTTTAAATGTAAAAGGAAAGGTTACGGAGGTTAGGTTTTGATTTTCAAAAGGTAATATGTTAATTTTATTTGAAATGTTTCGATAATTTTAGATAATAAATAAAAATAACAAACAGTTGAAATATTCACAGAAAAGAAGATATTCTTCACTTTGTGGCATATTTGGGATATCACAGATACCGATATGACAACAGATATTGCTACATGTAGAAATTGTTAGTAGGCAAATTTTTCAACTCTACTCTTGTGTGCAATGCTTCACCAATCCAGCCACTCACGCTTTCATTTAATTAGTAGCAACGTTGCAACGTTTCACTAATTGCACTAATTCATTTCACTTATCAACTGCAACCACATCATCATCATCTTCAACATCATCATCATCATCAGCAGCAACATCTTAATCATCAACAACAACAAAAACAGAATAGCTCTAATAATAATCATCATCGTCGTCAACTCTTTTCCCACTCATTTCTAATTCTGCTTCAGTTTCGTATGCATTAGAAAAATTACAACAATGTACCATCTATTATCTCTGGTCTCAGTCGGCGAGAACGTTTTGAAAAGTGAACGTTTTTAATGCCGGTCAACTTATTTCTTCATTACGTTGGGAACGTAATATGATGGAGCTTTAAATGATGGCTTGGATGTTGAGATAGTTCGTGGGAGAGTCTTATTGGTCTGGTAATATTAAACTTCGTAATTTGCGTACAGTGTTCTTCAGCTCGGTACTCCTACTCTATGAGTTGTGTAATATGTAATGATGATTTCTAGAATGCGTCCTTAAAGGTTGTTGTGTACTGGGATGGTTGAAAATCTCCGTAATATATATGTCGAATTCAGGAGTGATTCTTCCTAAGTTTTAAGCTGAAGAATTTCTAGGTCGATGATCTATGATATAATAAAGGAAAGAATTGGTTTATACACGTACGGGATAGGAAATTCATGAATGTCGCATCATCACATCTGAACTACTGGACTGATTAACTTGAAATTTTGCACATAAATTCTCGATTTACCTAGGATGGTTATAGCCTATTTTAAACTCTTCAATATTTCAGTAGGTCAAGTATTCAGTTTGTTAAGTTTTTAATTAGACCCTTACGGAGCACGGGTCACCTGCTAGTATAACATTGAGTAGAAAGAAGATCGCAATGAGACATTGTGAACTACAAATATGAATTGAGTGACATTTATACTTGTGAATTATTCATAAATAATATAAAATGAGTTGTGATATCAATAGAATAAAGTTCAGTCACTCACATAGTATAAAGGTATTAGATTATCAAGGTGCGTACAGATTTACGCGCCGCGAACATGAGCAATTCACTTTTAATCAGCTGATGCCAAGCTTTTTATATCTGTATCTTACCGTTTCTGTAAAAATACAGATATAGTCATCTGATTAAAAGTGAATTGCTCATGTTCGTGGCGCGTATAACTGTACGAACCTTTAGGGATTCAAATTCAAACACAATTTATTAATAATTATTCTCAATAGAAATCCTCTAGGCACGGCTAAAGCTGTCAATAAAATTCTCAATAGATTATGTAAGTTATAAGTAATGATAGAGAAGATTTTTATCCTTTTTTTTTAGCTATTGAATGTTTTGTGTACTTCCGTAATTGAAATTATTATACGTAATTCAATTTCACCACTTTTTGTTAATATGTAATGATGATTTCTAGAATGCGTCCTTAAAGGTTGTTGTGTACTGGGATGGTTGAAAATTTTCGTAATATAATGTATCTTGAATTTGAGAAGTACGAAGTACTCTTCCCAATTTCAGGCATTTTTGCAATGACGGCGGTCGAGTCGGCTCTCCGATTGGGTGGTTATCAGCTGATTCCCGAACGCCAACCCAATCAGCTGATAATCAGCCAATCGGAGAGCTTCCTGCCCTGCTAGTGCAAAAACGCCTGAAAAACGCTTCATGTGGCTTGGCACTAAAACTTGGGAGGAGTACTTCGTACTTCTTAAATTCAAGAATGTGGCTTGGCCTTAAGGCTGTGCAAAGGCTAAAAATAAACTTTCTACTGGTGATATTTTTCAATTTTTTTCGATTTGTATATCATCAAGCTATAAAAATGAAAAAGTTTTCTCAGAAAACATTTTTTTCCGATCATTACTTTATGAGATATGAACACCTAAAGTTTAAATTTTTGGGACCGAACATTTCAAATTCGGTAAGAGGTAAATCCATGCGATTTGGAGAATAAAATCTTCATGGTATTGTTGATAGAATGAAACAAAAATCTTTTGAAAATATCAATTTTTGAGAAAGTTATTCAATTTACCAAAAATAACTCAACCAAAAGTTAAAGTATTGTGAACTGCGAACGTGTATTGACTGATAGTTATACTTGTGAATTATCTATAAGTAATATGAAATGAATAATTGTGAAATCAATAGAAGTAATAAAGTTCAATTACTCACATAGAATAGAGGTTATGATTATAATGGATTCAAATTCAAACATAATTCATTAATAGTTCCCAATTGAAATCCTCAATAGACGGCTTAAGCTGTCAATAAAATTATCAATGGATTATGTAAGTTATAAAAATGATAAAGAAGATTTTTAATCTCTTTTTCAACTTAATTGAATGTTTTGTGTACTTCCGTGATTGAAATTATTATACGTAATTCAATTTCACCACTTTTTTGTTCATAAGGAATATTTTTAAGCGTAAAATATATTCGCACTGCATAATTGCTGTGGCAAAAACAAATCAAATTCAATATTTGAGAAAAAAGAGTATTGATTGTTTTGTGTTATGAAATTACCGTAGTTTTCTCATCCTTGGGTAACGGCAATTTCTTCATTCTTCCCGAAAAAATCATATTTGAGCTACGGACCTTAGCACGTCTTAGTACTTGGCACTAGAAAATTGCTATAGGAAAAAATATTGCTTACGTTAGTAAAATTATAGCAATTTCGTATTTCTGTAATTTGTTGTCAACTAGCGTAGTGAATCTTTCACCTGCATAAGTTCATGGTAAAACAATATAATTCCATGCCTACTGTTACGTTATCTCTATATCAAATAAAACAAATTAAATAACACAATTAATTTTATTAGAGATAGTCACGATAAGACAAAAAGGAAGAAGATGATGATGCTAACAACGAATATTCTATGACAGCATTAACCATAAAATAATTAGACGTAACAACCACTTTTCTCCCATTGCATTACCAATAAAATGTTCTAGACAAAGCTAGAACATCAGTTTCCAAACTCACGATTTTAGCAGTAATACAACGTGATCACAATAATTATAATATTACAAACCTATAATCGTGAACATAAGCACTGTGTATGGATTGGAAAGTTGTGGAGAATATTATCGGTGTGTCTCGTTCTCACTCTCTTCCGATTCTCTTTTGTGTTATCCTCCTTTTCTTCCACGTTGTTTTCTTCCTCATCTATGGTGTTTTCTTCCTCGTCTTCCATTTCCTTGTTTTCTTCTTCTTCTCTCTTTCAATTTTACGCTGTGCTCTTCTGTGTTATTTTGTTTCTATTTTACGCCTGTCTTTTGCATATTAGTGGCGAAATTATCATGTTTCACTTGTCCGAAGTTGCTGTTCGTCTCGGAGAAATTACTTTCCAATTTAGCTGGTACTTTGGAATATGAGGGGAAAGTGTTGGTCAAGATAATAATACTGGAACTACGTATTATCAATGTGGCGAAATATTATTATAAGCTGTTGAAGATGGATTGCTTTACGGTTCATTTGTGGTAGTAGTTGATGTCTGCTTTTTAGGATTTTGAATGTGTTTGAATATTCCAAGTGAATTGTAATGAAGAGGAAAAGTGGAGGAGAAGAAAGAAGTCGTGGAGGAGAAGGATGGGAAGAGGACAAGGAAGAAGAAGAAGAATGGGAAGGTAAAAGTAGAACAAGTATGGGGGATGTACAAGAGGAAAACTTTGATAATGTGGAAGTAAGAAGAAATGATGTAGATAACGAAGATGAAAGAAACGAAGAATGGAAGATAAAGAAATGGAAGAAGATGATGATGATAATGTGTTGAAATGATAGAAAATAGGATAACTGAGTAAGAGGTAGAAGTGTAAGATAATGAAGACGGAAGTAACGAAGAATGGGAAATAAAGAAATGGAAGAAGATCATGAAACTCTGTTGGAGTGTTGAAAAATAAGATAAATAGGAAAGAGGGAGAAGAAGTAGATGGATAAAAGTAGAAGTGAGCATTTGTTGAAAATGAAAACGAAGAATGAATAAATGTAAACCTGAAGGTGTTCTGCATCTGCAGTCGTCTGCTACTTGAACTAGTCAAAATAGCAACCATTCGAATTCAGGAATAGAAATTTACAAAAATACGAGTAACCTTGTATTTGACCAAACAGCTGATTAGGATGAACTGAAATACAGGATGAAATGAATGTTACCCCTATTTTGACTAATTGCACGACTCGTTATGAAAACCCACCTTTAGGAGAAGGAGAACTTACATCATGAATAGAGGAAGAAGATATTGATGATAATTAGGCACAGAAAACTTATACGAGATTGTTTAATTCTATGGTAGAAGCAACAGAAGATTTTTTGATAATTTATAAGTGTTGAACACTTGAAGCGTTGAAGATCACTTACATTTACAATCAGATTGATTGGATCAATAGCTATTTGGACGGATTATTATTTTCAATTCAAAAATAATTTCTTGCATGCCATGTTTTTTTTTTAACAAAACTTGTATGAGCTATGACCAGTTTCGGTCTAATTGAATTGCTATTAGAAGTAATAATTGTTACTTAAACTGCAATTAGTGTAGCGGACATTTCAAGTCCGTCAATTAGAACAATTGACAACAAAGGTGAACCTGCATTTCACTATCAACCAAAAGTTAGTGAAGCTCCTTCACTTTCACTGTCCAAAACTCTTTAATTGACACATCCGTTCTGAAGATTTCTTTTATTCTGGTAGTGTTTGGAATTTGTTTTTAAGGTTGTGATTCTTATTGTCTCTTGATTTACTTCCTGTTAATGAATGTATGCTGAAACTATTTGTGAAGAGATTGAAAACAACAAAATCTTAATAATGTCAAACTGGAAAATGAAGACATAAACGATCGTGGAATATGGAAAGAAAACGGACGCGGAAAATTAGGGAGAAAAAGGTGAATTATAGTCATCCCCACGAAAATAGTCTGATGGAAATTGGAACGGCTTAGTCTCTTTCACCCATAGATGTTGTCAATAATTCGTCTGGTGTATTATAAAAATATTAAATCTCATTTATAATCAGATGAGGTCAATGTTGATGAACTTTCATTTGGCAACGTTTCACTCATCTGTTCCAATTTCCATACAACTATTTTCGTGCGGTTGACTATATTAGAAGTAGGTGTACAAAAAGCAGAAGATCAGTAGATGAACAAGAATCAGAAGCAGAATGAGAACGAGGAAGAAGAAGAAGAAGAAGAAGAAGAAGAAAAAAAAGAAGAAGAAGAAGTAGCAGTAGAAGAAGAAGAGCAAAGAAGAGGATGTGGAAAGTGATAATAGGATGAAATAATAATGATAATTTGTGTTTGTCGACACGGGTCTATGAAATTTAGTGTTGTTTTACACCGCAATTGCATGGCTGTGTTATTATCCTGTTGTGGTGGTAAATTACATCAAATAGTTGGCATAATTTTCGTTCACTTGTTAACACTGTTACAATAGCTCTGTTACCTGTTATGAAATTCAAAGATGAATGTACGAGATGAATCTGATGGTGGTGGAATCATATTGCTCCTTCACCTTTAATACAATTATTAATTTCAAGTAGATTGATGTATCGAGAACTTGAAGGTATCTTATATGGGGAGACGTCAGATTAGTATGCAGTAGAAGGAATTGGATTGAATTGCTGTAATTAAGGACGGAGATAAGGCTCTATAGTGAGGTCCACGTTATAATGGCAGTGCTATCCTTGTCTATCATTCAACAAAACCGATAGCGCTATCTCTTTCTCGCTTTGCTTTGTTGCCAGATCCTCTTTTAACAATGTAGAATTAATAATTATCAAAATATTTCATCTTAATTATGAAATTATTGAAGAATATAATTTCTTGCTTAATAATATGTTTTTGGTTGTTTTAAACGAGAATGAACAGTTAATATTATATCAATAAACCTGTATCAGCTGCCGTCTATAGAAGGCATTGATAAGACAGAGGTTCGGCAACGTTTTTCTCCTATCTTTCTCCACTGCCATTATAACGTGGACCTCACTATAGGTAATTTCTGCCTCAGAACCCTTAAGGCTGTGCAAAGGCTAAAAAAACTTTCTACTCGTGATATTTTTCAAAGTTTTTTCGATTTGTATATCATCAAGTTATCAAAATAAATAAGTCTTCTCAGAAAAAAAATTTCTCCGATCATTACTTTTTGAGATATGAGCGCCTGAAGTTTGAATTTTAGGGACAGAACATTTCAAATTCGGTAAGATATAAATCCATGAGATTTAGAGGATGGGTTATTCATTGATCTAGTGGAACAAAATTTTTTCGAAAATATCAATTTTTGAAAAAGTTATTCAATTTACCAAAAATAACTCAACTAAAAGTTATTTTTAGTAAATTAAATAACTATATTAAAAATTGATAATTCAAAAAAAGTTTTGTTTTACTACATCAACAATACCATGAATAATCTTTCCACCAAATCTCATGTATTTATCTCTTACCGAATTTGAAATGTTCTGTCCCAAAAATTCAAACTTTAGGCGCTCATATCTCAAAAAGTAATGCTCAGAAAAAAATGTTTTCATGAGAAAAATTTTCCATTTTGATGGCTTGATGATGATATACAAATCGAAAAGCTTTGAAAAATATCACGAGTAGAAAGTTTATTTTTAGCCTTTGCACAGCCTTAACATAAGACATACATACTTACATCTCAAGTATCAAAGTAAGTAATTACTCATCTTTAGGACCGAGAACTGAAGGAGCTTTAGGAGCAGAGAAAGGAGATGAAGGAAGGAGACTGGAAGTGAAGAAAAAAAATATAGAATACATAAATAAAGATAGAATACAGAAATAGATCATTTACCAAAAATCAAATTGTGTAGGAAGAAAAGGGGAAGAAACTATAAAGTAAAGCATTCAGGAATTCAGGATTGAATAAAGAAAGATAATAGAAGAAAAGAGTCCTCACTCTTGGAAATTGTGCAAAAATTTCGTTGTTCTTGTCAACTCTTATTATACCGTCGGTCAATATGACAGCGTGAAAATTTCTTTGCTGGATCTGATCTCATCATCACAGAGATCAGCGTCACTTTCGTCTTCTCATAAAATTGAGCCGCCTCTTATCTATAAGCAGCACGAAATTGAGTAGATAGAGTGAGTATATTCTATAGTGAGTAGATATAATAATATGAAAATGATGTTTATCCTTGAAATTGGTCGGGATTTGTTTCGCTCTGAGACTGATACTATTACTATAGTGTGATTTACTTTGAACTGTCAGCATTTCTTATGAGAATAACACCTAGGCATCCTATTCAACCAATGCTGACAGTTTTTGTGAGTCTCACTAACATTACCTATATATTTTCGGTGCTATTATTGAGAGAGTGGTAATTTTGATGACAGCCTTTCTGTTTACGCGTCACTGTAGAAAAAATATTTAGTTGAGAGGTACTAATCAAGCGTTTAATGTGAAATATTGAGATTAGTGAGGTGAAAATAGACTCGGTACGGTACTGAGAAAGTTATCCACGATTGGTTGTTGATATGCTGGTGGATTGGATGGACGTTTGGGTTGTTACAGGGAACGTTTCAATGTCAAAAACGTCAAATGGATATCGTGGAGGGTGTTTTTGTTGATACAAACAGTGGAAAGTGATGTTCGAGTCAAGTGTTCATTCGTTGGAGCGGTAGACGTCATGAATCTTCAGTAGTAGATTATTGAGAAGTAATAAAAACATTTCAAGGTATTTTTTCTTTAGGGCTACGTTTACTATGAATGACAATATAAATATGAGTAATCCTTTTGAATTATTTTGACACAACATGTTTCGGCTACTAATGCCATTTGCAAGTGAATAATGGCCATTTCACTTAAATTTCATCTAGTAGCAGAAAAATGCATTTTTACTTGAAAATTTTAAATTTTACCTAGTAGCCGTAACATGTTGTGTCAAAATAATTCAAAAGGATACTCAGATTTCTATTTTCATTTACATTTCAAGGTGTTTGTTAAATAAGTTTTGATAGTTTGATATTTTCCATAAAATTAAGAAGTGCAAATTGTCTGTATTGGTTGTAACTGCAGTTCTGTAGAATTGCAGAGGTCCCCAAAGGGGTGGATTTGGTAGCAGCAGAGGGGGGAGGGGGTGAGTCCTTTCTCCCGTGTTGTGAAATAAATAAATAATCATTTTATTTGGCTCATACAAATTGGTTGTACATTCATTTACGATAAGATAAACATAAATCCTCGAAATAAATAACAAATTACAACAATTAATATTATAAGATGAATAATAATGTAATGTTAACAGATGTAGACTAGATAGTCTGGATATTTCAACCCATGCAAATAGAAACATAAATTCTCGAAATAAATTTAACAGTAACAACATAGCGACAATGCTATGTATTCATAGCATTTTGTGAAATATATAGGAAAGAATCGGCTTATACATGACGTAGGGGATAGGAAATACACGAATGACGCATTAGCATTATCACGTCTGAACTACTTAACTGATCAACTTAAAATTTTGCATATAGATTTTTAATTTACCGAGGATGTTTATAGGCCTATTTTGAATTATCCAAAATTTCAGTAGATCAAGTTTCCAGTTTGTCAAGTTTTTTATTGCAGAGCCCTTGCAGAGCACGGGTTACCTGCTAGTAAGTAGGCCTAATAATTAAGAGGAACTGAGAATCAATGGTTCACAATTCGAAGGAGTTGTTAAGGAGGAGGTCGACGGAGAGTATTCGACCAGTGTGGAAAACCCTCAAAATCCATATAAAAGAAAGTCCTATTTCACCACCAATGAAACAAACCAAAGGGCTTCAAAAGGATTGAGAAATGAATCCTATTTCCAGATGGAAATAAATTGGAAGCTGCATTTGTTCATATGCTAATTAATGAATAAATATTATCAAACGAAAATCGCAATTAAATGCTGTAAATCACCCTGAAGACTAAACTTCGTTTACCCTATTGTCAATATTTGCAGTTGCAGAAGTCTTCGGGGTGATTTACAGCATTTAATTGCGATTTTCGTTTGATAATATTTATTCATTAATTAGCATTTGAACAAATGCAACTTGTTCAGCATTTAAATTGCGATTTTCGTTTAATAATAATCATATTTTCCATTGCATTAATCATATTTCCGACTGTTTGATGTGTGTTTTGATTTAATTTGATTGTGTTCAAATTGGAATTTCACGAACTGTGTTGTGTGTTGAGTAAATAGTTCTCTGTGCTCAGTTGTGTTGTATTCATGTTGAATACTAAACCGAAGGAGAGAAAGAAGGAAGATATGAAAACAAGATAAGCAATCACTTTCCCTTTCATCTCTCTTCCTATAAATTCAATTTAGATAAGAATCCACCAACTGATACGGTCTTTCTATCTCCAGGCACTAGGCCTCGACTTCTTTATTGAGACTATACTAACTTTGTACTCCACAATAAATGCTCTATACTTGGAGTGATATTCACTAAAAAACTGTCAGCATTTATTATAGATAACATCAAAGCTTCCCATTTAACCATTGCTGACAGAAATTAATCTCACTGTAGCGCTATACTTCCATCATCTCAAATTGATTGATAAAATAAGTTGGTTCCGTTTTAGATAACTTTCTCCAATCGATGTGGAGTTGAGATACATAATATTATTGAAATGATAGGACAACTTTTTTCATCGTCGAAGGCGTAGACTGTTTATGGGAGGCGGTCTGCATTCTAAATTAGATGAACTTGATCTTGATACTTTCTAGTGAGGTGTTGTCAGAGGATCGGATTGTAATACGGTATTCGTTACGAAATACCTGTGAATGCGTTAACGGAAATAGTGTTGTGTCAACTGAGGTTTTTGTTTGGTTTCAACTGGTTTCTGGACGAGAAGAATGTGGGATTGTTTCTGAGATTAACTATTCTGATCATTTGTAATGAGAAAAAGATTTTAGAAGTGATTCCGATGAAAAATTCAAGATTTACTCCATCGCTAATTGTTTTTTGTATGTTATTTTGGAAAATAGAATAAGTAGACGGTTTGTAATCGTTGTTGAACAATTTCACAGAACAAGTGTTAAAGAATTTGACTGTCATATCCTCTTCTCTTGAGTTTTCATGAAATTTTCTCTCTCTTAAGTCCTACAATCCCTTTTATGAAGATGAAAAATCAAAATTCACGTCTCAAACCATAGAATGAGGAATGGTAGGAAGCTGCAGCGATCTTTATTCTTCCATTTGCTGAGATTAGATGTGACATTAGAATAGGATAACATTGGGATGCTATCTTGATAATAAGTTATTTTGAAAAAAACTTTAGTGAAAGAAACATTGGGCTACTATCTCATTAAGCAAAGAATGTCATCTCTCTCACTAAATTGCAATTAATTTCTCAGTTGTGTTATAGGTACCATTTATTATTGAATGATACTTATTAAACTTGGAATCCAAAACTAAACAAACTGCTAATAACAGTTGTCGAAGTTTTCTAATTAGGATACTATTCTTTTGAAATTCCTCTTATTTTATTTTTTCTTGGGAATTCATATTTCTAAGAATAGGTATAACTTCAGTATTCTAATACGGCTTCTTGTTCTTGGAAATTCAGTCAAATTTGCTCTCCCCAACTTGAGAATTCAAATTAATCATTCAACGAACCGATGGTCACACTTGATTTCTGCTGCGATCTATCGGTGAAAGATGGATAGAACTCCTCCACCAATCACAAGCGACTAGCTGGCGTAGTACACGTCTCTGCACTCACATTGGTCGATGGTATTCGTCATCGCCTTCCTTTTGGAGCTAGACGCTTCTGATTGGTAGGTGAGTGGGAGTAGTTGTATGTAGTACCAAACTTCACCGATAGATAGTAGCTAATACATGAAAATTAACATTTTCAAGCATCGTGTTTGGTTTCGTCAAGTTTAATTGACGTTTTTCAAGGTTTCTTTGTTCAATGGGATAAAATTTAGAATTGATACATTTCCAGTTGAAGTTGTTCAACTTTCCATTTCATCTTGTTCATCATTCAATTTAAGAGTGAAATGCAAACTTCAGTCTACTGCACAACTGCAGAGAACAAGTCAAGATTCCAACATAATTGACTTCAGAATATTTAATGCAATGTACTTAGTATTCTAGGTACCTTGATCTTGATTCAATATTTTAATTTTGAGTAAATCTGTGTTTTTGTTTGATATCAACGATATGTATTTGGTATGCTGGTATGGAAATGAAGGCGATCAAAAAATTCAAAGGAGCACTATTAATATTTAGAGCGTTAGTTATTGAGTCCAGATATGATAACGATGAATACCACATACGATATTATAATACCCTGATAGATACGCCATTTTATTGTCTTTTTTCTTCATGGCTACTTCTAATATAAAATAAAATATAAATCTCAGTACCCTTTTAAATTATTTCATCACAACATGTTTCGGAATTGAAAATGGCTTTAATGTCCGAAACATGTTGTGATAGAATAATTAAAAAGGGTTATGAGATTTATATATTTATTTTATTTAGAACCTGATAGACTATTCCATTATCCCTAATGTACCCTGAAAATTTCCTAATTTCAATGGGCGATGCCGTAACTGTGATATTCAAATACAATTCTAATAAACAATAATATTATTCTAATGTCCATTACCATGAATTAAATTGAAGTTGAAATCAGTTACCATTGAAATCTTGAATTGTAGTTGTATTTTATTATATGATCCTGGTAGCACAGAATAAGGGGAGATTACTTCTTACCACTAGTTTACTAACTTAGTACTGGTAGCCTCTTCTTGTGTTATTTGTCTTATCGATCTAATTCTCTTGTACTGGAATAATGAATTGATTGGCAGCCGTCACTCGTTCTACACAGAAGACGACCTTGTCAGTCTTAACAACTCACTTCCTGAATTTCTTTTTTTTTATTGTCTCTCCCTTTTTTGGTGATCAGTATTCGCTGCTGCCAAATGAGAAGAGAAAGAAGTGAAAGAAAAGTAAGAGTGAAAGGAAATGATATTGATTGACGGCACAACTTAATGCTGAAGAAGGAGAAGACAAATAAAAAATAAGAAGTAGTGACTGAGACAAATAAAGCAATGTTCAAAAGTGAAATAAAGCAAATTGGCTTCGGTTGATTTGGTTGTGTAAAAAATAGAGGAGGAGAAGAAGAAGAAGAAGAAGAAGAAGAAGAAGAAGAAGAAGAAGAAGAAAAAGAAGAGACTTTGACAAATAATGCAAATTAGGATACAGATCATTTGACAGGAAACCAAATGCAATTGTTAGTGGTTAGGTCCTTGTTAACGAAGTCATTTTGTTTATATCCTGCTTTGGTTTTGGAGAACATGCTGGTTACATTCATTCGAAAGTAATCTGGTCTAATGAATACTTTCTCGCTATTCTTACCATTTTGGGTGTATACCAATTCTGTTACAAAAATCTAATCTTAAGTCTCTGAAAATGCGAATACCGTAAAGTTAGTACGTTGGTAACGTCACTCATTTATCAATACAGTACTGTCTTATTTAACGTATCAATGTTTGAAGCTATTTATTCATGTACTGAACTTCTTTAAAGTATTGAATACAATGTATGGGTAGAGAATAGCTCTACAAGGGGGCGCGACAGTCGAGACCGACGACATTCGAGGCCTACGACCGTAGAGGACTGTTTTACAGTCCTCTACGGTCGTAGGCCTCGACTGTCGGGAGTACAATATCTAGATAATTGACCAAGCGAAGTGAAGTCTAAGATTCAAGTCGACGGTTTTGCATTTCTCATATTTATATGTTTTTATGTTTAAATGTTTTATGTTTATATTTATGTTCCGCATTTACAGCGAAACGCGGCAATAGATTTTCATGAAATTTGGCAAGTATGTTCCTTTTTGAATTTCGCGTCGACGTATATATAAGGTTTTTGGAAATTTTGCACTTAAATATAAAATGAAAAGGAGCCTCCTTCATACGCCAATATTAGAGTAAAAACCATACTAAAGAATTATTCATCATAAATCAGCTGTCGAGTGTATTATAAATTGCATGTCATGACGCATGCAATTCAATATCTCAATGTAACTTGGTGGAAGATCAGCTGCTGTATGGACTATTAAATGCATGCCTCATTGAATGAAATTTTTGTGCACTATTGAAATGAACTATTGATTGCATGCAATTAATAACTAAAATAACATAGTATTGTCTCTCGACCTTTCTCTGCTTTGAACTCGGGCTGTTCTGATGCCAGTATTGTCTTGAAGGAGATCAGCTTTTGATGTTAGCACTTTTGATACACTAACCCCAACAGCCATTAGCCGTTTTCACACCGATATCTCGCCGACACGACATAAAGACAGGATTTACTCTGATGGACAGTATAAGATGAGGCCTACTGTTCACAGAACTACTAGTATATAATAGCTATAGAATTATTTATTCTAATAGCTGTATAATACTGTAGCTAGATTGTTTATTCTATGGCGTTGGACAATTTTAAATGGCACGAATTCTTTTTAGAAATTATCATTGAAGTTTTTCAGTTTATCGACAGATTATTTCTGTAGATCATAGATCTTGTGAGACCGGACTCTCAAACATTTTAAACATTCATATTTCAGAGCTTGAAAACAAATGAATGTACTGCATCATAATGCTGCTAAAATTCTTGGTGAATAAATGGGTCGTTTATTGAACATCAAATACTTGATCCTAGATCCAAGGTACCTTGATCCTACAGCAAGGCATTTTTTGATGAGTATGATTCCCAAAACAGCGCTAGGTTTGTGCCAAATCGAATGACTGAAAGAAATGGATGAACCCACTTTAATTTTAGGTAGATTCCGGAGTTCGGACTACCTTGAAGTGATTTTGAATCTTATATTTGTCACCCTTTCAATTGGCATTCCGAGAGCACAGCTATTGTCTAATTTGTTCGATTAGATATCGGGTCACCTGCTATAGTGAGGTCTACGTTATAATGGCAGTGGAGAAAGATAATAGGAAAACGTTGCCGAACCTCTGTCTTGTCAATGCTTTCTATGGACGGTAACAGATACAGATTTATTAATGTAATATAAACTGTTCATTCTCGTTTAAAATAATAAATTATATTTTATTAAGCAATAAATGATAATTTTTAATAATTTCATAATGAATCTACATAATTAAGATGAGATATTTTGTTAATTAATTATTAAATCTACATTGTTAGGAGACGATCTGGCAACAGAGCAAAGCGAGAAAGAGATAGTGCTGTCCGCTTTGTTGAATGAAAGACAAGGATAGCAATACCACAAGCTCTAAAAATAGTGTTTGTCTATTCAGTCTCAAAATTTCTTAGTATTCTAAAAGTTTGGAATTTTCTAATATTGATTATTGTGATTGATTTAATTCACTTTAGAAGTATTTTTTTTAATTAAGAATGATTCTTGTGTGTTCTGAATTTTGAATTGAGTGTGTAATTGAAGAATGTTAAGTGACACATAACCTGGCAGTTGGACTGTTGTATAAATTAGAATTGGAACCGTTTTGGGCTTATAAGCCTGTGGTACTTTTCTGTAAGTTGTGTAATTCTCATTGATTGAATAAATAAATAAATAAATACCATTGTTAATAATTAAACACTGCCATTAACATGGACCTCACTATAAAAGCATCTTATCGGTTGCAACACGTTGTTTTTGAGAAGATACAAAAGAGCATCTGTTGCTCATGGAAAGATACATTTTCAAAAATTAATCCCAATGAATTAATTAGTTCATAAAAATGCCTATGATCCCTTCAACTAAACATAATAATCAAAATTGTTGTAGGTGATTTTTGTAATTGTTGTAAAATCAAATTGTTGTAATTGATGAATATCACGAAAAATGAAGAGAATATTTCAATTAGCCTACTTGCTACATTCCAGCAAGAAAAACAAAACTTGTAAAAAATAACCAAAAGTAGTGTGCATAGAAGCATTCAACCATAGAAACTCAATATCAGAAATTCAGACTACTAGTCCAGTAAATTCTGATTAATCACTTTTTCCGACAACTTTTTCAACTTGAAAAGAAAACGATTAGCCTAGATTTTCCACTTGGTCGATGATAATGATGATGATGATGATGATGATGATGATGAGACTACACTAGTGAAGGTCGACTGCTGGAGAAACTGAGGAGAAGGTAGATGAAGATGAAGAAGAAGAACAAGAACAAGATAAGAAGGAGAGGAGGTGAAGAAGAAGTAGAAGAAGAAAAAGGGGAAGAAATGAATGAAGAGAAGTAGGAGAAGAAGAAAAAGAAAGATAAGAAGGAGGTGGAGAAGAAGAAAAAAAGAAGAAGGAGGAGGATGAGGTAAAGAAGAAGTAGAAGAAGAAAAAGGAGAAAAAAATGAATGAAGAGAAGTAGGAGAAGAAAAAGAAGATGAAGAAAGAGAAAAATAAGAAGGAGGTGGAGAAGAAGAAGAAGAAAAAAAGAAGAAGGAGGAGGAGGTAAAGAAGAATCAGAAGAAGAAGAAAAAGAAGAAAAAATGAATGAAAAGAAGTAGGAAAAGAAAAAAAAGAAGAAGAACGAGGAGGAGAGGAAAAAGAGGAAGAAAATGATTATGAGGATGAAAAAAAGTAGAAGAAGAAGAAGAAAATATAAACGAAAACAAGTAGAAGAAAAAAAATGAATGAAAAGAAGCAGAAGAAGAAAGTAAAAGGACGTTCAATTATGAAGATGAAGATGGAGAAGATGATGATGATGAAGAGGAGGAGGAGGATGATGATGAAGAAGAAGAAGAAGAAGAAAGTAAAAGGACGTTCAATTATCTATCAACATAATCACCGTCCATCGGATGTGAAGAGATATAAAAACGAACAAAACATCGACGTAAAATTGGGAAGAAATGAAAAAATACACTAATGAAAGAAGTAACTGAAAGAATGCGAGAGGAAAGAGGTCAACGGAAGGAAGTTGATCTCTTTTTTCGCACTGAGGCTGGCAAAGCGTTGCTTTGGAATTGAGCCATAACAATTAGCTTTACAGATTGGGGAGATATTAGTCCAAGTGGAGAAGAAATAGTGGTCAAAGATGAAGAGGAGAAGGTGCCAGACTAGCAGGACTAAGAAATTAGAGAATAAGGAGGTAGTACTTGAATGTTGAATGAGAAGAAGCAGAAAAATGATGAAGAGGAGAGCGCGAAGATAAGGGAGAACTAGAAAGAAAATAGTAATAAGTAATAGGAAGAAAACAGAAAAGAAGAGGACACAAGTCAGTGTAGAAATTGAAGAAGGAGGATGAGAAGAAGAAGAAGGAGAAGAAGAAGAAGAAGAAGAAGAAGGGGAGGAGGTGGAAGAAGGAGAAAAAGAAGGTGGAGGAGGAGGAGGAGGAGAAAGGAGACGGAAAGAGAATCAGAAGAATCTGAGAAAACAGAGAAGCAGAAAGAGAATGGTGATAAAAGAAAAGGAAGAAAACTAGAGTGGAAAGATGTCAGTGGAAAAATTGAAGAAGTGGAAGAAGAAGGAAACGAAAACGAGGAATATAGAGAAGATGAACGAGAAGCTGATGAGCAGTTAACTAGTAATGAGAAAAATGATGAAAGATGGGAAGGAAGATGAGAAGGAGAAAGAGAAGTAGTGAAAGGAGGAAGATCATGAGAAGAATGAGAAGAAGATAGTAGGGAAGCAGTAGAATCAGTAAAAGAAGCAGTGCCAGTTGAGAAAGTAAAGATAAGAAGGATGAGTACTGATAGAAGAAAAAGTGGAAGAGGAGTATGGAGAAGTAAAGAATGAGAAGCAGTTGTAGCTGAAGAAAATGAGTAAATAAAAGGAGAAGAAGAAGTAGGTAAAGTACAAGAAGAATGACATGGAGGGGAAATAGGAAATAGGCGAATAGAAAGAAGAAGGAGGAGACAAAGAACGACGAGGAGCAGGATGAGTATAAAAAGCAGGAGAAGCAAAGATTTATACTTAATACTTTTTAAAAAGTTATTTTTTTAAAGAGAAAAAGTTCTATATTATTCTCGTTAATAGATCTACACACTTCCACTGGTCAGCTCTCAGCTGAGTGGTGATAAAAACCTGGAAAATGAGAGTGAGAAAATATGAGAGAGAGAATGTGATCGAGGAAGGTACAGCAATATGAAAACAAGAGAGAAAGGAAGATAACTTGACCGATATTCCATCTTGCCGCATGCAACTGATCTCATCACTATCGCCTTCTAAATTATTACTCCAAGAACTAGAAACTCAGTCGTGTACATTCACTTGACAAATTACTTATCCGCCGGATAAATTGAATTAAACTGTTCATCCTCATCTATTTTTCCATCTTGCGAGATTGCTAAATACTCTCACCTTTATAATATGATACTACTCTACTCCATGATATCTCTCCAAACCTCTCTGATCACAGTATGTGACACTGTATTGTCTTGGGTATTACTCATAGAAAAAGTATAATAATGGTACTGGCGCAGTTGCCAATTTGTCGATTAGACTCAGTCAACTCAGTGCTTTCATAGAGGAAACTTTGTAAGTATTATCATGAGCACTTGAACACTCAATAGAAATTAGAGAACGCTGGTCGGTTCAGATCGGTAACATCACGGCCGCTGTATCCCTACTGCTGTATGCCTTCTCTGCTGCGCATGTCCCTCCAAGTAAAAAGTAATTTTGTATGGACTACAGAGTAGTATGTATCAATAAGTAATACCAGAGAACAAAGTTTGGTTTTGGTCCCGTGTAGACTAATATCCATTAAAAAATCGTATTATCATTCTATTAGCTGAAAGTTCGTACTGTTCAAATTTCCATGAAAGAATTGTAAATACTTTTCATACAAATATTTTGTGCCAACTATATTTGAATAAAAAAATAACATTAAATTCAGAAGAAGGGAACTTTGCTAATTATTTTGTTTGTAGAATTTTTCTTTGAGAAAATTATCTTTGCAAACTATTTTGTTTGAAGAATATTTTCTTGTGAACTAAGGTCTACGAGTAATTGTTTCAAATTCTTCCTGCTCATATTTGTGCAAGATTTCATCAATTATTATTGTTCTTAGATAACTCCATCGGTTGTTAGTTCAACCAACAATAACTTCACTTCCCGAAAGTGTGTGTATATGTGTATGTATGTATGTGTGTGTGTATGTGTACATTGTTCTGCCACTTACTTTCTCCAGACTGCCCGTCTCTTGCCATTCATTCCATTCACTCGAATTCATTCAATTCATTCTCCAATGTCAACACTCTGGTGATTTCTATTTGTCATCATTGTTGTCGCTACGGTTTAATGACAGTGTCATCATCATCATCTTCTTCTTCTTCTTCTTCTTCTTCTCCTCCTTCTTTTTCTTCTTCTTCTTCTTCTTCTTCTTCTTCTTCTTCATCATCATCATCATCATCATCATCATCATCTCCATTCTCCTTCATACAGTACTCTTCTGCCATAAAAGGAAATGTGAAAATGTCATGTGGAAATGTTTCCACTTACCTTGTCTTTTTTGAGTTGAAGATCATTGTCAAGTAGTGGAGGAGAATCTATTTCATGCGTTTTTTCTTCAATGGTCTGTACGTGACAAAGGATTTATAGTGGATTTTGACAGGTTCACAGATAGTCGGGACGTTATACTAATACTAGAGTATAGTATGGACATACTGTAGAAGACTACATACAGTGTAGAGTATGGTATAGTAGATAATAATAGGATATAATATTTATGGATTACTAACAGCTACCATAAGATGTTGAAACTTTTTCATCGATGAAATGGTTGCTGTTGTTGTTGAAATACAACTGAAATTATGAACAAACAAAAATAATTCTTTGATTTCGCATAATTCATTCAGAATTTCAAAAACATCATTTCCTGAAACTGTTGATTTTATCAACTAAAAAATATGTTCAGCGGATTCCAAGCTCCAACTCCCACTTACATAATTCCAAGCTCCAACTACATAATTGACATATATCATTTCATTTAGAATTTCGCAGAAAGGTGCACTTTCCAAAACTGTTCAACTTATAAACTAGAAAATTTTAGCGGATTCCAACCTGAACGTAGATAATTGATATACTGTTTCCCAGCATATATCATAAAAACATGAAAGCTAGCCAGTAGAAACTTTAAATTTTACTAGCTCATGCTACTTTTACAGCTTCCTTGTATCAGTTGTTAGTGCTCCTTCTGTTTTATTATAGTAGTACTGCTTTTACGTTTTGTACTCTCGTCTTCCAGCCACTCTATTCTATTCAAAATTCTCCAATTTTCACAATTTACGCTCATCTTACAGTCTTCCAGTCCCTAATTTCCAACCATCTTTCAAGTGATGACCTTTTGTGCTCATGTTACAGACTATTTTATTTCTCTACGTTTTCGTCTTTCGACTCTACGTCTTTTCGTAAATTTCTGCCGTTAAAACTTATTGAAGTCTACAAAGTTTCTCCTGTAAATCCTCTCCTAACTTGAGAACATTGCAGATTTACAACTCAGTCATCTGAGTGACTTGTAGAGTCATTATGGTTACCTCTGCATATGGTTCTCTTGGAAACTTTCAATTCACTTTCACTGAGCCAGTCTCAGGTCCGATTTGGATCGTATCAAATATGAATCTTCTAGTAACTAATGCACCGTATAGCAGTAATGTACGGTTTATATGCGGAATGTGGGGCATCGTATGTTCTATGTTATACGATTGGTATGGTTAGACTAGATTCATTTCAAATCGTCAGCATGGACCAAATGGGAAGCTGTGTGATATTATTCATAAAGGATGCTGGCAGTTCAAAGTGAGCTCTACTGTAGTACTGCGGTTAGAGTCAGTGCCGAGATCAGAAATTACTGTCACTTGAAATTTTTATTCGCGTTTCTATGATGTAGGGCTCGCCATTTCTCTTTCGTGTTTACAAACTGTACGGTGCACATAAATTTGATATAAATGGTGCCCCTTTCACTATCACAGACACTATTAACTTGTTAGTCATATCAAACACTTGCTACGTCCTTTCGGTTTTACATTTCTTCGGCGAATCCTTGTTATGGTTGTTGTTGTTCTTCATCTTCTTCTTCTTCTTTTCTTTTTCTACTTCTTCCTCTTCTTTTTCCATTCACACAATCTTCTCCTGCTTTACTCCTTAGGGGTAAATTCCGAACTGGAATAGGGGCTTAAGTACATTCAACAATAAATTTTTAATTTTTCAACCGAATTTGTCTTATGATGCATAATTTTGGACCGCCTTGACGAGCCGAGAAGAATGAAGTGTAGTACGATGAAATCTGAGCATTGGGTCAAAAGTTATAAGTGTTTGAAATTTTGATCCTTGAGGTGTCCTTAAGCGCGCCTCTCCACTAGGATACTCAGAAATGAAGTGCATCTTACGGGTGATTCTCATAGAACATAATCTCATGAACTTATATCATTGTGCGAAATATCAATGTGAGGACAATGTATTGGTGATGATGGTTGAAGCTGAAAATTAGGTGTTTTTCACAATACAAGGAGCATTATTGTCAGGTGTACCTGGAAATTTATATGAGATAGAACGCTCTACCTGATCTCAGATTGTAGAGTACAAAAATACGCCCAGAGGAATTTTGAAATATACATCTACATGGTAACAATCGGAAGATATTGTTGATCAAAAACTAAAATTCATCAAAATTGATTTTTTTCTTCAAATTTCACTCATTTTTGAAAAAACATAACTTAGTACTCATTGGAGATAGAGAGCTCCGAATGATCTCATTTTATTCAGAATTTTATAATCTAAAAAAGGTGAGAGCAAATTTTTCTGTCCGATTACTAGATTTGGCAGAAATAGCTGAAAACTGGAAAATGAGCCGAAAATACGAGATTTCTGGGCCACCCTGTATATAGCACATGCATGGCTGTAGGACCAAACATGCCTGTAGGAAATTTTGCATGAAGAAATTGGTTCTGGACTTCTCTTATGTACCCAAATAATATATTATAAAATCGAACTACAATATAAATTACATGCACCAATGTATATAGTGACTGGACTATAAATCCAGAGTTCGGAGACCGGCCCTTATAGTTCTTCCATAGTGCAATTAAACTTAATGGTTAGTCTCTAAGACTAATTCTAATGACAATCAGCATAGGAAAATTGTTTCCCCTTTTTTATTCCATGTCTTTTCTTTGTTCTCAAATGATAAGCACTTACATACTGTTTAAAATGTATTCAATGAATGTTTGGTCTCCCGTTTCTCCACGTTTCACTCCTATTCTCCTTCTTATTTGCATATTCCCGTTCAAGTGCACTCTTCACTCCCTTCACGATCCCTCTTACCGTCTCTATCTCTTTCCTTCTCTATCTCATTTCGTTTTGCATTTGCTTCTTCCTTTCTCTCTAAAACACACACATGACAAGTGATGTTCACCGCAGCGCTGAATGTGCCAAATCATTGTCTCCATTATTCAATTTCTAAACAGTGTTTTCACCTTTCTCTTTCATTTGTTGTTACCTCTCCATGTATGTATGCTCCATGCTCCATAATAATAGAAGTAATAGCCTCGTAATGTCTGTACTCTGCACTGTATGACAGTAACTGGCTAAACGCTTTCAAATTGCGAGGAGCTATTACTCGTTCAACTATGACGTTTGATCTTCAATTTCTACCTATATCTATCTATGACTATGGTTTATCATTTGAATAGAAACGTTTCATTCAAATTTCAGACCAAGTTCACTAGTTATCATACATTATACTTATTTGAAAAACAATATTTATGCTGATGGAAACACTGTAAATGTTATACTGGTATAATTTGAATCTCGGTTATTAGCTGTTATTGATTAGAGATATTAGATCATTGACTCAACCCAACAAGCTACATCAATTCTTCCTTCTCATCACAACAGTGTTATAAATAATTAAAACTGATTCAAGTGATGAGTTATATTAGTCATTTATTTTAAGTTATATTAATATTAGTCATTTCCCCTAAAAAGATAATGACTTACAACATGAAAGGTAGAAAACCTCCTGGTAGACCAAGGTTAAGGTGGATGGATGCAGTTGCCGGAGATGGAAGAGCTGTTGGGGTCAGGGATTGGAGGCGTGCTGCCATGAATAGAGTAGAATGGAGGCAAATGTTAGAGGAGGCCAAGATCCGCTTTACATTGTCGAGCCAATGATGATGATGATGATGAAACCTAATTCAAGAGAGATAGAAACTTCCATCCTCCTATGAATTAATATTTCGAATTTCCATTCATAAACTTAATCATTTAGATCTTGATTTATAGACCAATATGTAGACTTGTCAACTGAGATAATTTTATTCCAATGTTCATTTATTCTTATCAGTTTTTTTGTAGTTGAGAAGTTGATATTGTGATAATTATTAATATTAGATAAGAAGACTAATAAATTGTCAAAAACCACAGATTTTATTGATAATTAGAAAGACTGGTTTCGGTTGTTACACCATTGTCCGGTCTTTCTAACTATCAATAAAATCTGTGGGTTTTGACAATCTATTAGTCTTCTTATTAATATTTTTATCAGGTTCGTCATTTCGATCCCATATTTGCACTTTCATTGAATTAATTTCAAGATTTCAACTCCAATTTTCAATTAAAAATGAAATTATCAGTTCCAGTAGAAAAAATATTACTATCAATTCACTGGCATTTATACAATTTCCACCAATTGAATTCGTTAGAGATACTCGGTAACCTATACACATTGCTTATTCTCAAAAATGTTCACTGTATCAATGAAATACATAACATAAAATGTTTCAATACATGTCTCAAATATCTATTAGAAATTGAATGTTACTTCTCGCCTAAATTTATTTCTCTTATGTCAATGTGTCAACGGAGATATTCACTAGAAAACGATTATGGTCATCGTAAGGTTGTACTATTACTATACCAAGTTGTGAATGAAATAGAAATTCACATCTGCAGACTAAGTTGCATTCTAAATTAGCATTTCAGCCGGTTCTAGACCTGTTCCAGTACATGCAGCGTTTAGAATGTAAATGAGCCGGTGGATTTCTAACGGCATTGATAATGAAGAGATGAATTACATAAAGCTTTCCTCTGACCCTTGACTCCCATTGATACAAGTGGTGGCACTTTCGTTTTCTACAAAACTGTTTATTTTAAGATGATAAATGTACACCGTAACTTCCACAGGTTATTCTCCACTAGCCTATTACCTATGATTTGCTTTAGAGGCTTTATACACACTTTCTTTGTTTGTGTTTTACTTTCAACCATTTTCTTTCGGTATAAAATTTTATTTTGTATAAAACTACTTGAAAATTACACCTTACCCAATAGTATAGTTAGATTCAAGACCTGTGTATTTCCTAAATATACTAATTTACAGGTCAATGTAGACCTGTTTATCCAGTCTATGGTACTAAACAAAGAAGAATTTTCTGATACGAAGGAATGCTACAAGCTATCCCTGATACAAGAGATGTAGATGGAAACAAAACAACTGTTCAAATAACAGTTAACTGTAGCAACTCGCATGGCGGTAAAAGCTTCAACTTTTGTGTCCATTCTTGATCATCATTCCTCCTATTTCCCACGCACTAGCCTTAGGCTCATGTGGAAACATCCTCAAATGGAAAAAATAATATTTGAAAATGATGACATCTAGAAATCACACTCCTCTCATCTTCATGGCTGGGAAATGAATGATCTGATAGAAATGTTATTCAGGAGACCTTTTGATCTCGGATTATTAAGTGTTGGTCTTGGGATCTTTCTAACTCTATTCTGGCTAAAAATAGTCGTATTTATTTCAATAATCACACAGGTAAGACGAACTAATGACCTAGGTCTAGTTCAGTGTACAGATAGATAGTTGAAAGTGGATCAACTCAGTAATGCTGATCCTTACCTCAGATACAATCTCTGTCTATTATTCTAATCTCCCTTCCTTTCCATTCTTCATTCCATTCATTCATCCATCTTACATGATATATACTCATCTCAACATTTTCTGTTCTTTAGTATTGTATATCGTCATTATTACTCAATTAATTTCTAAACTCTTAATTAAATCCCACCTCATAACATTTGTTTCATTTATCTATTTCGAATCATTAATGCAATATTGTACTCCCTATTACTCATTCTAATATCATTCATCTTATTCATTCATCCATAATTCTAGATTCAAATAACATATTCACATGTTATAATATTCCCAACAGCTCTATTCCATTACAACCCGGTCGTGTGTTGATGGGGAGGATATTATTTTATATCCTTCTTAGAGAATCGACAATCATTTGTTGAAACACCGCCGATTTATGAAGTTACATTACAATTTTATATTATTGTTATTCTAATTGCATTCAATCTTTATTCTCATTGATTAATTTTTTATACTTTGTATAACTCGTTGAATAATTATCATTACCCTCATTTAATGTAAATTAGTGTATAAGCCAGTAAATATTGTGACATACATAAATAAAGAAATCTAATCTAATCTATTTTCTTACTTATGAAGAAATTTTGTTGAAGGAGCAAAGTTGGTTGCAATAACCTGTTGATCTTTTACAATTCAAAATTGAGATGGATAAATAAATTAATTTGAAAACAAATAAATACTGTCCTGTAGGAATATGAGAGGAGAATCTGAGTGTAAGTGAAAATTGGAGCATCTTTTCCCAATCTGTTGCCTCTCTAACCACATCCAAACACTTTCAATTTCTACATTATTAGTAAAACAACCTTGTGGTTTGGCTCACGATCAGTATAGTGTTATTATAGTAATTGCACAGTGTTATTGTAGTTGTTTTGTTACCAGCAGGGTAATAACTACTGTAAATGCGGTATAGACAAAGTGTATTATCTATTGGAAAGTAGGTGAAGCAACTCTTGAGTATGTTCTTGCCACCCTGAGGCATTTTGTGATTTTCTGACTTTCTTCCCAAGAAGTTTTCCTTTTGAAGAGCTTTTCATTGCATGTTTTATAAGTCGGATTCACCTTGAAGCGTTCCTTCATAACTTGGTATATAAAACCGCCGGAAGCTGGTGGAATTGTTTGAAATTTTGATGTTTTTGAAAATCGTTTTCGAACGCATGTTGACAGGAAAGAACTACTTTGGTTTGAGTTGAAAATCGGTTTTCAATTATTGATTTTGGCATGAACGGAGTCGAAGGATCAAAACAAACCTTGTTTCAGTTTTGAGTGAAGTTTTCATGCTCCCAAAATCTTTGACAATTGTTCAGTTGTTATGGAACAGAGTTTGATCCAGATATTTTTTTCACGAAAACTGTTTTTGAAAGCGTAACTGTATCACGAATGTTTTCGATAGTTGTGCTAGGGACTTCTCGTGTTTGAATTTTGATGTATACGGATATGGTATTATCTAACAAAAATCATTTCCCTTTCTGTTTGTTGATCTTTTAAGTTGTGATGGAATTTCCTATCTCAAAAAGATGGTGTATTTTATTATATCTTGTAAGTTGTAACCTATCCTATAACTGTTTCCATGTTTTAGAATTGGGACAACTGAATTGTTGTTCAGCTTATAGCTAGTAGCTTGGTAACTTGTTGCAGGAAATCAGGAATAATTTGTGATAATGGCAATGAACTGTATAAATTGCTGTAGAATATTGAAAAATCAAATTTGGAACGGAATTGTCCATCGAAACATGTTGAATCCTGTAGGAAACAAGTACGAGTTTCATCATCAAGGATTTATCGATTGAAAAACTTCGAATTTTCATATGAATGAAAATTGTTTCACTTGAGTTTTTGTTAAAATATAAAAAATTCTGACATTTTCAAAAATTATAATCAAACATTCAATCCAAATTTAGAGAAAATTGCCATTTTGCACTCAACAAAAGCCATTATCGAACACGAGTTCGCTTCAACAGATTTTTGAGACATGAATGAATGCTAGAAAAAATTTAACACAAGGTTTTGGGTTTCATCTGTTTCCTGTTTAGATATAGAGTGAATACGCTGCTATATGTAGCCTACATTGCAGAAGCTTGAAATTTAATTGCTATCTGCTACATAATTTTATTGGTACCTTAGAATTTAACGCCTGTCGTCCCCTAAAACCATAGACAATTCCAAAACATCGATAGACACTGAAAACTTCAATGTTGTCTTCATCTTTCAACCAGTCTATTCAAACCCTCTTTTAAGTTTTCTGTGATTCAATTAATCCAAGTACGAATCTAAGCGTGTAAGCCTATATAAATATGTAGATAATTGGTATGTAGTAGCATGGTTTATATGAAAATCAAGATTGGAAACAGATATATTGTGATTAAATACTTGAATAAACTACGTTTATAGTACTGTATTTTATATGAATATGTTGCTACAATATAGATACAGTGTGTTTATAGTACTGTATTTAAATTATTATTGAACGAAAATCCAAATTAAATGCTGTAATTCCCCCGAAGACTTCTGCTACTGCAAATATTGACAACAGGGTAAACAGCTATAGTGAGGTCCACGTTATAATGGCAGTGGATAGAGATAGAAGAACAGCGTTGCCTATCATCTGCCTTAATTAATTATATTTCTACATCGACAAAAACAGATTTGGCATCGTTATGGAGCTAGAAAAGGATAGTACTACCTGCTTTGTCAAATGATAGACAAAGTCTAGCCAACATCAAAGTTAATCAAATACTGTCATTATAACGTGGACCTCACTATAGCTGTTTACCCTGTTGTCAATATTGCAGTAGCAGAAGTCTTCGGGATGAATTACAGTATTTAATTTGGATTTTCGTTTAATAATAATTATTAATTCATTAGCATTTGAATAATTGCAATATATCAGTAATTTCCATCTGTATACTGTATTTTATATGAAGATGTTGCTATATATTATAGATACAGTGTGACAAAATGTTTGTATAGGCGATGTAGATAGATGGACTGAGATGCGTGTAATATATAACGATAAAATACGAGATGTATATGGTCTGCATAGAAATATGAAGTGATAAAAGGCGTGAGAAGTATTGAGTTGAGAAGTTGAATACCACTTTCTCTAAACATCTTGCAGCGGTGAGATTCACTTCAAACGGTCAGCTTTCCTTATGAATAGCATCAATGCTTCCCATCCAACCAATGCTGACAGTCTCACTATAATAAAACGCCAGTTCTGAATGGACTGAAGCCTGTTCCAAGATGAATAGCCTTAAACGTAAGCAATTCTCACCTGACCAATGATAGCTGATGCTTCATTAGAAATCTACGTAAGAAAGTACGCTTGAAATGATGTGCTGCTATTCAAAGCAGATAAACTGAAGAGTGGTGCTGGAGATTTCCTTGATGACTTGAAGTTTAGCTGCTTGGATGAATTGAGAGAGATTTGTTGGGATTATTTCTGCGATCATCCAAATCGAAGCTTTAAGTTCGTGCAATTCTTTCATTGGAGCGAACAGTGGAGAAGCATTCCCGTTGAAATTATTTATTGACCGAGCGAAGTGAGGTCTAAGATTCAAGTCGACGGTTTGGCATTTCTCTCAATGTTTAAATGTTATATGTTGGTATTTACGGCGAACGCGGTAATAGATTTTCATGAAATTTGACAGGTATGTTCTTTTTTTAATTGCGCGTCGACGTATAACAAGGTTTTGGAAATTTTGCATTTTAAGGATAATATAAAAGGAAAAAGGAGCCTCCTTCATACGCCAATAATATAGAGTAAAAATCAGACTATAGAATTATTCATCAAAATCAGCTGACAAGAGTGATTACACAGATGTGTGGAGAAGCCAGTCTATTGCTGTATTTCCTAAGGTATTTCAATCAGGTATTGTGGATGAGAGATACTGCGTGAGGTCTACTGTTCACAGAACTACTAGTTTTTGAGTAATTAATTAACTTATTATATTTTTATTTGCTCAAAATTGGATAGTTATTTAGGATGTTTAGGGTATAATCGGTTAAACTTTCAACTTCCATTTCTCTTATTGGTTCAACTATTATGAGGCTTCAATAAAAGTTGGCCAACCTATTGAGTATGTGATGTTCTCTGAGATGTTTGTCTCTGGGTTTTCTACTTCAATGTTGGACGCTAAAATTTATTAGTTTGTATATTTTAATGACTTTGAATTATTTTTATCTCATTTCTATGATATATTTAATGACTAAGTTATGTTTGTATGATGCAGGAAGATTTGAGAGGTATTTGCCCTGTACTGCATTCTCCAAATTGAAGAGAAAGTTTCTCTAAATTCTAAATTATAGAAAAAATAAATCCTAGAGAAATTAAAAATTAGAGAGAAAAAAGAAATTCTAAATTCTAGAGAAATATACTCTGAATTTCAATTCTCTAAATTGCAGAGTTTAGGTTTTGTCCAAAATTATGAACACAATTCTGAAATGACTTACAATGTCTAAATTCTTTATTTATTTTAACCAGAGATTGAATAATATTAGAGATTAAATAGTAGTTGTCATCTGTGATTTAATTGTGTTTTATAACGGTTTTCAGTTGCTCTTAGAAATTCACTGGGCAAATACTATAGTCGACTACTTGGTGTAGAATTTATGAAGGTTTTTTTGAACCTATAATGTTATTCCTGTGTTTGTTGTAAAACTGTCAAATACTCTGGGAAGAATTTATACAGATTATGTTGAATTCGTGATCACGTTCCTTTTCTCTGTTGAATATTGTGTTGACTTATCACAGATAAAAACTGCGGTGTTTTTTAAAGAATGCAAAGAAACTTAAATTGCAGGTTTTGTTGTTTAGTCAGGTAACTCGTGTCTGATTTCTTTCAATTTAGAATAGAGTTCAGACCAATCATTGATGGACAGTACAACTGGTCTGCTACACTTTCAGACTTTCAGGAGTAGACCGTGATCATTCACTGGTGGTGCGATGCTGTGCTGCGATTATTGAATTCTTTTTAAAAGGTGATTAAAGTGGCACTGATCACGATTACGAAAATCGCGCACCGCTCGCCAGCTGACTGTTAAGAGAGAGAGTGAGTGAGGCACCTGACACTTTCATCTCTGTCCCATGGCCCGTGGTATAGAATAAGGTCACGTGGTCAGTGGGAGCTGTGAATAAGAATGAAGATGAGAAAGAAGATGAGAAAGAAGATGAGAAAGAAGATGAGAAAGAAGATGAGAAAGAAGATGAGAAAGAAGATGAGAAAGAAGATGAGAAAGAAGATGAGAAAGAAGATGAGAAAGAAGATGAGAAAGAAGATGAGAAAGAAGATGAGAAAGAAGATGAGAAAGAAGATGAGAAAGAAGATGAGAAAGAAGATGAGAAAGAAGATGAGAAAGAAGATGAGAAAGAAGATGAGAAAGAAGATGAGAAAGAAGATGAGAAAGAAGATGAGAAGGAAGATGAGAAAGAAGATGAGAAAGAAGGTAAGAAGATACTGTATGAGAGAGGAAGTGGATAAAGAATAAGGATATGGAAAATACATGTGAAAGAAAATAACTTACAAAAATAGCAAAAAATGAAAATGATAGGAGGAGGTCAAAGAGGATGGATAAAAACAGAAAGATCTAAAAAGAATTCAAAGAAGAGAAGAGTTGCTGATACATAAAATTAGAATAAGAAAGTTTTGAGCTATATGGGAGAGTAATGGAAAGAGAAATGTTAATTAAGAAGAAAAGGTAGAACTAGAAGAAAATTGAATTGAGAGAAGACACAATTATTGTCTTCAAACGTACATTGTATATTGACAAATAAGTCCCAGAGTGATTAGAAAAGTTTAAGGGAAATGGAAATACTGTATATAAAGAAAACTAATAAAGTTGAAGGATGAGAATAGAATAAATCCAGATGGAGCGCGAAGCGCGGAGGCTGCTAACCCACCCTACTGGGGGTGCAGGGAGCGAAACCCCCTGCCGAGCGCGAAGCGCGAGTTCTAATTTAAAAAGGGAGGAACAAGAAGAAAATGAAATTGAGAGAAGACAAAATTATTGTCTTCAAACGTACATTGTATATTGTAATTAGTCCATTGTATATTCATTAATTACTCCATTGTATATTCTAATAAGTCCCAGAGTGATTAGAAAAGTTTAGGAAAGTTTAAGGGAAATTGAAATACTGTATATAAAGAAAACTATTAAACGTAGAAGGATGAGAATAGAATAAGTAGAGAAAATTTAAAAGGAGCGAGAAAAATTTAAAACTAAGAGAAAGAGAGGAGTTGATGAATCCGAGGAAAAGTGAAAAAAGAGAAAGAGATGAAAGAAGGTCAAGAGAAGAGAGATATGAGAGGATGAGTGATGACTTTTAAAATTCAGTGGATCAAATCTGATCGGTCACTGAAATTGAAAGTAGTTGTACGGTTTCTAAACTAAACAAACGCCAACTAATCGACGGTCAACCTTGTTAAAAACAGCATTTGAGAAGTGGATAAAGAGTTGGAAAATTACAAGCTTAATCCGCCTTCAAATCTTCATTTTCATAAATATCCAACCAAAATTTATTGAAATATTATCACAACCACTTATCAATTATTGAGAAATTAAGGAACTAGGTTGGGTCTCTACACTGTTATCTGTATTAAATTGAGAGTCCCATCCATAACATATCGAATCACTCTTCCAAATGACGACTCTTGCTATGATGGTTTGTATTTGTATTGATAAATGAACTAAATCACCCTCGTACAATACAATAAAACCATTCGGACATCACCGTCAGTTGGAAGTTCTTCCCCACTCTAGTTTGTTACACACATAGAAATGAAGATATAGGTACATTTAGAAAAAAATATTTCCATTTATTTATTGTTCTACATCTTCTCCTCCTTCACTATAAGTTCAATTCTATGGTCTCACAGTTATACACACACAAGAATTTTCGTTCGTACGATTTTTTGTCATCTTTATAAATTCTATTAGATTAAAGAGATGATGTTTGTCCAGTTCCGTTTAATCTGCTAGAATTCATAAGGACGGCAAAATATCGTACGACCAAAAATTGATGTCTGTGTGACTGGCTGTTGTAATCTATTTAATATTTTCTGTAATTGATTTAGTCTAGTAGTTTAAGTTTTTTGGGGGAAATTAACCTCTATTTATTATTCATTCATTTATATACTTGTCTCCTATATTAGTTCCCATCTGCAATGATTTTGACATTCTCATAGATATTCAAGCACGATAAGCATCCTCCACTCAATCCAATATCCACTATCTCTTGAATCTTGAATGCATAGCTTTCGTGTCATTTATCGTCACGGCCCGTAACGTCACGTAACGTTACGCCCAGTTGCCTCTGCAGATTATAATCGTGATAGTATTGTTGAGGATTATGTTTATGATGAGTATAATTCGTGTCAGTGTCAGTTTTGTACTTAGTGTAACGCCTGTCTGATGACACCTTAGTAAAATTCAATTAAAAGTCCGTAATTTCTGTTTAGGAAATTTTACTTATTAGTTACATGTGGTTGATAGGATATACTTTTTGTAATATGAATTTTGTTTAGTTTAATAGCTTCCTATTGTCATAGGAGATTAACTAGTTACATGCTGCATGTGGTTAAATTTTGGTATGCGAATATAGTTTAGTATAATAGCTTCATGTCTTCTTACCTTGAATGTAATTACTTATTCTGTATGTTATTCATTTCAAAGTCAACATAGTATTGATAATAATTGTTCACCAAGTTATATTCAGTCATTACAAGTAATTTGAATTATGTTTTTCTTAATTCCTCCAATCTACTCATAGAATGGTGTTATTTCTAACATCCTGTACGCTATCTGCTTCAAAGTCATCGTAGTTTTGGTAATTGTTTATCAAGTTATATTCAGTCATTACAATTAATTTTAATTTCTTTCAATTCCTGCCATCTACTTATAGAATGAAGTTAATTCTAATTATGGGTTTATTTTTTCAATGAAATTGTTAGTTTTTGATAGTTGAAATCAAATTTATTAAACATTTAATCTCAAGATGAAAATTACATTGTTTACTAGAATCAAGCACTGTAACTAGAATAGGAAATCAGATTTAATAGAATTTGAGGTCTTTTTTTCTATTTAAGCTATTTTAGTTTATGCTTTTGTATCTAATTATTAAAATGCTGTCTAGGAGCGAAATTAAACTAGGAAAGGAAATTGAATTTGTTATTTTAGAAGTACTATGATGTTATAAGGCTACTTATTAAGATGTAATTTTAATTCTTGAAATTATAGGCATCTTACTTTGCAAAAGCTAATTTATGAGATCATTGTGCATTATAACTCTCTTTTTAGTAATTTTTAGTGACAACCTTCTAGAAAGTGTGATGCTTATTTTATATTGAATGAAAAAATATTCATGAATAGAAGACTATTCTTTTAAAAGATTTTGAGATTAACTAAATTGATTTGAGAAACCTAGTTTCAGTTTTTTACACCGTTATGTATCTCTAGTAAACTGAAGGCTTGAACACTGAGCAACAGCATATTATATAGTGTGGGTGGATCCCTACGATTGGCCATTAGCTGTTGACCAATGAAGCTTGAGCTATGTGCCTCTGTGATTGGCGGAGACTAGACACGCCCAAGTATTCCAAATATGGCCAAGGGATTCGTTGAACAACAACAAATCATTGGTAAACAGCTAATGACAAATCGTAGAGCTTCACTCACACTGTATATTTTTGCTGCGCTATGTTTAAGCTTCCATTTTACTAGAGATTGTTAATGTTGAATGTAGTAACCGAAACTAGTATCCCAAAAATGGCTGTAATAAATCAGTGGTTTTTACGTTATCAAGTCGTTTTCATTCAATAGGAGAATTTTGATTATATTTTTTTACAAAGATAATCTCATCTTTTAATTCCCTAATTCCACAATCAATTTGTGGTGTATCCATACCACAACAGCACATTCACAACAATACAGAACGGGAATTTCAATGTTTTCTTGATACGCATTGATAAATTATTATGTTGAGTATATCAGTAAAAAAATTGAATGTCAATCGATTCTTGATTGAGTGCTTCCTTCCATCTTATTCATCTAATTGTAATCACAATTTGGCATCCTATTGTCATCACAGTCGTTTATTGATCTCGTAGATTCTGTTCCATTAGATTACATCCTATTATATCAAGCGAGCAATTTCTGTATATATTTTTATATCTGGATATCTGGTTATTTATGTCCAACGGATCTCGAAAACGGCTCTAACGATTTTCACGAAATTTGGAGAACATAGTGGGTTTATGAAATAAAAATTCGATTGCGCTAGGTCTCATACTTGGGAAAACTCACTGAAGGACATGAAAAGGATAATAATATTATTCATCCTTGGAAAAACAGATGATAATTTCGTCGTCTGTCGATAACAGAAGATGCGTATGCCTGTGTGGGAGATCAGCTGTGTAATCAATTAGCTTACCGTATCTCGCGAGAAATCTAGAAATTTTAATAGACTCGATCAAAATAATATGATCTGTTGACATGACATGGTATATCATAATATTCAAAATTAATCATTATTTTACAGTTTTAAGTGATTAGTGAGTGTTATTTTTTTATTCAATTTGGTTTGTAAACAATCTAAAATTGGAACTTTTCTGTTTTCAAATATTTGGACTGAAAAATAGACTTGAATTCAAGTGTATGGAACATATTATGCTACTTTTTGGACCATTTATATTATAGTGTATAAAATCAAAATTCGGGGGAAGAAACAGTTTTGGGCTGTGCTGTTAGTCCTTCCCCAATTATTTTTAAGAATTGTGTTCTGTTTATCAATAAATAAATAACGAACGAAGGTGCCTCGATATTAATTTTTAACCACGTTTAAATTCTATGTACATACTTTTAACCGCTGTTGAACGAAGCTTCAGATCGTAGTAAAAAAGTATTCAAGTTCTATAAGGTATAGAAATAGAAAGCCTTGTTGGTGTAGGCTTTGCTTTGCTAAGCTAGGTAGCCTTGAATGTTACGAGAATGCATTCATTACGGCTTACAGGCCACCAATCAATTGGAGCTTGCAGCTTTCCATTAGAAACGGGTCTTCTTTGATATTTTAATTTTATTTTGGAGAACTTGTCTGTGGGTCGTGTCTCCCATCTTGGCCGCCAAAACAACTACCACTTTCGCTTTCTTCTTCCTTCTTTCTTCTTTTCTTCTTTTTCGTCATCTTTCTGCATTGTTTTCTTCATCTATTTACTCTCTATAGGTTCTAACTCTTAGGCCCGGTTGCACAAAAGGCGGTTAAATATTAACCGTGATTAACTTTACGAGAACCAATAAGAGAAGGCACTTTATAGAAGACAGCCTCTCTGATTGGTTCTCGTGAGATTAATCACGATTAAAATTTAACCGGCTTTTGTACAACAAAGCTAGTTTGGCACTTACAACAAAGGCACTTGGTTTTTCTTTATCATCTGTATTCCTCTGTTACCTCCTCCTTTATTTCACTTTTTAGACATTCTCACTTATCACTTTTTTTTAATTTTGTTTCGTGGGTTTTGCTTTCACATTCTTGCTTTTTCTCCATCTTATACATTCTTATTTTCCATGCTATTTCTCTTTTCTTTCTTCTTCGTTTTATCCTACTTGTCTGTTCTCATCTTGTTTGTTCATCAAATTATTTTACTCTCTATTATTTCTTCTGTTCTGTTTTCACATTCTCGCTTTTTCTCCATTTTAAACACTTTGATTTTTGATTTTTCTCTTCTTCGTTTTATTCTACTTGGTTGTTCTCTCTCTATCATTTGGACTTGAAATCTACTAGCCTTTAATAAGTCTCTTCTTCTTCTTCATCGTCATCTTCTTCTTCATCTTCTTCTTCTTCATCATCTTCTTCTTCTTCTTCTTCTTCTTCTTCTTCTTCTTCTTCTTCTTCTTTCTGCCTCTTTCTTCTTCTTCTTTCACACCCCTCCTCATTTTCTCTCTTCCCTTTCTTTCTCTATCTTCCACTCATCCATTCACTCTATGTTATTCTTCTCCTATTTTGACGGCTGTCATTTCATTCTTCTGTCTACTTTTCCATTTTCTTACCAAAGAGCACAACGATTATCGTATCATTCCATCTACCAATGTTACTACATCAGTGTCATTTGTGAAATTAATAAATAAATAAATTCCTTCTCTGGTTTCTCAGAGTTTTCTTTCCAATTTCCACCATCAACTTCTTTCCGTTTTCCAAATTATCTTTTCAAATTCTGCTTCACCTTCTCATTCTGTTTACTTTTTTCTTATCCTAAACTTTTGTTTTTCCTACTCTACTAACCCAATACTTCTTACGTCTTTTCTCTACTACTATTTTAATTCTCTCTTCCAGTTTTTCCCATACTACTCCCGTTTTCTCATCCTTTTATTCATTCTCTTTTCTCCAACATCTTCTTCCCAAACTTTTCCATGTTCGTTCCATGTTCCTCTTACTCTGTTTTCCCTTTTCCAAATCCTTTTACTTCTTTTCTCTCCATCAACATCTTCCCATCCTCCTCCTCTGTCTTTTACATGCTCCTTCTCTTCATCTGTTCTCCCTTTTTCTCCTTTTCTTCTCCCCAACAACTTCTTCCTCTGCCTTTTCCATTTTCCTTATCTTCCCTTGTCTTATCCTCCATCTTCTAGTGGAAAATACTCCTAACAATTATTCAATTCTCCCAATTTTCTTCTCATCTTTATCCAAACATGCCATCATCTCACTTTTACTTTCAGTTTTCGTTCGCATATATAGTCGTCGATAGCGAAAGTGGAATCGTGAACAAGTAGTAACGACCGAAGAAATTTGTTTATGCCCACATTTCCTCATACTCTTTCCTTATTCTTGTCAAAACATAAACAAGTATTATTGCATAGTATATTAGTATATACAGTAGTAGGAGTATTATAGAAGTAGCTACAAGGTTGTAGACGTTGAGTGCTCTTTGAACTGTCTTAATGATAATGAAGTAATTTGTGTGGTGAAACGTTTTTTCGATCCGTGAAATTTTCTGAAGTCAGTTTCACTTTAAACTGTCAGCATGTGTTAAATAGTAATGCTGACAGTTTGTAGTGAAACTCACTGAAGCCGGTTTTGGCCACGAGGTCTAAAGAAGTCATAATATGGTATATATGTAAATGTAGTCTTGTAGAATGGAGAGAACTTGACATTGTCGCGAAAATATTTTACACTTTCCACTGAGGATGTTTTGGTATTTTCGTATTTCAGTATTAATTTATTTATTATTCTTAATCAATAAATCACAATAAACCTTCTCGATTATTTGGTGAATCACCTAAAGTTGGGTCAATTTATATCATCATCATCATCATCATCATCATCATAATTTCTTGAAGGAAACAAGTAATTATAATACGTGATAGAAATAATTTCCACTATGAGCAGGGATGTTGAGGAATTTCTCCATATCAAGATGGAATAAAAAAGTAATAAGTAAAAGTAAAAGGAATATAAGGTCTAATCAAAAAAGACATTGTTATAGCAACTTCAATGAAGTGGGTGAAATTTTCAATATTGCAACGAGTGTTAACTCAGCGGTTCCACACCTTCAACAGAGGGGATGCAACGATGGTGATGCCTTAAATGCAATATTAAACTAGAATTTGACTCGAATCAGTTATGTAAAACTGACATTATCGCTTTTATTTCACCAAAATATCGAAATATTTTATATTGCATTACAATAATCAGATAATCTCTCTATTCAAATACGGAAATATCAATTTTTACTTTTCTTGCCCTATCACCATAGGTAAGGAAAGTATTGCTTTCCGAAAAAAATTAAGGTACCCAAATTTCTAAATTTCTATACGTTTCAAGGTCCCCTGAGTCAAAAAAAGTGTTTTTTTGGGGTATTTGGTCTGTATGGGTGTGTGTGTGTGTGTGTGTGTGTGTGTGTGTGTGTGGTGTGTGTGTGTGTGTGTGTATGAGTGTATGTGCGTCTTTGTACACGATATCTCATCTCCCAATTAACGGAATGACTTGAAATTTGGAACTTAAGGTCCTTACAATATAAGGATCCGACACGAACAATTTCAATCAAATGCAATTCAAATGGCGGCTAAAATGGCAAAAATGTTGTCAAAAACAGGGTTTTTCGCGAATTTCTCGAAAACGACTCCAACGATTTTGAATTTCAAGGATAATATAAAAGGAAAAAGGAGACTCCTTCATACGCCAATATTAGAATAAAAATCAGACTATACAATTATTCATTGTAAATCTGCTGTCTAGTGGACTATAATACTACCCGTTCAAAAACATCGAACATCTTGAAAATGTATCTTTCCATCAACGTTAGTAGACAGTTGTCTACTAATTTTGTCTTTCCATAAGCTGAGGCCATGATTCTAGTTTAGAGTTTGGAGTTATTAATAGAAAACATTTTTTTACATTTTTCTTTTTTAATCTGATGATCAAAATTGCAACAAATATTATTGGAAAGAAATTGATTTCTAAAATCATGAAAAGTGAGAAATGAAGTTTCTAGGAAATCAGCATTATGGTAGTTTATTTTTTTAATTTCAACACACCGATTTCTCGCCAACACAACAACACAGAATGTCGTCTGATGGGTTGATTGGATTGGCGTATCGACGGCTGCCAGACCTGATAACAGCGCTCACACTCACATTTCGGGACGACACGTCACGGTACGATAGGACAGAAAGCTCTACGTTTATTTAGGATTTTTTCTAGACATTTTAAATTGATAAATTATTTATTAATTTATGAGAAAACATAACAACAGGTCAATGTAGCTTACTGAGCGCGAGGTCTACTGTTCACAGAACTACCAGTGTAGATTGTAGATCATGTTGGGTTGTGTTGTGCTCATGCTTTATGTACATTTCATTTATAATAATTGTGCTTTCCAATTTGTTCATTTGCACCAATTTCATTCATCGAAAACTATTTTGAATTTTATTCTAGATTAAAATATCAATTCCCGTTGGTTTAAAGTTATCACTTACTCGAAAAAACTCAACCAACTTGTTACTTATTGGTCCGATGCAATTAGGTTGATTAGTCTTATACAATTCTCGTAAGTTTTATTCATCCGTCTCCCACGAAAATTTAGAGATTTTATCCAATATTTTAATTTACTATTGGTTGTTTTTCCCTTATTTACATTTTTCCAAAGTATAGATAAAAATAACTTATATTTGTATGAGAGATTGATCGATTAAATGATTTACTTATGAAGATCACAATAATTACTGGCTTATCAATATATTATACTTTCTCTCATATTAACTTATATATTAAAATAGCTTAAAATACAGCAAAGTTTTGGATGAATTTACGCAATACAAACTGAAATAATAATTATTGAACTGTATATGGAGAAAATGCAATTTAGAATAATTACTTTAGGGTAATATGGTTTTGTATCTACATAAATTGGTGGAGCTTTGAACATATCAATGACCATTCTTCGGAAAGAACACTTGGAATATCCTTCCCAGTAAATCTCTACCAAAAAAAGAGAGAGAGAAAGTAAGAGAGACAAAGCACAAACTAAATTTGGATGATCAAGGCTTTTCTTCCTTTCCATTAATGACTAATTGAGAAACAATGTGCAAAATTCGATTGTACCCAAGCAAATGAAACTGGCCCTCCCCTCTAATTCACAAACATTCGTCTTTCTCTTATTCTTATCTCACTCCTCATCCTCCTTCTTCTTGTTGTTGTTCGTCTTCCTCTTCTTCCTCTCCCTTTTCCTTCTCCTCTTTTTCCTATTTATATTCTTCCCTTCTTTCACTCATCTCACACTTCTCATCTACTTCCCTCTTCTTGTTGTTTGCCTATTCTTCACCTTCTCCTTCTTTCTTCTCTTTTTCTTATGTCCATTCCTTTCTTTTTCCCCTCATTTTTCTCTCACTTTTCATCCGCCTCTCTCTTCTTGTTGTTCGTCTTCCTCTTCTTCTCCTTCTTTCTCTGTTTCTATCCTATTTTTTCAATTTTTTCTGTCCTCTTTTTTCCCTTTTTTTCTGTAATTAAGGGTGTTGTAATCTTATTCTTTCCTATCTGCATGCTTTCTTCTCATCCTCCTCTCTCTCTTCTTCTTGTTCGTCTTCCTCTTCTTCTCCTTCCCTCTACTCCTCTTCTTATTTCTATCCTATTCTTCTTCCATTCTTTCTTTCCTCTTTCTTCCTTTCCTCTTTCTCCCTTTCCTCCTTCTTCCTTTTTCTCTGTAATAAAGGGTGTTGTAATCTTATTTATATCCTTTTTCCACTCATTCTTCTCATCCTCCTCCCTCTTCTTCTTGTTCGTTTTCCTCTTATTCTCCTTCTTTCTCCTCTTCTTTTTATTTCTATCCTATTTTTTCCATTGTTTTTGTCCTTTTTCTTCCTTTTACTCTGTGATAAAGGGTGCTGTAATCTTTTATTTATATTCTTTCCTTTTTCCTCTCATTCTTCTCAGCCTCCTCTCTCTTCTTGTTGTTCGTCTTCCTCTTCTTTCCCCTCTTCTTTCTCCTCTTCTTCTTCTTCTTCTTCTTCTTCTTCTTCTTCTCTTCTTCTTCTTCTTCTTCTTTCAATTCTTTTTTTTCACCAATTCTACTATCACTTCTCATCTTCCTTCCTCTTCTTGTTGTTTGACTTCCTCTTCTTCTCTTTATCCCTCTTCCTTCTTCTATTCTTCTTGTTTCTATTCTTTCCTTTTTCCATTCATTCTTCTCTCACTCCCTCTTCTTGATGATCCTTTTCCTTTTTACCTCTTCCTTCTCCTTTTTTCCATTCTTCTCTTTTTCCACTCTTTCTGTCCACGTTCTTCCTTTTTCTCTGTAATAAAGGGTGTTGTAACAACGGTGGGGTTTTATTGGCCGTAGTAGATGCAGCGAAAGGTGGTTGACTGGCTTAAGTCGGACAGATTGCTTTGACGTAATACAACCAACTGACTTCTAAAACTAAATCCCAAAACAATGCCGAAAGGTGTTTGCAAGACAAATTGAAGTCACGATCCTCTCTTCAATAAGAGACAGGTCGCTAAAAGAGTGAGTAAGAAAAACGAGAGAGAGGAATAGAGGGAGATTGAGAGAGAGACTGAGGGAGAGAGACCGACAATGAGAGAGAAACAGAGATGATGTCAAACGGGGGAAGATACAATAGTGAACGTAATCAAAACAATAACTATTCTCTAATGACGGTTATTACACCAATTATTACAAAAAGCAATCCTCAAGCCCCCTAAAAATATTCGTGAACTCGCATTCTTTGAAAAAAATATTTGAAAATTATATAACCTGGCCTTTTGATATTGTACTGTGGGAATATTAAATATCATAAATATGAATTGAATAACTATTGTTATCAACTCTATTATCATAACTATTATGGCTTTCTATAGTAAAGTAAGGTATGGTATAGTATAGGTATTTTGTGCTGTGCTACAGTGCATTCTTAATTCGCATAGTTTTACAGTATATTGATTAATTTCATCGATAACTTTTGAACTCAATGGTACTTCCCCATAATAACTCCACTTTTCCTTACTATTTCACTATCTCGAAAACTTTATTCTAATAGGTGTTTATTTTCAAGGATTTTTTCACAAAATCTATAATCGTTCAGGTTAGCTCTCAATTTCTTGCTGTAGTAGAATAAGTGCCGGTTGCACAAAAGCCGGTTAAATTTTAACCGTTATTAATTCCACGAGAACCAATCTGAGAAGGATTTATTGAAAATACGGCTTCTCTGATTGGTTCTCGTGAAATTAATCACGGTTAAATTCTAACCGGCTTTTGTGCAACCGGGCCTCAGTCTTTAATTTGATTTAATGAGATCTGAGAATGAATTTGATCAGATTTCAATTTAATTGAATAGAAGTTCCAATAGAACGCGAATAGAATCAATACAGAGGTCTTGAAGTTTCATAGTATTCAGTATTCTAACTATTGAAGGATTGAGCAATTTGAAGACTTGACGTTTTGTCTTTTTTTTCTTATTGATATATTATTCATTATTATTATTCATTTATTATTTTTACAAAAGGAGTCAGACCGGGAGAGAAAGACTAAAGGATATTCTTGTACTATTGTATTGACTGTAGTATTAAACTACTGAAGTATTTGAAATATTCAAAAGAAGTTCCCGTTAATCAAGGTTTTACTCTGTAGAAAATGGCGTTCTAGAGGTATTTCAAGTTCAGTAATTGACTTTTTCTCATAATAAGAAACTATATTAGAATAAACTGCTGGAAAACACTGTTTTAAAAACTGTTAGAATGTGAAATAAAAACACACATATATCGTCAAATTCTACAGTTTTATTTGGACAGTGACTCAGTCGAATTGTTTGAATGTTTTTGGAACCTATAAAATTCTTGAATTCACACTACAATCCATCAAAATTCTACAACAACACGTAAACTCCAACCCAACCTTGGAAGATACAATTTAAAATGAATAATCTATTAGAGGTAATGGATTCTTCAAGCCATTCTGTTCGAATTCTGTAGCGTAAAAGTAGCTCTCAGACATTTTATCTTGTAGATTGCAGATGCAGCTATCAGCTGATGAAAATTAATGATGCCTCCGATGGCTGTGAACTAAACTGGATCAAGATGGATCCTCTCTCCTACTCAATCAATCACTGTTCCGTCCCGTCAAAATAACAATCAATAAATTTCTATTCGTCCTTGGTATCAATATCATGAATATCAATGTCAATATCAATAATTAATAAATGAAATGCTATTCGTTTTTTATTTCAATATCATCAATATCAATCAATGGGGTTTCTATATCAATAATTAATCGATAAAATTGCTATTCGTCCTTGATTTTAATATCATCAATATCAATCAATGGGGTTTCTATATCAATAATTAATCGATAAAATTGCTATTCGTCCTTGATTTTAATATCATCAATATCAATCAATGGGATTTCCCCAGCAGTCGAACGTTGTTAATAATAATTCTACAGTGAAATTCAAGTTTAAAGTGAGCATTCGATTAACATTGGTTTCCAATTAAACTTAAAAATTCCTATCCTTGTCTGTCATTAGACAAAGCCGTTAGCTTATCCAACTCCACATCGTTGCCAAACTGTTTGTAGACTATGTAGCAATATGAAGATCTATCAAAGTATTCCATCTCAATATCATAAAAATGTATAAATCTTGAAAACACTTGTTCTTTGACAAATAAAATATATTATGAAAATAATATTTGAGATATTATAATTGATCATTATTAGCAAGAAAAAACAGATAAGACCAGATTTACGGGGATAACTTGAATCGTAGCACTCTACTATAGAAGGCGGTGGAAAAGAGAAAATTGAATCAATGCCTTCCTATAATTTCATTAAATTTACTCGATGTTATTACATAAGCATTATTTATGGCTATAATATTTTTATCTACAATCGACAATCTACAATAGAAGGCAGTGGAAAATGAAGAATGATAACAATGCCTTCCTATGATTTGTACTGACTTTATAACGTGAATCTCACTCAATGTACTCGATGTTATTACATTAGCATTATTTATGGCTATAATATTTTTATCTACAATCGACAATCTACAATAGAAGGCAGTGGAAAGGAAGAATGATAACAATGCCTTCCTATGATTTGCACCGACTTTATAACGTGGATCTCACTACATATGTAATCGATATCCAATTATATTAAGCGAGCGATTTCTGTATATCTGTATATATTTTCATATTTGGTTATTTATGTCCAACGGATCTCGAAAATGGCTCTAACGATTTTCACAAAATTTGGAACATAGTAGGTTTATGATATAAAAATTCGATTGCACTAGGTCTCATCCCTGGGAAAACTCTCTTAACGACATTAAAAGGATAATTCATCCTTGGAAAAACTGCGGAGACTTTCGTCGTCTGTGGATAATAAAAAAGTGCGTCTGTGGAAAATCAAAATATCTCATCCCCGAAATTCATAAGCTCACTTATAGCCTGTTGTAAAATATTAACACGATCATTTTAAAGAATTGTGTTCTGTTTGTCAATTGATAATAATGATGAGCGAAGCTCGGTTCCCCGATATTTATTATTACAGTGGCTATGATAATGGCAGCAACATTTGGAATTATTTATCTAAAGGTCTCACTCATCTGTATTTCCAACAACAACCGTTTCGTTTGATTCGTAAAACAACCAAATCCGCAAAACTGTCCCACTAGTAAGAAAAACAGATTTTCGCATTTCTTCGATTCCCTTGTGTCCACATCCGTGGAGGAGAAGAAGAGTGGGAAGCAAACAACAAAACAAGATGGAGAGAGCAGTGATCTGTAATGGACGAGATTTCGTTTTGCCCTGAGGGAGGGCAGAAGGCAGAGACAGAGGCCAATCTCCCTCAAGGACTTGGACAACGCAACTTGACTTGAGAGAAATGCTTTCTTCCTTTTCTCTTATTTTTTCTCCGAGTAAACAAGAGTTGAATATGGAAGATAGGAATCTCCAATATGAAAACATTATCTAACCGAGATCTGGAATGAAATTGTGGTTTGATTAAAACTGGTATTGACTCCTGAACCCTTGGCTGGCGCGATTTTGGGAGTCCCAGACTCATCATATATAAAACACTTATTGACGTGGGCAACTTTTAAATAAATTAATAAAACAAAATAAATCTTGTAGCACCCTTTATTTTTAAAAAAACTTTAAAATAGTTTAAAGATGGTGTAATATATCACCGAAACTAAAATAGTTGTTCAACTATTTTAAAGTTTTTTTTTTAAATAAAGGGTGATATAAGATTTATTTTGTTTTATTCATCATATATATTATGTAGTTGGATTTCAATTCAATTAAACAAGAGTTGAATAGGGAAAATACGCATCTCCAATATGAAAACATTATCTAACCGAGATCTAGAATGAGATTGTGGTTTGATTAAAACTGGTATCGACTCTTGAACTCTTGGCTGTTGGAAGATTTTGGGATTCTCAGACTCATCGTATATGATATTAAGTAGTTTGATTTCAATGTACTTAGTCATATTTGGAATGAAAGTTGTGAATGAATATAATTATCACAACTATATATATTACAACATGTTATTGTGACATCATTTGTAACATAAAAATTATCAGTGAATGAACTTTTCTTCGGTAATAAAATACAGATGACTTCCACCATGAAAACTCTATTCCAAAGTGAACTGCATTCCAAAATGAACTGCGTTTCAAAGAAACATCACGGTTTACTACAGTTCACGTCTCTTCGGGAGTACAATGCATTAAATGAAAAGTAAAAATATTCGTTTGAAAAAATTTAATGATAATAGTGATTGATTATGAAATTTCTTTGCAGGAATAAGTTTGAAAACTACAACATTCCAGTATGCAAGATTACATGCCCGACCGTTTCATCCATTTTACAAAGTTGTGTAAAATTGAAGGTTTTAATCATGGATGAAACACAAATAAAACTTCTACTTCCAAATCTATTTGAAAAAAGGTGAAAATATTTTATATTTGCTGATCTGGGGCATGATATTGTTCCCTCATCATCTTACACTTTGAATTAACTTATTATCCTATAGTGAAATCCGCTTGAAATATTCTGCATTCCATATGAATTACAGCAATGCTTTTCCATTCAGTACTGATCTCATAGATCTCATCGAATCTCACTATAGATCTCTTTCTAAATAAATCTATACAGTTGAATCTTAATCTCTTTACATTTTCTTAGATCAATTCTCAATCAATCTCTATTAGGATCTCGCTATATTTAGAACAACCCTCCAGCTTTCACAGGCAGCACACGAGAAATCAAACAAGGAGATTTTCAGCTACATTGATCTAGATTGAGAAGGAAATAATTCATCTTGAAAAATTAGAAATTCAATTGTAATTGAAAGAATACGACGTTGATTGATTTTTTCAAAATGCATCTAAACCTAAAAAGTTGGTTATGAGAGTAGCATTCTTTTCAAATACCTTAACAAAGCCAGCGGTTTGATTGTATGATAGATAAGAGATGTTGTAGCATTTCTCCATAATTGAAAGAAAAAGACGTTGATGTTGTCAATACCACTATATTTGTACGAAATTAATTTAAATTACAGAACCAGGTTTCATGGAAACACCTGCCACATATATAATACCAATATTGGTATTGACATTGACGTTTTATTCTTTTAATTAAGGAGAAATATCACAACATCTCTCACCATACAATCAAATAATTAAATTGTAGTTGAAAAATTGTACTCACCTGACATAGCATTCTGCCGATATCCATTTTGTAATCACGTGCAGAACTTGACGTTGACAACCATACAAGTCACATGGGACCACCTCAGTGGTAGCTTCCTCCAGCTGCCTGGTCCACTACCAATAATAGTTGAAAAGTCACTTTTCCAAACTAAACTTCAAAGAACTTACAGAAATTTCTGGAAGAACGATGATAGTATTTGTTGTACAGTTTTTCAACTAGTTTGAGGAGTCCATCAACAAAACCAATTTGGAAACGTTTCTTAAGGATAGAAGTCAAACAATGATGTAAAATATGCTAAATGTAGTGATAAATCAGCTCTTTGATTAACAACCGAGAACGTTAAAATGGGGGCTTTCAACAATATTACTTCTCAAATTCTCAAAATCCCAAAATCTCTATTTCCATCAACTTGGTTTCAGTCACTAATAACTCGAATACTAGTTGAATAGTTGAACGATCCGATGCCAAATAGTCCATGAACCCTAAGATTTAGTTGAAATTTTCAATGTGCTTCAACAAACTGACGCAAAATAGTTGAAAAAGTTTTGAGTATCAGTTGAATATTTCAACGCCGAATAGTTCATGAGTTTGAAGATTTAGTTGACATTTTCAAAGTGTTTCAACCGACTCGAAATAAAATTATGGAGTTTCAAGAATTAGTTAACTATTTCAACCGACACGGAATTGTTCATGAGTTGAAAGATTCAGTTGACATTTTCTAAGTTCTTCGACTGGAGTGAAATAATGATGATGTTTCAAGAACTAGTTGAATGTTTCAACGGAGCGAATTAGTTGATGAGTTTTGTGAGAACTGTTTGACGATTCTGTAGGGATTACACTAAATGTGGTCACAAGACTGTATCGTAAATCGCAGACAGGACTCATTCACAGGAGTGGTTCACCAAACCGCGTTCAACCGACGACTGAGGACTGTGAGGAGAAACGCGTCTCTTCCTCCAAGATCCGTCCTTCTTTCTCTTTGCAATCACTTTCCTTCTCCCGCATCTCCTTCCCTGGTCCGTTTTCCCTTTCTCTTGCGTTTCGTCCGCTTATCTAAGCCGCGTCTGTTGCGTCGCCTTATCACTTGCATCCTTGTTGTAGATCCAAGGATGAACTTCCAGCAGAGAGACAGCTTGCTGTTTCTGTTCAGTCAATCTCCCTTCTTTAATCTTTATTCACTGCTGATTTTGTGTCGAGTTTGTTCCTTTTTTTAGTACCTCTTCTATTAGATCTGAACATGTAACATAAAGAAGTGCCTTTATTCACTGCTGATTTTGTGTCTAGTTTGCTCCTTAATTGGTCCTTGGTCCCTCTTCTATTAGATCTATGTGCATATGTAACTTGACTGTAACTATATGTGACTTGATTCTGTCCCAATCACTTCAATTCATTAAAAATATGAAAATAATAGTTTGGGTTGTTGCATCATAAAAAATAGCATATGAAGAAGAAACGCATGAACAAAACCAATTTGGAAACGTTTCTTAAGGATAGAAGTCAAACAATGATGTAAAATATGCTAAATGTAGTGATAAATCAGCTCTTTGATTAACAACCGAGAACGTTAAAATGGGGGCTTTCAACAATATTACTTCTCAAATTCTCAAAATCCCAAAATCTCTATTTCCATCAACTTGGTTTCAGTCACTCACAACTCGAATACTAGTTGAATAGTTGAACGAACCGATGCCAAATAGTCCATGAACCCTAAGATTTAGTTGAAATTTTCAATGTGTTTCAACAAACTGACGCAAAATAGTTGAAAAGTTTAGAGTATCAGTTGAATATTTCAACGAACCGACACCGGATGAGTTGGAAGATTCAGTTGAGATTTTTAAGGTTCTTCGACTGGAGTGAAATAATTATGGTGTTTCAAGAACTAGTTGACTATTTCAACCGACGCGGAATTGTTCATGAGTTGGAAGATTTAGTTGACATTTTCAAAGTGTTTCAACCGACACGAAATAAAATTATGGAGTTTCAAGAATTAGTTAACTATTTCAACCGACGCGGAATTGTTCATGAGTTGAAAGATTTAGTTGACATTTTCTAAGTTCTTCGACCGGAGTGAAATAATGATGATGTTTCAAGAACTAGTTGAATGTTTCAACGGAGCGAATTAGTTGATGAGTTTTGTGAGAACTGTTTGACGATTCTGTAGGGATTACACTAAATGTGGTCACAAGACTGTATCGTAAATCGCAGACAGGACTCATTCACAGGAGTGGTTCACCAAACCGCGTTCAACCGACGACTGAGGACTGTGAGAAGAAACGCGTCTCTTCCTCCAAGATCCGTCCTTCTTTCTCTTCACAATCACTTTCCTTCTCCCGCATCTCCTTCCCTGGTCCGTTTTCCCTTTCTCTTGCGTTTCGTCCGCTTATCTAAGCCGCGTCTGTTGCGTCGCCTTATCACTTGCATCCTTGTTTTGGATCCAAGGATGAACTTCCAGCAGAGAGACAGCTTGCTGTTTCTGTTCAATCAATCTCCCTTCTTCAATCTTTATTCACTGCTGATTTTGTGTCGAGCTTGATCCCTTATTTAGTCCCTCTTCTATTAGATCTGAACATGTAACATAAAGAAGTGCCTTTATTCACTGCTGATTTTGTGTCTAGTTTGGTCCTTAATTTGGTCCCTCTTCTATTAAATCTATGTGCATAAATGTAACATAAAGATTAACCTGTTGACTTGATACTGTCCCAATCACTCTAATTCATTAAAAATGTGAAAATAGTTCGGGTTGTTGCATCATTATAGGCGTACTGATTTTATTTATTTCAGATGCTGCTACTAAGTTTACTATTCTTAAATTAATAATTATTAGTGTTTTTTGTTTTGGAGAGCAAAATTTATCAATCGAATGATGTTACAATGATGCATAACCTTGCTAGCTACATTTGGACTGTTGTTGGAATAGAATAGATTTATATAAATTGGTATATTAAATACAATACATAAATATTTATTAGAATAGAAGCAGTTTTGGGCTGTAGCCTGTGGTGTCTTTCTCAAAGTTGTATGATTGTAAATTATTGGAACTTACTGAAACTGAATTTATTTATTTATTTATTTATTCGTTGATACAATTACAACACTAGTAAATAAAAAAATACGAGTATTTCACTTTCGGCTGTAGTATTATAGAACTTATAGATAGAAACATATTATTGGTAGTTGGCTGACCTATCTCGGATGTCATTGGCCGAGACTACTAGTATGCTCCTTCCACAATAGGCGTGTCTTGTCTCGGCCAATGACAGTTTTTATCTTGATAGTCAGCCAACTACCAATCATATGGCCTCATTCATCCCGTTTACACTCTGCAGCTCCATTTTCAAGATTTTAGTTATTAAAAAGAGATTGATAATGTTGTAATAAACAGATCTAGTTTCTCTCATTTTCAATCTATTGTCTACTTAAATACTATAGTTTTATTTATTATTATAGTTCATTTGTTCATGCGTTTCTTTTTCATATGCTATTTCATCTTATCTTGTCTGTATCATTGTATTTAAATATTAAGAAGTATATTTGAAGTAGTTTGATTCCATCAATTTCAATTTGAGAATTTGATTTCAGAACTTTGTCGAAGAGTTGTGATAATAACTGATTGGAATATATTAATATTCGCTCTTCAGATAAATCTGAAACAGTTTCGCGCAAATAAAGGCTATTTACACTGAAAACATATTTATCTATCTACAAGGATCGAAGTACACGAAATCCTTAACTCATTGTAATTCCTTTATTAATCTCTTCTTGAATGAGAAAATAAACCGGAATTTGAATATCTTATAACAAATACAACAAAAACCATGATTGACCACAAAAAACTTCGAACTTGATCCTAACACCGGTCATTTAGCCATATCAATAACAGAATTTTTACCACAATGTGAGCATTGAACTTGACATAGATTTGAGAAGGTGGCTGCTTCAGAAACGGACTTGTCCCCTCTGGGAGAAACTGTGACTCAGTTATTTGCAATTATTGCTTTTTAATACGTTCTCTTTTACTTTCTTACTTATTAGTCAAATCACTTCTGACCACTGATGCTGAGCTCTGGGCTGGGTGACGCCTTTCTCCTGCATCTATTTCTTCTTCTCCATCTTCTTTCTTTTTTATTTTTATTCTTCCTCTTTTTTCTTGTTTTTCATCTTTTCACTTTGCTTTCTATGTTATTTCTTCTTGCACTTTTCTTCTTTTCATATCCTTCCCATTTTTAATCTTCCACATAGTTCTACTCTTTTTGTTTTTAGGTTTTCTCCTTATCTATTTTCTCATCTACCATCATTTTCGTCTTCTCACTAACGCTTCCTGCTTTCTCTTTCTTCATTCCCTCCTTCTTCTATTTTCTTCAATTCCGTTCACTTCTTAATCATCTCTTTTCTCACTATCGCTTATCTTTATTCTCAATCTTCTTCTTCTTCTTCTTCTTCTCCATTTACATTCCTAACCTTATTTTAATTGATTTTTTTAAATCTATCTCTTATCCCCTTCTTTTCCTCCTCTTCTTTTTCTTCCTCTTCTCCTTCTCCTCCTTCTTCATCTCCTCCTCCTCTTTCATCACCTCCTTCTTCACCTTTTTCTCCTCATCTCCTCCTTCTTCATCATTCTTCATACTTTATTTTCATACATCTCTGAACTCTACATTCATGATACTTCTCTTTTTCTTCTTCTTCTCCTTTTTCTTTATCCTCCTTTTTCCTTATTCTCTTGCTCCTTTTTATTTTCCTCTTCATTCTGCTTCTTCCTCTTTTCCTATTTAATCTACATATTCTCAATTTTTTCCTCTTAGTCATTTTCTCCTTCCTCTCTCTTGATCCTCCTCACCTTCTTCCACCTCCTTTCTTTATGTTTTCTCTTCCCAGTCCTCTTGTTCTCCTCCTCCTTTTCTTTTTCTTCTTAGTCATCCTTTTCTCATTCTTTTTCCCCTCTTTTTCTCTTTTGTTTCTCAAGTCCTGTTCTTCTCCCTGTACTTTCTCTTCCTCTTCCCTCCTCATCCTCTTTTTAGTTTCCCTCTTCTATGTCTCTCTTGTTCTCCTCCTCCTTTATCTTTTTCTTCTTAGTCATCGTTTTCTCATTCTTTTCCCCTCTTTTTCTCTTTTGTTTCTTAAGTCCTGTTCTTCTTCCCGTACTTTCTCTTCCTCTCTCCCTCCTCATCCTCTTTTCAGTTTCCCTCTTCTATGTCTCTCTTCTCATTCTCCTCTTCCTTTCTCTTTTTCTTCTTAGTTCTCCTTTTCTCATTTTCTTTACTTTCTTTTCTCTTTTGTTTCTCAAGTCCTGTTCTTCTCCTTGTACTTTCTCTCCCTCTTCCCTCCTCATCATCTTTTTAGTTTCCCTCTTGTTCTCCTCCTCCTTTTTCTTTTTCTTCTCAGTCATCCTTTTCTCATTCTTTCTCTCCTCTTTTTCTCAAGTCCTGTTCTTCTTCCTTTACCATTTCTTCCTCTTCCCTCCTCATCATCTTTTTAGTTTCCCTCTTCTATGTCTCTCTTGTTCTCCTCCTCCTTTCTCTTTTTCTTCCTAGTCATCGTTTTCTCATTCTTCCTCCCCTCTCTCTCTCTTTTGTTTCTTAAGTCCTGTTCTTCTTCCTGTACCATCTCTTCCTCTTCCCTCCTCATCCTTTTTTCGTACCCCTCTTCTATGTCTTTCTCTTCAACACATCTCTCTTTCTTAAAAAGACATACTCTCTTTTTTTCTCTCTGTTTCAACACACTTGTAAAAACCCCAAGTAGGCCACTGCTCTTCTAACTGCACCATTCACTGCAAGAGTGCTAGGCTACTTACATACTCAGGATATAATACGTGGTATGAAGCTGAATACAGATATATACTGTACAGTAATTTGAAAATAGAGTACTTTCGAGAAGCAATTGAGAGCAATAATTATGGCTGCCCTTCCTTCCTTGCAGCAGCCTTGGGCACTTTTTTCACCCATTCATCTTGCTTCGATTCTAATCGGCAATAGCTCTCGTGGGTGTTGCTTCTTTTTCGAATCTTCTACGTTATCGGATTTTTTCTCCTAGTTTTCTCTCCTTTCCCGGCTTCTCTTGCTCCATTTCTTCCGTCCTCTACCTTTCTCGTCTTCTCTAATCCTGACGATCATCCACTTTCCACATTATTATTGTTCTTCCATGCAATTTTTCTTACCTCCTGTCCTGTTTGTTTCTACTTCTACTTATTTTTCCCTTCCTATAACTATGTACTCCTGCTTTCAATATTAATTTTACTTCATTAACATTTAGTAAACACCAATTTGAATATCAGAGTAATAAACTAATAAATAAAATTTCGGAAGACTTTATCAAGGATAAGATAAAAAAAAACAAATTGAGATTAATAGAATCTCGGGTAAAACAAAACTATTATTTTAAAATTGAGAATTGAGTTGGCTGAATCACCAATTTTGGTAATATTAATTGTGTAAAAATTATTAAAACTCGACAATTTTTATTTTTCTGTGCATCTAGCCTATATTTTGTTCATCAAGTACTTGATTATTGATAAAATTCAACATACATAGATTATCATCCATGAACAGAATTGTATCATTTGCACTGCTGTTATTGGTTTGAAAGATGTATTTCTTATTTTTATAACTCGTGGCTGGAGCTCAAGGCTTCTTTTACCAGTTACGCCAAAAACTATTGTAATTTAATGATTATTTTCATTTGTAGAAATATATCTTGTATTTAGCAATAAATTCCTCTTCCCTCCTCATCATCTTTTCAGTTTCCCTCTTCTATGTCTCTCTTGTTCTCTTCCTCCCTTCTCTTTTTCTTCTTAGTCATCCTTTTCCTCTTCTTCTCTCTTGTTTCTCAAGTCCTATTCTTCTTCCCGTACTATCTCTCCCTCTTTCCCTCCTCATCCCCTTTTTAGTTTCCTTCTTCTATGTCTCTCTTGTTCTCCTCCTTCTTCCTGTTTTTTTTCCCAGTCATCTTTTTCTTATTCTTTTCTTTCCCTCTTTTTCTCTCTTGTTTCTCAAGTCCTGTTCTTCTCCCTGTACTTTATCTTCCTCTCTCCCTCCTCATCCTCTTTTCAGTTTCCCTCTTCTATGTCTCTCTTGTTCTCCTCCTTTCTCTTTTCTTTCTTAGTTCTCCTTTTCTCATTCTCTTTTCCTCTTTTGTTTTTCAAGTCCTGTTCTCCTCCCTGTACTTTCTCTTCCTCTTTCCCTCCTCATCCTCTTTTTAGTTTCCCTCTTCTATGTCTCTCTTGTTCTCTTTCTCCTTTCTCTTTTTCTTCTTTGTCATCCTTTTCTCATTATTTTCCCCTTTTTTTCTCTTTTATTTCTCAAGTCCTGTTCTTCTCCTTGTACTTTCTCTCCCTCTTCCCTCCTCATCATCTTTTTAGTTTCCGTCTTGTTCTCCTCCTCCTTTTTCTTTTTCTTCTCAGTCATCCTTTTCTCATTCTTTCTCCCCTCTTTTTCTCTCTTGTTTCTCAAGTCCTGTTCTTCTTCCTCTTCCCTCCTCATCCTTTTTTCGTACCCCTCTTCTATGTCTTTCTCTTCAACACATCTCTCTTTCTTAAAAAGACATACTCTCTTTTTTTCTCTCTCTTTCAACACACTTGTAAAAACCCCAAGTAGGCCACTGTTCTTCCAACTGCACCACTCACTGCAAGTGTGCTAGGCAACTTACATACTCAGGATATAATATGTGGTATGAAGCTGAATACAGGTATATACTGTACAGTAATTTGAAAATAGAGTACTTTCGAGAAGCAATTGAGAGCAATAATTATGGCTGCCCTTCCTTCCTTGCAGCAGCCTTGGGCACTTTTTTCACCCATTCATCTTGCTTCGATTCTAATCGGCAATAGCTCTCGTGGGTGTTGCTTCTTTTTCAAATCTTCTACGTTTCCGAATTTTTTCTCCTAGTTTTCTCTCCTTTCCCGGCTTCTCTTGCTCCATTTCTTCCGTCATCTACCTTTCTCGTCTTCTCTAATCCTGATGATCATCCACTTTCCACATTATTATTGTTCTTCCATGCAATTTTTCTTACCTCCTGTCCTGTTTGTTTCTACTTCTACTTATTTTTCCCTTCCTATAACTATGTACTCATGCTTTCAATATTAATTTTACTTCATTAACATTTAGTAAACACCAATTTGAATATCAGAGTAATGAACTAATAAATAAAATTTAGGAAGACTTTATCAAGGATAAGATAAAAAAAACAAATTGAGATTAATAAAATCTCGGGTAAAACAAAACTATTATTTTAAAATTGAGAATTGAGTTGGCTGAATCACCAATTTTGGTAATATTAATTGTGTAAAAATTATTAAAACTCGACAATTTTTATTTTTCTGTGCATCTAGCCTATATTTTGTTCATCAAGTACTTGATTATTGATAAAATTCAACATACATAGATTATCATCCATGAACAGAATTGTATCATTTGCACTGCTGTTATTGGATTGAAAGATGTATTTCTTATTTTTAGAACTCGTGGCTGGAGCTCAAGGCTTCTTTTACCAGTTACGCCAAAAACTATTGTAATTTAATGATTATTTTCATTTGTAAAAATAGTTCTTGTATTTAGCAATAAATTCATTATTCATTCATTCATTCATTCATTCATTCATTCATTATCTTCCTCTTCCTCCTCTCTATCATTTCTTTTTCAGTCATTAATAATTAATGAAGAAGGAGAAGTAAAAGAAGGAGCACAGGAGTAGTAAGAGGCCAAGGAGAAAATAGAATGGCGAAGAGAATAAAAGTAACTTTTTAGAAATTTTGTAGGAATAATTCCTCTTCTGTTACTTTTATTCTCTTCGCCATTCTATTTTCTCCTTGACCCCTTACTACTCCTGTGCTCCTTCTTTTACTTCTCCTTCTTTTCGTTTCTTCCTCTTCCATTCCCTTTTCTTCTCTTTGTGATAAATAAATAAATCAATCTCTCTCTCTCTCGTGACTCCTCTTTCCTCTCCATCCACTCATCAGTTCTACAATTGATTACTTACTCTTTCTCCATCCTATCTTTTCTCATTTTCTCCCTCTCCTCTTCCTTCTTCTTCTCTCGTCCTCCTTCTTCTATTAATTTTCCATTATAATGGCATTATTAATTATTAGTAACTAGCAGGTAACCCGTGCTCCACAAGGTCCAATTAAAAGCATGACGAACTGAAAACTTGACCTACTGAAATCTTGAAGAATTCAAAGTAGGCCTATAACAATCCTCGCTAAATTAAGAATTTGTATGAAAAAATTCAAGTTAATCAGTCCGGCAGTTCAGACGTGATGATGCGTCATCGTGTATTTCCTATCCCGTACGTGTATAAGCTGATTCTTTTCTTTATTATATTATAGATGATCCCTCTTTCAAATTGAAAATCAAGTTTACATTTTATATTAATTTTTCCAATTTATTTATTCATTCATCCATCTATTAATAATATCAAAAAGCTTTTAGTTATCACTGGATTAAATAACAACTCGACTACTGTAATTAGTATAAACATATTCCAAGAGTATGATCAATTTAATCATACATTCAAATCTAGATTAGTCTCTCGTATCTTTGAATGCATTGTTCCGCCCAGAAACATGTGACAGTGCATTAGATTTCACTTAATTTCTATTTGGAAAACAAAGTCCGCTCTTAATCAGTAGTCTGCTAGTACTGCATTGCATTCAAATGTAGACGTTCCCTAAAGTCTTTCTACAACTTCTCTCACAAACACAACTTACAAGCTCCGAGTGAACTTTCTCATATCAAGCTGTTCACATAGGGAGAAGTTGAAGGAAAAGAAGAAGGAGAAGAAGAAGAAGAGGAGGAGGAGGAAGAAAGAGGAGGAGGAGGAGGAGGAGGAGGAGGAGGAGGAGGAGGAGGAGGAGGAGGAGGAGGAGGAGGAGGAGAAGGAGGAAGGAGTGGCAACTGCACAGGAATGTAATCCGTCACTTGTTCGTTCACACTTTCACTGAACTCCTATCTCTCTCTCTCTCTTTCTTTTTTTCTCTCTTTCTTTGTTTCTTCTCTCTTCCTTCATGTTCTTCCTTATTACTTACAATTCTGCTTCTTTCCTGCTTCTCACTCATTATTAAATTATTGGAATCGACCTCCTACTTCATGATGTTAACTTAATAACTTATCTGAATAATACATTAGTTTAATTAGATTCAATAGGAAAACTGAAATTCAGTAAGATTTGACAAATACTTATGTACCCCTTCTACAGGAGGTCACTGGATGAAATAATTATATTGAATATAAAATAAAATATATTTAGGGCCATAATCAATTTAAGCAACATCAATGTTTAACAACATACTAGTAGGTTCTTATGTAGAATGTAACTATGGACGTATTTATGTTAATGTGTTAATATCGGGGCACCAAGCTTTGCTCGTTATTTATTGATAAACAGAACTCAATTCTTTAAAATGATGGGGGAAGGACTAACAGGCACAGCCCAAAACTGTTTCTTCCCCGAATTTTGATTTATACACTATTAATATTCCAAAAAGTAGGTTATGTTCCTTCCATACACTTGAATTCAGGTGAAATTTTCAGTCCAAATATTTGAAAACATAAAAGTTCTAATTTAGATTGTTTACATACCAAATTGAATAACAAAATAACACTCACTAATCACTTAGAACTGTAAAATAATGATTAACTTTGAATATAATGATATATACCATCTCATGTCAACAAATCACTGTATTTTGATCGAGTCAATAATTAAAATTTCTAGATTTCTCGCGAGATACGGTAAGCTAATTGATTACACAGCTGATCTCCCACACAGGCACACGCATCTTCTGTTATCGACAGACGACGAAATCATCATCTGTTTTTCCAAGGATGAATTATCCTTTTCATGTCCTTCAGCAAGATTTCCCAGGGATGAAACCTAGTGCAATCGAATTTTGATATCATAAACCTACTATATTCCAAATTTTGTGAAAATCGTTAAAGCCGTTTTAGAGATCCGTTGAACATAAATAACCATATAACCAGATATAAAAATAGAAAAATATAAACAGATATACAGAAATTGCTCGCTTAATATAATATGATATTCCGGGTTTAAACCAACAGCTGATGTATCTCTAGGGGCCTAAGATTTATGTTTATTATGTCTCATTGAAATAAAGGCTGCATAGTGCATAGGCCTACTCTCTTACTGGCTATATTTTTATATTCTATACTAGCAGGTAACCCGTACTCCGCAAGGGCCTATTTTAAAACTTGACGTAATGAAATCCTGAAGAATTGAAAAGAGGCCTATAACAATCCTTAGTTAGTTGAATGCAAAATTTCAAGTAAATCAGTCCAGTAGTTCAGACGTGATGATGCGGCAATCATAATTTTCCTATGTTGCACGTGTATAATCTAGTATAATTAGTATAATCTATAATCTCTATACTAGTATAATCTATAGTATAATTAGTATAATCTAGTGTATAATTTAGTTATTTCCTTTATTATAGTATAGATTGAATCTGTCATTTGGTATGTATGGGGTTCGTTATTAGAGTATTTATTACAAATTAATTTCAATTTATGAAACTCATTAATCATTAGTTTTCAAACCTCATGAAGATTAATGACTGGAAGTTCTGAATATCAAAATCATGTTTTTTTATTCATTTTTTAATTTGATTGTTTCTTCGTGAAAGTGCAAATCAATATATAGAAAATTCCTGTATTTTTGTCAACAATAGTCTGTTTTTAATAATCACATCAGTATCACTTGAAACTGACAGCACTCCTTATAAATAATAACACCAACGCTTCATATTTAACCAATTCTGCCAGTTTACCTGATTCCTACACTCCACTTGAAGCCGAGTCTCTTCAGTTAGAATGACGCAAGACGTGAATCGAAGATTCCAGAAGTACTCATTTCCCCACTTTCAATAAATTATATATTTTATTATGTATTTATCTATTAGAATAATTGACCTGACTTGTCTTATACTCCATAATTGGAGTCCTTATTTATTATTTATTCAGTTATGTGCACTTATGCGATTATTACTCTTCACTTATGTGAGGAGGCACAACAGGCTTATGCCCAAAACTGTCCCTTCTCAAATTTTTACGACAGTCCAAATCAAATTGTAGGCTAAGTTACCATCACTTATTGCAATAACAATTTACACTTCAATAAACTAACAAATCTTCAATCAAAAATAGATATCATGAATAACTAAATCTCATAGAATTAGAAACAATTACCCAAAAAATCTAAATTTAGAATAAAACTGGAATATTTTGAAATTATGTCGTAATATTAAAAAAATATGTAAATTCCGTTGAATATGGATTTTGAAGTGTTTTTTTACTTTGAAAATAAAGAATTGAATGTGTGCCTTTTTCAATGTTTATATTGTTTTCATTTATTTGTTTGTTTCACTCTCGTCCGGGTTTTTATCTTACTTCCTTCTTTGATTTATGTTTAATAATAATCCTGTCTTTGATTGTTGTAGGTGGGCGGTATCTACAGTAATGACAAGACAGAACTTTGTGCCCTGCTCTGATGCGTCGGAAGGAATGGTCAATGCGCTCATACCTTTCTGGGACATGTGCAACCATGCTAACGCCAAGGTTTGTGAATCCTTATAATCTATAATAATATAATAAAGGAAAGAATTGGCTTATACACGTGTGGGATAGAGAATTCACGAATGACGCATCATCACGTCTGAACTACTCAACTGGTTAACTTGGCATTTTGCATATAGATTCTCAATTTAAGCTGGGTTTTTGTTTGTGCGTAAATGCCGTCGTCGACCACGACAGGGTGAGGATCTCAGATTCGGTAGATTTCAATTTGTCTAAATAACCTGAAAGATCATTTTCAATTATGTTTTAATGGGGGCGGTTGAATTTATACTTTTGAATAGCAATTATGTTGATATTATTAGAAATGTTTTGATTCTTGAATAATAAACTTGTATTTTTTATGTTAAATCGGACTTTTTGCGACTCCCACCAGCGGTCAAAGACTTTTCTTTTGCTGGTGGTGCCTGAAAAAATCTTTAGTTTTTTTAGTTCTATAGTTAATTTTATTTCATTTTCTTGTAATAAATGTTGATTTATTAACCTTGATTTGTTGCATTGTTAAATTCTGGCAATAAAGAAATTTAATTGAAAAATGATAGAAAAAACAAAAATAATGAAAAGTTATTTGATCAGCTGTTTTAGCACACTTGAAATTTGGACAATATGAATGTCAACAATGTTTGTCGTTGTCGACTGCGGAAGTTTACGCACAAACGAAAATGCACCTTTACAGAGGATGGTTATAGTCCTTTTTTAATTTCTACAAAATTTCAGTAGATCAAGTTTCCAGTTTGTAAGGTTTTTAATTGGACACTTACGGAGCACGGGTTACCTGCTAGTTATCTAATAAAGTATTTTATTAGGGCTACTTGAATTGTTTTATTATAGAAAAAAACTACTATCCTTTTTGAACTTTTTTACATAAACACTACTCATAGTTATTTCTTTAATAATAAATTAGAACACTTTTACAAAACTAATAGGGAGCTAAACCATCAATATCATTGGGGATCACTAATAATCCTTTCATGACTTCGGCAAATCAAATGAAATCCATATGTAAATGTTTTACTGGACCGAATTGAATGCATGCTGTACCAAAACAAAGTATGAATATGCAGGTTTTATTTATATTTTTAATTTTTTTATTACGTTCATTGAGTGGAAAATAAATTAAAATTAGAGGTATAGTCATTCCTTATTGGTTTCTTGGCAAGATTGTATGATATTATGTATTGATATGTTCACTATCTTGTTAAGAGCTGCTTGTATTTAGGCTACATAAAAATCTAAAATCATAGTTTCCTTTTTAATTTCATTTTTTCACAGCAAGTCCCGACTTGAAAGTAATTTTCAAGTGAATCAGGTGAATTTTGAAGGCATTCTCTTGAAAATGACTTTAAAGTCGAAAAAAGTAAAAAGGAAACTTTGAGATTTAATTCTTATGTATAATATACATTATTTATTGAAAATTCAATACATTTATTATACTGAAAATTCTGTGTAGAATTTGACAACATATTTGTGTTTTATTCAATTATTTATTGATATTGTGATATATAATAATAAGTATGATAAAGTACTGAATAAATCAAACATCACTTTCCGCTGTGGACTGAGACTACTATCCTTCGATTCAAATGGAGTCTATTATTCAGAAATTAGGTACCCTCACCCACTGTTCCATCAGCCCACAGTTGGTGATATTTGATAAGTTCTTTGCAAATACTCATGTGTTGTCATCAAACATTGGTAGCTGCATAATTATTTACCTATTGACTTACATTACCTCATCACTCTCAGAGTACTTTATTTGCTTTGCTTGTCATTCATCATCATCTTCAGTGTTCTGCCCTAGGGCAGGTCCAAACATGATTCCCCCTTCTCCATTTCTCTCTGTCCTGTGCTATTCTCTTTAGCATGAAGTATTTTCCCTCGTGAAGTATTTGCTTGTCATTGCATGCTGAAAATAATTATTCATTTTTCTGTGTGATAATGGAATGGAGATTTATTAAAATTATTCAATTACCTACTAGTAGTATTGAGTATTGAGTTTATATAATTATGTGGTTGTATGGTGCTTATAACCCAAGACAATATGAATGTCTGTAATGATGCTAATAGTGTAAAATTATTCCATTTCTCAATTATATAACTAGCTTTAGAAATTATTTACTTACTTATTTCATCATTAAGAGTTGATTGTTTGATTTGGGGTTGGTCAAGCTCCAGTAGCTCATTGTTTTACGATTCTTATCAGATTTCAAATTCATAGAGAAATACTTGAATATTGTGTAAACATCAAGTTATTAAGTAGGTGTTCTCTAGTGTTAGATGATTTCAATATTCAATTGCCATCTATCATCATTTCACTCATTACAAATTCAATTGCATTAAACTTTTTTATTTATTTACTTATGTGGAGTCATCCTCAACTAAAATTGAAATTCCTTATAACTGTCTTGTTATGGTTGTCAATGTACGTTCAGTCTATGGAGAAATGATTCTCTAGTGTTACTATTTTTTAGTGTTATTACGAGTATGGTGATGGATTTCAGGGCGGTTCTTCTTCTAATAATAATAATAAAAATGTCGAGTGACCTGGCTGGCTCAGGTCTGGTGTCAAAGTTCTCAGGTCGCAACTGATCAATTTCAGGGCCTCTGACATGACCTAACGACTGCTTTTTAGGCAGCCGGGACCGACGGTTTAACGTGTTCATCCGAAACACGGGAGTGGCCCGAGATAAATATCTTGCCCGGGCTGGGATAAATCTTTATTCTAATAAAGAGCAGCAAAAATCTTTGAAAATATCCCAAAGAAGATTGAAAATCAGATACCAAATTAGTGTTAGATGGTTGCAATTTGTTGAATTGTGTAGAATGTTAATAAAATTGTTAATATGTTCATTGCCGGCCGGGTTGATCCAGTGGTAAAAGGAGCGTTACAAATTTCGGTCTGCACCACCTGGTTCGTGGGTTCGAATCCCTCCGATGGCATAGACGTTTGAACAAATCACCAACGCATTTCCCGCCATTACCCACGCACAAGCTAAAAGCTCATGTGAACACCATCAGCAATTGAAAAAAAAAACATTTAGTGTATTTTAGAGAGTACTCAGGTCTGAAGTCCATTTTTCATTAGTTTTGATAAAAAACAAATGCTAATTAACCAATTTAGTGCATGATTGAAACTGAAATTTCATTAAAGTAGGCTACCTAGTATAAAAAATGTAGAATTACTTTACTAATAAATATAAAATATTCCATTTACTAATACGACATAGTTATGAATTTGTTTTTATTTATGAAAACTCAGAAGTAGAAAATGTGTATTTTCAATTTACTAGAAGTAACAATTTGTTTCGCTGTGATGTGCTGGCGTCCTCAGACTGTTTTAGTTGTTTTATTATCAAATTATACCGATTTTGTAAAAGTGAAAATAAATTTTCTTCATAAATGAATGTCTTCACCTATAAGAGACAACCAGTCTTCAATATTGCTGTCGAAATATCTCGTTATTATGTAAGTTACTAAATGTTTTCTGCTATTTAATGTATTGTTCCTCTATATCGCTATTATAAATCACTTCATCGTGAGTCACTTACTTGAAAATGACATTATATAAGTCAAAACATGTCGTGAGAAATACAATAAAGTTGAAAAAATGTTTTCCTACAGTTACGTTGAAAAGTGGCCATTGCTGCACTGATTACAGAACGCAAAGAATCACTTTTCCGTTCTAGTGCGGGAAAAATTTTTCCTGCACTCCAGATTTGCAACATGGCAACGCAAAATAGTTAGTAGGTTATATGGAGCACCAGTGCAGCAAAATCAAAATTAAGTTGGTAACTGTGACTGTGGTGGGTTATAAGAATCTTAATGGGGTGGACAACAGTGGATGACAGCCACAGCACACACCACACAGCCGCCATTCAAAACACACTACATACTACATTCTATTTTATTTATTAATAATAAAATTACACAGATTTACATTTGATGGATTTCAGGCAATTTTACCCATAATTACCCACTTTTCATATTCAATGGTAACTGTAGGAAAAACTTAATGTGAAATACGTGCGCAAAGTTCCTCTGCTGCACTCAAGAAACCATTCCGCCCGAGCCGTAGGCTCGGGCGTAAACGTTTCTTTCGGTGCAGCAAACTGTCACTTTGCGCACTAGTTGCACAAATAACTATAGTCACTCACTTGAAAATTATAAGTTGAAACATGTCGTGAGGAATAAAATAAAGTTGAAAAAGGGTACTGTACTTTGATTTTTTTTATTTTCTACATAAATACGAGTAGCCCTTACCAAAAAGTGAATATCTCTTCATTTATATAATATTTAATCTTTTTTTGTCCATTGAATTAACTGAAATATGGGTGTCATTAGCTATCGACCGACTACAACGTGACGTTGGCTCGTAGCGAGTGCTCGGCGTGGTGTGACGTCACAGCGGGGCAACAGGTGTTCATTCTGTACGGTGCTCGCTGCAATGGTGATCTCCTCGTGCACAATGGATTCGTGCTCGCCGACAATGACTCGGACAGTGTGCAGCTCCGGCTGGGTGTGGCCAGGGGGGATCCGCTGCACAATGGCAAGGTAACAAAATTAATATGACAAGTGAAAATATTTTTTAAAGAATTTTACTAAATTATTAATATTAAACGAAAATCCAAATTAAATGCTGTAATTCACCCCGAAGACTTCTGCTACTGCAAATATTGACAACAGGGAAAACAGCTAGATGGAAATTCGATGAGCGCTACTATTAAAAAATTATTTGTCAGCCCGGGAATCGAACCCAGTACCTCCTAATTGCCGGTCAGGAATGCTTACCCTTACACCTTAATTTTACTAAAATTATGTAAGGGCCCCATTTCAATGCAATATTTGTAGTTGGCAATATATTGATTGTTCATTATTGTTGTATTGTAATTTTTAAAATTGATCTAAACTTGAACAATTATATGAGGGTTTTTGTGAAAGTTGCAATGTTTTCATGTGATTCGACAAATCAAGAACCGCTTCGCACTGAATTTAGTACAGATTTAACTATATGCAATTGAATAAACAATTACAATTCGATTGTTAAATTAAATTATACACAATACAATAAAACTTGAATTTTAAAAAAACACTTATGGAGTGAAAATGCACTTACATTGGTAGTGACGATCGTTTCGACCTGTTCACGATCATCATCAGACTGTAGGAATTTACTCTAATGTTATTAGATATTATCGGGTAGCCGTCTAGTTGTCACCCCGACTACTTGACACCTGGTCATTTTGGCCATAGGCGACTACTTGTACCCTCGTAAAAATATACCATTGCCGTCAAGTTGTCCCCCCGACTACTTGACACCTACTGGACCAAAGGTGCCAACTAGTCATGACCGTAAACGACAACTTGACACCTCGCACCCTCGCGTCAGGGTGTACCGCCGACTAGTTGTCACCTCCTTAGAAAGGAGACAAGTAGACGGGGATGGCTCACGTCTACATGACACCTTGCACGCTGGCGTCAAGGTGTCACCCTGACCACTTGTCACCTACAGAGTTGGCACAACTTACACCCCCGCGGCGTAGGAAGGAGGGATCAAACAATTTTTATTACTGGTTATGATGTAGAATTGAATTTTAAGCAGTTTTGGTTCAGTAACATTTTCCCGTCAAACGCACGGTTCGGGAGATATTCGCAGTCTTTGCTATTTTTAGGATATCTATATTATTATATTATCTAATGTTATTAGAGTAAATTCCTACTGTCTGATGATGACCAACAACAGGTCGAAACGATCGTCACTACCAATGTAAGTACAAAGTCAAATTTTAATAGTGAAAAAGTATGGATATGCAACAGAGCAAAACAATAGTAAATTGTATCTGATTCTACAATTATTTTATACAAGACTTGTACACAATCCAATTTATTATTCAAAATTATTTCAACCATTTCAGCACCTACTTATTACATCAGTATCTATGACGTATTCATTCTAGTTGTGTGGCCTGATATTATAATTAGTTGCTCCATTTTTACTCAATTGACCGTCTAGGAACCGCTCAAGGGTCTACTGGTAACCCTAAATAATTATTAGACATTTTTGCATCATCAACATAATAAATGATACTAATCTACAGTAACGTGTTGGTAAAGTTAGTATGATTGCATTTATTACACTGTGTTTCATTCGGTGTTTAAACCAAAGTATCTATAGAATAGAATTGAATATTCTAAGTTTCTATCTCCGAGATGGTACATAAATGAGCCTTAGATTTTTCTTTTCACTTTTCTTGCCCTTTTACCATAGGCATAGGTGTATCATAGGAAAGTATTGCTTTTCAAAAAAATTAAGGTACCCCAATTTCAAGTTTTCTATACGTTTCAAGGTCCCCTGAGTCCAAAAACATGATTTTTTTAAGGTTTATGTCATATCAAGGTTTGGTTTATGTTCTTTTAGGGTTTATGTAATCCCAAGTATACTCCATATCCTTCTGTATTCGAATTTGTTTGTCTTGTCAAATCATAACCTCTTTTGGACTAATGCTCTATCAAAATTCGAGAATTGAGGCCTGCTTTTTTTATTATTCCAAATCATTTTATGATTATGAGTTTTTGTCTCTGTTGAATAAATAAACAAAATTGTTTGTCAGATTAATTTGATTCGATTTTTCAGGTGCAGCTATTGACGAAGCTGCGTCTGCCGCACGCTGCCGAGTTTGCACTGCGCAGTGGAGCCACTCCAGTCGATGAACAGCTGCTGGCCTTCCTCAGGGTGTTCAGCATGGGCAAAGGTATCATTACCGCCTCCTTACCCACGCACAAGTCTAGTGCTCATGTGGGCATCACTCTGCAACTGTCAGCATTAACTGGGTCAAATAAGCTACCTATTTACCAGATACTTGACGAACTGAGAACTGGACGTACTGAAGTTGCCTGCCCGGGCTAGTTCTCGATCAACTGAAATCTTGATGAAATGGATGTCACCCAAAGCATTTATGTTAAAAGGAATGCTGGCTGTTTGTTGTGAACTCAACTCAAATAATCTATATATATTCATTGAAATTAATACTAAATTATTGAATTAATTGATAAAACTGTATTCCATGTCTCATGATCATCCGCCTCAGTACCCACGCACAAGTCTAGTGCTCATGTGGGCATCACCCTTGGAATAAAATGACAGACATATATACTCGTACATCTCTAAAAACAATTACAGTAGAACTCCAATCATCCGAATCAAGGGGGACCGGGAACCATTCGGATAATCAAATATTCGTATAATCGGAGTTTTTTTTTTAAATTGCCATTGGAGAGAAAAAAAAGCTACGTTTTGATATTGCACTATTTTTTTATTGAACTAAATGAAAGAAACATGATATTTTCACATGTTTTGAATATAAATAAAATGTATTTATGTACAAAGGAAGGACAATAGTGAGCGAACGCGCAAACACTGGCATCGCAGGGGGAAGAATTATAGCGCACTTAGTCTTTTTTGGACAATTTTTTTTCTGAAAGTGATTCGGATAATCTAATAGTCGGAGTTCGGATAATTGGAGCTCTACTGTATTACAATTATTATTGTTAGAGAAAATAAGAAAAGATAAACAACATAAAATCGAAGTCACAAAAATCTTACGTCACAAAAATTCGTTTGAAGCCTTTTGCCGATGACAAAAAATGTCTGTACAGACATGTCTGACAAACTTGTATCGTGAGTGGTCTGTCTAAAGCTCATGTGGGGATCATCCTCAGCTAAAAAAACTCCTTTTTATTATTATTTTCATTTAATCCACCTTCCTTCTTCCTTTTTTTTGAAAGGAAGTTATGAGCAAAAATTCATTGGAATCGCAGAATATTTAAATCACAGTGTTTTGATTGTAAAATTATTATCTTCTCTCTCTCTTGAAAGGATATCAGCAAAAATCATTGAATCGTACATTATTTTAAACGAAGTATTCCGATTGTAAAATTGAGTTCTTCCTTTCTTGAAAGTATATCAGCAAAAATTCATTGAAATCGTTTATCGCACAATATTTCAAACACAGTATATTGATTGTAAAATGGTATTTTTGTTTCAGAGCAACTCACTCATTGGCTGAATAAAGAGCAATGCACTGACCTGTTATATGCAGACTGTGCACTTGACACTGAGGTCGAAACGAAAATGTGGAACTTCCTTCAAACACGGATAAATCTACTATTGCTAGCGTATCCCACTAAATATGAGGTATGTCAAAGAAAATGAAGTTCTCATTATTTATAGAAACAAAAACATATTTTTTTATTTCCCGAAATCAAAGAAATATTATGTCCAACAGTGAGATTGACGTTTTCATAGGAGAGCATACTGGTCCTTGATAGTGGATAGAGTCATACTTGTGTGGTCAGTGTAAATGATAGGACGGCATTTTTGCTGAGTTTCTTTTTCCACCGCCTCCTACAGTAGCCTAGATAGTTGTGATACAATTCATACCGGTTTATATTATCTATTATTAACTGTCCACTTTCTTCTTAATAAATTAGATCGAATTTTACAGTGAATAAATTACTGTAGAATTGTCTTCTTGATGTATTATTATTCTATCTCAAATATATTTTATCCATCAATAAATCTATCTTAACGTAATTTAATACGGTAATAAAGTTTCTTAATAATTGAGATTAAATACACTGATAGCTCATTATTTTTCTACATATCCTACAAACAATTTGGCAACGGTGAAAAGGATGGAATTATCTGCTTTGTCTAATGACAGACAAGGATAGCAGCATACCAATGTTTATCAGATGATGATATTAAAATGTGAATCTTACTAGGCCTATAGTAATCTAATTTTGAAGTAGCCAGGAATTTCTATTTAAAGGAAGATGCAATATAAAAAGTTTTAATGTTGACTACGTTCAAATATTTGTGTGATTATCAATTGTTTATTAAATTTCTGGTCATTTGTAATTTATTGTTTAAATTACTTGAAAATGTGAATTTTATTGACAAACTTTGTGTCTTCTTTCCCATTTACTGTAGTCGTTTACTGTTTGTCATCCTATCATATTATTATTCTACTGTAGACATCCGACTCTTATTTATTCTAAACTATATTATTATATTCACTCATACTATTTATCTCTATCATATTATTTATATTCACTTTATTTTAATCATCTCATTTATTTCACATTACTGTAATAATATTAGTATCAGTTCGTAATGAAAAGTGAAATTGAAAAAGTTGGAATGTAGAATTTATATGCATTACTATGATTCATCTTCGAAAAATCCTGTTATTTGAAACATGTTTTATTTTCTATTTTCAGGAGGATAAGAAGATTTTAGAGGAGGATAAGTGCCTTACAGAATGTCAGAGACTAGCCATCATGCTCAGACTGTCTGAGAAACAAGTTCTCAATTCAGCTTTGGATTTTGTTAAACTTTTCCTAAATCCACAAACTGTCAAGACTATTGTTGCACCCGGAGAATGAAGAAGACGAAGAATAGAATGAGATGGAAAAAGAAGATGAAAAAATATTGGAAAAAAGATTAGATAAAGAGAGAATGAGAAGAAAAAGAAAGTCGATGTATCGCAGTATTTACTATTACTCGGTTCAATATTAATTATTTTTCTATTTTTGAAGGATTTATTGTAGTCGAATTGAATAGAACAAATGAGTTTCTATTTTCAAGTACATTAACAATTCAATCAAATACAAAAATAACTATGGTTAATTAAACGAAACTTTTGTATTCGGAATTGCATGTTTGGATGTTGGAGTTTGGATACTTTTTCTCTCGAAAGGTTGCTAAATACTTCTAAGTCCCTTGGCTTGGAAATGTATTGTATTTTCAATAATATTTTATTATTTAGATTTGCTTTTCAAACCAAGATTTGGCTTATAAGTTTTGTGATTAAGATCTTGCACTTCTAGTCAATAAGAGAACTGCTATAAATATGTATGGAATCAGTATTCAAGAATTGAGTTTAAAGTGAATACCTACCATTATTTTTCGCCTATGGTACTAATCAAGAAGCTACTTTACTAATATTATGTAAGGTTTTCTCATTATTCACGTTTTGTTTTTTAAAATATCGTTGAATCTTCCTAAACCTAAACTAGGTATTAATACGTATAATGATCGAATCTTTCCATTTTAAATATCACATGAAAATTTTATTCCTAGATTGATTAATTGATCTTCTAAGAGTTGGTTTTCCTCAAAATAATTTCTAGCTAAATTTCAATATATTGAATGTTATTGACTTATTTAGTTTAAGAATATTAACAATTCTGTTCCCATAGATTTTATTTTTTACAATAAACGCACAACTTGAAAGTTGGGATTATATTGTCATAAACTTATATGAACGATGTTTTTTACTATAGCTATTCTATGTTGTTTTCACGGGTTGAACTCAAAGTTTGAATACTAATAACACTATTGAAATGAGAGTTTTCCTGTATAACTTCCTCTTTTATAGAATTACTCCAATGCAAAATTGTCAAGAAGTATAATAGGCCTATTTCGTGACTTTTTTCGAGTTTTCATAACTTTACTATAGTATAATAATGCTGATCTGCTTACAATCTATTTCACTGTTACATTTTATGATTTGAATGTTTTATAGTAGGCCTAATTGAATATGTCAACAAAGTAATAGTTTCCTATTCATCGAACTTGAAGTAGGTGAATATTATTGAATCATCGTGATCATCATAATCAAAATCCTTAAACTTATAAAATTAATACATTCTGATTAATGTATTTTATTCATGTTATAAATAGTAAAATTTGTGTATATTTTGTGTTCTGCTAACAAAAAATAGTTGTTCTATATTTTATTGCTCTAATTTGGTTTATTGACAATAAAAATCTCATTGTTTTTGTGGTTGGATTATTTCATATTTTACCTTTTTCAATGGGTATTTTGATTTTCATCCGATATAGATTTTATAAAGGTTTCAATACATTTCACATTGATGGGAAATATTTTCCTCTGGAAGGCTGTACGGTAACTGTTATTGTCACTGTGTACGGTACAGTATGGTATCCAAATCTTTCACTTGCGTAGAAAATTTGTTGAATCAATTTAATAATGTGAATAAGTTTCAATAATGTATTTTCGATAAAAAAATTGAGAAAAAGTAGTCTGCACGGTAAGCGCAATGTACCTAGAATATATTTTAGGTACATGGGTACCTAAAAAAAAATATAGAAAAAAATATAGTGAGGTCCACGTTATAATGACAGTGGATGAAGATAGAAAAATAGTGATGCCGATTCTCTGAATTAATTAATTATATTTCTACACTGTCGAAAACATAATTGGCATCGTTTTGGACCTAGAAATGGATAGTACCACCGGATTTGTCGAATGATAGACAAGGATAGCAAAACCAAAGTTGATCAAATACTGTCATTATAACGTGGACCTCACTATAGAAATTTTGATGTTGCTATTATTGTCCAATCATTCGACAAAGCTTTTGCTATCCTGCTCTAGCTGTGCAACGTTGCCAGATCGTTTTTCAACAATGAATAATCAATAATTATAATTAACTAACAAAAATCTCAAATATGAACATTTATTTATTTTCACCCTACTCAATTGAAAAAGACATCAATAAACACTACTTATTCTTTTGAAATTTTCTGTAATAAAATACCTACTTGATTACATATTCTAAACCAGAATAAACAGTTAATATTGATACCGGTATCAGCTATCATCTATACAAGAAGACATGAACTATTACTTTTTTCTCTTGTAAAAAGCAGAAGGCAGTGGTAAGGCAGAGAATCGGCAACAATCTACTCTTTTTCTTATTATAATGTGGACCTCACGATACACATTAGATTATTATATCCTCTTCGAAATGAGTACCGTATTGTCACTTAAGTTGAATATTGTTAATATGTATTAGCAATTAAAGTTTATTCGTTGCTTTAATTGTGATAAAATCATTAAAAAAATGGGGACTCGCACAGCAAAAAATTTAAAAAAGAAATCAATTCTCGGTTCTCCATGGATTTGAATTCTCCCGCTTTTTCTGTAAATAATGATGTATAACATTCTATTGTAAGAGTAGTATTTCCATTGGAAAAAATATATTTTATCAGACGCTACACACTCTTTTAGTCATTTTTCTGACAGCCGATTCATGAGGAACTGATTCATGGTCTATGTCAAAAACAAGTGATACTTGGTGCAAATATATAAAAGCACAAGCTAATAAACAGGCTTATGATCACAGCAAGCACTCTCATCTACCTCCTGTTGTGATGAAAGCAATAAAACCAATATACCAGGATTTGTCCAACCCACTCCTTCTACAAAAATGCTTGCATGGTAGAACGCAAAATGCAAATGAATCTTTGAACAGCTTGATTTGGACAAGGATACCAAAAAATGTATTTGTACATCGAAAAACATTGGAATTTGGTGTATATGAAGCAGTAACCTCATTCAACTTGGGGAATATTACAAAGTGTTTAGTTTTGGAGAAGATTGGACTAGAACCAGGACTCAATTGTGTATCAGCTTTGAAGAAAAGTGATGAGCAAAGAATAAAATCCGCTGAAAGGAGTATCCAGGAAATTTACAAAAGATGTAGGCAGCATTCCCAAACAGCAAGGAAGGCACTGGAGGACCAGTATGAAGAGCAGGAAGACCCAGATGACCCAGCCTATGGTGCCGGTATGCACTCAAGGAGCGCGCCGCGCCGATCAACGTAGGAGAACTTCAAAGTCATTTTCCCATAAAACAGAAATTTTCAGCTTCAGGTACACTTTTCTCAGCAACCAGTCAAGATATCTTGATAATTTTTTTTCACTTATTCCTCACACTGGATTCAACTTTGCTATGAAGTTGAAATTTTTATAATTCATCACCTTGATTTATATTAAAAAAAATTATTGCAAAAAAATGAAAAATTTTCATCATGTTGAAAAAAATTCATAATTTTTTTTCTTGACAATAAGAAAAATTAAAACACATAGCTACATGCAGAAAGGTATAATAAACAGAATAAGACTAAATTCATAGAGATATCATTGATAGTTTTTAAGAAAAGTGTACCTAAAAATCGGGGAAATAACATTACAGGTATAGGCCCATGCGAGTCCCCTTTTAGTACGGCCGTGAAAAGTCGTGTTGACATTTTCTTGGTTGGAAGAAAATTCAAATTTAGCTCCATTTGCAATCAGCTGGTGTTAGTTCTAATTCTGCTCACCAGAAGCAGCACTTTCAGAAAAATGAAAATAATTACAAAGGGATTTATTTATTCAGGAACTCGTAACTCGTCTGACCGACGCCATAAAACCTTCGGAATTATTATAAGATATTTTGTGAATAGACATAATTTATAATTTAGAATCATTATGATCAGTTTCAGTTTTAAATGACGGAAATTACATGGAATATTTTCCAGTCAGGAACTTGATGATTCAGTTTTTGTCCAATTGATGTTTCAATGATATCTAGTGTTGCTGTTCCGGTAAGTTTATACTAATGTTAACTATTTGAATTTCCTTTTATTCTACATTATTTCTGTAAAATACCATTTTTAATAATTAATAATACATCAATTATCTTTTCTATTGCCTTTGTCAACTTAGTTAATACGACATTTAATTAGTGAGTTCTTTTGTTTGTTGGGTTAGGTTTGGCAATCTACCAAATTTTATTTTTATCTATAAAAGAAGTGTCATTAATGTTTATACTTGAAATAAGTGTTTAAAAAATGAATTAAATTATCTTTCAGATCTATTTTTGCGTAAAAATCTTGACAATTTTACTGAAATGCATTTTAGTAAATTAGTGAAGTAATTGCTATTTTGGAACAGTTTGGTGCCACCCGAAAATTACTTAGCCAATAATTGTTTAAGGTATTTTAATAATTTCTGATAAACTGTCTACATTTTTCGAAGTATCTCAACAATCATTGTAGATATTTACATGGTACCGGTTGCTTGCATTGGCCTCCAAATCAACATTACTATCTACTATTTTAAAACATATTAGGTCTATAGCCATCAAATATCAATAAGTCAATGGTTGTGATATTTAGTTGATTTCTGGGACATCTTATGAAATGTGTTTAAATGTCCACATTTAAAAACTACTTATGTCTATAACCATTCAAGATTTCAACTTGCATTAGACTCCAAATTCAATTTTACATATGGCTCTACTGATTTAGAAAATGTTTTAGACATGTAAAAATTATTAAGTCAGTGGTTGGGATATCACAATAATATCTGAGGTACTCATTCCATGAAATTTACTATCTTAATAATCATTGAAGACATGAACTTGGGTTTGGCTGCATGTACTGAACTTCAAACTAAATTTTACTTAAGACTTGATCATTTTAGAACATTCTTACATATTCATCTTTAATTTTGTTTGCAGAATACACCGATTCAAGATGATGTGGCACGAGGCTCGGAAGCAGGAGAAGAAGATTCGTGGGATGCTGGTTGATTATAAGAAAAGAGCCGAGCGAAGGAGAGATTACTATGAAAAAATTGTAAGTTCAAAATATCTATCAGAAGTTACGTTTCCAATTTAGCATAGAATGGATTAACTTCTGCCTTCATTATAATGTTAGTTAACATTCTTCATGTTCATTAAGGTAGGCCTTTTCGGTTTTCTTTTATTTAAAATTGTTTTTTCTAAAACTATTTTTTTTTGCAGAAAGCTGATCCCACCCAATTTCTCCAACTTCATGGCCGACCTGTTAAGGTTAGCTTGGACCCACAGGTTGCCATTGCTGCCGAAGTCAATATGTAAGTTTCTTTCTCACTCAATTTATTTCACAGTTTTCTTCAATATTATTCCTTTTTTTAGTCTTATTCTCAGTTTATATCTATTTATTTTTTTATAACACTGGAGAAGGCATTCTAAATGGGGTTTCACACTAAAGCTGGGCAGGGCCGAGCCGAGCGGAATCCGCTTGCGCGCTAACTATGCAGGATTTAGTCGAGAGCATTCAAATCAATGCCGGGCGATGCCGAGCGGTGCTGGGCCGAGCCGAGCGGATTTCTGCAGTCGGCTTGAAGGCCGACTCGAGCGTTTTCGGCCAAGTGGATTCTGCCTTCTTTCAGTTTAGTTCGATCTTTCCACGTAGTGAGTTGCGCAGTATTTTGTATTTTTAACTAAAACATGTCTTAAAAAGGGATTCGGCAATCGGCTTCAGTGCGGACGCACCCAGATTCCGCTCGGCATCGCATTGCTGCGCCCGGCTCGGGCCGGCCTGGCCCAGCTTGGTGTGAAATCCGAATCCGCCTAATTCGGAATAAATGGTTAATATACTATGATTCGAGTGGGAGGTCAAGTAGTTTATCTCAAGGCACAAACTGAAATAATCTTTTAAAACGAACTACCCACTGTTGAACAAGGACATCACTGATGTCCCATCCCACTGGTACCCAGCCTGGTAAACTAGTGTGATGGAAACCAAATGGATGTTTTCAAAATCAGAATTGTCAACTGATTGGCTAATTCTCAGTCAATCGGAGGGTAAAACCATATTGAGCATTTTTCAGGCATCAACCCAATCAGCCAATCGGACTGCTTCTTCCTACCTTGCTTCCTGGCTCAAAAACGCATGAAAACCCGCTTAATATGGACTGGCTCTTATTCTGAGGGTCGGCCACAATCGGTCAGTGTGAAAATAGCCATTGATTCTCCTGTATTGATGACCTTGATTCTTTGACGTTCTTACCTCTGAAAATCAAGGTCTAAACTTGTGGGTTTAAAATAAATTTTAGTAGCCTATTTGCGAAACACCGCCGCCTTAGAGTGACTAACTTTTATAATATATAATATATAATTTTCATGTGTTATATGGATGGATAATTAACGTTTGAGACTCTATCACTTATTGTATTATTTTTGTTTAGTATTATCCTTAATTTTGAAGTAAATTAATATCATTTATTCTTACTTACTATAGAGTATCAAGTATACTTTCTTTTAATTTGAATTTAGTTTTATGATTTGAAGTTTTTGAGTTTTCTTTTTTTCCAATTTCCATTAACAATAAACCCGCCCCCTGTGGGTTGGGGGAGCTTTGAGTCGATCATCGTACTCAAGAATGTGTTGAAAACCAGAATTCACCCACAGTATCCATGCTTGTCGTAGGAGGCGACTAAAGTGGACCTCAAGGCAACTCCATAAGTTGCCTTGCCTTCAAACCCACGGGATCTGCCCCATCAGGGCAGTTTCGGAGGGGAAAAAAGGAAAACCCAAGAAACCAGAGATGGGCGAAACTCCAGGCACAAATGTGTGTCAAGAGGCTAAGTCGAGGGTGGCCGGGCGCCGGGCCGCCCTAGAGGCAGTTTGGCGTCCCCTCTCTCAGCGGAAGGACCTACAAAAAGGCCATGAGTGGAACTCACATAGGTCACGAGTTTGTGGGTGGAGAGGCCAAAACTCACCACTGCTCAAAGAAGGGCGGCCATTCAGGTAAAACTTCTTGGGAGAGGTGAGGCCTTTGACCCTGCAGAGTTTCGGAGGGGCAAAAAACCAAAAGACCAGAGATGGGTGAAACTCCAGGCACAAATGTGGGTACCAATTGTTAGCGGTACCAATTTTGTAATGCTTGATTGATTGAATACATATACCTATTCCCTGTTTCCAGGATGCCGTGGCAAGGCAACCGTGACATAATGATTGACAGATTCGACGTGCGCGCGCATCTGGATTACATCCCCGACGTGAGGCATGATGACGACTCGGGTGATGGCGCCTCCATGGAGGACAGACTGATCAACTATGAACGCTATCGCATTCTTGTGCAGAACGACTTTCTCGGTGGTGAGTAGAGAATTTGAACGAGAGCAGCGAAGTCCTACTTTTAACTTGAGGCTCAAGTCGCGTTGTATGTATGGCTCAAGTTGTGTGTATGTTCAACGATAATTTTTAAATACTTTCATCAATCAACTCCAACACTAACGCCCGGTTTCATGAAATCCTGTCGAATTTTAATCCTAATTTAATGTCTTGAGAACCAATCAGACAAGGTTTTTTGCATTGAAGGCCTTCACGATTGATTCTTGTGGCGTTTGATCCCGGTTAAGATTTTTTGTTTTTGTGCAACTGAATTATATTCTTTGAACCATCACTCAGTTCGTCGGTCAACCAAATTAACTCACTACTTTGTCTTTTTTGAGGATATAACAGGATAGCGTTGAAAGTGTATAAGAAAAAATGTGTACCAATTTATCATTACAAATCACAATTGATATCAGCTGGATTATTAATTGCTTGTGCTCGTAGTTTGAATAGAAGGCCCGTATGCAGATACTCGGTTTAAACTGAGAAATGTCAGCTGTTCGTTCAAACCCCGTATGAAACACATGATAAATGCAACCATATCTACTAGTAAACGTGGTTTAACGTTAAACGTAATGTTAGCATATGGCCATTAGCTAGTCAAGCACATGTCCTAATTGTTTCTATTCACCCGGCCCATCGAATCAAGGTGCTAATTGAACTTTCAACTCAATACAAGTTGATTTTTTTCTCTCGACTTCCCTAAGCTTTCATAAGAACAGCTAAAAAAAATGTCAGTGGCATTTTGAACGAGTTCTCCAGCCCGGAGACACACTAGTATTCAGTTGAGAAATCGGAAGCAAATTTGAAAACAAATTATTATAATTTTGATATTTTCTCTTGTTTTCGTACTCGATTAGTTTAGTCGAATATAGATTTTGGTGTAATAAGATATGGACTGTAAATATATTGTAATAATTCTATGCAAATCCAAGAATCAAATCCATTTGAACACAATCATGCATTATTTTCAAGATCGTAAAGGTCTCTTCACACTTATACTCTGTACAGAATTACTTCTTACTTTGGATGGACATGCGCAGCAGAGAAACCATACAGCGGAAGGGATACTGAGGCGCGATGTTGCCGTTTTGAAGCGGCCAGCGTTCTCCAACTTCTAGTGACTGTTCATGTGCTCAAATCAAATCAGTCACATACAATAAATACATATTCAAAACATAATAAAAGAAAATACTTAATTTTATAATCAAAAGTATAAAATAATTAAAATAAAAATCAAGCATAAATAATACCAAAGTCATAATTAGATACTTCTCAATGGTAATCCGGCATCACCAGCAAAAGGATCATGCTACACATGCCAAGTTTCCTGTCTGAAAGGGGTCAGACGACTGGCAAATTGGCAACTGCTCTTCTACCTATCACTATTAATCACTGTAATTGGCTGATCTTCCATTTCTCTGCGCTGCATATTCCTCCAAGTCTGAAGTGAATTTGTACGGACTATAGCTACTGTACTCAGAAATACATCTTCGGATGAGGTAGCCGTCCTTTACGTCCTATCTCCCAATATTGATACCTACGCTACGTTGCTGTGAACGGGACAGATTCGTAGCTTGGATTTAACATTGGGAGATTGATCTAATTCAGTGCAGCGTAGCTAAGTCTGAAGAGACTATCCTAACGGAAAGATTATTTGAAACTAACCAAAATGATTGATTAGTTACTATTTAATGTTTTGTCAACAGTTCAGGAAGAAAAGTTCCTACGCCAGATCTACCTGGAAGAACAGTTCGGTCCGGTGATGAAACCCGAATTACCGCCGGGCGTCGACACCAAACCGAAAAAAGGTGCCGGCGTCGCCATTGGCTACAACTACGACGAACCGGGTGAGGTTGGCAGCACTGCAGCAGGATTGAGCCAAGATGGCGTCGGCGCAGTGGATGGCAGCCCTGTTTTGGCGGGAATCGAGTTGGCGGCCGCCCAAGAGAAGAACGGAAGTGATGGTGAGGGGGGTGGTGAGGATGGAGATGATGATGATGATGACGACGATGATGATAGTGATGAGGATGTGGATTTTGGTGAGTTGCTGCTCTGATTATCCGATACATATTTTATTATGTGATGCTAATCTCTCACATTATCAATATTGTACGAATTTCCATACTACTATCGATTCGATTGATTGGAACATTATTGTCTGATGTTGATATGCATTCCATTCTCAATTATTGTTCAGTTCTAACTACTATCGACTCAACAAATAAGATTTTCTTCTCTCATTAGACAATCTAACTAGTTTTTTTTTCACTTTTTGTGTAGTTGAGAAGTTGATATTGTGGTAATTATTCATATTAAATAAAAAGACTAAGAAATCGTCAAATACCACAGTTTTTATTGTTAGTTAGAAAGACCGGTTTCGGTTGTTACACCATAGTCACAAAGCTGATAAAACTCATAGTTTATCAGAGAGAGACATTGGTGTCACAACCGAAACCGGTCTTTCTAACTAACAATAAAATCTGTGGTTTTTGACAATTTCTTAATCTTTTTATTTAATTCTAGCTAGGAATAGTTGTGTGAAGTTATAATAATTGTGTATTATTCTATTTGACTCTTTCCCAATCATTCATATTATTTGTTTATTATTCAATGTAAAATTGAATGAATTATTGTTTGAATATATCGGGAATTAAAATAAGATTCATTTAATCTAGTGTTATTTATAATACAAGGTTATTCATTCGTTCATTGCTGTATTGTGTAAAAGTATAATGAAATACGGCGCATTTCCTCTCATATTTGGTACGAATTTAAGATCATTTTCCGTGTTTGTGAGGAAATATGTTCAATTAGATCCACTCCTTCCATTATGTCTCATTTCTAGAATACAATAGCCCTACAAACTTTTCAATCGTACTGTTATTCTTGATTGTTTTAAACTCTTTGTAATCACATTCGTTAATTAACTTTTTGTATAACTATTTTATCTATTTGTAACCTAAATATTGTGGTTAGATTTAACCTAAATGATGTTTAGTTTAATAGTGATGTTTGTAACCTAAATAGTGGTTTTTATTTGTAAACCATTGTGGTTAGATTTGTGAATGGACGCCACTTCTCACTTCATTATTCTTGTTGGTGAAAAATATTTTCAATAAGATTCACTCCTTTCATGTTGTCTCATATTTAGAATAGGCCTACAATACATTCTTCAATATCTTTAACTTTGGAATCAAATTTGTTAATTAACGAATACGGAATAACGGTTGATTGTTTCAATGAATGTTTTCTTAATATTTAAACTTTGGAATCAAATTCGTTAATTAACGAAATGGTTGATTTTTGAATCTGTGTTTGCTTAGACTTGTGCGTGGACGTGTCGAAGATCGGCAACCAGCAGGCGCGCGAGATGAATGTGTGCGCACACGTGTATGGCATGCAAAGCAACGACTTCTTCAGCTTCCTCACCAACGACATCGAGGAGGCAGAGAACCTCCGGCTGGCCAGGGAGCGCGAGGAGGAGAAGGCCATGTATTCGGTTAGTATTTATACTCTTATTATACATAGTGTTCCACTGAAGGTGTAACAGTCGAATACCATATATTCTACATGAAATTTGCAACAAATTATGTCGAGTAAAATTTTCTTATATCGACCTTAGTTTTTGAGATGTATAGATTTTTTGATGTTTTTGAAAAAACGTCAATAACTAGAAAACTATCAGTCAAAATCTAATTCTAAGAATACGGTTGGAAAGAGGAAGAAATTTCCAATAAGATTCATATAATCTGTTAATTTGATGGACGTTTATAAACTTTTTATGAGAGCTCAAAGTTGAAAAAGTACATTCGTCGAGTTCAAAGCCTAATTTTAAACAGTTTGAACGCTCATAAAAAGTCCATAAATTATGGTGCTATGATGTGTTTCAAGAGATTAAATGATAAGTTAGTTGATAATGTGATAAAGATAAGTTTTACTGTAGAAACATTATCTATTTTTTTGAAAATGTTATTCATTATCGAAATTTCGGCATGGAATAGTTTTGGGCCAAGCCTGTTCCTTCCTTATCATATTTATATGACTTGTGATAGCGATTTTGGCTACTGTTACCGTGCACTCTTAAAGGATCTTCAAGTTGGCCAATCCTCATTCAATCCTAGCAGACATTTCCGTCATGACTTTGCTATAATGTCAAACGGGAGACAACCACTCGGACGACGAAGCGTTCGGTCGACGTTGTAAACAAACCATATTATAGCTAATCCATGACGTAGGCAGCTCTCAGCGCCTATTTTGTTATTTTTTTAGCCTTTTTCAAGTGCATTTTTATCAATTTTTAATATTATAAGAAACACTTTTTCATAAAGCTTCATTATGCCGTGTTTTTGATGAAGTTAATTCACCTTTTGAATTGGCTTTGCTTAAAATGCCTAGTGATGACGTATAATACCTTTGTTTACAAAGTCGACCGAGTGGTTTGTCGTAGTAGTGGGTACCCACCATGTCAAACTGAGCATGTGCCCCAAACATATAAAGCGTGCATTTCCATAAAGTTATAATTTTCAAATTGAATATTTTCCAGGAAGACTCTTTGGCCCATGCAATGTCATGTCCAGCCACAAACGTTATATTATTTTTCGCCGGACATTTTCAACTGTAAAGTCGTTGATTTGTGATTTGTAATGATGAATTTTTAAAACTGTTTTTTATGCATTTTTAATTTTTTATGCATGTTATCTGGAGATGGCTTCAAAAAGTACCAAGGAGTCGGTAAATTTCGTTGACCAACAAACTTGATCTGTGGTTCAAAGATAAATTTTGAAAATTTGAAGTTGATCGTTAAAGAATTCAAAAGTAAAACTCACAAACGGACGAGTCGTCCCAAGTCAAAAGTAGGAATTTGGTGTGCTTGTTCCAAACAACTACAGGAGCTGTGGAAAATATCTTAGAAGTGTCACAATTTACGTACCAGCTATTTCCCCATATACTGTAACTTATCTTGTTCTAGCTAACATTTTCTCACTATACATAATTGAACTCCTTTCGTAAATTTGTTCTTGATTGTGTTTTTCTATTGTTTTTAGGGTCGTAAAGCGAGACGTGAGAGAAGAGCATACAGAGATAAGAAACTGGCAGGCAGAAAAATAAGCCCACCTAGGTAAAATAGTCTCAATTTAATTGAATACTGAATATAATCTTTACATAGTTCACTTATTGAACTATGAAGGTCCATATTGGCCTTCTTTGACATTTCTGGTCGTTGAATATCAGGGGCCTGTTTCACAAAGGTACAAGTAGGTTACAAGTCTTGTTGCCAACCATGGTTTTGGAGAACAGCTGATTACAAGCGTTTTACAAAAGCTGAATTGTAAACTTGTAGCTACAATGGATTTACAAGTTTACAAGTGATTTGCTTGTTACGAACAAGTGATTTTGCCTGTTTCACAAAGATTTTCATTGTAGCCAACAATTTTTGTCAAAATTACTTGTTCGTAACTATGACATTTTTACCGAAGTGAAAAGCTATGTAAAGGTTTTACAAGTGATTATTAAAAATATTCAATGATCATTTCTAATATTTAAAAATGCCCTATATCCCTCTATAATTCATTATTTTGGAAATATATGCATTGGGATATTAAATTTAATAAATCTCCAAAATAGTCATTAATGTGTTACCTCTTAGGCTATGTGTACTATAGTATATATACACAGTATATATAGTATACATTATATAATTATAGTACATAAACTATTTATACACACAGTACAAACTGTGTAGGTTACAAATTCAGCAATCAATGAAGTAGAAAACATTATATGTAATGTACATAAAACATTATATTGCTTTCAAAGTAATTATTAAAAAGTACAAGTAACATGTTTAAAGCATGAAAAAAGGAATTTATCATTAAAATAGGTTATGTTTACTATTGGAGTATTTGTAAAATTGTAAACTTGTAGATCATAAATTTTTGTGAAACGTGAGTACTTGTAAACATGTACTAAAACTACTTGTCCGTAACCATGGTTGGTAACAATGCTTGTACCTTTGTGAAATTGTCCCCGCCTGGAATGAGTCCATTTAGTTTCTATCATAATGAACCATTTGTAGTATGTACGATTCAAATGGTAATATTGATAACCGATAAAGATTCGCTTTTCAATCTAGTATTCATTGAATAATTCAATTAAATAGAATAAATAGTACCATTTTTATCTACTTTCTTTCAGATATGACTAGTTTCGGCCAGTTGTGCCATTATCACGGTAAAATGAATTGAAAATATTGAGCATTCATCGAATAGTATTCACATAAATTTTGGAGTAACAACTTGTATTGTGTTGGGTTGTTATTAAATAAATGTAATTCGAATTTTTGTTTTGTTACAGCTATGCTTCTAGACAAAGTCCGACCTATTTCGCATATCGAGAGTCAAAATCGAATTCTCCGTCGAAGTCGAAATCCCGTTCACCCTCTCCTTCCAACACGGGCCAAGTGACCTACATCACAAGTTTTGGTGGCGATGAAGCCACGCCCACAGAAACTCCCAAACTAAGGTAAAAAAGTTCCTATTGAGCTATTGACTAGAACAATTACCGTCATCCGTTTTTATGACGTCAGAAGAGTCTTCATGGAGTACCCTGCTGGATTTTGTGCATGCTGGTAACAAATTGATTAAAAAAGAGTTTGAGGGCTGAAGTTTCATGAGATCTAAGTCGTGTTGAAGTTTATAAAAGTAGTTACTTAATAAACGTTCAGAGATATGAGGTTCTAGAAAAGCAGACAATTAAGGTCTAATTCATTTATCGTGTACGGTAGTGTTTTATGCAGGAATTATCAATACCATATATCAGATTAATTTATCTTACTTTCGGCAAATAGTGTTTAATGAAAGTTTATTTTGGACTTATAAAGTTTTAGCATAGAGAAACAATAGCGTAATAGATATCCCATGGTCTAATGAGTTTATGTCACAATTTTTACTGTTATCTCAAGCCGATTACTGTCGATTTGTACTGTTTTATTGGGGTGAGTGTGTTTGAACGGCACAATATGAGAGACTACCAGTGTAACGCAGCTTCAAGGGAAAGAACTACGTGGACTATCGGCTTGAGATAACAGTAATAGTTACGACATAAACTCCCTATACCATGGGATATCTACTTACGCTATTTTTTCTCTTTGATTTTAGTTTGTGAATGGGAAACTATTCGATAGAAGATTAATGTTGGAGGTATCTATATCAATTTTTATTATGGTTTGTATGATAAGGACATTTTTGTATGTCACTTCAAGAAGACTTGAACTATTTTATATTTTAAGATTAATCTATACAACTTCTGATTTCTACTATTCTTTCAATACAGGCCTCTATAGTTTTTATATCGCTTTATATTAATTTAAAATCATTTTTAATGTTTCGATAACGTTTATTCAAATCATTCTGACATGAATATATTATTTCTAGCTACTCCAGATCAAAAATTAATTCATGTCATAGTGTTTCTATTTTAAAAACTCTTCTTGCTTTTTTAATGTACCGATGAATTTTTTCTATGCTACGAATACATCTTTTGAAAATACTCAAGTTGATAATAATCGATTAAATGTATGAGTTCAGGGCCACTCTCTTGTATTTATAAAATAGAATTATAGTACCCTTTAAAATTAATAAAATAGTAAAGCAATAATACAAATTGTAACATTTATAATACATTTATTTCCTGACGTTGGTGTGATCACTGAAACTAGTAGTTACGTTACAATTTGTATTATTGTTTTATTAATTTTAAAGGGTACTATAATTCTATTTTTAAAATATCGAATAATTAAATACCTCCATCTGATTGATCTATCAAATTTAGTTTCAAATTTTCAACAATAGTTATGTTGTACGTGTTTGTCATTGTTATGTCTGTTTTGAAAGAGTGTCTGTATATTATGTAAGTGGATGGTGAAAATTGACCAATTTTTCCTGTAACTTCTGTCATTGTGTTTGATTTTACTTACTTTACTCATTCTGCAATATTTTTTTTCCAGTCAGAACAGTTCAGCATCGAATTCTCGAACCCTCAGGTATAAATCGAGGTCTGAGAAAACATCTGATCGAAGGTACAGCCGAGTATTTTTATATTTGCATAAGTCTCATTTTTGTGTTTCACCTGCCTGTCATGATGATGGCTCTATTTTTGCAATGTTTTATATTGTATAAGGTATTGAAAACTTGAAAAACATTGCCTGAACAAGATACTGTAGAATTCTGTATAAGAAGACCTAGGATTCGTTTGTTTCAAATGTGATTTCATATCAGTTTTCTTAGATGATTTTATTTCATTTCATAGTATCTAGATTTTTCAATTTTCACATGATTTTCATATTTTTAAAATGAAAAGAGTTTTATAGTAATTAAACTAGAGAAGTGTTAGGCCCGCCGCAAAGTAGACCCACGCTAATCCACGAAAAGCAACCCACGCCGTGGGATGGTTTGTAAACCATTGCTAGGCTTCTCTAGACATCTGTGTAATACATGCAATGAATAATCCACTTGTCAGCTGATTGATTATGAATAATTCTATAGCAATGGTTTACAAAACATCCCACAGCGTGGATTGCTTTTTGTGGATTAACGTGAGTCTACTTTGCGGCGGGCCTTATAGCCTAGTAATCAAACTAAAGAAGTGTTATACTAAAAAATACTTTGCAGCTATAATATTTCAATCTCATTCTCCAATCTGTAATACTTCAATCCTATTCTCCAATCTGTGATATTTCAATCTCATTCTCCAATCTGTGATATTTCAATCTCATTCTCCAATCTGTGATATTCCAATCTCATTCTCCAATCTGTGATATTCCAATCTCATTCTCCAATCTGTAATATTTCAATCTTATTATCCAATCTGTAGTTTTTCAATTTTATTCTCCACTCTGTAATATTTCAACCATACTCACTTTTCAACATTTTCTATTAACAGATCAAGAACAAGAAGTCCACCGCACACTGTCACTCATAGACGACGGTCGAGATCCGATTCAAGGTCACGAAATAGGTCGAGGTCACAGAATAGGTCACGTGATCTGGCGACTTCAAGGTCAGCAGCTGGTAGCAGTGGTGGTGGGGAGAGGTGGAGGTCACACCGGACACGTTCACTGATACTGAAATATGAGAATCCAGCTTTATTAGAATAGTCATTTATTAGTTGCGGATGTAACAGTATCATTTATCGTTCGTTGGTTCAATATGGTTTGTTTATAATAGAACTCCAATTTGTTGACTGCTATAGAGTTTTAACACTGTAGTTTAGATAGTGTATTAACAATCGAAACTACTTTCTCGTTCTTATAATAAGTGGTTTTTACAATTTTATGTTGTTTTTTATTCAAAGTTGAGGATATTTACCGCAAGTAAGACAAAAATAAAAATTTTGAAGATTTAAAAATGGATATTATGGATTAAAAAGTAGTGTCAGTGTGATTTGTGGATTAGTAAATGTGAATTGATTTGGAGCATAACCTACATCTAGAACATATTTTTTACGCTACGTTAATATGGCAATATATAGTCAAATATTATCAGTTTGGTCTGATAATACCAAGGTACCTAGAATACATTACACATCTGTATTCTAGGTAAATTGGATAAAACTATTTAAAAAAATTCAAATTTGGTCAGAATCGTGTTGTACTTTGTCTTATTTTATTCTCAAGTGTCATATTTGAATCAACTGACAACACATTGATTTTCACAGGAGAAGTTACAGAGATTCCAGGTCTAGATCACGCAGTAGAAGCCCGAGGTTAGTAAAATATTTCAACTAAATTTTGTAAATTTCAATTGACCGAGCGAAGTGAGGTGATTCAAGTCGACGGTTTGGCATTTCTCTTAATGTTTAAATGTTTATATGTTGTGCATTTACGGCGAAACGCGGTAATAGATTTTCATGAAATGTTAAAGGTATGTTCCTTTTTTAATTGCGCGTCAACGTATATACAAGGTTTTTTTTTGGAAATTTTGCATTTCAAGGATAATATAAAAGGAAAAAGGAGCCTCTTTCATACGCCAATATTAGAGTAAAAATCAGACTATAGAATTATTATTCATCATAAATCAGCTGACAAGTGATTATACAGATGTGTGGAGAAGCCAGTCTATCCAATACCTACTATTACTTCAGGCCCAACAACTGATCTGTAATAAACTATGACGTCATCACATGTAGATAATGATCTACTGGAGGTAAACAAGCGAAATGAGAGCGCTGATGCTTGTTATCACAGTCATCTGGTATGGTAATCAACAAAATTGGAATCACAAATTCAATTTTCACGGTCTTCCATTTCAATGAATATGGTTTGTTTATCATTCTTCTATTATTCGTTTGTAAAAAGTAATAATGAATTTTGGGTTTTAAATCATGGGATACTGTTGTGTACCTAATTTTCGCGTGAACTATAACAAGACTCCAAAAGTTTCTGTACGGTATTTTCTTTTTTGAAACGTTGAGACGAAAATGGATACGAGCGATAAGAAGAAAGAACGTCAATTCTACAAACAACGGTTCACATGAAGTGTAGAACAGTGTAAATAAAGTGTGAGTGGGAAATTAAATTAAAGTGTAAAAGAACAGTGTAAATAAAATGTGAAATAACAGTGTAATTAGAGTGTGGAAGAACAGTGTTTAACAACTATTTATTAGAACTAATAAATTAAAAAGTAAATGCAAAGTGTTGGAACTGTCCATAACATCATAATATTAAAGGTTTTACCTAACTGAAAAACAGTCTCCTGATGGGTTTCTTTGTACTACAGATTTATTGTGATCAAGTTTGTGGGAGCCTCTATACTAAAAAAGAGTTACATCAAATTTGGTTTATCTTTGATTTACCTCTCCTTCGATTCTGATACAGGCTATTATTAAGTATTTTTGGTTGAGATGAATTTATCAATAGCTCTATCACTGGATTCAGGAGACCTATGTCTATCAAGCTGAATGTATGGATAAATTATTGCATTTGTGGAATAAAGTGTTTTTATTTCAATAAAATTTCTATTTATTAAATTACAAATGCCTTTAATATGAAATTTAGATAGTATTCCATCCAATAAAAAATTGATACAGTAACAAAAGTTACATTGATAAGCTAGTAGAAACTACTATGATCTAGGAAGAATCAATCTACATGTTATGACGTCATTAATTAGTTGTGGGGCCTGAAGTAATAGTAGGTATTGGTCTATCCCATCGTTAACAATTTCAAAAACCCTATAGAACACGTGAACTAATTCATTAATATGTAATCTACTAGTAGTTCTGTGAACAGTAGACCTCACGCAGTATTCTCATCCACAAGTACCTGATTGAAACTATAGACCTTATGAAAATACAGCAAGTATATTTTAGCCATGACTAAAAATGATGTAACATTTCTGATGCTTCTTGACAATACCTTTAATTGAATTTATCAATTTCCTTCTATTAGTTATTCGTTCTTAGCTCTCGATTTCAGAAAATACTCAATTTTGTGTATGGTAGTGAGTGAATATGATATTGTAGTTGATATATAGAATATAGTAAAGGTAAGAATTGGCTTATAGGCCTGTCTACACGTTCGAAATAGGAAGTTCATGAATGTCACATCATCACGTCTGAACTACTTGAAATTGATTAACTGATTAACTTGAAATTTTGCATATAGATTCTTGATTTACCGAGGATGGTTATAGGCTTATTTTAAATTCTTCAATATTTTAGTAGGTCAAGTTTTCAGTTTGTCAAGATTTTAATGAGACTCTTGCGGGGCAAGGATTATCTGCTAGTATTAAATATACAAGTTGCCACAATCACTCAAATGATGAACTTAAAGTAAATAGAAGTATATCACATCCACGTATTTAATAAAAGAAAGAAAATCATTCACTAATATTTAATTATGTTGTCTCTCTCTTTGTAGGAGAAGACGGTCTTACTCCAGATCAAGAAGTGGATCCCCAAATAAAAGGTGAATATTGCAATCTTTTAGATGAAACTTTACTTCTGTTATTAATTAATCAACTCATTTATAATAATATTCAATTGAGTTGAATTATAAATGTAATCGTAATTCGCATTGCATTACATTATCATATTGATCATAGTATTCTCCAGTTCATAAAATGTTGAATCCAATGAATTTCGAATTAGCTGTATTGTCAGTTATTTGAATTTTATAAGCCAGCGTATATAATTATTGTAATCTACATAAAAAATTCCAATCTAAAAATTATATCTCGCATTACTCACGAACAAGCCTCGCACTCTTGTTGCCATATCTAAAATAAAAGATAAATGTATGAAGTGGATCTCACTTTAAAGTTTGTCTACAATTAAAAATTCAATCTAAGAATCTAAATTCATTTTAATTGGTTGTTTTCAATCTGCCCAGAAAACGGCAGGTTACTATATTTTTTTCTTATTGAGATATTACAAGAAAGGTACTGAATTGTGCACATTTTTTTGGAAAATGTCAATAACCATTGAACATGTGAACTTGATAACGATTGCATTATAGTCCAAATCGAATTTTACTTGAGACCTGACCACTTTGGGTTATTGAGATATTACAATAATAATACTGAGGGTGAAGCCCACTAAAGCTCTTAGGCTTATGCGTGGGTAATGAGTGAGAGGGATGATGATGAGAGATGACGACTACTTTTTAGGTAGACGGGACCGACGGCTTATCGTCTCCTCCGAAAGACGGGAATTATTAATTAAGAAAATATTAATTAATAACGGGAATTATTAATTGATAATTATTGGGTTATTCCCAGAAATGTACTTAATTGTGTTCATTTTAAAATCAAATCAAATTCTCTATATACACAATGGGCCATATGAATAAAGTTGAGCATTTTCTTATACTTCTAAAATATGGAGCATTTGCTTCATTTTCTATGAATAAACGTAAGCAAAACCTTTTGCTCATGCCCATCAAAAAAAATAGTTTGAGCATTTGCTCAAAAGTAAAAGCTTTTGCTCAACATTGTATGAATAAACTAGAGCATTGTATTGTTTCAGATCATATGGAAGACCTCCTCCACTTGACAAGTCGCCAAGCCCACAGATGATCAGAAGTATCGAAGTCCCTGCACCGCCTGTCATCACCAGGTTAGCATTCAAATTCAGATTGCTCTTTGAACAATTTAATGATTATTACTTCCACTGTTGTATTTTTCGTTCATGAAATGGATAAACAAATAATGATCTATATAAATAAAAATCGAGCCTCAAATTTTGACATTCAATAAATTCTTAATGTGTCCACCGAATTTCATGATTCTTTTTAGTTGCGTTCATTATGTTCAGGACTAGGTTTATGGCCTATCAAATTCATAATCAGACTTCAGGACTCTTTCCTACGGTCCTTCAAAGTTTACATGTAATACTTATGGGAGAAGATTTGTGAGCTGGCCACACACAGAAATAAAAATCAGCTGTTATAATCATTGCGTCATCCAACAGCCGTTGGTAGATAGACAAGAGTGTGTGCTGCTCCATAGTCGCCCATGTATTTTATTCTAAACGCCCCGACTAAAAACAAAATGACTGTTCTGTGTGTAACCATCCAGCAGTGCGGCCTCAGGACTTACATGCTCTAAATACATTGCTTTGTTTCGAATAAATGTGCTGTCTTCGGTGTTTAGAATCAATTGATTTTTAGTAAATTATTTATTTATTTTTTAGTAAACTATTTGGACGAACGACGTCCAAACTTGGGTCGTAGAACTCGAAATGCTGTAAATTTAGAATATGCACGGGAAAGTCAGCAGCAAGGAGATATACCATTCAATTCCCAGCGAGCACAACTAACTAAGTACATAGGAAGTCCATATTGAGATATAAATGTAAATACTGATTGTTGTATAATTTTCCTAAAAATATAATGATGCATCATAAGCTAAGGCTAAGCACATTTTAGGAGACGCCGCTTGGTGATACAAAGTGTTGATCTTATGGAGATTGCCTTATCACACCGTTCCACGCCATGCTCGATTCAGTGTGTGTGTTTGAGTGCTTCCATTCAAACCAATAAGCAAGAAGCACCTGGATGCAAAATGACGCAACGCGCCTCCTCCGGTGTGCATCCAGCTAATGTTTGTCAAACTATTTGGCGGTACGAAGTTCGCCGGGCCAGCTAGTGAATAATAAACTGTCGCTCCAGGTTGAGGCCCATTTACGGCTTAAATTATATTTTTTCGTTCCCATAAGAGAGTCCTGAGGATCATGTTTAAAAAGTCTTCACGCTTCTCTTGTTGGCCATTATTTTTAACACATCGAATACTCACAGTCCCTAGTCTTTACGTTTATCATGTGGATTTATACTCTTAAGCCGGCTCCAGACATGCATCATGCGGCAAGCACCGAATGTTCGGCGTTCGGCAAACTATTCGTCTTGCTATTTGCCGATTAACGAGCCAACATCTACACACATGCGTGGTTTACCGAGCACTTGCTCGTTTTAGGAATAGCAAATATTCGTCAACTGAATATAATCGACCGTCAACATGGATGTCAATGTTGATGATGCTCTTCTTGTTTATTCTGCTTTTATAAATAAACCAAACTAACCCTATGTACCCCGGTCAATAGCTATACATGACATGAAAAGCCCTAGAATTTCCTTTAATTCAGTAACCTGGATGGGACTGGTTATTAACTAGTTTTCATAAAGATTTGAATTTATTAAATGAGCTTCTTTATAATATAAAAAGTGATTTATATTATTGAATGAAAAAGACTAAGAAATTGTCAAAAAACCACAGATTTATTGATACTTAGAAAGACCGGTTTCGGTTATTACACCATTGTCAATCTCTGATAAACTCAGTTTATAAAATAATCAATGAAGATCCAAATCCAAAAACAAACAACAAAATGATACAAGCACCAAGCCGAATGTGTGGATGAGGGATGTGTGATGGGTGTGTGAATGAAAGTCCGCCTTTTGCCGAACATTTCTTCCACTTTGAAGTGTTCCAAAGACCGACACTGAACGGGAAACGACGAGCACGAATGTTCGCTGCTTGCCGAATAGACAAGCATCTATCCACACTACTCGTGATTCGGCAAGTAGCTGCTCGGTGTTCGCCGAATGCCGCATGTTTGGAGCAGGCTTTATAAATTGTAAAAAAATGTAATTGAAAAATGTACTCGTATTCAACTAACGCCGTAAATGTTTTGTTTTTCCCAATAAAGTTTTGAAATTAATTTCATTATCTCGATCTGAGGCTGCAATTGAATAAAGCCTGCAAATTTTTGCTCTCAATCTATACTTATGTAGCTTCGAAATTTGATGCAACTGTGTTGATTTACAGATACTATGGTAGAAATAACAGAGATTCTTCCTCAGAACTGAGCTATTCAAGCGAGAGTGAATCTGTTCAGTCTTCCACAAATACCAATGTATCGTCTACGCAAAATAAACCTGTACCTGACAAGTAAGTGGTTACAATTAAAATGTATTCAACATTATTTTTTGTTATACTGTATAATTTATATTGTAATGAGATATTGTTTTCTGACTATTGTACAATGTTCTTGTAGGTGGATGAATTTTGATTTCATTCCATATCTTTAAACACTTCAGTTACTTATTTTAGAAACAATAATTTTATGTTGAGTGTATTTTTAAAATGTCAAGTATTGGGACATTGAGTTTAAAATTTATGCATTGATAGTAGATACAATATCATTCTCAACTATGAATGATTGGGAAAGGAACAACAGGCTTGAAGCCCAAAACTGTCCTTTCCAAAATTTAGATAAAAATTGTCCAAAAATAGGTTTTGTTTATCACTTTATAAGTTTTGTCCAATTTAGAGTCCAATATAATATAGCCTAATATAAACTAGGAATTTAGATAAGTTGAAAACCAAATTGAATAATATCTCACTAAACCATCACTGATAACTGGAAAATAGAAAATTGATTGAACATTAATTTTAAAACTTGAGAAGAAACATAGAGCATTTTCAGCTCTAGTCAGATTCTACTTTCAGCATAAGATTAATTATTTTCTTTCAACTAATGCTGACTGTTATAAGTGAATCCCACTATAGGTGAGTTAGGCCCGGTTGCAAGAAAGCCTGGTGAATTCTAATCGTGATTAAATAAACGAGAACCAATCAGAGAAGTCTTCTTTTAAAAAAAACCTCTGATTGGATATCGTGTCATTTGATCATGATTAAACTTAACAGGTTTTTGTGCAATCGGGCCTTAGTCTATCTAACCTCAAACTTCAATATTGGAAAGACAAATCTTCCCAGCGACTTTTACCAGAATCAACTGATAAAAAACATTTTTTAAACTTCAAGTATCACACACTCAGTTCAAACTTAGATAACCTAAATTTAAAATTTTACACTATGAACAGAGATACTTTGGAGTTTCTTCATATTACGGTTAAATAAAAACGATAATATTGTCAGTTCCACATGATGGAACTGGCATGAATCATGTGGAACTAACAATATCGTTTCTATTATTATTAAACGAAAATCCAAATTAAAATGCTGTAATCCATCTCGAAGACTTCTGCTACTGCAAATATTGACAACAGGGTAAACAGCTAGATGGAAATTCGATGAACGCTACTATTCAAAAATTGTTTTTTGAGTAGATTTTTTTTTTAATAGTAGCGTTCATCGAATTTCCATCTATCTGTTTACCCTGTTGTCAATATTTGCAGTAGCAGAAGTCTTCGGGGTGGATTTACAGCATTTTATTTTGGATTTTCGTTTAATAATAATAATTAATTCATTAACATTTGAATAATTGCAATATATCAGTAATTTTCATCTGTAGAATATAGTTTTTCCTTCACATTGAATTGAAAAGTGTGGAGGTAATGTATAACGATAGCCAATAGGAAGTATATGGAGTTAGTTAATAGTGCTTAGCTAATTATGGAGCTAAGAAATATGCATAATAGACTTCTCTTTGTTGTTTTTTTTTTATTTTGAAAACATTTATGTTGGAGTCTTATTGTATTTATTGAAAACCTTGTAAAAATGTGTTTTGTAATTCTGTTGCAGGAACGCGCGATCAGTGTTTGGTAATTCAAGTGGCAGAAACAAAGTCAGTAAGAATCATAAAATTGTTGCGTATCTTATAGATGACATTTTGTCAAACCTTGCTCACACACAATTCCTGGGCTCGCCTGGCCATTCATACATTATTTACAACCGATTCTCAATCATTTATTAGACTGGTGTTTTCAAATTTTCTTAGAAGAAAATTATCAATTTTTTCATTCATTCATTCGATATTATATTGGAAATATTTCGTTGGTCTTGAAAAACTCAATCGTTGCAAAACGTAATGCTAATGAAATTAAATTTTGTAATTCTATTCAAGTATGACTGATAGTTCAATAATTTTGGAAAGGTTGGATGGGAGAATAGAGGCTTGTTATCTGACGAAATATAATAAGATAATACAGAGTGATTCAAAAAGGACTTTACAACTTTGAAAATTTATATAAATCTTATTAAACAAGGTACAGAGCTGGTTTTGATGTTATTTTGAAGGAAAACACTTCAAGTTTTTTTACCTAAAACTAAAGATATTCTATGTGACTTCCGTTGGTTATCCGGCAGACATCCCATCGATAGTCGATTTCTTCCCAGACTGGCACTAGCATTTCAGGTGTAACTTGCTCAACAGCAGCGCAAATCCTTGCTCCAAGTTCAGGTAGAGTGGCTGGCAAAGGAGGTACATACACCATATCTTTTATGAAACCCCACAAGAAAAAATACAGCGGTGTTAGTCTGGGGAACGAGGGGGCCATGCGATTGGCGTATTACGGCCAATCCACTGATTTAGAAAGTGGTCATTAAGAAAATCCCGGACATCAGTCATATAGTGTTATGGTGCGCCATCTTGCATGAAGAAAACATTTCGTTCTCGGTCATCCTCATCGATCTGTGGTATCAAAAATGTTTGCAACATATCAAAGTACACTATGCCGATTTTCATATCAAAACACACAGCTAGCACGCTCGAGTCCAGTGAAGGCAGCCATCTTTGACGGAACTGCCGCTAGTGCTTGTGCGGCGCGACCAGGCACTAGCGGACTACGTGAGTCAAAACTTTGAGTGTTTTCCTTCAAAACAATACCAAAACTAGCTCTTTACCTTGTTTAGTAAGATTTATATGGACTTTCAAAGTTGTAAAGTCCTTTTTGAATCACTCGGTATAATGGTTGAAGTCCTAGAATGTGTAGTCTCTCACAAGTCTCTCATAGTAAAGTATAAGTCATTGAAATTGATAGATTCCTAATTAATTATAAATTATTATTCTTCATTTAAGATTTTTGAGGATTGATCCTCAACTTTATTTTCGTCACTCAACGTTCTTGTGCCATATGATTCATTAAATTACATCAACCATCTCTAAATTTAAAAATCATTTTTCAAATAATTTCAAGAATAACTCTTCTAATTGTTCATATCAATTGTTTATTTCATCAAATTTTGTATAACAATACACATTTCAGAGCTTGAACAGTTGATACTGTTTTTATTGTTCAAGTATGTATAAATAAAATTACATATAAATTGTGGATTTTTTCGCAATTGAAGTTTTTTTAGAGGTTATTTAATACAATAGTCTTTCTCTGAGTCATTAGTAGTCCCCATGAGTAGCTCAGGTTCAGGACTGTAGTTATTCAAATATTTTTAGACGTTTTCTCTGCAAGTCATTACACGTTAATTCAATCAGGAATCACTTATGAACTTTCTTCAGATATCTTATGGCTCTTCTAATTTATATGAGAGTACGTTTAACATTATATTGGGTAAGTTTACTGTGAATCATAATTGTATAATCGTTAGGAACTATGGAATATGCCTCTAATAAATCATATTTTAGAAAAGGCACCACCCTACAACCATAAAACGTTAAAAATCTTTGATAAATGTGTCTCTTCTTGCTTAACACACAAAATAATAAACTGATGTCACTACTTTACTCCCATAAATCTTTTAAAATACTTGATAAATATGTCTCTTCTTGCTTAACACACAAAATAATAAACTGATGTCACTACTTTACTCCCATAAATCTTTTAAAATACTTGATAAATATGTCTCTTCTTGCTTAACACACAAAATAATAAACTGATGTTGCAATACAAACTACCCTATCAATGAGTTTGTATTTTGGTGTAATTCTTTATGTATGTTTGTACTTATTCTTGTTATATTAATGTATTTTCCCTTTTTAAAGTTTGTTGTACAAATGTTTGTCATAATATATAGTGTCTATTTTCATTCATTCTTCCTTCTTTACTGTCATTTTTGCTTTTCATATTATTTTGCACCATTTATTATCTTAGCTAATGTTTCTTAACATGGACGATTAGAAAAATCTCCTTTTTGGATCTTAATTTTTCATATTCTTATATATTTCGATATTTCTCATTGTGAAGAATTCGTAACAAAAATGACAAAGTTCATTTATTCATGCGAGGCTAGTTAGTTTTGCCAATACTCGTCAATTCTATGCCAATACATTTTACTAATAAGCCTACACTACCAATCACCAATTCATCAGCACACATAGGGCTGTATTTATAAACAATATTCTAGATAGCGTTCTTTGCCAAGCATGATTTGTTCCAATTGTTCTCATTGGTTGCAAAGCGTGCTTGGCTTAGAACGTACTCAAGAATCATTCATTAATCAATCATTATCGTGGTTAAGTGGACATTATTGTCCAAACTTCGCCACGTCAACAAAAATAAACAAGTCACTCTTCAGTCTATTCGATTAATACTGCCCTTATAACCGATGAATTTTTCCACAGTATCATTAATCACATCACACTTATATTTCATATCTACAATATGTGGCTTCTTTGCAAACTCTCTTTGCATTTCATTCACAATTTAAGATTTCGGATTTATATGATTTATCTAAATTGAGTCTTGGGATCTCTACACCTCTCTAATATTTCATTTTTATTAATTCAGAAACTATCATTTACTTGAACTTGTTGGAAAAAAGTGTAATTTGTCTGTAGACTTACTTGATTTTGTCGTTTTGCAGCCTTCCACTTCATCGGCACCTATAGTCAAAAGTACTCCACAAGAACGGCTTAAGAAGAAAATGCAAGCATTGCTAAACCGCCAATGTAAGTATTTTTATGTAGATCTACATTACAGTTCATGCAATAATAAAATGATGTGCAATAATAATAATAATGAATAGGCATTATTTCTATTTTTATAGAAATAATCTTTCGTGGATTCAGTTTATAAATTCAGAATCTGATTGGTTTGCTATCCTTGTCTGTCATTAGACAAAGCAGATAGCTCTATCTTTTTTCAACTCCGCACCGTTGCAAATTGTTCATAGACTTTGTAGAAATATAAAGTGCTACCAAGATTATTTAATATATGTTAAGAAAATTCATTATTAGATAATGGAAAAATATATTGGCTCGGCGAATCCTATTATATTAAGCAAGCAATTTCTGTATATCTGTTTGTATTTTTACATCTGGTTATATGGTTATTTATGTTCAACGGATCTCGAAAACGGCTCTAACGGCTTTGACGAAATTTTGAATATAGTAGGTTTATGATATAAAAATTCGATTACACTTGATCTTATCCCTGGGGAAACTCGCTGAAGGACATGAAAAGGATAATTCATCTTTTGAAAACAGATGATAATTTCGTCGTTAGTCGATAACAAAAGATGCGTGTGCCTGTGTGGGAGATCAGCTGTGTAATCAATTAGCTTACCGTATCTCGCGAGAAATCTAGAAATTTTAATTGACTCGATCAAAATAATCTGATTTGTTGACATGAGATGGTATATATCATAATATTCAAAGTTAAAAATTATTTTACAGTTGTAAGTCATTAGTGAGTGTTATTTTGTTATTCAATTTGGTATGTAAACAATCTAAATTAGAACTTTTATGTTTTCAAATATTTGGACTGAAAATTTGACCTGAATTCAAGTGTATGGAACATAACCTACTTTTTGGAATATTTATAGTGTATAAATCAAAATTCGGGGAAGAAACAGTTTTGGGCTGTGCCTGTTAGTCGTTCCCCAATCAATTTAAAGAATTGAGTTCTGTTCATCAATAAATAAATAACGAGCGAAGCTAGGTGCCCCGATATTAAAATATATAATTGAACATTATTAACATGAATTAACAGCTAACATGATCAGATATACCGGTATATCATGAATCACAGCTTTAGAAGGCGGTGGAAATAGAAAAGTGACAACGGTGGCTTCCTGTCGTTTACACTGTCTTTGAAACGTTATTCTTCTTATAGTGTTTTTCGTATTCTCATGTAGAGTCGCAATTCTACATTCATATTACTATTGAGTTAATCTTTTCACTATTTGTAAAGTAATAGCTATAGTCATAGCCACCTCTAATACAAGGCCCTGGCCTACGATATTGCAACGTCGCAGTGTAGGCCTAGAATCTAATACATGATTGGTGAAAAAGATCAGCTGGTATTTTTTTAAAATCTTTCTCATGTTATAGATTCTAGGCCTACGCTGCGACGTTGCAATATCGTAGGCCATGGCCTTATACTAGAGATGGCTATGCTATTGTATATTCGCCTGTAGTCAAAGTTAGATAGCTATATTTTCTTCAGAGTATTTTATCTCTTCAGAAACGAATCATGTAAAATGGTGACTAGATTCCGATTGTATAAAACTAACTTAATTTTAATTTGCAGACAAAGCTGATAAGCGAGCAGAGAGAGAACGCCTGGAAAAGGCCGAACAAGATAGGTTGGACAGAGCTGAAGAGATGCGAGAGATATCTATCAAAATGCGAAGACGGTAAATTAATTTTATCATTTAATAATAGATACAATATCTATAATTTAATACAATAGCTTCCTATTACCATAGAGAAACAATAGCGTAAGTAGATATCCCATGGTATAATGAGTTTATGTCGCAACTTTTACTGTTATCTCAAGTCGATTTTTATTGCTTTGGCCGGGTGAGAGTGTATGAACGGCACAATATGAGAGATTACCAGCGTCACACAGCTTCAAGGAAAAGAACTACGTGGACTATCGGCTTGAGATAACAGTAAAAGTTACGACATAAACTCCCTATACCATGGGATATCTACTTACGCTATTGTTTCTCTATGCTATTACACATTTACTGATCGATTTCTACACAAATCGATTCTCAATGGTTGGGAACCCTCCGAAAGCTTTAGGTCCAGTCTGTCATCAAGATCAGTTTCATTACCAATGCACAAGCCTAGAGCTCACGTGGGCGTCATCTTGGCAAAAAAATACAAATAATCCCATACAGCATAGAAAATATAATGTATACGAAAAATACTTTACTTCTACTCGTAACGATTTAATATAGCTAATCTGGTTAGGTGCCTCATCTGATTTTCTCCTATCAAGGTGTTCAAATGTTGCACTTCCCCAAGAAAACTAAAGTTTTGTTGTTTCATAAATTTTTACAAAACAAAGAATAAATTTATGTGCTCATCGAATCAAATCTTGCTTTTCTCACGTTTGCCATTGTGATTTGAATGTTTGTTGATATTGTAAAAACAGAAATTCTTTTCTGGATGTAAATTACTCATTATTTCAAAGTCTTCAGTGATTATTGGGTGCAATATTCTATTTTGGTTTCTAATCTCTCTGATTTCAACATTTCTGTACTTGTATTTCTGGGCTGAAAGTTTGACTCTTAAGTGTGGTCACTAACAGGACAAGTTTGTTGAACAAGTGTGTTCACACATGTCGTCCTCATACATCGTTGTGTCATCACAGCGAACAACATTTTTCAAGGTTAAGTTTGTATCTTCGATTTTTTATTGCTCATTTTTTCTTCGCTGCTCCATTCAAGGTTGAATAATTTTTGTTTCATTTTGGTAATTTTCCTGTAGTTATTTATGGTTATTGATTGCTTATTCTATGTTAGAAGTTGCTTTCAAACAGCTTTTTTTTGTTTGGAGCCTCACGCTGATGACACATAACATGCTCAACACACTTATCATGTAGTTAGGCCCGCCGCAAAGTAGACCCACGCTAATCCACGCCACTCCAACCCACGCCGTGGGATGTTTTGTAAACCATGTCTAGGCTTCTCTAGACATCTGTGTAATACATGCAATGAATAATCCACTTGTCAGCTGATTGATTATGAATAATTCTATAGCAATGGTTTACAAAACATCCCACGGCGTGGGTTGCAGTGCGTGGATTAACGTGGGTCTACTTCGCGGCGGACCTTAATGGCAACGTTTGTTGAAAGCTTGGCCCAATTTTGGAGCATTCATATCAATCTATCAAAGCTTGAGGAAGGACTAGTTTTGAGCAGCTCCCGTTGTTTCATTACAAGTCATTTCTATGATTTGTGTAGTACTAAAATGATTAAATGAATTTTATTTTGAGATGTTTCTGATTATGTTCAGGGAACGTATCAAGCGGCACCAGAACTATTTGGAGGATAATGATGAAAGGGATCTGAGTTCGGTCTCTTCGGGCTCTCTCTCTCCCGCGTCTAGCCCTGAGCGTACTTCCAGTCTGAAAAGTAGACGGTGAGTCATTCATGCATCTCAACATATTTCTAAAAATATTAAGACAGTAAAATCATTAGACATGTAAATTAAACCTTTCCACATTAAAATTTACAATTCACCGTTCAGGCTGTTCGGTACACTTTTTTTTAATTATTTAAATTGGATAATCTTTTTCTATAGGCCTATAATAGTTAAGATTATTATAAGAGTGAGAAAAAGTGGCAACTGAAATTTTTAAGTGGTCTAATAAGCGAGTTATGTGTTGTTGAAGTGCTAACTTTCCAGATTCCGTTTTCTTTCCAGATCATAAACGGTTTCGACTATATTATTAGAACTTCTCTTAAAAATTCAAAAAATGTATCTTTCCAAACTAAAACATTTTATTCCCCCATATCATTCATAAATAAAAAAGTAACATTTTTTGTAAATTCGATAACTTGTTTATTTTGGCATTAATCGCGAAAAACGCATATTAGAACAAAGCCAATGATATACTAAATGTATTAAAAAAAACTCCAATGGAAAATTCGAAACTGTCTATGATCTGGAAAGAAAACGGAGTTTAGCACTTCAACAACCCATAACTCGCCTACCACTTGAAAATTTCATTTGCCACTTTTTCTCACTCTTATAATGATCTTAATGATTACTCTTATAAGATCTTATAATGATCTTTCTCACTCTTATAATGATTAAAAATTTCAGTTGCCACTTTTTCTCACTCTTATAATAATCTTAACAATTATATTGAAAAAGATTATCCAATTTGAATAAAAAGGTGTAACGAACAGCCTTAAAATTCATAGTGAATATGTAAATTGTGACTTTTATGAAACGGGGCCCCTGGAATATCAATTGTTTAAGTTGATAATAATTGAGACTCTTCAGCTAAAAACTTTAATTTAAATTAAATCGTCTATTAAAGTTGTTTAAATTTAACCTTTTTAAATTCAATTAGGATTTTCAAATTTACAATTCACTTTTATTTGTATTTTCTGAGAATAAATCTTTAATTTGGATTCATATTCAACATGAACTCTATTTGGACTATTTATTGGAATAAATTATTTCCATCGACTGCTGTAATATTTATTTATTATCGGAAAAGAAAAAACAGGCTATTGCCCAAACTTTTCCAATTTCGTAATTTAGTTTCAAATTGCCAAATATGACCATAGGTTATGTCCATTTCAATTTTCTACACCAAATCACAATCTGAGAATATAGATTAGAATAAAACAAACAATTTTAAATTTGGATAGATTGATGATAAAAATTTCGTAAAAACATGAAACAAACTTTAAATTCACAAAATAAAGAATGAAACCACTTGAATTTTGAGCTCGAAAATATCACGTTCACCTTAGCTACATAACAGCCGTATCGTGTTCTATTGTGGACTAAATTATTGAATTGACTAAAAACATGTTTGGGTGAATGATTGTTTACATTGTACAGTATTTCATCCACATCGTAATTTCTTAGCCGATTCTATAAATAAGAAATATATATTCCCATGCAATAGTGAAGGAGATGTGCTGTTACAGATATTCATATTCAGTTTATATTCTATATAAACATCTTACGAGTGTGAAAAATACGTTGAACACAACGTTTTTCTAACAACATACGTTGTTACACAACAGTGACAGTGAAAATTTAATTCCCATAAGTTCTAATGATATTATTCATACTCAGTCGGCCGGGCTGAGTGGAAATAGTCCAATTAAAACTCATGGGAATTATATTTTCACTTTCACTGTTGTGTGCGAATCCACCTTAAAGGATTTTATCAAATCATTATTATTTTAAAGGAATTTATTATTAAAAAATTGAAAAATATCTTATCTACACACACTACACAAATAAAATTAATTGATTATTATTGACATAAAATATCGGGGCACGGAGCCTCGCTCGTTATTTTTCTTTATTGATAAACAGAATACAATTCTCTAAAATGATCGTGTTCATATTTCACAACTGGCTATACGTCATCTTATGAATTTCGGGGATGCGATATTTTGATTTTTCACATACTCACTCACTCACTTTTTTACTATCCGCAGACGACGAAGGTCTCAGCTGTTTCAGCCAAGGTTGAATTATCCTTTTAATGCCGTTCAGCGAGTTTTCCCAAGGATGAGACCTAGTGCAATTGAATTTTTATATCATAAACCCACTATGTTCGAAATTTTGTGAAAATCGTTAGAGCCGTTGAACATAAATAACCAGATATAAATATAAATAACCAGATATAAAAATACAGAAATTGCTCGCTTAATATAATAGGATGAACAGTTAATATTCCATCAGATATACCAGTATCATCTATCTTCTATAGAAGTGCAGTGACTAGACAGAGATTCGACAACGCTGTTCTCCTATCTTTCTCCACTGCCAGTATAACGTGGACCTCACTATATTTGTGTTGTGATAAAATAATGGGTTAATTGAAACTTTTATAGTGTTTGAATAATTTCAGTAGTCCTAAAAAGAAAAGTGAGCAGATTTTGATTGTTTATCTTTTTTGTGTTGCAGGAGATCGCGTTCTCGCTCTCGCAGTGCCCCTCCGCCCCCTCTTCCTCCTCTGCCTTCCTACTCGTCCTCCTCCTCTTCCTCCTCCTACCGACGTCGCAGTCGCAGTCCGCCCCCGGCTAGGGGGGGCAGGTCCCGGCCCCCTCACCACAGCCCCCATGATAGCAGGCGACACAGGTACGGCTAACAAGTGTAGTAATTAATATTACAGTTATTTAGTAATACAGTGTCCCACAAATACCATAGATTCTACATGACATTTGCAACAAATCTGTCCAGAAGAATTTCCTCATATCGACCTAGAACAGACTGTCTTTGTTCTTAGTTCTTGATTTTCTGCCAGTTATGACTGAATGATTTTTAGGGTGAAAACATAGTGGAACGGTGAAGGTTGCTTCAAGCTTGAGAGTTTTGAATGTAATGCATGTATATAAATGGGTCAGAACATACCGCTCCACTATATACACCAACATTTAAACACTTGTGTACGTTCTGTATGTATTTCTTCATGTATTTCAAACAGTTTTTTAGTCGTCTTTGTTTTTCCTTCACCTACTGTCCAAATGCGTATTTTACTTTGAAATATCAATTAAGTATCATAGACTTCAGATAGGCTACTGCTGTTGGTGAGATGTTGTGATATCTATCCATAATGATAGAATTATTATCACGAAATTAGTGACATTTCTGACAACATCCCAGTGTTTTCATTAAAGTACCATAGCATTTTCAGCATAAATGATAATAATGTCAATTGACCTGGCTGGCTCAGGTCTGGTGTCAGAGTTGTTAGGTCGCATCTCATCAATGTGTACGTTCTGTGTACAGTAAATTGTTCCAGTTCCAATCGTAAATTGTTCCATCACGTGACTAGTGCAAAATGTTCCCATGGAATGCCATTTCAAAATCGTTGGCTCAAGCTTTTGGCGCGCACATATAAAGTTGATTTACACTAAAATGTGTCGTTTACTAGCTGCGTGAATGAAGAAAGGCTGTTTCACAAACCTACCGTCTAGAAAAGTTTAAATTCATTTTATTCCATTACTCTCAAATTTTCTATCGAGAGAAATTCATTCAATGAATGGTTATCAAACATCATATTGTTGGTTATGTATTCTATGCTATGGTGATCAAACTATCAAAGAAGCAAGCAGACTACAATAATCGACCAATGAGAGCTCAGATAGTTGGAACTGTACCAGGTCGGACAATTTACCACACTTCGACTGTGGGGCAGGATTATGGAACTAGAACAGGTTTCTGGAACAGTATCTGTCAAAATTCCTCCCATGGAACGCGGAACTTTTTACTTGGTAAATTGTGAATCGGACAATTTACCACATTACATTCCATGTACACAGAACGGGCCCACTCTTAGGCTTAAAGCAACCATTTTCTTTTCACCCTATCTCAGGTTCCAGCTATTTGACTTGACAGTCATATTTTCTAGCCTCTAAACATTATTCCTTTGCAAGAAACGGTTTGTTTTCAAAGGCCTCATTACACCTGCATATATTTTAAGGTTGTGAATAATTTCTTCTGGTATGTGATGGCTCATATCTCATATGTATATGGATAGTTTTCCAACCAAATATGGTAACTGGTCCACTGAATTCTATACTACGTATAGAGTTCACCGATCTAGTCAAAATTGAAGGATTTGAGGTTATGTTCATCTTCCTTCAAAATATTACATCCATCTTGTCCAAACAACTCACAAAGACCTCAAACTACAAACTGTACCATTTCATCAAATGAAAAAGTCATTCCATTCTAAATAACATCAAATACAAATTATAAATTAAATATATTATATAGATATTAATTACTATTGTTTTGTAGGTCTATCAGATCAGTGAAAGATGTCAAGTTTAGTTTCTTATCAGAGCTTTTGTCATTTATGTAATTATATGTAGATTTCTATGCAGATCCGAATATCTCAGTACAATCTGATCGGTAACTCGACGGAATACTTATAAAAAACATGCCTAGTAAAATATAATGTATCCTTGTTTATTCAATAAGTTATTTCAAAGTTTAGCCCTGTAGTGGTAATTTTATCTGTGAAAGAATATTGAGTTCTTATCAAATGAATATTGTATTTTGTATATATTTCTGTGGTTCTAGAAATGCATTCTGAATCAACTTACCCAAGGAAGTCAATTCAATTTTATGTCAAATAAATTCTGCGTTTTTCAAGTTTTTGTAAGAAGTTCTCTACTTAATTATTAAAACATTATTATTTGTTTTCAGGCCTCTAGTCGACTACTAGCAACTGTGCCCACGATGCTCATGCGTTGGTAAACAGTTTTTTGTTGAATGCACTTACTACTATTATATTTTTAAGTTAAGAATTGTCTTGGTTTCGATTTTTTTCATGTATCAATGTTGTTCACGAGTTAATCTAGTTTCTAAATTATTGAAGGAACTATTAATTCAATTTAAATCTATAAGTTGATCCAATAAGTTTAATTGTAGTACCATGATTTCCTTCCATGACAGACCATATCCCACTGTATTATAAATCAATGGTTGTATAAGATGATATTCTATATTTCTTCCTATATTTCTTACCAATTTATTGATATTGTGAATTAAATAATGATAGTATTCTGATTATTGATATTATATTAGCAATATGAGGGAATCAAAGTCAGACTTCCTCAATTTCATACATAATGTAAAAAACAATTTTAAAGGAACTACATGTTTTTGTGGTTATTCCCTTTTAGAATTGATCTTATCCTCACTATTTTATCCTCTTGAATGTGAGGTTTATGAGTAATGATTCGACGATTACGGAAGAATAATTTTGACGCTTATGGGAGTGTTTAAACGTGTGCAGTGTAAACATTCCTATACGTGCCAAGTGTATTCTTTAATAGTCGTCGAATCATCACGCTTAAAAAAATCCCACCTTTAGATGTCAATTCAGATTGTTGAAATTTTTCCAAAGTTTCTATTATTTCCTCCACCTTAGTCACACACACTTGTACAACAGCTCTTCAGAAGAATCTTTTTCAAGGTTGAAGGCATTTTTAGTTCCAGAAATTTAGGCTAAAACGTTTCAAAGACAGTTGAAACAAATCTTATTACCCTTAGTACCAATAATACAAACGTTTTTAGTAAAATTTCAAAGTTTATTTGCTATTTTTCCTTATTTCTGTACAGAGTGTAGACACTTGAAGTACAAATTACAGTAAAGACTCCCATAGACTGAATCCATATAATTATTTTTTAATCATTATATCCAAACTAGATATAACTCGTGATTGAGTAAAATAATCAACATAGCAATAACTACAGTATTCTGAATGTCTTATCACTGTTATCAACTATTCTCCAGCCTATTCATGCTATTGTTGAGAAAATGAAATGGAAAATACTGGGAAAAATAAACTATCGTACCACTTTAAAAAAATATATATATAAACTAAGTTACAATGAATTATTGTATCCTTACTATTTTACAGATATTAAAATTATTTTACCTATGTAATGCGTGAATAAATGCTGAGAGTACAATGATTCTATTATTTATTATTGTCTACTGATCTTCCTAGTACTGTACCGGTAGCTCTATATGAAATTGAGTTAATTTCAAAAATAAATTATTAGTAGGTAGCTGCTTCCTGAAAATAATCTGATATTTTCATGTGCAGGAAATAGTTATTGAATTTGGATTCGTTTTTATAAAATGGAAATATCATGAATAGAATAGATACCATACTCATATTATGCTATGTGAGATGTTGATGTTTGCTAAATTACTAAACCTGGATTCGCACACAACGGCGACATAGAAAGTATAATTTCTACGAGTTCTTATCGGAATATTCCCACTTTGTCCGGCCGAGTGAGTATCTGATTATAAAAGTAAATTCGTATGGCTTTTGTTGGTGGGGAGTCCCTTGCGGGAAGGTCCCACCGCCTGAATATATAATTTAAGCCGTCAATGGGCCTTACGACTGTCATACTTCAGCCGGGACCGACAGTTTAACGTGCCCATCCGATAACACGGGAGTGATCTGGTTAAAAAACGTTTGGTATTGAGAGGGTTTGAACCCGTGATCTCTATGCTGCTACGCAAGCACTCTATCCACTAGACCACGGATCACTCCTATCTGATTATGAATAATACCATCAGAACTTTTGGGAATTTCAATTCAATTTTCAATTTATTCACAACACACAAAAATAAATTGAGTAAAAGCAATATACAACAAATCAATAACAATGATATTAACACATTAAAAGACAATAAAAATTATGTGTGCTGGAAAAAAGAGGGGGAAAATACCTTGCCAACTATGGTTTCCCATGTAATAGGCAGGTAAGGTATAACTGGAAGGGAAGGGTGTGTGATAGAGAAGTGGAAGAAGGTAGGTAGATTTATATATATATATTTGATTTATAGTGTAATTATTTTTTTTACTGTCACTCTTATGTGCGAATCCAGCTTAATACAGCAAAGGACGCGTGTACGCCTGTAGTTGGGACCTAATGACTTTTAGCATTTTATTATTTTATGGGGTGAACTATGCAAGCGAAATAAACGCTCAAATTCCAATGAAGACCAGCGCTGGTTAAACCATCCATCCACACACTGGTGCTGGTGCTGGTCGACATTGGCTTTCATTGGGACAACATGTAGGTGCGGCTGCGGAATTACATCCTCACTCAGGCAACTCGACTCTGAAAAATTACATCCGTAAATTACACCGGTTATCTGTATCACAATCGATAGTAATAAAATCGATATCACCCAATCGATTCTGTTATCTTATACATAATCGATATTAATATGATCGATATCACATATCGATAAAAGAGGAATTAGTTTAGGAGCAATCTGCACAGGCAGCGCTAGTTTCGCTTTTACAGTTGTCAAGTCGTTGAATATTAATAGATCTTTAGAAAATTAGAAAGTATGATATCTCAAACTCTGGAGAATTACTGTTGAATATTTTTATTGATATTTAATTTTTAATGCTGGTGCTGATAGTCAAGAGTTTGATACAAAATTATGCTATCATGTAGGCAGTAGACAGGACATAGGAAAGATCAAAGATGGCGACCATAACAGAAACACAAAATATGTCAGCTGTGCAATGTATTTTGTCGCGTGGTTTGTGAATATATATTTGTTTATTTAAATTGCAATATAATTTATGTAGCTAAAATGGATTCGTTAAGTTCTCGAGTGTTCATTCTGAACGGACAACCATTTATCCTTCAGCAGAACAACATCAATTCAATTAGCAACATAAGTGGAGATATTTTACAACATGCACTACAAGACGTTGAGGATTCACCTAATGTTCCATCTCAGGTAGATTCCGATCATTTTATCCAGAATGTACAGAGTACAGAAGAAGATAATTGTGTTGATGAATTGGTGGCTTTTAAACAGAGCAATGGAGATGAACAGTCAACAATACATCTCACTGTTAAACAAGCTCTTGAGCTGGGAATTGAATTTAACGTGTGTGACGTTGACCTACCTTCAAACACATCCTTCTCAACTGGCGATAAAGAGATAAGTATTGACAAAGAGCAGTTTATCTTCTCCAAAGATCCTTCCGAGAATATCTGTCTGTTTAATGACAGTAACAACGATACAAGCAACGTAAAAGATGATACTTTTAATCTCACAGAGCATGATATAGTTTCTTCTGATGATATTTCCAAACTGAAACTAGATGCCAACATCATTGAACAATTGAATGAAACAGTTAATCCACAAATTACGTTAGTTCCCCATGTTCACAACGGAACTATCACTTACACTTTACAAGTTAGTAGCAAACCTGATACCGACGAATTATCCACTAATAATGTGTCTTCTTCAAAAGATTCAACACACATGTTGCCAATTGAAACAACTGCCGGTGATTCTTCTTTTGATTTGTCAAGTTTGACCACTCAATCTCTAGACCCATCTACATTAACAATGCCCCCAATGTCGTTATCAATAGCAGACACTAACAATCAGAGTGACAGTGTAGCTTACATAACAAACTCAAACAACATTCTCTCAGGAACTCAAAACGCAATCAATGACAACTTGGTGGTCTATGAGAATGAACCGTTACCAGGAATGATTGATTCTCAGATGTTACCGAATAAGTATCAACGGTTTGTAAGGTTGAGTCCAAAAACTAACCTCAACTCAGACACAAAAACATCGTCGGCGCTGTTTGTGAACTCTCCCACTACGCCAACTGTAGAGCCTATTCCATTAATTACTTCAGTAACGTCCAGTCAACCAGCTTCAAATAGAACTTCAAGTGCAAACTCGTTTGTGTTGAACGGTGATCAAGTGAAGGTGCAAACTTTGAATATTCCTGAGAATGGAAACAGGATTGTTCCTGTAAAGCCGTTCCTACTTCCCAAAGGCCTTCCTAAGGAAGTATCAAAGGTGGGTAGTTTAGTTTTTTCACTTTTCAGTTATTATTTAATTTTAATATCTAAATATCTTTCATAGAGACTACGTGCAGTGTGTAATAGTATTTTATAAAACAGCAGTGGAAGATAAATGGTTCTGGTACGGAGACGGAGGATATAGGGGCTTGCCCTCCAGCCAAACGGGGGTTAAATTGTTCTATCTCCCCAAAACTCGATTTTAGAGTGATTTTGAAGTTTTTAGTTGTGTGATTTTACTATCATATTTTCATTGAAAATATTTACGCGACATAATATTACATCAAGCCCCCTGTGGGTTGGGGAGTTTTGAGTCGAACATCCTACTGAAGAATGTGTTGAAAACCAGATTTCACCCAAAGTATCCCTGCTTGTCGTAGGAGGCGACTAAAAGGGACCCCAAGGCAACTCCAGAAGTTGCCTTGCCTTCAAACCCACGGGATCTGCCCCATCAGGGCAGTTTCGGAGGGGCAAAAAGAATAACTCAAGAGACCATAGATGGGTGAAACTCCAGGCACGAATGCGGGTCAAGAGGCTGAGTCGAGGGTGGCCAGGTGCCCTAGAGGTAATTTGGTGACCCCTTCTTCAGCGGAAGGACCTACGAAAAAACCAGGAGTGGAACTCACGTAGGGTACGAGTTTTGGGTGGAGAGATCAAACCTCACCACTGCTCAAAAAAGGGCGGTCATTTAGGCAGAACTTCTTGGGAGAGGTGAGGCTTTTGACCCAGCGAAGTTTCGGAGGGAAAAACCCCAAGGGACCAGAGATGGGTGAAACTCAAGGACTAATGTGGGTCAAGAGGCTGAGTCAAGGGTAGCCAGGCGCCCTAGAGGCAACTTAGCTGCCCTTTCTTAGCGGAAGGACCTTCAAAAAAGGCCAGGAGTGGAACTCACGTTGGTCACGAGGACTAATCAGTCTGAAGAGACTGCCTAGCATATCATACTGGATTGCGACAAGCAACCAGGTGATGAATGGGATGTTAGTATAGTGAAAACTTTGGCTCTTGTAAAGGATGCAGGTATTGGTTTGCCTAACTAACATACTGCTTGGGAACACAATATGCTTTGGTTGACGTGTGGGGTTCTTTGAACCTTTGGATCCTTGAATCCGTCCCTTCAAAAACAATGAACAATAATAAACTCCCCAAAACTCGATTTTAGAATGATTTTAAAGCTTTTAGTTGTGTGATTCTACATTCATATAGGCCTATTCATTGAAAATATTCTCTATGGTATAGGAGTAGGAAGTAGATTTAAAAATAGCGATTAAGAAAAGAGAACACTACAGTCTGACACTGAGTGCTCATTAGACAAAAACTAAGCAGAAGTACGACCTTAGCAAAATTTGATATTCATTGCCACTCGAAGTATCGTTACAACGAAGTTCTGTTGATAATAATTTATTTAATCAAGCAGTATTTTTCCCCTTCTTTCTCCCTCTTTCTTCTGGTTGTGTGGTAGAGATGACTTGGAGTCCTAACTCCGACCTGAAGGCATATAATCAATCTCTCTACAATCGTGTTTATTTTTGATTAAGGATTTTATTTCCTTCTATTAATTTGTAATCTAATTTTTTTCAAGTAAAGGGTTGTGTAGCAGAGAGAACCTGGATTCCTAACCCCGCCCTATCAAATGCATAACCAATCAATCTATCTCTCTCTCTCTCTCTTTTCTGTGACAGTGAATACCTGGAGTTCTAACTCTGTTTCAATAAAGGAATTAAATCAATCAATCTCCCTCTCCCTTTGAAAGGTACCGTCACAAATTAAGCCCTGCAATACAGTATCCTTCAAGCCAATAATGTCATCACATTGCAATTTCCAATGCAAGCCAAATCGGGGAAATTTCAATTCAATTTTATCATATATAATGATTTAAAAAGCTATTGTAAGGTCTACGTTACAATGACAGTATTTGATTAACATTGGTGTTGCCATCATTGCCTATATTCATCAATTTTGTCAGTCTCTTTGATCGGCAATCTTGAGATAACTGTAAATATTTGAACTTTTGTGTTTTATAAATCGACAATGTCTATCCAGTATATACACTGGTCACAGACGGAAGAAAAATTGAATTGAATATAATTCAACAAAGCAGATAGCGCTATCCTCTTTTTATCTCTGCAACGTTGCCCGAATGTATAATTACTTGAAATATTCATCTCAATTATGAACATAAATATATGATTCAATCACTAAAAAGAATTTCTTGGGAAATAAAAATATGATTTATTATTTTGAACAAGAATGAAGAATAAAGGTCGCCACACACCCTAGCTAGGTGTAGGTAGGTGTAGCTAACAATAAGTCTTCGGAAAACGTAGCCATACTATCTCCCAATGTCAAAGCTACGCTGGTCTGGACGGATAGATTGCGTAGCGTGGATTTAAGGCTGTGCAAAGGCTAAAAATAAACTTTCTACTCGTGATATTTTTCAAAGTTTCTCGATTTGTATATCATCAAGCTATCATAATGAAAAAGTTTTCTCAGGAAATCATTTTTTTCCGATCATTAATTTATGAGATATGAGCGCCTAAAGTTTAGATTTTTGGACAGAACATTTCAAATTCGGTAAGAGATAAAGCCATGCGATTTAGGGGATAGATTCTTCATAGTTGATCTATTTTAGTTGATATTTTCAGAAAATTTTTGTTTTACTAGATCAACAATACTATGAAGAATCTATCCCCTAAATCGCATGAATTTATCTCTTACCGAATTTGAAATGTTCTGTCCCAAAATTTAAACTTTAGGCGCTCATAACTCAAAAATTAATGATCGGAAAAAAATTTTTTCCTGAGAAAACTTTTTCATTTTGATAGCTTGATGATATACAAATCGAAAAACTTTGAAAAATATCACGAGTACAAAGTTTATTTTAGCCTTTGCACAGCCTTAACATTGGGAGATAGAACGGCTAGGTCTTTCGAAGTCGTATTCCTAGCTACAGATAGCTGGGTATGTGACGACGACCTTTAATATTACATTAGATATACTGGTATCATAGAAGACAGTGACAATGAAGAGAATCGGCAACTTTCATTTCTCCGCTTTCATTATATCGTCGACCTCACTATAGAATGCTGTAGAGAGAAAATAGTATTATTAATTATCAGGTAGTAGAAGTCAATATAGAATTTTGAAACTAAGTCTGAAGCTATGAGCTTGCTTTCAAGTTTGTTATTTATCAACTACCGATAACCGACAGCACCCTTTGCAATAACTTCTGATAACTGATGCAGGCTTAGTAGAAAATAAATCATCACTTTTCATGTTTCTCAAGTTAGTAAAATAAATAAATATATTATTCCATACCATAAACCCATTCCATACTGGCTTATAACAGACATATAAAGCAAAGTTAGCGACTCTCTGCAAGTGACTATCCAATATATTTGACGTTGCAAAGACGTTTCCGGGAGTTGTATCCGGAGAGCTGTAGTTAGTTAGTTTCCATGTGAAGACTTGTAGCTGTGTTCGGAAACAATTAAGGCCGGAACACATAACTGAACCGAGCCCGCGGCGACGTATGGCCGAGCTACGTCCGCGACACAGTGATGGTGGTAGGAGAACACACATATCCGTGCGACAGCCGAACGGCAGCAGTATCTCAGTTCTGTAGTGCTACTGTGGTCTCATTTCTGAATGTGTTAAACTATTGTTAATAATATAACACTATTAAAAGCTTGTCACATCCGATTTAAATTTATACTTTTCAATTTTAAACTAATTACCTGTAGACATGAAGATGAGAATCATAGTGCTGGTATATATTTCGGTGCATAACAATACCACAATCAGTCATGTATCGGAAATATATATCATCAATAAAATTGTTATCTTCTGCATCTACACGTAATTAGTTTTAAATTTAAAATTTAAGACACAGTCACGGGTTTCTTCTTTTATACTTTTTGTTGTTTATTTTTACTTTCCTTGCTCTATTACCATAGGTAAGGAAAGTATTGCTTTCCGAAAAAATTAAGGTACCCTAATTTCCAAATTTCTATACGTTTCAAGGTCCCCTAAGTCCAAAAAAGTGGTTTTTAGGTATTGGTCTGTATGTGTGTGTGTGTGTGTGTGTGTGTGTGTATGAGTGTATGTACACGATATCTCATCTCTCAATTAACGGGATGACATGAAATTTGGAACTTAAGGTCCTTACACTATAAGGATCCGATACGAACAATTATTACGATCAAATTCAAATCAAGACGGCGGCTAAAATGGCGAAAATGTTGTCAAAAAAGGGGTTTTTCACGATTTTGTCGAAAACGGCTACAACGATTTTGATCAAATTTATTCCCAAAATAGTCATTGATAAGCTCTATCAACTGCTACAAGTCCCATATCTGTAAAAATTTCAGGAGCTCCGCCCCATCTATGCAAAGTTTGATTTAGATTTCCAATTATCAGGCTTCAGATACAATTTAAACACAATATTTCAAGTGGAAAAGATTGAGCATGAAAATCTCTACAAGTAATGTTCAGTAACATGTTCACCTAAATTTGAAAATAAGCTTGAAATTCGAGAAAATGTGATTATTTAATTACAAACTGTTGGCAACTGTTATTCTATTAAATCATTCGCTATGAAGAGATAGCAGACCTCGTGTGTCTCCAGCGTTATTGAACTATCAACAGCTGGCTCAGATTTTTAAGTAGTAGACTTGAGATGCGCGTGAACACTGGCGTCAGGTGATCAATTTTCATAACGGCAAGGAAAGTTGTGTGATTGCGCCAGATTTTTTTTATTTATTATACCTTTGGCTCAACTTATTTGGTTCTAATTTTACTCTTGGTTTAACTTATTTTTCCGTTCAACCATATTTCTCATCACTTTGATCGTACAAAACTGGAAAATTCCGTACCTCTTCAATAAGATTTTAACTCTTTATGCTAAACGAGGCCGCACCGTCAAAAAGTAAACTGAACTTGTCGGTGACGGCTCGGGCAACAAACACGGTGATGGTGCTGACGCGGTGCGGTAGTATGTGTCCCTACACGTTTGAAAGCATTTGTTTCCTCACTCGCCGTAGAACGTCCGACACTCGGCCGTACCGCGGCACGGGCTCGGTGCAGTTTTGTGTGTCCCGGCCATTATGCTGTCAGAAAATCGTGATGCAACTTCATATGAGTTGTGGGTGTGTGTATCTGCATGTGTGATCATTGCATTATGAATTAAAATCAACCTTCAAAATTCAAAATTTTAAATCATCATTCCTGGACCGAAAATCAAGTAACGAAGCAGTGTGTGATTACATAACCTTATCTTTTGGACAACATTAACATTTTATCAAAATTTTTGGAGAGAAATAGAACAGGCTCAGCCTAGTTTCTCCTCCAATGTCATAATTGTATTATGATTATAGTATTTTATACAATAAATGAATTATATTGGCTATTATAAATTGCATGATCAACTAAAATGTTGGTGATTGTGAAAAGTAATTCATTGAATTCCTCTGTCGTTTGCCAGTTCTAACTTAATCTCATGCTTCTTGAAATTTGTATTTTTTATCCTTTCCCTTCTAAGGCCCTAATAATTTTCTCACCACAATAAGATTTTAATTTCTCTTCCAACTAATTTTGAATTTTAAATATAATATTTATTTTTTGATAAAATTTTTTTTGAAAGTTTCTACTAGGTTTCTAAACATGAGCTATCCGGTGCGTTATATTTCAATATTTGATAATTTAATTGAAATTGTAATTAATTGCCGCATTTATACCATTTAGCTGTTTTTTTAACAGAACACCAAATTTGTGGATCACATTAAATTCTTCTGAGCTTTGAATCTGTCTAGCATGTTGTTTAAATCTTCATGATTCATGGCTTTCAATATATTTTAATCTAGGATTAAAATGCAGGCATCAATTCAATCTCAATTATATTCAGCTAGAATATAGTATGATTAATAATTTGCAGACTGTTTGCTCGATTATAATAAGTTAAACTACAACTGCAGTGTGTTGAAAATGATTAACCATGCCCAAATTAGTACAAAGTTTACTCAATTTATTGAAATCATTGAAATATTGAAATATCAACATTGAAATATTTTCCAACTTTAGCGATAGGAAAGTAAATGCTGTAATACACCCCGAAGACTTCTGCTACTGCAAATATTGACAACAGGGTAAACAGCTAGATGGAAATTCTATGAGAGCTACTATTCAAAAATTATTTGTCAGTCCGGGAAATTAATATTCACTTAGCTTATTTAACCATCTATAGTTGGATTATTTTCAGCCATTAGAGATAGAAAAGGGATAAGGGATATCCGTTGGTAACTCGTTAAATGCACCCGATAAGATAACAGAAGCTTGAAGCACTATTTAATCTTCCCCCATAATAATACCACTCTTTCTTCACCTGGTCAATTTTTCTTCGTTTTGTTTGCACACTGTCAGTTCAAAGTTCAATTAATGCAATACCCCAAACAATTTGGCCTAACTTAGTCAGTACTCGCAAGATCTCAGCCAGCAAGGTAGGTTTCACCAAATCTGTAGTGTAAAGCATCATCTTGAATTTCTTGATACCGTACATCACAAACTGCTATGTTTCTTCAAGCTTTTATACTAAAATAATAACCTAGCAGACTAAATTAAATGTGAAAAATATAAAATATTCACTCACTGACTGGAGCATGCTTTCAAATTACATAGGATCCATTTTCAACATTCTCTAACATGCATGCTCCAGTCAGTGAGTGAATATTTTATATTTCTCACAATCATTTTAGTTTGCAAATCGTCATTTTAGTATAAAAACTTGATAAAACAGCGTTTTTGTAACACACTTGAATCGTTTCCTTTGTAATATTACCGAATAATAATTAATCATTTATGATTAAAGTCAAAAGCATGTTCCATCCAGTCAGTGAGTGAATATTTTATATTTTGCGTGATTATTTTTGTCTGCAAATCGTCATTTTAGTATAAAATTTGATAAAACAAGTTCTTTTTAAAACATTTGAACAATTTCCGTTTGTATTATTACAAAATAATTAATAATGTATTGCGATTTTAACTTGAGGCATGCTTCATCCAGTCAGTCAGTATTTTTTTTTCTTTATTATTTTTGTCTCCAAAGTCGTGCTTTTAGTTTAAAAAATTGATAAAACAGTTTCTTTGTAACACACTTGAACAATTTCCGTTGTAATATTATAAAATAATTGATAATTTATTGGGATTCATAGCATGCTCCATCCAGTTAGTGAGTGAATATTTTATATTTTTCACAATTATTACTTTAGCTCGCAAGTCGTCATTTTAGTATAAAAACCTGATAAACCAGCGTCTTTTAAACACATTTGAACCATTACCGTTTGTAATATTACAGAATAATTAATAATTGCTAGTCAAAAGCATGTTCCATCCAGTCAGTGAGTGAATATTTTTCATGATCATTTTTGTCTGCAAGTCGCCTTAAATAATGAATAAATTAATGATAAAATTAAAAATCTGAGTGATAAAACCTTTTGGTTGAAATTTTTTAATGTGTGTAGATGTTGGTATAAGTGAGTGTATACCAACGCTTGAAGAAATTAAAATTTTATTATAGATTTTCAATGTACTCATTTATTCTATTTTTGTATGATTTATTAGTATATGTGAATAACTTTGAGACGGTTTGAGGTAAGGATGTGTGTTTTTCGCACCGGTAATCCATTTTCTATTGAAATTCTGTATCGAAATCATGTATAATATGACCACCTCTCTTGAAAAAAAATATGTTGAATTCAAGAAGCGAACCAAAATTTTGATGCGACAAAAAAGAAGTTTTTCAATATTCAAGTAGGATCCCCAATGAAACTTACTGTCAAATCATCCTTGTGAAAGAAAGATTTAACTTTCATAATTCCATAATTCTCACCAGCCCTGTATGTAAAAAGTTAAAAAATGGTACTATTTTTTTCTTCAATAATCCTATTATATTGAGCGAGCAATTTCTGTATTTATATATCTGGTTATTTTTATATCTGATTATTTATGTTTAACGGATCTCGAAAACGGCTCTAACGATTTTCACGAAATTTGGAACATAGTAGGTTTATGATATAAAGATTCGATTGCACTAGGTCTCATCCTTGGGAAAACTCGCTGAACGACATTAAAAGGATAATTCATCCTTGACTGAAACAGCTGTGGATAGTAAAAAAGTTAGTGAGCGAGTGAGTATGTGAAAAATCAAAATATCGCATCCCCGAAATTTATAAGATAACGTATAGCCAGCTGTGAAATATAAACACGATCATTTTAGAGAATTGTGTTCTGTTTATCAATAAATAAAAATAACGAGCGAAGCTCGGTGCCCCGATATTTATTATTACATAAAGATAAAACAATATAAAAAATCTTAAAGCACCCTTTATTTAAAAAAAAACTTTTAAGGTTATAAAACCTGACGATGGTGTGATCACTGAAACTAGTTGTTTAAAATTTTATAAAATAAAGGGTGCTTTAGGATTTTTTAATATTGTTTCATTTTTTTAAAAAGTAGCCCATGTGTATGAAGAGTTTTTATTATTACATTTTGTATCAGTAATTGTATGTGTTTTGCAGATAGTGGCCCGTTTCCAGGCGACGTCGGACTCGAGCGAGAAGGTAGGCACCAATAAGAACCCGATCCAACTGGTGCAACAGGGAAAGACATTCACGACGGTGCAGACGCTGTCCAGCAACCAGCTGCGGAACGTCGCCTCCGTCCTCTCCAAGAACAGCTTCGACCTCACCCAGGCCGACCCCTCCGACAAGAACGTCGTCTTCGACAAGAAGACCAACACCAGGATTATCTATAGGTGAGTGGCCAACAAGATTAATTAAAACATCAATAATATCTCAAATTATTTGTGTGTAAAATAAAATCAGGGTCGCTTACTCCAAAACAGTTGAACTTGAATTCTAGTTTAAACCATCAACTGACTCAATTGAAACACATAAATGCATTTAAAAAAAGGCTTATAACCATCCTCGGTAAATTAAGAATACAATACACAATATTTCAAGTTAATCAGTTCAGCAGTTCAGACGTGATGATGCGTCTATCACACAGTGATAAATTAAATCCACTTTTATATTATCTAAATAAATAAATTCGTCTATTTCCTATCCCGTACATGTACAAGCCAATTCTTTTCTTCATAATATTATAGACTATAGATATTCAATTAATATTGAATATAAAAAACGAGCAGGTGTTCCGCAAGGGTGCTCCGCAAGGGTCTGTTAAAAGCACAAATAGATTGAATTCAGTTTCATAGTTCCATGCTGATATTGAACGTATCAACAACTGGAATAATTTACAATTGAAAAACTATTTGTTTGGCCTTTTATCTAAAGTTAACTTTGTATGATAAATTAAATAAATTGTTTTAATTATTAAAAGTATAATTCATTGATTAATGAATATGAAAATAGGCCTACAACCATCCTCGGAATCTCCATCCAAAATTTTAAGTCAATCAGTTCAGTTGTACAGACGTGATGATGTACTATAGTGAGGGAATAACAATTTCTCTGGATATTGGACCACACATCCATAGGAGTTTATTAATAAATTCAGGAACATTACATTATTCTTTATAAATTTTCAATAATACAACATTATTGTATTGTATTTCGTTTTCAAAATGATACCTCACTATTTATAATATAATAAAAAAATTGGATTAACATTTGTTTGCTATCCCTATCTGTTATTAGTAAAAGCAGCTCTATGGCTAATGTCATTTTCTAACGCCAAATTGTTTGTACGTTATTAAGAAATATAATGAACTAACAAAATAAAAAAATCTCATAAAAATTAGTTATTTACTGTATCCACGATCTTTGACTTAGAGCCTTAAAGTGCGTACAGATATACGCGCCACGAACATGAGCAATTCACTTTTAATCAGCTGATGCCAAGCTTTTTATATCTGTATCTTACCGTTTCTGTAAAAATACAGATATAGTCATGTTCGCGGCGCGTATATCTGTACGCACCTTTATGCTAACACTACGTTTATTGCTAAACCACGTTTACTTGTAGATATGGTTGCATTTATCATAATGTGTTTCATATGGGGTTCAAATGAACAGCTGACATTTCTCCGTTTAAACCGAGTATCTGCATACGGGCCTTAGCTAGCTTTGGTATCTCGTGCTACCTGTTAAGTTATGCTATTTGATAAGTCAGTGTTGAGTCGAGATAGGAGAAGTAAATTGGAAAAATAAAATTATCAGCTAAGATAGCAGATAGTGCATGTCTGAGTGCGTTAACTCGGGTTAACTTCTGTTAGTTTTGTTAAAACGGCGGCCATGTTGTTTTTATCTGGAGATAACTCTTAATTGAGCCAGTTGCGTGCTGCATCTTGTCTATCTTCTTCAATTGGTTTTTAATGTCTGAATTCTATTAAATATAATTGATAATAATCATATTATAAATAATAATTTTCTTAAAATAATTTAAATATAACAAATAATAATTCTTGATTCTAAATTTTGTATTGAAGTTGACATATAGCTCATTATCTCAAGTTAGCAAATGCCAGTTTACTTATTAAAGATTGTGAATACTTCTTATAAATACAGTTATGAAAAAATATATTTTCTTGGTGAATATAATATAAATTTGAGTTATAATATTGAGCATTATTATCAAGAATCAACCATTAATATTGTAACAGATATAGGTCCTGTTTATAGGACACTTATTAGATCTAATGGGCCATTAAATCTATAGGTCTTACAAATGAGTATCTAAGGCTGGTCACACACCGAATAGTCAAGACAAGACTAGTCACGTTTAGTCACAATACTTCACATTGCTGCTTATAACGCATCACACACTGATTAGACATTGCAATTAGACATGACTATTACATAATCAACTATGTGAAGTATTGTGACTAAACGTGACTAGTCTTGTCTTGACTAATCGGTGTGTGTGACCAGCCTTAGACACTCATTTGTAAGACCTATAGATTAAAATATAGATTAAAAATAATTTAACTTTAAAATAGAGCTGCGAAGAAAAAATTAACAACAAAAAATCGAAGATACATAAACCTAATCTCAAAAACTTGGTTGAAGCCTTTCGCTGTGATTACACAACGATGTGTGTACACACGTTTTCAACCACTACCTCCGTAAACAAAGCCATAGTGCATGGCAGGTGGTTGATGGTAAAGTCAGCACAGGTAGGGCTCCTACACCAATAAAAATTCGTTGATTTCAGCTGATCTATATGAGCTAGTGGTTTTATTGGTGTAGGAGCCCTACCTGTGCTGACGTTACCATCAACCACCTGTCATGCACTATGGCTTTGTTTACGGAGGCAAGTAGTTCAACACACTTGTCCTGCCGTTAGTGACCACCCTAAGAAACCGGGACGAATTTAATCAAAGCTATCTACTATAGAAGGCGGTGGAAAAAGATACTTGGCAACTATGACGTCCTTTATTTCCTCTGAATTTATAACGTAAATATCACTAAAGTTGATTTTTTTAATGAATAAAAATTCATTTATATAGTAGCTGACAAAATAATTTGATTGTGAATGTTGTAGAATGGTGTACCCGGAAGACCTCCACCTGAAGAAGCCGTCATCATCACCAGGTGACTCGACCAAAAAGAGGGGAAGACCTCTAAAGGGGACTAGCAAGGGTGATGGGGAGGCCTCCCCCACCACCACAACCCCTCCCGCGCCTGAGGAGCCTCCTCGCAAGTCAGTACTTCTCTCTCACTCGTTCTTCTAGTTCTTACTTTATTTCATCCACTTTTCAATCTTCTTGCTTTAATAATTTGATTGTATGGTATGAGATGTTGTGGTACTTCTCCATAATTGAAAGAATAAGATGTTGATGTTGTCAATACCACTTAAATTTATTCGAAAATTAATTCATATTACAGAACCAGGTTTCATGGTAATACCTACCACATCTGAACTTCAGCTGAAGATGGCAATATCAACATCTTATTCTTTCACTTCTTGCTTTACTTCTGCTGTTACTAGTCTTTCTCAGGGCCAAGCCACACGAGACGTTTTTTCAGTCGACACAAGAGGTCAGGAGCTGTCCGATTGACTGATTGGGTTGGCGTATCGAGTGATAAGCTTCCTGTCCAACCAATCAGAGAACTACCAATCCTTTCCTGCCGACTGAAGAAACGCCTCGTGTGGCTTGGACCTTATTTTTGGTAGTATCTGATGAGAAGTAGGCTTACGAGTGTCTACGATCTAGAATCTTCCTTGTATCTTTAATAGACAGTGCTAAAATTGATTGCATTTTCTGGAAACAAATATAGATAAGATAAGATTCTTTATTTCGCATCCAATTTACAACAACAGAACAGCGCACAAAACTAAGAAAAAGATAGCAAATAAGAATAATAAAACAATACTTAAGACAACTTTTTAACTGAATAAATATGAAATTTGCTGATAATACTAATTGTATAGGTTTCGAATTAGGATAAACATTTTAATAGACAATTAATTTTTCTTTAAAGTCATATTTTTCTGGATTTGATGAAGTGTTTCCAATCATCTAGTACATTCATCGAGTTCTTTTGTGCTAAAATATACTGATTTTTTTAAATAAGAACAATATGAAAACTTTTAGTACCCTTTTTAATTTAAAATATTACAACGACTAATTTCGACCATAACTTAGATCATTTTCAAGTTGAAATAATTTTTTATTGATTTTTTGTATAAAGTAGTCAGTTTGAATACCAATTCATTTTGAATTGTAGAAAATAACAATTCTTATATTCAAGGTAGCTTGATTTCATTTACTTGTCATATTTTATAGTAATTGGAGTCCATCCAATAATTTTTATTCGCCCTGGATCCTTCAATAGTTAGTGCTGAAAGTTATTTAATTCTTGTCTATGAAGAAGCCAGCCTGAAGCCAAATATACTTTTAATTATTGTCCCTACCACATGGTCTTTTGAATAAAAGGCTTTAATCTAGACTATATTATATTGTCTGGAGAAGCCAGTCTAATTCTGTATTTCTTTAAGGTCTATAGTTTCAATCGAAGACCTTAAAGAGGTATGCATCTTTAAGGTCTTTGGTTTCAATATTTAAAAATTTATATTTTAATAGTTCGACTGCACCCAATGTACAGAACTGAACTATGCATTTTTTTATTGCGGTTGATGCCAACATGAGCTTTTTGATTGTGCATGAGTAATGGAGAGTGCGTCGGTTAATTGATGAGATGATCAAACGTCCATGCCATCGACGGGATTCGAACCCACGAACCAGAAGGTGCTAGCCCTTTGAAATTAATAGAATAATAAATTAAGTACTTTTAGGAGTAAGTTTGTTTTTCGGTTCGTGTTTAAAAATTTCTCTAATAAGTGAATATTCTCTATTTTAAAAATAACTGAGTGTTATAAATTATTATTATTTTGGTATTTGGAACATCTAAATTCAAAAGAATGGTTTGTATTAATATTTTGGACAGAAAATTTTGTGGAAATCTAGAAGACATAACCTCATTTGGACTTTTAATGTTACCTGAATTTGGGAGAGAAATAGTACAAGGTATTCTTAGTTTTTCTCTCCCAATCTGCTTCATTGTAAAAAAAGAATAAATAATAAAGAATACAGATTATAACAACTAGTTTCAGTTTTCACAACATCGTCAGGTTATAAAAATAAAATTCATACATTTTAAGTAAATTACATGGTATTTTATTCCTATTTGTAGGAAAATTGAACAATTTGACATATTTGTATTTGGGTTTGTAGGAAGGTAGCGCTGCCGCGTACGCGATCGGGTCGCCTGTCGCGACCGCCCCGCCACATAGTGCGCGACTACAAACGCATCCGACGACGACAGTCGGACGACGAAAACTCCTACAGCGACTATCACAGCGACGATCCTGAGGACCAAGACACGCTAGCCGACTCCCACCAAATCCATCTGTTGCCAGGTATGCTAGTCTTTTAATGCCTAGTCCACACGTTGGTCCAGTGGCTTGCCAAGTCACTGGCCGTGGCTTGCCAAGACGCTGGCCGTGGCTTGCCATCCACACTGCACACACTGCAATATGACCAGTGCCTCATCAAGGCCAGCGGTGGTGAGCGGTGGAAAGATGAAGATGGCAAATATTACTAAATATTAACTAAAAGGAACAGACTAAAAACTATTTGAAAAAAAAACTATATAAAATCTGGTGTGGTACACTCACACAACTTTCCTTGCTCATTGAACTGTAAGCCTCATTCTTACGAGAATAATATTTAGGGGAATAACATAATGACGATTGGCGGCAACATATTTGAAACTACGATCAGACGTCTGTATGTGTATATATAATTGTTTTCAGAGTACTTTTTCCTTTGTGTAAATTGTGAAATTCGATTATTTTTTTAAAAGTCGTAAAACAGCTGCTCTACAGATGAAATATCTCGACTATGTGTTCTTTTTATGAACTGCTCTACCTACTTACCTCATGCACGAGAAGGAGGTTACAAAGTCCATTTCTCAAGGATGGGGTGGACCCCTATAAGTTTCCCAGAAAGGAGACTCATACCAGTTGATAGAGATGATAAATAACTAACTATACAGGGTATGAATTTGAAAAAAATCGGTCGTCATTTTTAAGAAAATCTTGAAAAACATGGTTTTTCAGTAATTATCCGCCATTTTTCTCAAGAATATTACGGAGCTCCTGCAATTTTCCTAGAATTGAGACTCATGTCAGTTGATAGGGCTTATAAATAGCTATCCATGGTATAAATTTGAAGAAAATCGTTCGAGCCGTTTTCAAGAAAACCGTGAAAAACATGGTTTTTTAGTGATTATCCGCCATTTTTTTTTTTTTTCAAAAATATTACGGAGCTCCTGCAATTTTCCCAGAAATGAGACTCATGTCAGTTGATAGGGCTTATGAATCCATGGTATTAATTTTAAGAAAATCGTTAAAGCCGTTTTCGAGAAAACCGTGAAAAACATGGTTTTTTATTAACTATCCGCCATTTTTTCCTCCATTTTGAATTGAATTTTATTGAATTTCTTATTGTCGGATCCTCATAGTATAAGGACCTTAAGTTTAAAATTTCAAGTCAATCGGTTGATTAGGAATGGAGTTATCATGTTCACAGACATACACACATACACACACACAGACCAACACCCAAAAACATGTTTTTGGACTCAGGGGACCTTGAAACGTATAGAAAACTTGAAATTAGGGTACCTTTAATTTTTTTTTGGAAAGCAATACTTTCCTTACCTATGGTAATAGGGTAAGGAAAGTAATTAACGCAATAACAATTAGGCCTATAGCAACTCAGAGCAGATTACAAAACACGAAACAGCTGGCATTGGTTGACAAGAGTGTAGATGGGTGGGTTGGCAACGCTGGCCTTCACTGGGCTGGCCTTCGCTCAACAAGAATTGAAGCGATGACAAACGAAAGCCAATGAAGACGAACGCTGGCAAACCACCCATCGTTGGGCTGCTCATTAGGTACTGTCAATAACTCTATCCTTCTCAATTCCATATCGTTGTCGAATTGCCAGAAATGTTTGAATATACTATTATTAAAATTGTCAATTGCCCAATGGTCACGGCTTTTAGCAGAGACTTACAAGTTATCTTTAGTAGGTCATCTGTCACGTTGTATGTTTTTTTTTTTTTGATCGAAAGATTAGAAGGTTACTTCTAATATTTTACAACATTTCAATTGACCTACTAAAGATTGCTTATTTACATCTGAATGGGCACTGCTGAAAGTGGAAATCAAGTACTCCTGGCAATTTTCCAATGGTGTGGAGTTGGAGAAGGATAGTGTTATCGACACTGTCTAATGACTGACAATGATAGCAAACCAATGCTAAACAGATGCTGTCCAGTATGATATAGTGAATCTCACTATAGTTTAATTATTTTTAAATTTGTATTTTCAAGTATAATAAAATATTACACTAAGGGCTGGTTTTCGAGCTCGGGATTTAGCTGATTACTAGACTTTAAACAACTGGATTCAGAATAATTGGCTTTCCGAAATGGGGCGTAGTCGTAGTTTTTATGATAATCTTTATTTTCTCATTATATATATATATATATATATATATATATATATATATATATATATATATATATATTATATATATATATATTATATATATATATATATATATTCAATATATATATATTGGTTATCGTTATATATATTCAATTATAGAATTGGAAACGATTTTCCTTGACGAAATGAAACATTACTAAATAATTCAAAATAGCTGAAACTTTACACTATTTCCTCTTCATTTTATTTTTTGTTTAATTTTCTAGTTTTTTGAAATTTAATTTAAACGTGGACTGTGACTACGCCCCGTTTTGTTTGAAGTCTAGTAATTAGCTAAATCCCGAGCTCGGAAACCGGGCCTAATAAACTTGAAACTATTATACGTTATTATTATATTAAGGCCATTATGCAGATACTCGGTTTAAACGGAGAAATGCAGCTTTTCGTTTAAACTCTGTATGAAATACTTCATGATAAATGCAACCATATCTACTAGTAAACGTGGTTTAGCGTTAAACTTAGTGTTAGCATATAAACTAGCCCTTAGTATTTCAAGTATAGTTAAATTAGTATTAGTTCTCAACATAATAATATTTGTATTTTTTGTTGTTGAAGGCTTAGCGGAGACGAAAAAGCGTCGCATCTCATCCAGCTTTCGGTGTCCAAAGTGCAACAAAGTCTACCTGGGCTTTCCCAAAATGGAGAACCACTTCTTCAAGTACCCCGACCATCGGCCCCCCGCTACAAGTGAATCCGCTCCGCCCCCCCAGGCCAATTCAGGTAAATTATGCAAAAAACAAGGTTCAATGTGAAAGTCTGATCGCATCCGGTTTCTAAGGGCCTATGTCCTATCCTAGATTAAACGATTATTGATGATCAGATGCTGGTCTAAACCCGGAATGCTACACATCTCAGTATAATAGATGCAATCCAGATATACAGTATAATAGATAAAACCACTTTATTTTACATGGGCTACTTTTTAAATTAATAAAAACAATATAAAAATCTTGAAGCACCGTTAAATTTTTAAAAAACTTTAAAATAGTTCAACAACTAGTTTCGGTGATCACACCATCACACCAAAAAAATTTTTTATAACCTGACGATGGTGTGATCACCGAAACTACTTGTTAAACTATTTTAAAGTTTTTTTTTTTAATTAAGGGTGCTTCAATATTTTTATATTGTTTTTATTAGTATAATAGATGTATTTATATAAACCTTGTTTAGCGTTAAACCTAGATTGTGCATTGCATATGGACCTAAGACCCTTATCGGTTTATAAGCACCATCTCAGTTTAAACGGATATAGATTAGCTGGTGGTTTCAACTCAGAATGTAAAACATTATATTATAATAAATGACCCGTTTAATTATTATAGAAATCACTAGTACCCTCTTCATACTTTTTTATTTAAACACATCTAGTTTTAAGCTGAAATTAGTGATTTCTATTATAATTAAACAGTTCATGTCATATTAAAATACTTCATCAATAAATGACCCATTATAAGCTGACCTCTGGTTGACAATTTGAAGAAGGAGAAGTATTTTCTACCATAGAGAAAATATAGCTTTTCTAGATCTTTTCTTTGCTACTACGCATTTAACAAACTATTGAATTTAAATTTTGTTACAAATCAGGTATATGTCTATAAATATGTATATAATATAATAATACCGATAAAATGGAGTTGAGAAGTGCTACACACACACATAATACACGAACAAGTCAATCTTTGAATGTTACAAGAAGCAGACTCCACAAGTCTGATCAAAGCCCCACTAATGCCGCAATCAAAATTAAGAATAGGATGCCCTTTGAAATAAGACAACTTTATTATAAAAGGTTTAGAAATGTGTTAGAAAAATTTCTCGTAAATAATCCCTTCTACTCTGTTAAAGAATATATGGAGAAGAAATTATATCCAAGGTATTTTGAAATGAATTGAAAATAATGTATATTTTTGAATGTGTATTATTGTACATTATGAACTGTATGTAATGTATATTTGAATTTGAGTCCAATGTACTGTGACTGTTTATTGTAGTGTTTTATTGACCGTTTTTATTGTGGTGTATTGTATCGTGTTGACTGGCCTATAAGTCAAATTTTGATGTACTATTGAGGCTAATAAAGATATTCTATTCTATTCTATATTTAGACTCACAACTTCGATGTCTTTATGAAGACATAATGAAAACCATTCAATAAGCATAATAACAGTCAATTGACATGATTTAATTCACCAGCATTTCATATCAGGGTTCAACGTACAATGTGCAAAGTGTCTTAGGAATTCGACTGATTCTAATACGTGTATCTTTACTTACTGTATTATTTTTTTGTTGTTGAGTTTATTAATGCTTTCATAAATTAAATGTATTAATTAATGCATACTATTGAATGCTTTCATATATTAAATGTATTAATTAATGCACACAGGGGTGGAGCAGTCGAGAGGAGTCGGAGGAGGAGGAGGAGGAGGTAGTTTTTCAAAGAGAAAGTTGAAGCGTCGTTCGCTGGCCAGTATTAAGCCTGATGAACTCAGAGCTCATCTTAAACAGGTTGGTTAAATACTTTCATTCAAATTGATACATCTATTTTGTCCTCTTCAAGATACACAGACTTGAACCGAAATGCCTTGTGAAATTTATATTCATGTATGTGTTGAGTGAATTCTATATTTTTCCTGATTCTGAAATAAATGTATTTCTTTATGTAACTATTTGCCAGAAGGGTTTCTCAACCTTGTTCCACGCCCCTAAGAATCATGAATTTTTGTATGAGATGTCCGCAAAATTGCAATATCAAGCCGGGGCCACACATATCTTTCAGCGTTCCAATTCTACTCATGCCTGATATTTCTCTACAGTGTAGGACAGATCGCTCATATGGCAGACTTGTGTGGCATGCATTATTCTAGGCCGTTATCATCCCTGATCGCATCTGAGTGGGATCTGAACGCTGGCAGGTGTGTCCCCGGCTTTATTTGTTCTTACTTTATTGTTGACTAGCAGCTAACCCGTGCTCCGCAAGGATCGAATTGGAAACTTGACAAAATGAAAACTTAACGTGCTTAAATTTTGAAGAATTCAAAATGGGCCTATGCTATAACAATCCTCGGTAAATTAAGAATCTATATGCAGAATTTCAAGTTAATCAGGTTATTAGTTTAGACGTGATGATGCGTCATTCGTGAATTTACAATCCCGTACGTGTACAAGCCAGCCCTTTCCTTTATTATATAGATTTATTTGTTTTATTCAGACTTCAGAGTAAAGTCTATTCGTTAATTTGAGGTTTACATGTGTAAGCATATCCATTTATATTATTCCACGTTTAGATGTCTTCATGATACATAAAAAATGACACTCTATTACTGTATGACTTTCTGGTGTGTGTGTGTGTGTGTGTGTGTGTGTGTGTGTGTGTGTGTGTGTGTTTGTGTGCTTCTTTTCAAATGATAACTGTTTAAATTGTGTTTTATAGGTTACAAATTGGGTTATAGGGATATAAATAGCCTATAAATTGATCATTTATAACCTACTAGCAATAAATTTAAATTGAGTTTTTGTTTGTCATTTCTATGAATTTCTTCATCTTAAGCATGTTTGTAAAATACTCTCATTTCAATAATTGATACATTATGTCCCCTTCAAGGTACAGAACCAGAAACGAAATGCCTGGTGTGTATTTCTATTCAAGTAACGAATACTGCTCAAATTGTGTTCGTACAATCTATGATGATCAATAATTTTTTTACTATAGTAGTTGAAGCTAGTCTCAGAGACTAGCCATCAATTTCAATTTCACTATAAATCTTACACTATGAAAAACATCATAACTTCAATTCATCAATTTCTGACTCCTGTAGTTCTGAGATTATGATAAAAATGATATAGTCTCCATACACTATCACAAATAGATTTTAAACTAGTTCAAAAGGTGTGCATATTCTGTTCAACTGTATTACTCTTAATTTCCACATGTTTTGTATATTTTCACGCAGAAATAAATTCAAATTTATTATTATTAAAGACAAGGAGAAAACGGAAAACTGACTACTGCTAAAATTGTGTTTGCATAATCTATGACGATCAATAACGATTACTGTCAACTCAAGCCGATTACTAACGACTACTTTCTATTATTACTGTTTTGTTGGGGTGAGAGTGTGAGAACGGCACAGTATAACAGACTACCAGCGTCACATAGCTTCACGAAAAAGAACTACTAGGACTATAGGCTTGATTTAACAGTGAAATTTGGAACAGAAATCCCTTATATCATGGGATTCTTCTTATGCTATAGTTCCATAATCCTTCTGTCATAATTCCATCTTCTTCTTATGCTATCTTTTCTCTATGACAATACATCGTGTACGTTATTTACAAATACTTGACTTGAGGAAAGGTACAACAATTATTTCTCATCAATTTGTTGAATTACAGTTGCTAGACCTGTGCTCACTGACTGAACTAGTGGAGGTTGTGGGTCCCGTTTTGGCTAGCGTGCTATCAGCCTGGCAGCTACTGTTGCTCAGGGTGGACGCTGTGACGTCATCACAACAGCAGTCAGTGACGTCATCACACCAACAGTCAGCAACGCCATTACACCACCAGACTGTGACGGCATCACACCCACAACCGGTGACGTCAACTCAACATCAGCCTGTGACGTCATCCCAACATCAGCCAGTGACGTCTACACATAATCAGCCGGTGACGTCATCTCACCACCAGTCTGTGATGACATCACATCAACCAGTGACGTCATCTAACCACCTGCCAGTGACGTCATCAATTCGTGCGCATGTGCTTTGCGACCAGATTAAGACGCTGCTTGCCAGTTTGGCAACCTCTTTCAGCCAGTCGACAATGTTGATCAGTGTACTCTGGATGCAGCTACGTTCGAGGTTAGATTCACTTTATATTGTCAGCAGCTAAAAATAAAGGGTGCCAATCAATTATTTAATCCTACTTGCAAACGTGGAATCTATATATATAAAAGCGAAATGGCACTCACTCACTGACTGACTGACTGACTCACTCACTCACTCACTCACTCGCATAACTAAAAATCTACCGGACCAAAAACGTTCAAATTGGTAGGTATGTTCAGTTGGCCCTTTAGAGGCGCACTAAGAAATCTTTTGGCAATATTTTAACTCTAAGGGTTGTTTTTAAGGGTTTAAAGTTCGTATTTTAGCATGTATATTCTTTTTCTCCCAATCTCTTAATTATAATTGAAATTTTCATATCATATGTTACTATAGAACTATAATCTGGATAGAGTCATACCTACTATTACTTCAGGCCCCACAACTTATTAATGACGTCATAACATGTAGATTAATTCTTCCTAGATCGTAGTAATTTATACTAGCTTATCAGTGTAACTTTTGTTACTGTATCAATTTTATTGGGTGGAATACCATATGAATTTTAGATTAAAAACATTTGTATTTTATTAAATATAGATTTTATTGAAATAAAAACACTTTATTCCACAAATGCAATAATTTATCCATACTTTCAGCTTGATAGACATAGGCCTACTCGATTCAGTAATAGAGCTAATGATAAATTTATCTTAACCAAAAATTCTTAATAATAACCTGTATCAGAATCAAAGGAGAGGTAAATCAAAGATAAACCAAATAAGATGTTGTATCTAACTCTTTTTTAGGAAAGAGGCTTCCACAAACTTGAACACAATAAATCTGTGGTACAAAGAAACCCATCAGAAAAATGTTTTTCAGTTAGGTAAAACCTTTAATATTAGGATGTTATGAACAGTCTCAACACTTTGCTTTTATTTTTCAATTTATTAGTTTAAAAGTTCTCTCACACACTTTATTTACACTGTTCTTCTACACTCTAATTACACTGTTATTTCACATTTCATTTACATTGTTCTTTCACACTTCAATTAAATTTTCTACTCACACTTTATTTACACTGTTCTTCTACACTCTAATTACACTGTTATTTCACATTTCATTTACATTGTTCTTTCACACTTCAATTAAATTTTCTACTCACACTTTATTTACACTGTTCTTTCACACTTCATGTAAACCGTTGTTTTGTAGAATTGAAGTTCTTCCTTCTTCTCACTCGTATCTATTTTCGTGTCAAAGTTTCATCTTTCAAAAAAGAAAATACCGTACGGAAACTTTTGGAGTCTTGTTATAATTCCCGCGACAATTTGGTACACAACATTATCCCATGATTTAAACCCCAAATTCATTATTACTTTTTACAAACGAATATGAGAAGAATGATAAACAAACCATATTCATTGAAATGAAGACCGTGAAAATTGAATTTGTAATTCCAATTTTGTTGATTACCATATCATATGTGATAACAAGCATCAGCGCTCTTATTTCGCTTGCCTACCGACAGTAGATCAGTGATCTACATGTGATGACGTCATAGTTTATTAGAGCTCCAGTTGTGGGGCCTGATGTAGTAGTAGGTATTGATAGAGTTCCTCTTCGAACAGTTGTTAACTGGCAACTAAATTAATAATTTGTCAGCTTGGCATTAAGTTGAGTTGACTGTTAGGTTGGCACCAAGTTGAAGATTTGAATGCATTTATCGCGGAAAAATTGATTGGGCACTGCTACTTCATCCTGGGAATATTATATACTAGCCGTCAGGCTCGCTTCGCTCGCCATATCCGTTTAGCCAGACGTTTAGTCTGGACCCCCGACTGGATTGTCCTAACATATGAAAAATGCTCAAATGGAAAATGCAGGCGAGCGAAGCGAGCCTGCTGATCTCATTCTTGGACGATCCAGTCAGGGGTCCAGGGGGCGGAGCCTCCTGGCTAGACGGATATGGCGAGCGAAGCGAGCCTACGGCTAGTATTGTATACTTTCAGCAAGTAGTATTTTTATTCCCAATTCACTAATTTATTTCTCATAAAACATACCAGTGTTATTTTTTTAACCTACTGAGCTGTTTGTTTTTGTTTCATTATTGCTTTTGATTGCATATATTGTGAATTTGGATAAATTACATTTGAATTCGAAGATTGTTCATTTCAGAAGATGCACTTAAACTGTCAGCAACTCTATTGGCTTTAAGGCCAATGTTATTTCTTGAGAGAATAGGAGCACCTGTTTCCATTTTTTATGCTGATTCTATCAAAATGAATCATGCGCTCTCTTTTCCGTTCCGTTCTTTCTCTCTGGTGGGTTAAGTGGAAGAGGGGGCTTCTATTGCCTCAATTTCGCCCACATCACTTTTGAAATTGTAAAGTGTAAATAAAAGGCATCTATCTATCTATCTCAATGTCTTTCTGGCTTCTGTGAAATCTGGCAGTACTGTACTCCATAAGAGCAATGCTAAGGTTTCTTCAGCTCAGACTATATTTATAATAAAAAATAAGTTGATAAAATCTATATGATTTTTGAGATTGAATCATTTAGAGCCGGTTGCACAAAAGCCGGTTAAATTTTGACCGTGATTAATTCCACGAGAACCAAGGTTTCTTCAGCTCAGACTATAGTTATAATAAAAAATAAGTTGATAAAATCTATATGATTTTTGAGATTGAATCATTTAGTGCTGGTTGCACAAAAGCCGGTTAAATTTTGACCGTGATTAATTCCACGAGAACCAATCAGAGAAGCCGTCTTTCAAAAACGCCTTCTATGATTGGTTATCAAGTTAATCACGGTTAAAATATAACCGGCTTTTGTGCAACCGGGCCTTAGTCTTGAAATATTGAATGTTTACTTGAAAACTGTACAATGTTTAACGTTTGAATCTACACAAATTCTCTAATTGATGAATCTATTCTATAGAAAACTTTGTGAAGTGAACAACTACAAGACGTCCTATTTCGGACTATGTGTAACCTTATCTAAATTTGGGAGAGGAATAGCACAAGGTTACCTTATTTTTTCTCTCCCCATCATTTTGATGATGTACTGATTATGAATCAATGAAAGATAGATTTCCACATATCAGTAGCCGGGCAGATTGGGAATAGTCATTCCCAATAGATCTCATGCAAAGAATGTTTCCACTCTACCTGACACTGAATCTGATACTGATAGGCCTATGTGGAAATTCGCCTATAATGAGTCATATTTTTCTTGTGATTTCTTGGTTGCTTACAATGAGATTTTATTTATTATTTGTTTTTACAGATGAAGGACGTGTCGATCAGTTCTATGCTTGGCATACCGTGCGGAACCTATAAGGTGGACGAAGATCTGCTCAAAGTCGACAAGATGCTGACTCACCAGAAGCAGCCAGCCGACACCGATAGTGGAGTCGGTGGACTGAGCGACGCAGCGGTCACCCATCCAGTGGCGGACGTGGCACACGTCGCTTCACCTGCTGTTATAACCACGCAACAGCAGAAGTGCAGCAAGGATGACCAAGTCAGCACCAATGAGGTGAATATTGTACAATTCAATTCATACTGTCAGCATATTGTCATACTGTCATCAATGCTTTCCTTCCATTCAATTAGTGCTAACAACTTGAAGTGAATCTCACTGTAATAATAGAGAATGAATCGAATCTTTTTCTTCTTCTTCAAGGATTAAGTCTAGTAAATTGGTGGTTTCGGTACCATCTTTTCCTCGGCCTTCCTATATCTCTTTCCCCAGTGGGTGTTGAATGTTTCGCTTCTGAAGGGATTCTTCCTGAAGGCATCCTATTCAAGTGTCTGTATAGTCCAGTCACTATATACATTGGTGCATGCAATTTATATTGTAGTTCTAATTTTATAATATATTATTTGGGTACATAAGAGAAGTCCAGAACCAATTTCTTCATGCAAAATTTCCTTGTACTAGATACAGGGTGGCCCAAAAACCTCGTATTTTCGGCTCATTTTCCAGTTTTCAGCTATTTCTGCCAAATCTCGTAATCGGACAGAAATATAGTAGGCCTACGATGAAATCTGAGCATTGTGTCAAAAGTTATAAGTATTTGAAATTTTGATCCTCGAGGTGTCCTTAAGCGCGCCTCTCCACTAGGAAATACTGAAATGAAGTGCATCTAACGGGTGATTCTCATAGAACATAATCTCATGAACTTATGTTATTGTGCGAAATATCAATGTGAGGACAATGTAGTTGGTGATGATGGTTGAAGCTGAAAATTTGGTGTTTTCCACAATACAAGGAGCATTGTTGTCAGGTGGACCTGGAAATCTAAATGAGATAGAGCGCTCTACCTGATCTCAGATTGTAGAGCACAAAAATACGCCCAGAGGGATTTTGAATTATACATCTAAATGGTAACAATCAGAAGATATTGTTGATCGAAAACTTAAGTTCATCCAAATTGTTTTTTTTTCCTTCAAATTTCACTCATTTTTGAAAAATCATAACTCAGTACTCATTGAAGATAGAGAGTTCCGAATGATCTCATTTTATTCAAAATTTTATAATTTAAAAAAAAGCGAGAGCAACTTTTTCTGTTCGATTACGAGATTTGGCAGAAATAGCTGAAAACTGGAAAATGAGCCGAAAATACGAGGTTTTTGGGCCACCCTTTATTTATCACAAAGAAATTTTGCATGAAGAAATTGGCTCTGGACTTCTCTTATGTACCAAAATAATATATTAAAAAATCAGAACTACCATATAAATTGCAATCATACCCCCTTTTTATGTCTATATTGACTGGACTAGTACCAGTTTCTTCTATTTTGAATAATTAGGTGAAAAAGTGATTACACAAATATTGACAAATCCACAAAAATACGTTTTTTAAAACTAGACTTGAGTTTCAGTGAAATATGATGCCAAGTATGCCATTGAAACTCGAGTCTGGTTTTAAATAAACTCATTTTTGTGGATTTGACAATATTTGCGTAATCACTCTATTCTCACTTCATCATGGAAAAGTTCCATTTCTGAAGACAGTGTAAATTATGAACTGAATAATCTCGTCGTGTACTACAGTATTATCGGGTATTACAGACAACGTTGCTCTTATTTTCTCATTTCTTATTCTATCTGTCCTGGTTCAGCCGAAAACACTTCTTAAAAATCTCATTTCAGCGGCTTGTATCTTGCTGTCAAATTTTTGTGTATGAATCCAATTCTCACTTCCATAAAAAAGAGTTGGAACCGCGATAGTGTTCATCTAAATCATTTGATATTATATTTGACTTTATCTAAATTAATCGCGCTTCGCGCTCGGCAGGGGCTTCGCCCCCTGCACCTCCAGTAGGGTGGGTAAGCAGGCTCCGCGCTTCGCGCTCCGGCTGGGAGGCGGGTTTCGCCCGCCCAATCGCCTTTTATGACTATATTATATTTGACCAGCAGGTAACCCGTGCTCCGCAAGGGTCTATTTTAAAACTTGGCCGAGTGGAGTCTTGAAGAGTTAGAAATAGGCCTAGGACCACCCTCGGTTAATTAAGAATCTATATGCGAAATTTCAAGTTAATCAGTCCAGTAGTTTAGACGTGATGATGCGTCAAACATAATTATTTTCCTTTCCTGCACGTATATGAGCAAGTTCTTTCCTTATTATAGTATGGATAATTTCTTCAACTGCTAATTTTAATCATCTGTTTTGAAGAGGTAGTCTCTCTAGTAGGGATGGGTATCGAAAGACAAAACATCGATGTTTTTTTCTCCTGAACATCGATGAGTGAAGAACATCGAACAGTAAACATCGACGTGTTGCCGTACATTTTACGGAAGACTATTATATCCTTAGAGTAACTCAGATAGTGAAATCAATTTCCTTTTTTATGTACATGTAAAAGAAAGGGACAGAGCTTTTAAAAAGTAGTTAACAATAAAGGAATATTATTGATTGGCAGCAACGAAACTGTAAGTTAATAAATTGTTTGTAGTTGTAGGTAATCAGACTCTACGTTATCAACAGAGATTGATATTTAATCGAATATAAAAAAGAAAATCCAATAATAGTTGAGTCAGAAACCTCTCGGGATATCCTCGAAGATTCTGTCTTGGGATTTCATCCTAAGCTAATTTTAGCAATCATTGTTACCCATAATCGTATTCATTCAATACCTGATAGTTTTATTTAGGAAATGAGAATGAATAGAGGTGTTTTTTATGGCTATCTACACTCCATACAATACGAGGACCTCTATTCCAGAGCTAGATTAATAATTGGTATTAAAAGTATGTTGAGGAAAGCACTTGTAATAAGAAAAACTCTTTGTTCCTAAGAAACGAAAAATCCGACCTCTTATTCAATTATAAATAGGTATCTAACCTTGACAAGGGCCACAGTTATGTGAATCTTCAAGACTATCCAACAGTCTCACATAAAAATACAGAGAGCCTGATTGAAAAATTCCTTTTTGTTGGGAAAAACATCGAATGACCGATGTCTAGGTAAAACCATCGATAAGTGAAAAACATCGATGTATCGATACCCATCCCTACTCTCTAGATTATAGTTGTAACATATGGTATGTATTCATGTCTAATGAATGAAATTTGAACATTAATTCTAAAAAATCTACAAATAAAATTGAAATTTGGGCTTCGAGGTGCACGAGATTGATATTTTTAGAACCTATGTGCAAAATTTGGAGATCTAAATCATTCCTGTTTTTCCGGTATGCAATCCACAAGTTATCATGTTTTGATACGAACAAACATAACCCTACTCTCTCTTATTATATAGATGATCGTATTGTGTAAAATTTGAAACTTGCCTCTTAAGATCAACTTCAAGTTGTCAGTTTTTTTACCTGGAGGTTGAAGTCTGAAGTTTGTGAGTTAGAAATATTTTCTAGTGATTTTGTATTTTGGCGAAATAAAGTTTATTAGGAATTTATTATTATATTATAGATAAATTGGAGATGATTGGAAATATTTATGTATATAATTGAAAATCGATTGTCTGTTTTGAGGTGGTGGAAGCTGAGAGTGGGGAGGTGAGGGAGGTGAGAGATGTGAAGGAGCCGTTTCTGCTTGGTGGTGAAAACGACGAGGTCATCAACCTGGACCGGTTTGTGCAGAATTTCACATCCAGTAAAACGGATGTGGACGAACTGGTATTCAGCGCAGCATCCGACCTCACGCTGACCGAGGAGCCGTTTTTCGCGAGACGCCGGCCTCCACACGTGTCGGCCTCCACCGAGGACTTGATTAAAAGTTGGGAGAATTTCGTCGCTAGTGACGATCACGATCGGACTAGTTTCAATCGCGATGATGCTCTAGACTTCGATGTTTTGAGTCAGAACTTTCATTCGGCTGGTGCTAACTCGCAGTGAAAAGTTATGTGTAAACAGTGGGATTCTCTTCAAACTTAGATATTCCGAATATAATTTTCTTCTTCCTCCTTATCCACTTCGTCGGCGGCATCTTTCTTTGTCTTCCCCGCTTCATCATTATCACTACTCACCTCATCATTCTTCTCTTTTCCATTTTCTTCCGTCTCATTCTTTTCTCATTTTTTCCGTCTTCTTCTCACTCCCCACTTCTTCTTCTTCTTCTTCTTCATCACCTGCCTTCTCTTCTTCGACTCCCATCTTCTTCTTCTCTTCTCCTTCTCTTCCGCATCACATTCGTTTCCGTTTTCCTCACTCTTTGCATCGCCGTTCGTCTGGTTCTTGAACCTCTTTCATCGTAGTGTTGTTGCCAGTCCTCCACGCTTTTCAAACTAGCTTTCATGGAGTCGACATTTTCGGTGACACTGTCAAGAAACGCCTTCTTCATTCCAAGTTCAAGTTTCGTCATTCCAAGTTCAATTCATCCCAAGCTTTTCTTGTCACTTTAGCATGTAGTTGTACGATCACGCCAGGCTAGTGTTCAATGGTAAGATTTTATGTTATATGGAATGATGACAGTTGGAAGTGAATATCATTATAGTGATCTTTGTGGTATGGAGAGCATAATGCTCTATAAATTTAGGTCATAAGTTTTGTGTCTAAATTCTGATTCTGGTGGTGCTAACACGCATTAAAAAATTGCGAAAAATGGTAATTTTATTTGTTAGTAGTATGTGTCTCATGTTCCGCACTAGACCTGTGCGAATAACGCATATAGATAGCAGGGCTCCTCTACGTCCTTAACTTTGCCCTCTTATGTAACCTTGAAATCATTTCTTGCCCTGGCACATTCTACTTGATACCATATTAACAGTTACTCCAGATATACCTTCGTATTTTTAATTATTTTTTCGATTGTATTTCATATTACTATTTCCACTGATAATGTTATTTTTATTGCATGCTAGTTCTTCATTTACATATTGTTTTATTTCTCGTAAACATTTTCCATGATCATACTAGTGTTTATACTTCTGTACTACCATTTGAATATTCTGCTACTGAAACATATTTTCTTCAACTGCATTCTCCCTAGACATCAAATCTACAACATCCGTAGAAATTTCAGATGTAATTTTCAGATGAAATGTGATAATTTTATAATATGTGAAGACTATCACAAAAAACAGTCACAATTGATTCAGTTCGAATCTTGAGAAAACCAACAATGGCAATTAATAGAATTTAATATTCTTTTAATTGGTGTATCCCTTGATATATAAATTGAGTCGTTCCTATTCAATAAAATATTTCTTATACCATTTTTAAGACTTGCGCAAGTATTTTTATTAATTTCTTAATTTTTTAAAACCTTTCTGACGAGCTAGCTTTTATTTCTTATTTCACTCGAAGCACTGAGAGCGCCCTATTCTTATTTCAACTATTTATCACTCACGTGCTGGATTTTTTATAAGTTGCTGATGGCGATCCGAATTCCTGGTAGTCCTGGATTATTGGTGGCCGAAGTCATCTCTTCCAAGGGATTAAAAATATTTAAATGACTTTTGCTTTACTATAGCATCACAAAGTCTTATGGAAAATTAATAATTTGATTAAACTTTAAGTCATTAAAAATGTACAGTAAAAGATATTGTGCTCTATAAATTTTGGTGACATTCCATGGTAGTGGTTGGCAGGCAAGTGGGCAAGTTCTACTTTCTTTTTCACAATTTTTCATTTCCGACTTGCAAATTTGCATTAAATTTAAATAATTTTATACATACGCCATTCAAGGCTCAAATAGTTCGTGCCAATCTATTAAATTATTACTTATGTCACCCATCTGACATTAAATCTGTCTTCGGGCCATATCCAGTACATAAACTGAACAACAATAATTCATAAACTCTTATCATTTATAGAAATATATACAAATATATTTGAATCGGCTCACTATTACCGCCCATCAATTGCTACCATTTGATTGGTTCATGCAAATTTGTTACAGTATACATGCGCCTACGAACCTCCTACTTCCTTAATACATTAATTTATTTTTATCTTGGGTTTTTAATACATTTTTTACATGCAATACAATTTTCTATTGTTTATAGGTTGTTTCTCGCTTTATAACAATTAGCCATGTGCATTTTTAATTCCTCTAGTTGCATACCATTTAATTACAATAAATTTCTGCCAAGGTGTCTGGCTAGATTTTACGTTATGCGACTCAATCGATCATTATGTCGCCGATCAATAGATATTTTACGCCTAACCTCAAATTTTCAATACTTTATATAATATTATATAAGTAGCAAATTATTTCCATTTCTATTCGGCCGTTATAAATTTAGCCATGATACCTGATATTATCTAATCTTTAAAAACGTTATCGCATTTGGCGATATTAGCCTATTATTCCACTTAGACCTATAAATTTCTTTCAAGTAGGGATTTTTATTTACCCATCAGAATTTGATACGTTACAACATGTAGCACCGCAATGGCTGAAGCAACCAATATAACACAGACATTGCCTGCATCAACTGCAAGAACATCTGCACGTAGACTTGCTGCAGCCGATGCCCCAGCAGAGCCACCATGTCAGAGCATCAACTCGTGGATCAACAACTAACAGCCGATCTCGCAGTGTCTGCAACTCTGCATTAGCAGGCTCCACAAGTGCCAGATACATCTGGATGAAGGACTACTCTGGAAGTCACCAGCAGAAGACGAACATCCTCAATTACAACCGTTTCAGTAGCTGCATTGTCTGGTGGAGCTGGAAAATCATCAAGTACAACTCTTGCATCAACTGCGACGGCATCTTTCCCTGAAGTTTTACCTTCATCTTCATCAGAGGAGACCCTTCATAGAATCACTAACACTACTGCATCGCTTACTCCATTAGTGACTTTATCAGTAATTGCATCAGTGATTGCATCTGAGAGTGCATCATCTGAGACTCTTTATGGCTGCAAGCTTAGCTGGAGCAGAATTATCAATTATTGCGTTGAACAGTGATAGTTCTTCTATTACTGCAATTGAAGGAAGATTGGCGAAGATGCCTAACGGTTTCAACAGTAGCAGATGTTATTTTGCTTTTGTTTTTGTTGTAGCTAGCAGCAGAATATCAATATGGTTGTAGAGAAGTACAGACACTTGATATGCAATGAATGTTTTTGATAAGAAAAAGATTAATCTGTAAGAACTTGCATGCAATAAGAAAAACATTTCTTGTCCAAAATGTTCGAGGACCCCTGACCTCTATGACATTTATCATATTTTCATTACTATTATCGTGTGACAACAGATAGGGAGATGTAAAATCGAAACCGATCCACCATAATAGTTGTGATTAATGTTACAGTATATTGTTCTGAAATTTGATCAATGTAATTACATAATTGAGTATTAATTTATTTCTTTGCAAACATTATGTAGGTGACAAGGCTGCTTCAGCTAGTCTTCCAGTCACAAGGAGTCACAGATAATGCATCCACTGAAGTGGTCACTGATGCAGTCACTGAAGCAGTGACTGATCCAGTCAGCAATGCTTTATTGTTTGAGGGTTCTCATTGGGTGACGTTGAAGGTAAAATTGCACTGGAAGAAATGCCAACGCATTTGCTGCAAGAGTTCTGCTTGAAGATGTTCCAGCTCTAACAGACGATGCAACTGCAGATACGGTTGTAATTGAGAAAGTTCATCGTATGCTTTTCACTTCCAGAGTCATCCAGATGTTTCTAGCATTTTTGGATCCTGTTATTGCATAGTTGCTAACACTGCGAGATTGGCTGTTTGTTGTTGATCTATGAGTTGAAGCCCAGACCTGGTCACTCTGTGGGGGCATCTGCTGCAGCAGGTTGATGTGCAGATGTGTCCTTGCATTTATTCTTGTTAATGCAGGTAATGGCTGTGTAATATTGGTTGCTTCTGCCTTTGCGGATGTGGATGGTACTGATTCTGCTGACTCTTCCAACTGCACCTCTCACCATTCAAGGGCAAGTTGGAGGAACTGGATGCAATGGGACCCTTCTCAAAAGCCTCGCTTTTTGTCGGGGAACTCTCCTTGTGGGTGCAGAAGGGGGCACAATCGATGTACTTTTTCAAACCGTCATATGCGACAATCGCATATTTCTGATTCCGAAGAAGAGCTATCATAAGAAAGAACACGGAGGAGGAAGTCCACTCATTTTTGTGCAGTGTCCTGCGCTGACCACGTGACGGTTGCGTCACTGCAGATGCAAACGTTTTTGCTGCGCGCATACTTGGCTTTCAGACTTCACCTGCTGCATTTGGGGAAGAATCTGAATGTATGGCGTTGTTGATGATGACATTCGTGGTGTCTTTCTACATCACAAAACACCATTCCTCATATTTGCTGTTGTTGGGTTTCTTAGCTTTGAACTGAATTAATTGTGGCTTTAAACAAAAATTCTTAAAATATGGCCAGAATCTGAATTCTGCAAGAGATTTTTTTGCGTTTTCTCAACGTTTTTGAGAGCAAATGAACAGAAAATGCTCATAATTATTATTAAACGAAAATTAAAAAAAATGCTGTAATTTACAGTTTCCATCTGTAGAAAATGTTCAGGTTACAGAAGCTCAGTCAAGGTCTACACATTCTGTTTCAAAAGGACTTTGAGAATATGCCTAAGATTCGCTCAAAATAGATGGTTCTCAGAGTTTTCTCTGTGTTTTCTCAGCATTTGTAGAAAATGTCCAGGTTACAGAAGTTCAGTTAAGGTCTACACATTCTGTCTTAAAAGGACCTTGAGAATATGCCTAAGATACGCTCAAAATAGATTGTTCTCAGAGTCTTCTCAGCTTTTTAGAGAACAAACGAATAGAAAACGTTTGTAGTCGGTACAAAGGCTCAGCTGGGGTCTATAATTTCCCGTAGAGAGGGCTTCAAAAGTTTGCTATCCCTTGACGCCCAAAATCTGCGTTTCCAGTGTTTTCTGTGTTGTTGTTGTTTCGTGCATATATCTTAACAGTATTTCAAACCATCTAACCCCAATAAAGGATATAATGAATATAGTATTGTTTTGAGCTTAAGGCTGTGGTACTTCTCTGGAAGTTGTGTTATATTGAATGTTTGTTAAATAACTATAGCATTTATTATTATTGCATTTAAAGTGAGAAGATACGTAATATTATTACGTAATATAACTTATTATATCAAAAAGTAGCACTTGCTTATAATTCTATTATTATCAATATAAAATTTTGATTGAAATGATTGAGGTTTTTGTAAAATATGAAAGGTTGTTGTCTTAACTGCGTTATGACAAGTAAATATCTATTTAAATACATAATTTATGTAGATTTGATGTACTTTGTAAACGAATAATAAATACAATTATAATTTCAACTCCAGTCATTACAACTCAGCAAGAGCAACGAAACAATTGAAATGGCCTAAAATAATAAGTGTTTGAAGTGATAACATTTTATATTCATTTAGGTTTTGTGTGTTCATAGTTGAGTATAGAACGTAGCAAAATGTGTTCCTATTAAGTTGTATAACTAAAACTAGATACTATAGCTTTAAATGTAGTGTTTTTATTAATATGTTTTCTATCAGGTATAGGCTAATCTAAAATAGAGTTTCCTTGTTAAGACTATAAACTTGAAAGATTTGATATGCCTAATATAAAATAGTATTTGTACAGATTGTTTCAAAAATAACTTTAACTTATATATTACATTACAATCAATATTATACCATAATTGCTTTCTTTTGGCAAAGCTGTTGGAGTCATTACTTATTAAATATTTTGATTTCATTATCTTTAATCGTCATGTATATAGTATGTTTAGTTAAATATATTGTTGTGTCTAAGTATTGATTTCGCTTTTATCATCAACCTATATGTTGTTGATAGTAGCATTTTTGTTGCTCTTTTCTTAATGAAACTGTGATTGAATGAACACAACCTGAATTTAAAAATATATAGTATTATTAAGATTTGAATCCCGAAATAAAAGTTTCGGGTAAATGTATCTTTTCATTGTATTTTATACCTTACATAATAAATAAAATAGCTATTCACCTGTGTTGTTCATCACTTCTACCATATAGGCTAGTTGGTTGATTTCTGACCTGGATAGCTATTGGTCTAGGCTACTGGTGTCCTAATCTGTATAAAATATGTTGTTTATTGAGTAGTCAAAAACCATTCACATTTTAAACTTTGGTAGCCTATTTGTTGAGTATTATTAGGCCCGGCGCAAAGTAGACCAACCCTGATCCACGAAAAGCAACCCACTCCGTGGGATGTTTTGTAAACCATTGCTCCAGACATCTGTGTAATGATAATAATACATACAATGAATAATCCACTTGTCAGCTGATTGATTATGGATAATTCTATAGCAATGGTTTACAAAACATCCCACGGAGTGGGTTGCTTTTCGTGGATCATCGTGGGTCTACTTTGCGGCGGACCTTACAGTAGTTATGACCTGATATGACACTTTTTGCAACAGTACCGGGTGAGTTATCCACTGAAACATGTTTTATCTCTAACCCCAGTTACTTGGCCAGACGAGCAGCAAACTGCATCGATTCAGAAGCAAATAGGCTTTCTTTACTCTAAATATAAAAATATTGCAGGTTGGTTGCACAAGAGTCTGTTAAATTAAATTATGATTGAATGCTACGAGAACTATCAGAGAAGGCTTTTTTATTGGTTCATGTTGCTTTTAATCATGATTGAAATTTATCATGTTTTTGTGCAACCGGGAATCAGAGTTTTATATTTGGGCTAAGGATAGAGCTTGAGGTAAAACGTTTTATTGTTTGATTCCTTGATATGACACCTTTTGCTCCAATATAGGATGCACCAGAACAAAAATTGTTTCTTATTCTTTTATCTAAAATTTTCACGTATCTATTTAGATTCGAGTTCAAATGATCAATTTATATTTTGATCAAATAAATTGTTTTTATTTATTTATGGATAGGCTGAATAATACAGAAAAATGCATTATAGATACTTAAAAAGAATAAAACATTATGGAATATTCCAGAAATAATTCTATGTCAATAACCTTTGGCTCCAAGATGATCAAAAATGGGCGAATCTTATGTAAAATGAAATTTGAAGTCTAATGCCCTGGTGGTCCCAAAATCATGCCTTCATAAAAGGCTGTGGCAAGGCAGAGAATTGGCAACATTGTTCTCTGCCATTAAAACGTTAACCTCACTATAACAGTATTAATTTTCAATCTAGTTGTACTTTTAGCCACTAGAAAAGGTTAGTTGTCTACAAGTGAGCACTACAGTAGTACACGATTTCAAAAACTGGTAGCAATAACTCCCTTCCAATTTCTCATTTTTTTTACTTTCCTTGCCCTATTACCATAGGTAAGGAAAGTAGGTATTGCTTTCAGAAAAAAATCAAGGTACCCCAATTTCTAAATTTCTATACGTTTCAAGGTTCCCCGAATCCAAAAAAGTGGTTTTTGTGTATTGGTCTGTATGAGTGTATGTGCGTCTGTGTACCGTACACGATATCTCGTCTCCCAATCAACGGAATGACTTGAAATTTGGAACTTAAGGTCCTTACACTATAAGTATCCGTCACGAACAATTTCAATCACATGCAATTCAAGATGGCGGCTGAAATGGCAAAAATGTTGTCAAAAACAGGGTTCTTCGCGATTTTCTCGAAAACAGCTCCAACGATTTTGATCAAATTTATACGTATAATAGTCATTGATAAGCTCTATCAATTGCCACAAGTACCATATCTGTAAAAATTTCAGGAGCTTCGCCCTATCTATGCAAAGTATGATTTTAGATTCCCAATTATCAGTCTTCAGATACAATTTAAACAAAAAATTTCAAGTGGAAAAGATTGAGCATGAAAATCTCTACAATTTATGTTTAGTAACATTTTCACCTAAAAATGGAAATAAGCTCGAAATTCGAGAAAATGTGATTATTCAATTGCAAACTGTTGGCAACTGTTAATTCTATTAATTTATTCGCTATGAAGAGATAGCAGACCTCGTGTGTCACCAGCTGGCTCAGATCTTAGAATAGTAGACTTGAGATGCGCGTGAACACTAGCGTCAATTTCCATAATGGCAAGGAAAGTTGTGTGAGTGCGCCATATCAGAATTTTTCATTGAATCTCCGGATAAGATTGGAACAAGTTTTTCTTTTAGAATACTCTTCAATGTTTGATTTTACGGCAAAATGTTACTGAACATTATTTGTTACCTTCAATTTTTTGATATGAAGGAACGCTAAGATACAAAATCATGAAAGCTGAATATTTTGTAATAACGTACCGGTACGGTATTTTATTAGGGCTACTTGATTTATTAGTAGAAAAATAATCCCATAGTACCCTTTAAAAGAAAACTTTTTTATATAAAAATACAAAAACAACTAGTTTCGGATGTTCAAACCATTTTCAAGTTTTCTTAAAATAAACATATTTCTAATAAACAAAATAATTTTCTTATCTTCATAATAATCCCATAGCATCCATTTAGAAAAGAAACTTTTTCATATAAAAATACAAAAACAGTTTTGGGTGTTCAATCCATTTTCAAGTTTTCAAACTATTATTTCTAAAAACAACAATTTCTTTAAATAATTATTTTCTTCAACAGCTACTTCTCATCATCTGGTTTAGATTCTTTAGTTTTAAAACTACTACTGTATCAGGTTGCAATTTTCCACATGGGTGATGTTTAGTCTTATGTTTATTTAGTTTTGAATGCAAATAAATTTGAAATTCGTCCTTCGTGTTCAATTTCTTACTATCTTATTTTCAATAAAAATTTTCAAAGAGTTGGTTGTCAACCAATATAACATAAATTATTGATAGTAAACGTAATTTTTCTAGTGTTTTTTCGAAATCTTTTTCTATAAATTGAATCAGACAATATCCATGATGCCTTTTTCGAGTAGTTTGGGAGTGATCAGTGAAGAAACGCCAAACCCAAATGAAGCGCATGAAGCTAACAAGTTGGTCAGTGGTGAGATGGCCATAAGCCAGCGTTCTCTCCTGCTACTGCAGAAAAAAGATGAGGAACTGAGAATGTTGCAGAAAAATATTGAAAATCTGGAACAAATGTCAGCAAAATTTGGAAATCGGAAATTAGAATCAGAACCTAACTTGATGCGAGGAGATAATCCGTCAAATAAGAATGAAAACAGTTCCATACACGAAAGGGCCGAAGTGTCTGACGAATCTGTTGTTGATCTCAGCTATTTTTGTTGCCAAAATGACCTTCCAGTTCAAACAAAATTCTCTATAAGGAAAGAAACGGAATCTATTCAACCAAGAAAGAGCTGGCAACTTCTGCAAAATGAGTTTATTGGGGACGGTAGCTATGAAGTAGACAATGCAAACATTATGCAAAGCAATCCTTATCTTCAACTGAAAAAAGAGCTGTTGTCAGAGAGCCGTATGAGAATACAAGACAGAAAAATGTTTCTAGAAGTTCTTGACAATGTAGATGCTGCATTGAGGAGCATGAGAGCTCATCCCGACATAGCCCCTTGTCAGGAGTTTGTAGATTTAGCGACAGAATGGTTTAGAAGAGAGCTGAACTCCGAGACAGATGACGAGCAATATTTTCAAGCTTCAAAATTGAGTGAAACATTTTCCAAAGCGGGAGGAACAGGAGACAACGCATGCAAACCCCGAAAGAGCATCCTGAGAAGTTTGAGTTCAAGTGAATTATATCATGAAGATGAAGAGAAGGAAACAAAATTCGTAGAGCTAGCCACACACGTGGACCGTATGATGGACGGTAGTCTGGTGGAGAAGCTGGGTCGCATTAAGTGTGAGCTGAGTGGTCTGCAGATGGTGCTTCAGAACAGTCGCGACAGAGTCGGACAGGAACGCCATATTCAGCAGGTGGCTCAATCAGCTTGGCGGGTTCGCTTCCAGCTACAACTGAATACGATCAAACGCTTGGAAACTCGCTATAAGAAAGTCTGTCGCTGTTTGATGAAATTTCGAAGACGAGTCAAAAGAGAACAGAAACCAGAAAAGAAGTTGAAAAATAGTAGAAAGTTACCCCGTGTGATTCTGGAAGATGAAGCTGCTCATAAAATGTGTGATGAATACAGCCAGAAAATAGTTCAAAAAAGTTTGGAGCGACTGCTTTCTCGCAAGAAAGACTTAAAGCTATGGCAATTATATTGACACAAAATAGAAAACGTATCCAAGAACTGACCATTAACAAAGAAGCTTTGGAGAAAGAAGTTTTAAATTTGAAGCAAGAATTACTGCTTGTCAATTCAAAGAAACTAGCCACAAGTCTGTTGGATGAGAAAGATGGTGACATAAGCTCTATCTCGAATAAGAATACCGAACTGCTTGCTTCTGAAATTATCACACTGAAAAATGCTCTAGAACTAGCACAGGTTGAGGTGAATGTGTTGAGAGATGAAAACAAGTCTTTACTGAGAGAGAAGAATTTGATGTATGTTGACTTGAGAGACGCCAAACTGCATTTGAGTGAAATGGAAAACAATTTCAATCAGAAGATGACTGTTGGAAAAAGCAAACTGCATGCATATGAGCAGAAATTTTCCGAATTTTACAAACAATCAGGACTGCAAGTACAAGAAGCCAAAGAACGCTTTACAGCTGCCAACAAAAAATTGAGAGAATTTTTCAAAATGATACAGATATTTTTGGAAAGATTAAATGATCAGAATTTATCAAAATCGGCAACGATCCTGACTGAAACTTATGACACCGCCTCATCAACTTCCATCAAAGATTTGAAATTTATGGATCGATCAAGTCAGGATAACTACAATAAATGGATTAACCACTGCCGAGCATTGGCCAAAAATGAAAACTTTGCTGAAGAAATGGCCAACTTTTTATTCAATTTGGTTTCTGAAAATGATAGCTCAAAATAATTTTACAACTCAAGAGTGATATGGTTGGAGTGGAAAATACTACCGTCATGCTACAATATCTCGCCAGAAGTTTACTAATTTCTGTCTTAATAATAAAAACTATGTAATAAAAAAACGGAAATGTTGGAATGGTATCGTCATAGTCAACAACAGATTATTGAAAACCAGGACTGAAAGTTTTTGATCATGTCAAGTATATGAGCATTAATTTGCTATCTGGTGTTGCTGGCGGGTTGATAGCTTTTAATAACATTTATTTGTTCACGGCAATAAAGCATTTTTGAATTTTGATTTTTTTTTTGTTGCTTCCATTCTTGTTCTACATACTCTAGATTTGATTAAAATTAGATTTGCAATGAGTAGACCTACTAGTGAAGCAAATGATGTTCAACAATACAATGGAATGCGGAGTGCATCATCAAGCAAGAAGGGTTCAAAGGTCTCTATAAACGTTACACTGAATTTCTGAGGATCTGGAAGTGCGTGTGGTATCTATAATATGGAACAACAATTGGTAGAACTCAAAGTATCAGTGAAAAAAATTCAAGAACAAATAATATTCATGAGCTGGATATTATTATTATATTATTCATAATAATTATATCAAAAAGAAATTATTGAGAAATTCAACAATCACATGAAACTGATTAAATCAATTTCAAATGAATTAAAAGATATGTCAGCTATTATAACTAGAGCAGATAAAGGATTAGATATAACTAGTAGTAGTTACTAAGATAGTTAACTAACTAAGTAGTTAACTAAGCAGTAGTTTATTAATTACAAAGAATATGATGACAAATAGAAAACTTCATCCAAAGCAATAAATTTTATGACTTTAGCAGAATATTCTACTGAAGAATACAGCAAAATAACATCAATATAATAAATATACAAATGTAATACAATATCAAAAGTACAATTTATAATGAAAAATTAAAATTTAATGATCAATCCATCAATATTTTTAGGAGGTAAAAAAATTAAATACATAAAGCAGGAATCTCAATAATAGTCCAGGCAATGAATGCTCAAAAAAGGTATAGAGGGAAATGTTTGGAAGACAATTTTTGACCCCGCAGTTCTGTTTAGGGTAGTAAGGAGGTAAACATATCAAAAGTCCCCACCCCTACCCCTTGTGATAAAGGGGTGGGGGTGATTCAAAGGTACCATTTTTTGGTTTCTCACATATAACTCGGAAATTATGTATTTTACAGACATGACTATTCTATAGGAAATTAAAGCATAATTACATAATTTCCTACAATATTGATCTAACAACTTTTTCTATATCTCTCTCATTTCCCGAGATATCCGCTCTAAAAAATGTGACATTTTTGAAAAATCGCATTTTCCTTCAATTTTTGGCTTTTTTTGCTCTTATAACTTTTTGAATATTGATGGGGAAAATCCATGCTGATCATAAGCTTATAGAGCATAAATTCTCTCCAATTTGATGTATAATTTCACAAGTTTACGCACATCCCCACGACTGTTGCAGCAGCTTCAGTGTTGAGTGTGAGATCTTCAGTTATGCAGAAATTGACCAATTGACAAAGGAATTTGGAGAGAATGTTTTGAACACAATTTTTGACTAGGGGTAGGGGTGGGGACTTTTGATATGTTTACCTCCTCACTACCCTAACTATCCTAAACAGAACTGCGGGGTCAAAAATTGTCTTCCAAACTTTTCCCTCTATAACACTTCGTTGACTGGGCTATAAGATCAATTGGGTTGTGATTTTTCACAGGTGATGTTTATAGCATATTATGTTTATTTAGTTTTGAAAGCAAATAAATCTGGAATCCCTCCAGTGAGTTCAATTTCTTATTATCATGTCCAAAGCTAATATTGACATATTAGACTTTATTTAAACTATAAATACACAAACATAGAACGTAATCTAGAATTCCTCCTTTGTGTACAATTTCTCACTACAGTATGTCCAAAATCTAATATTGACATATTAGACTAAATTCAAACTATACTGTAAATACACAAACATAGAAAGTAATATATGTCAATATTGGAATTTGGATATGATAGTGAGAAATTTAACTCAAAGGAGGAATTCCATCACATTCTTTTGAATTCAAAACTAAATAAACATACGGTAACAATGTGAAAAATAACAACCCAATCATTATTTGAAAAAAATGTTAAATCTAAAAAATCTGAAAATAAGAAGAAGCACTTGTGAAAAAGTATTAAATGATATTATTCTGTTAATTAAAAATAATAGTTTATTTTGAGAAAACTTAAACATTAATTGAACATCCAAAACTAGTTGTTTTTGTATTTTTAAACAAAAAGGAATTCTTGAAAAAAGGTTTTATGGAACTAGTTGTTGATTAATATAAGCTAAAACGATTTTTATTTCTCAAAAATTTTGGCTTTTTGCGTGGTTATCATGTAAAATATAACAACATTATTGTATTATATAATAAAGTTCACCCTGTTTGTGCTCTGTATACATTTTTGTTTAAATGAAAGTTTTATTTGGTTATTGGAAAACTGCAATTGAGTTATAAAGCTATAGAAAAGTAAAGTGATTCTACAAAATTGCAACTGAATTAAAAATGTTATTGTTGAATATGACTGATCATTTTAAAAAAAATAAATAATCTCTTATAGTAAGTTACCTACTATTTTTAGTAACGGTATGTCTATTGTATTTTTTTATAGACGGTATTGGTTTGCCAAATATTATAACTGATTTTTTGACTGTTATTTTTCTAAAAATATTTTTTATTTGAAAGATGCCAGAAAAACATGAAAAAACTGATTACATTTTGCGCCCCTTTTAATTATTCAACCAGGACATCCACTTTTTAGACGGTGGCTGTCAAGAAATGCGACGGGTAGGCTACCGTCTTCAATTATTTTGGAAAGAAATATCGTTAGAGTTGAAGGAAGTATTTTTTAAATGCATGTATCTCTTAGAAACTGTGAATTTTCATTTTTATTCATAAAATTAGTCGATTTTAAAGCCTTGAAATTCAATTTTCCATCCCCAATAGACAACGCCCACAGTTAGTACTGTCAACCGTCAGTACGGTAATCAAAAGAGGACGATGACATCATTTTTTACATATCAATGCGCTTTTACTGATGAATCAAGGTACATGAATTTTAAGATAACAGACATTCATGGAGTTAAATTACGAAAAATTATCGAATTTTAAGCTTGTTGTTAGAATTCTACTACAATTTGATCATCATTTCACATGTAAATTGATGATCAATATTGGAACTATTTTCCTACGCCGGCTAAATTGCAGTAATGAATACGAGACATTGCAGTCGGTCAGTCTGCCTGCTTCTTGGTTGACGGATACTTGAGACCTGACAGTTTCGAATGTGGTTTGTGAATTGTAGTTATTTGTGTTCGAAACTTCTGTGTGTGCTTTGTGTTGAAAATTTGTGATTCACAGTGAATAAGGATTTTAACTGAAGGGCAAGTACAATTTTTTGCATTACCTAGATTCTAAATAAGTTATGGCGGGGTCAAGTCCTCTACATTGCTCTTGTAAACCAAAATTGAATTTTGTCAGGTTGATTTGTCTTATAAATAACAAATCTTCAATATTTTTTTATTTCCAATTCTTTTAAACATACATTTCACGAATGATCATGTCAAATCACGCTAGGAGCAATATAACTCTCATGGAAACTAACCTATGTACTTGGGCTAGATATCTTAGCTAACGATCTGATACTGTACTTACACTCATATTTTGGGTCTAAAATATTATACAAACCTCATCTTAGTCTCCTTTATAATTTTCCAATCTTATGTACTCACCGTAAGAGGCGTAAGTTTGCTAATAATTGAGTCGATGTAAAAGCTAACCTAATCGCGAATGCTATTTTTGGTCTATGTTTCTGATGCGGCGTTTGCAACAAACTGAGAGCTGCCATTGATTTAGCTTATAATTTTAATTGACTATGATGTATTTTTTCTAGCCTTCAAATTAGGTTCAAGTTGGAATTTATTTAAAACAAAATACATTGGAAAACAGTTGTATAATTTTTCTTGAGCATTAGTGGCATTAGCCGCTATGTTACCATTGAACAAACTACACCGCTCATGATTTGATATTGCTGTGAATTGAATGTACTAACTACTATTCATTAAAAAATTTTCTGTTATTTACTCTGACATGATTCTATTGCTTAATCAATAATTATTTTTGACGTCACGTAGTTGGTTCTATTATATTCAGACCAAAAATCTTGAATTGAGGTTAGGTCGGTACAGTTTTTAGTAAAAATAGTATTACAATTTAATTGGTTTTTATCTGATTTATTGTTTGTAATCATCCAGATATTGTCTATCAATATTATGGTTTTCAATTATAGACTAATAGGATTAGTTTTACATTATTGATTATGTAAAAAATGTTTTATCCATTTTTGTTTTCATGCATACATGCAAAACATGTAATCTCGTAATCTGGCGCTCTAGTTAGGTTTTTGAATTTATTACTTATTATCATTTCATAACAATATTTATGCAAAGCTTTTCAATTTTCTATCTGTTTTTAGAGAGTTTAATCTTTACATTACAGATTTGGTTCTTTGTTTATGAGAGTCATGAAGAGAACAGTTGCGTATCTGGTGTACCTATTATCCATATTGAAAATATAGCCTGTCACAAATTGATATAGTTTTGTGAAATGAATTTTATAGCTAATAGCGTAGCCTACTGTTAAAATACGATAATCCAAATAATACCTTTAATAGTCAACTAATGAATCTCTAGGTATTGTTGAACACATCGGTATGTATTTAGCGTTTTATTAAAAAATATATTACAGCAATGACAAAAATTTCAAATGCCTATGGTAAAAAGAAGCTAGTTTAGTCAACGTATGTAGTAGCCTCGGTTTAAAAATATTTGTTGTAAATTAGTGTATCGTTGGGAATTTCCAGCTTTTTATGGCTCTTGTTTCAATGACCATTATAGTAATTTGATGGCAATTAATGTATTATGAGTAATGGTTAATGATTTATTTATTCAAAATATTTCCTGCAGACTAAAAGGTCATCCCCAAATTTCTCAACCTATATTAATTTAATAGACAACCAAACATTTCAAATGAATGTAGGCCTATTTACTGGGCAGGAATCTCATTTGTAATTGGTGATTTATGCTCTATAATTGTTGGAATTCCAGTGCTATTAGGTCATTCTTTTGCTCTGTCAATCTATTAAGAGCTGTTGCTAGATTGGTCCCTCTCTGTAGATGCTTCCAGTAAGTAATTGACCTGAATTTGACTTTCAGTCGTTGACCTCAACTCAACCCATCATGACACATCAATGTTCTCTAATGTATGGATGCTGGATGAATCAATTATTGATAATATATATGTTGATCAGTTTATACTGGATCAAAGTAATATTGAATTTGTAATTATTGTATTATCTATGAACTTATTATAAGGTTGGGGGTGAAAGTTGAGGCTGATCTTTGCTTTTGTCTTATTAATACTATTCTCAAGAAGATTCATATCTAAACTTCTTTTTATAACTTGACAGTACTTATAATGCGCTTACAGTACTGTAATTATTAGTACAGTTTATTTGTCTTGGATCATTTTTCTATGATTGACCTATTCACTAGCTGGTTCAAGGTTCGGCACATTATTATTCTAATTCTACTAAAAATTTATTTCTGTCATTTTCTTGAAAAAGGTGGATAGTTTTAATACAGTTTACATTACATGTTTAGTGAGTATTATGGCAAGCTACCAATATTGAGAGATACTCTAATGGGTGGGATTGCATTGTCTTTACCGCACTATACGAAAAATGCTTCAATTTTCAATTTATCTTTCCATCTTACTGCTGTTCCTCCTTCCCCTCCTCTTCTTCCTCCTCCTCCTCCTACTCATATTCTTGTTCATTCTACTCTCATCTCTTCACTCCATTTCTTCTTTATCTGTTCATATTTGCTCATCCTTCATATTCTTCCAATTTCTCTTCTACACTTCCTTCTTCTCATTCTATTCACCCTTCATAATTTATTTCTTCTTCCACTTACTGTTTTTTCATACTTTTTATTCCTTCCATCTCCCTTATTTCCTGTACTTCCTCCAATTCTTCACATTGTTTTCTTCCTTCTCCTTTCTTTCATCCAACTTTCTTTTTCCCCTTTCTGCTCGTATTCTCGTCTGTATTTATTCATCTCCGCCTCTTCCTCCACTTCCTATCAATTTTACCATTGATCTTGTTCGTCTCCTCCTCCTCGTTCCTCCTCTTCACTTTACCTCCTTCTTCCTCTTTTAAGGCAGTGCAGAGGCTAAAAATAAACTTTTTACTGGTGATATTTTTCAAAGTTTTTCGATTTGTATATCATCAAGCTATCAAAATGAAAAAGTTTTCTCAGGGGAACATTTTTTTTTTGATCATTACTTTTTGAGATATGAGCGCCTAAAGTTTAAATTTTTGGGACAGAAAATTTCAAATTCGATGAGAGATATATCCATGGGATCTAGAGGATAGATTCTTCATGGTATTGTTGATCTAGTAAAGCAAAAATTATCTGAGAATATTAATTTTCAAGGTACTTTTTCAATTTACTAAAAATAACTTTTAGTTGAGTTATTTTTGGTAAATTGAATAACATTTTCAAAAATTGATATTTTCAGAAAATTTTTGTTTTACTTGAACAAAAATACCATGAAGAATATATCCTCTAAATCTCATGGATTTATATCTTACCGAATTTGAAATGTTCTGTCCCAAAAATTCAAACTTCAGGCGCTCATATCTCAAAAAGTAATGATCGGGAAAAAAATGTTTTCCTGAGAAAACTTTTTCATTTTGATAGCTTGATGATTTACAAATCGAAAAACTTTAAAAAATATCACCAGTAAAAAGATTATTTTTAGCCTTTGCACAGCCTTAATATTTTCTTGACCTTCTTCTTTCTATCTCTGGTTCTCAATTATTTAATTTTCGCCTCTCACTTTTTCCATCTCCCTCTTTCTCTTCCTATTCTGTGGTTCTGTCTTCCTGTACCTCTTTCTTGATTTTAATATATTACTTCCTTTTTCTGTTAATATTTTCTCGCCCTATTTACACCATTTATTCATCTTTTCCTGCTCTTCCACCCACCTATAATTTTCCTTATGTATTCTCTCCTCACATCTTCTCCTTTACATCTTCCTGTTCCTCTTTCCATTGTTCCATGTTAGTACCTCTCCTATCGTTACATTTTGTCTCTTCTTCTCCCTATTTATATTCATTTCTCTCTTCCTTTTTCTATTTATTATTCCTTTCTTGTCTCTCATAGCGGTGCACACTGGACGTGACAAGAGGTCATTGACCTCTATTTCCCCTCTCACTCTATTACCTTGCCAAATGTGCTCATAAATAGTCTGCTATAGTGAGATACTGAGATTAATTTTAAACTGTCAGCATTGTTTCAATTGAAAGCATTGATGTTACCTACAAGGAATACTGTCAGATTGAAGTGAGTCTCTCTGTAGCCGGCTAACCTGATGACTCATTCAAAGGACAGTATGCTATACCTATACTACTACCAACTACAGTAGATACTGTTTCAACTATACTAAACTGTGCCAATAATTATACTGTACCTAGTAGCTACCTGTACTTTATACTCAAGGGTAGATATATAATATTACCTATTTATTATAGTCTTACTTTGTCGTCCCATCTAGGTAAAACGTTGCAATTTAAATGTAGTGTGAAGGTTATTACAGGCTCGTTATTTGCTACAAATAGGATGTGTTACAGCAATGTATACTTGTCTTACTACTTGTCTTTATAGCATGGAGAAACAGATTGTTTTTACGGGATGATACAAATGAAATGTATACAATGTAGTAACCTTTTTACAAACCCGTTCTAAATTCTGTAATGTATTCATTCTATTGCAAGCTCCAGATCACGTGATCAGTCACTATAGTCAACCGCACAAAATAGTCCGTCCGATGGAAATTGGAACAGATGAGTGCAAAGAGCTGATGAACGTTGTCCACAGCTGATTTTAAATGAGAATTATACTCCGTACAAAATAACTTTTGACTTTGAGGAATATGCAGCGCAGAGAAATGGAGGGAGATCATCCAATTACACTGATGAATAGAGTCATAGGTAGAAGCGCAGTTGCCAATTTGTGGATTAGAGTCAGTCGACTGCAGGCTTTCAGAGAGGAAATTCCGTAAGTTTGTCATGAGCGCTTGAATACTCTCTAGAAATTAGAGAATGCTGGCCGGTTCAAAACGGTAACATCACAGCCGTTGTATCCCTACCTCAGAATGCCTTCTCTGCTGCGCATGTCCATCCCAAGTCCAAAGTTATTTTGTACGGAGTATAGCCTAATTTTTGTATAATACACATGACGAATTGGCAAAGTCTATTGGTGTGGTGGGGTGGGATGAGTAGATACTCAGCTATTCCAATTCCATCGGACTATTTCCGTGCGGTTGACTGTAATAACTGGGTGAGGTGTATACTATTACTTTTATCGTGGGATTTACATCAGTGTTCGTATTCCTTCGAGACAACATCATTATCAATTCTTTTCCCATTCAACCAATTCCGATAGTTTGTAGTGAATTTGACTATAGGAGTATTGTCGGCCCACCACGCTACCGTAGTTCCGCAATTTTCATTTCCGTGATCCCTTTTTTCTTGCTTCCCTACCCTGTACTAGTGATTCTTATCATCTTCCATTCAAATCGGACATTGCCCTTGGCCTTTTTTATCCTTGTTTTGTTTAACTCTTTTTCTCGTTTTATTGCTGTTTTCCTCCTTTTTCGTTTGTGGTGAGTTTTCTAGTTTCTGGTTTTCTGCTTCATGCTTCTATTAGTTTTGTGTTTTGTATTGTTCTAGAGTGAGATGAACGTGATACTGTCTGAATTGGATAAATGAGATGCATTTCTGTTATCGATAATGAATTTAGAACAGTTTGAAGTTAATCTCGATGTAAGACTTTTCTCCTATAGCTCTTATCAGATAATATCTGTACAGATTTTCTATGATAGATTTCTATATAGATTGTTTATTCTATGTTCTTACTTTTTTATTTTCTGGTAATTAATGCATGAAAATAACCTTCGAAACTTCCAACTTAATTGACGTTATTGTGAGATCTTTCAATCCCCAATTCACTACAAACAACATTGTATTAAAGCATACTGTGCGTTGTGAGTTGAGAATTGTGCATATGGAGCATTTTATTGTGACTTGAATATAGCCGGGGACGGGGACACACCTGTCTTGCAGCAACCGATCTCACTCCGATCCGATGACGGATGAGAATGGCCTAGAATGCCACACATGTCCGTCATGTGATTTGTCCTACCAACACCCCTCCACACAACAGAAAAATCGGACATGAGTAAAATCGGTACACTGCATGACAGGTTTGACACCAGCTATATTCAACCCTCAAATTAAATACTGTTTTATAAATGTATGTAAGAACGTTCTTAGCTTTGTTATTTAGCAGGTTTAAACCTATCAGAACGATTCTAAAAAGTAGCTTGTTTGACAATTATGATTGGTCATCAGACTTCTAATAATAATTAATGCTTTCCGAACGCCATTACATAGCAATAACTATTCTGGATGCTATTAAATAACTAAAAAAGAAAACGATAGAATTTTTCAAAAATATTTCTTTCTTCTTTCTCCATTCAGTTCAGACACTTAACAGCCACTGACGTCACAAAGCTGGCAAGAAATTATTCAATGAGCAAATGACGGCATAGCACATACTGGGGAAGAAAAAGTGAATAAAAAACGAGAAGGATGAGAAAGATCATATCTCTCCTCCATAAATAAACGGATCTAGTGAAGAATTGTGTAAGATACTGCAATTGATTGTTCTCTCAATTGTCTGTCTTTTAAAGTGCTCGTGCTGTAATGTCTGCTTTCCTCTTGATATAATCAAATTCACTCCAAACTGTCAGAGATTCACTTCAATGGGAAGTATTAACGTATTTAAGATGAATACTGACTGTTCAGTGAATCCTACTATAGATTCAAGTTTTTAAAACTGTAATTTTCCGTTTTTAAACTTTAAACTATAGAATTGAAAACTCCATTGATTCATTCTGTCTCCATTGATAGACAGCTGAGCTTTAGTGTTTACGAGTTTGTGTTGCTTGAATGGTTCCAAATTTTTCTTAAATAACTCAATATCATTCGTTACAAGTGGTAATTGAGTGTAATATTTCTAATTAATTTATTAATTCAAGCAATCTAAATTCAAAATTTATGGTTTTTCATTTTTGTTTTGGACTGAAATTTTATTAAAATTGTACACGTGATATTCTAACCTTATTTCGGACTTTTTCACCTATAAATTTGGAAGAAAAATAGCACAAGGACTATCTTATTATTTTATCTTTCAATGTTATTACATTAGTGTCATTTGCATTTAAAATAAATAAATTCTGAGGCGTCGCTGGATACAAATTATTGTATTCCTTAAATTACAGTATAAAGTTTTAATTATTTTTTCAATGAAATCAATGAGACTATTCAAACAAAGAGGATGAGAAGTTCAACTTATTATAAACTAGCAGGTAACCCGTGCTCCGCGAGGGTCTAATTAAAAACTTGACCCACTGAAATATTGAAGAATTTAAAATAGGCTTAAAACCATCCTCGGTAAATTAAGAATCTATGTACCTTACAAAATGTCAAGCTAATCAGTTAAGAGTAGTTGAGATGTGGTGATGCGTCATTCGTGAATTTCTAACCAATTCTATCCTTTATTATGAGGTTAAAATCTCGGAGAGGAACTTCTGGGGAAGTAAAGGAGAAGTAAGCACAGAAAGAGAGAAATTATTTTATCTTTTCACTTTTTGTGTAGTTGAGAGGTTGATATTGTGGTAATTATTCATATTGAATGAAAAAGACTAAGAAATTGTCAAAAACCACATATTTATTGATACTTAGAAAGACCGGTTTCGGTTATAATACCATTGTCAATCTCTGATAAACTCAGAGATTCTCTTTGTCAAACTCTGGTTCATCAGAAATTGACAATGGTGTGATAACCGAAACCGGACTTTCTAAGTATCAATAAATCTGTGGTTTTTGACAATTTCTTAGTCTTTTTTATTCAAAAGTATTTTATGGCTTCATTTGATCCTGTATTTCAGTTTGTCCTGTGTTTGTCAACTTTTCGTCATTTGTGTTTATTATCTAAAATTATCAAACAATTTCATATGATATCGTCACTGTTTAGTTCATTATTATTACGCTATAATATCGATTGATAATTTTGACATCTTGTGGGAGTGGACTGGACTCCCATCAACTTATTGCCATTTAAAAACAAAAACATATATTTCCTAACTCTACCCTTCCCTTTTACACATTTAAAACATAATTAAACGGAACCTTCTAGGTAATGTTCATCTAATTTTATAGGCAGGACAAATTGAAATCTAGCCGATTTGAGATAGCCGATATGAGAGAGAGGGTGACAACGATGGATGATGGACAACAATAAGGATGATGATGTCAACGTGGAGAAGAAATAGACAAAAATAAGGAAAAGCAGAGAACGAATAGAGTAGCGAACTAAGAGTGATTGATTGATTGAGTACTTTATTTATGTACATTACAATATATATTGGCTTATACACTTATATACACAATAGCTTACAATACAGCAAAATTATAGATGAATTTACATAATATAGACCAAGAAAATAATTATTGAACTGTATATGATATGAAAAAGCAATTTGTAATATAATAACATTATATTAATTATATTGAGATAATTATATTGTTATGCATCTACATAAATTGGTGGAGGTTTGGACATATCAATGTCCATTTTTCGGAAAGAATATTAAAAATATCCTCCCCACTAACTCTCTACCAAAAAGTAAAGAGAGAAGAAAAAACATTGTAATCATACAAGTTGAATTGGAGAAGGATAATCAAACTAATAGAAGGGAAAGGAAGAAGTGAATGAGAAACAATCGAGAAGAAAAATTAATATTCGAGACAGAAAAACAAGTTTTGATAATAAAGGAAAACCGACAGGTATTCAACAGTAATTTTCCTCTTTTATGCTACTTGTCCATCGAGATGCAGTGCGGAAAAGCGCGGAAAATTTGAAGACAAATAGAACATGAAAAAGGAGAGGAGAAAATTCGACTAGGAAGTCTAGTGCTACTTTTTCTGTCCAGCCTCTGTTTAACCGCTATAGTGAGATTCCCTTGAAACTCACTACACTCAGTTTTGGGCTATAGTGAGGTCCACGTTATAATGACAGTATTTGATCAACTTTGGTTTTGATATCCTTGTCTATCATTCGACAAAGCCGGTGGTACTATCCATTTCTAGGTCCACAACGATGCCAATTATGTTTTTGACAGTGTAGAAATATAATTAATTAATTCAGAGAATCGGCATCGCTATTTTTCTATCTTTATCCACTGTCATTATAACGTGGACTTACTATAGGCCTGTTGATCCTTCTCTAATCATGTATTTGATGTGTGTATTGTTGTTAAATGTAAAATAAAATAAATAAATTATTTATGTCCTACAATGATGATAAATTATTTTTCCTACAATGATGTCTGTTATTTTAAATAACATCAAACCTTTTCATTCATTAATACCGACAGTATGAAGTGAACGTCACTGGAGATGTTGCCACCACCGCCACTGCTTGATTTGAATTCAGTAGTCTAGTGTTTTAGAAGCAAGTGAGCTTGAAGCTAGCCGCCATAACACTCTCAATAATGCGTCTATTTTTAAACGTGATACTGCTCTTGATTCTCATACACCATCATCTACTACTCCTCCATCTTCTTCGTCTTCATATTTTTCTCCTTCCTCATATTTTTATCCTTCTTCTTCGTCTTTTCTTTTCCGTCTTCTTCTACTTCTCTTCTATCACCCACCATTTCTCTGAAGGCAGCAATATCAATTAAACGAGAAGTTTTGGTGACGTGTGGGTGTGTGGTTATTGTGAGAATCACTTAAACCTGGCAGTATTTGTTGAATGGGAATTATGCATTGATGTTATGTCTAATTATAGCAAGATGCTGATTCAATAATTCTTTTCTATTGAACTTTGGTTCTACTCACTTAATTTTTGATTCAAATGTAGATTCATATTTTGTTTCCACTCGCTTATTATTAGTATTTTTTGTTTTTGTTTCAAATGCTGATTCATATTTGGATCGTCTGTAGTTCGAAAATAGCGAACACTTTACTGCAGAATGTATACAGAGACTTCTATTGCTTCTTCTTCTTCTTCTTCTTCTTCTTCTTCTTCTTCTTCTTCTTCTTCTTCTTCTTCTTCTTCTTATTCTTATTCTTCTTCTTCTTCGTATTTTTCTTCTTTTTCGTCTTTTTCTTCTTCTTCTTTTCTTCTTCTTCTTTTCTTCTTCTCGTCCTCCTCCTCCGCCTCGTCGTCCTCCTCCTCCTCCTCCTCCTCCTCCTCCTATCTTCTTCTCCTCCTCCTCCTCCTCCTCCTCCTCCTCCTCCTCCTCCTCTTCTCCTGTCTTCTTCTTTTTCTTTCTCTACTTCTTCTTCTGACTTCTACAGTATAGGCATGACTGCCTATTCCGGTCTTTGAAATAGCATTTTGAAAATTGAAATAACCTATAATTAAAATTTATCTTTATAATCACTGGCTTTCACTTGTGAATTTTTTAAATTTTCGGTATAAACTGAGATTCACTTGAAATTGTCAGCAATCCTGATGTGAAACATCCAATGCTTTCCAGTCAACTGGTGCTGACAGTTTGAAGTGAATGCCACTATAGGATAGTCTATGAAAGTATTGAGATAGCTCTTGTATAGTTGAATAGATAAAAAACTGTATCGTATTTATTTATTTATTTAATTTCATTGGCAATTACAGATCATAATTATAATAAATATAATATGATTGGGAGAAGACAACAGGCATAGCCCAAAACTGTCTTCTCCCAAATTTTTACAAATAAATGTTTCAAATAAGAATAAGGTTAAGATTCCACTTCAAAACTAATGACTGAACTAAAAATTTTGAATTTTGATATTTAAAAACAAAAATATTTCACTCAAATCTCTATAAATTCGAAAATTTTTGAGTAATTTTATTATTTTTGAGTAAGTATTATTCATCATTTTGAGGTTATTCGATAGAATTTTTGGTTGTAGAGCAGAAAAATTCAGTACTGTTATCTGAAAATCAATTAGATTAACCTTGAGTAGTGTAGTACAACCTCTCTGGCAGTGCTAAATTGTCTGCTGCCAACAATTGGCGCTGGTAAATTTGGCCTTAACCTAGAAAACTATAGTTTGATTCACTTTAAGCGGTCAGCATCCCTTATAGGCTATAAATTACGTCAATGCTCCTGATTCAAATAAATCTGATAGTACGAAACCCACTAGAGTGGACTCAACTCTTCTCTCATCATCCGTCTCATTACCCACGCACAAGCCTGGAGCTCAAGTGGGAATCTCCCTCAGCAAAAAAAAGTTGAAGTGAATTTCATTGAAGAACACGTTACTCTCCCATTTGTAATTCCGTTGAAATTGTCAAATTGTCAAGAATGAAGATCACTGGGAATTTCATGTTGTTCTGTAATAATATGATTGTAATAAAGGTTATAAATAATTATGCATTTTTATCAGAATATTAAATTTTTCCTTACTCTTGAAAATATTGAAATTCGTTACTTGCACAAATTAACTTTTCAAGTAGAATAAACAAGTCAACACTTATTGGTTACCTAAAATTATAAATGAATTGCTTATTTGAGAAACAACTTTTTTGTCATATTCACTTTTCCACTGAAATGCATTTTTCTAATGTAAATACATCGTTTCATAGAGAAACAACACTAATCCAATGCTTCCTTGGGCAACAGCAATGGAATTGAATATTCAGTTCATTTGAGAAATCACACATCTACATCACTTGTGTGATTTCTGTAACTAAGCCTTTATGATGCTAAAGGTGAATGGTAAATTGGAAGAGTCCCATGAAGCTCGAAGAGGCGGTGAAGTGAAATGTTTAAATCAAATTCCTATTTTAACATTCCAAATTAAAAAATTTTTGTAAATATTCTGGGACAAAAATATTTGTGTTTGAAAGGGCTGACGAATAATAACCTCTTTTGGACTATAGTTTGTGTAAAATAAGTTGAGACTTGGCTCTCCATCAGAAGAAATTACATGGTTGCCAAATTGTGTAAAATTGCAACTTTCTCAAATTTCCAATTCAACGTCAGAATTGGATGTAGAATATCATCCCCGATATCCTAGTAGTGCTATAAAAGTTCCATGGCTGAAGTATTAAAAGGAAATTCAACTTTTATGATAAAATTGGAAACATCGCGAAAATTTGTTTTTCTTTTGAATATCACTTCTCTCAGAATCATGGGGCGTCGTAATGCGTAATAATTTTATATCAAATTAACGGGGAGAATGTCTCCTTTCTATTGGTGTCTGGATAATTTTTATCCGACCTAAGGTTATTTTTTAATTAATGTTTACGTTCGTCAATGTCGAGACGTTTTGAGCAGAAAACATGAAATTTTCAACATGCTAGAAACTTTTTTGTTTCAAAAGATAAGTAGGTGGTGAAAGCGAGAAAGTTTCTCAGAAATAATTGATATTATTTTTCCAATTGTCAAACGTACTCGGAACATCTTATTTTGGCATCTCAGGAGTTTCAAAGTCAAGGATAGCGGCTGGACATTGACGAACGTAAACATTAATTAAAAAATAACCTTAGGTCGGATAAAAATTTATAATTCATATAAATTTATAACTCATATTTATAATTTGTACTTGAAGCTGCCTATTATACTAATTTTATTGTTTTTGGGAAATAAATTCAATTTCATTCCATTAGTCAACTTATCCTATATGATATAGTTGACCGAAAATCAATACACCTTGCTTACATTCTCAGATTCACAGGGAGTGAAAGAATGTTCAGAGAAGGATGGTGACTCACTCATTGATTACGTAAAAGCCTGCTCAAGCATTTCATCCCCCTAATAATGTGTCTAGCCTCCCTTCTAGTGGAGTCAGGTTCACTTCAAACGGCCAGCATTGGAGCTATAATACAAGGAATTCTGATGAATTTTGAAGTGTATCTTACTATATGTAGGCCTATATAAAGTGGATTTTTTTATAGATATACTGATACGTGTAGTACATCTATCTATAGGTATACTTGGCATTTAATTCAGTGTAATGTTTGGTGTATATATAGTTATATCGAGCGTGAGTTGGGGGACGACAGTTTTTATAGAGCGTGGCGCCAGTAAGTCGTACTTGTTCACTCTCTCTCTCGTAATCTGTCTCTATCTCTCTCTCTCCCACCTCCTCACAACAAGGCCCTGTATTGATCTGCGGGCCCTTAACTGCCCTCTATCCCCTGTCCCTACACTCTCCCTCTGCCCCAAGTTTTGTTTTGCAAAGGGTTTGAGTGGTTTACCCGATTGTTGATAGTTTTTTGATTGCTGTTGTCAGGTTTAATCGGGAATCAGTTGGGGTTTGTTCGTATTTGTAGATTACAATATACGCTGGCTGATAGTCTAGATTAAATATTTGAGAAAGTTTAGTTTGAAATAGCTACTTGAAAGGTTAACTACAAAGAGTTACTATACTAGTACCCTTATTTTATTGCATATTCATTTTGACACTTGATCATGGCAAGTTTAGCCGAAAATATTCGAGTATAAAATAAAATAAGGGTACTAGTAATTCGAAATTGAAAAGACTTGAGATATTGTCAAAAATCCACTTTATTTTAATAAAAAATATTATTTCACTGGAGCATGCTTTTGTGTGTGCTCACACATCATCAGCTATAGGTTACTGTTGGGAAGTTTACTAGTAATTAATTCATTGTAAGATTTGGAAGAAATTGAAACATTCATTGTAATTACATTTTAACTACACAGTAACTACATTTTAGCGCTATAGTTTTGTAATCAATTTTATATCACCATCTCAAACAGGTTTAGTACCTCGAGATGCAAATACTCAATTATTGGCATTGCATTTTATTTTGTAATAGTATTTACTCATGTTGTAAAATTTGTATTGCTTTTATTATGTATTTTTTTTTAAGATTTTGTAAAATTGAAATTATTATTATTATTATGACATTAAAACAAAAATAATAATAATAATAATAATTCATTGCAAGTTATTATTAGTAATTCGTTGTAATTGAAATATTAAGAGATATACATCAAACTGTTACCATCTGTATGGAGAAATACGATAAGATATCGCTCTAGATGAGTCAAGATTCGTGCGCCTACTACTCCCCCTGGACGGGTGACTACTAGATGAACTGATTTCACTAAATATAATTATTTATGAGTTGAAAAATCGCTTTCCGATAGTTCGGAACTCTTCTAGAGATGTGGGAAAAATCGCTTTCCGATAGTTCGGAACTCATCTAGAGATGTGGGAAAAATCGCTTTCTGATAGTTCGGAACTCATCTAGAGATGTGGGAAAAATTGCTTTCCGATAGTTCGGAACTCATCTAGAGATGTGGAAAAATCGCTTATCGATAGTTCAGATTTCATCTAGAGATGTGGGAAAAATCGCTTTCCGATAGTTTGGAACTCATCCAGAGATGTGGGAAAAATCGCTTTCCGATAGTTCGGAACTCATCTAGAGTCTAGAGATGTGGGAAAAATCGCTTTCCGATAGTTCGGAACCCATCTATAAGAGATATAGGTTCATTATAGGATATAGGATATTATAGATGTAGGTCCACTCATCACTCTTCATCATCCTTCACCCTTGCACAAGCCTGGAGCTCATATAGGCATCGACCACCCTGAGCAAAACAAATGAAAAATCTTCAATAGGATTGGAAGGTTGATGGTGAACTCACACATCAGCAGACTGACCTATGAAGACAGACGGAGAAAAAATCCTCCCCAGGTGTTAGAATGTTGCAACGCACACATACGTCTGTCTGATGTCTGATCACGTATGCATGCAGACGTTTGATTTTGTCTCCGTCTCTCTGCATACGTCTATCTGCTGCTGTGTGTATGTTCGCCTTGAGTCTACATGAATATTAAACAGCGATTACATTACACCCGCTCTAGTGTTAAGTGGAATATTGTTCTATTGATGTCGTGATGATGTTGATGATGATGATGATGTGTGCATTGCAAAATATCATATGTGCGGTACGTATTAGGAGGGTAAGGAAAAGGGGTAAGAGTAGGAGGAGGAGGATGCATCAATTAAACGGTAATTGACCTAAAATTTGTTGTAACTGTTTGATGGGTAACGATTGGAGTGGGTGGAGGCAAAATAAGAGGAGGATGTGGAAGAGAAGAAGAAAAATGTGGTTGTGGATGAGGACGTAGGTGGGAAAGAGAGAAAAGAAGAGATGTGGATTGTAGAGAATAAGAAAATAGGAGAAGAAGTAATGTCCAAGAAGAAAGAGAATATGAAAATAGGAGAAGAAGTAGATGTCCAGAAGAGAAGTAGGAGAGGGAGGAAAGTAATTGTAGAGAAAGAAAGGGAAAATATAATAGAGGAGGTGAGGAAGAGGAGGAAAAAGAAAGTGAAATTAGAGGGGAAATAGAAGATAAGAAGAGAATGGAGAACAGAAGGAAAAGAGAAGTGGAAAGGAGAGAAAGAAGTAGAGGAGAATAATGAGTTATGGAAGTGGTTGAGACTTTAAATAGTGAAACACTAGAACACATTTTTGAACAGTTAGTAATGAACTGGCCTAATTTCGTCATTCAGTGTCATGTTATGCATTGCTGAAAGGCTTAGTGAGCCACGTCACCTCACATCAAGTAAAAGACATGTTAAATCTCATTTTTAGGTCAAGCGCAGTGAACTTGCTTGGTGCATTATTCAATTGGAAATGTTTGGTGTGAAGGAATTTCACCTTTTACTAGACCTACTAAATCTTCAACTATATGAAGTTATAAATTAAATAATGTTACTTAATATAACACTTTGTATCTGACTCCTATTCGCGGACAAAGTCCAGTAACATACTGAACTTTTTGTGAGTAGTATCTTGTTCACTTGTAACTTGTCGTGTTATACTTTTTTTAATATTTTGTATGAATTTCGAGTGAATAAAATTTGATTTCGAGTGAGGAATTGTATGAATTAGCTGCTTTGCCGGAGTTTCCAAGGATCTGTTAGTGTTGTTTGGGAAGCGGTTGTTCCGTGGTCGCACTGAATATCCGACTCCGCGTGGTTTGGGATCCACCTAAAGCTATCTCTCCAAAGTACCTACATATCTTGTTATCGTCATTATTATCTTCATTGCCCACGCACAAGCCTGAAGCTCAAGTGAGCATCATGCTCAGCAGAAGAAAACTCAGTGCCTGTAGTACCAAGACCAATACCAATGTATTGAATTATTTTAGCTTGCTATTTGATAGTACTAATCCCGAAGGTGACTGCCTTTTTAGTATCTTGCTTGAGTTATTACGTGCACAATGCGTTGTCGTTCGTTCAAGCTTATTTAAATACAAGTTTAAAGAATTGTGTGATGTCAGTGTATATTGTATGCGACTAACTTATTGATCTCATTTGATTGAGTGTTATAGTCTACGTTTTGGTGATGCTATTCTAGTTTTATCTATGATCTTTCTTAAATAAATAAACAAAAATTCTAAATTAGGTCAAGTGGTTGAGTGGTAGGTAGACTAAATGGAGTGATCATGTTCCACTTGATATGTGATTTGATTTATTTGATTTGTTGTAAATAATTAACGGCTGATTCAAAGTCAAATTGAGGTTGCGGTCTCTTAAAAATATTGATAAGATTCGATTTCAAGTTTTGTTAGTAAATCAAGCATAAAGGAAAAATGGTTTTCTCCTTTCTTATTCTTTGATTCAAGGTGATGAGCTAATTGAAAATCGAAATTGAGGTTGACATTTGGTAACAAAAATAGTTGGTACTTGATGTGAATGAGATGAAATTAATGTATTAAATAGGCAAGGTTTGTTAGAAGATACACTTGTTCGAGATTCATTTTATTTATTTACTAGCGGGTCACCAGTGAAGCAAATAAAGCAGAATATGGAGGAGAAGAAGTTTATGAAAAATATGATTTGAAAAAGTTGATTCAGAGATGATGAAGGAAGAGGAAAAATACGGGGAGCAGTGGCAAGTTGAATTAAAAGGCTCTTTCATCAATTAAATACGAGGTAGAAGTAATGGAACATAGAAAATGATTTATGATAAGTAGGAGGAGGAGGAAGAAGAAGAAGAGGAAGAGGAAGAAGAAGAAGTCAGGACGAAGAGAACAAGTGCATCAGAGTCACACCCAGTTTTATTAGTTTCGAAAACACGTGAGTTTGAACTTTACTGATAGAGTGTAGAGTGAATTATTTCGACCTTGGAGAGTCTAGCTGACATCATATTGTTGGATTGCTGGTTTCTACGTTATCAGTGGCAGTAATTCGAGCAAAAACTCTTGTTATTTGCAGTTTTTATCGGTTTTTATGATGGCAAGGTGAATAGATGTGCTACATGATTTGCAAGTTCGTAATGTGCAATAACAAAGGTACTTATCGATGAAATGATTCTTGTTATTTTGAACGCTATCTAATTACAAGAAACTGAATGCTGTGCGTCTTAAATTTTCTCTGGGATTGTTTGAAATTGAAGAAATATTTATTAAAATCATTAGTAAGTAATTTTAGATTAAGAAACTTTTCATGAATTGTGAAACTCATTTATTAGGATTTAAATGATTTATAAATGTTAAATTTCTCTGTGATTGTTTGATGTTGAAGCTTATTAAAATCTTTAGTGAAGTAGTATTAGATTAAGAAACGTTTTATGAATTATCGTGAAACTCATTTATTAGGATTTAAATGCTTTATTTTAAAAATCTTACTTCATGATTGTCATTGTATGAATTCATGTGAATCCATCCAGTATATATTCTAAGCAGTCTCTTCTAATCAACTCCTTGATGGTTTTAAGGCGAAATTCGTATAGCTAAATAGCTTTGAATTTGTAGCTAATAGCTTTTTCAAATGGCTTGTGATTAGTCAAATTATGTTCTAGTCTAGTCATTTCATTGGCTGTTGCCATTACGAAATTTCTATACTCTCCTATTGGTTAGCTAGATTTTGTCACAGATGGAAAATTTTTGTCTTACCCAACTCCCATTGACTGTTGCCATGACTACGAAATACCCATTTGTTAGATTGTTGTTAATAGAGGTAAAACCCTGTGTTTTTGACAATTTCTTAGTCTTTTTCATTCAAAAGTATTTTATGGCTTCATTTGATCCTGTATTTCAGTTTGTCCTGTGTATGTCAACTTTTCGTCATTATTTTTGTTTATTATCTAAAATTATCAAACAATTTCATATGATATCGTCACTGTTTAGTTCATTATTATTAAGCTAATATCGATTGATAATTTGGACATCTTGTGGGACCGGACTCCCATCAACTTATTGCCATTTAAAAACAAAAACATTTCTTCCCTAACCTTACCCTTCCCTTTTACACATAACTTTAGGATTTTTTTGTATACCGTGCTTGTTTTCTCTGCATTTATTCTATGTTCATTATGACGATATTCAACTACAGTAAGTTATATATTTTCACTATATTGTGAAAATTCTCTGTTCAATAATATATTTCCTTAATATTATTATATTTCGTGGCTTCTAAGGTATTTCTGAATGTAGGCTACTTGAAATTCATATCTTCAAACTAGAGTAGGCTATATTTGTCTGTCGATGTGTGAACACCCCCATAAGAAGCAATGCTATTCTTTTTGTGTCCGACTGGGCAGTATACATTGGAAAGCATATTGGCGTCAGTCAACAGTCAGTCGGGTTGTTTTATTATGCAGTGGTGTTTTGTGGATCATTGCCAGCATGCCAGCTGTTTACATTGCCGTACATCGATTGGCTCCTAGCCGAATGCAGATAAACTACTCTACTTATTTTTGTAATTGCACTCTATGATGATATTTAAAATGAACTGCTATTCACAAGGATCGATTTCTAATTCATTGAAACGTAGTTGGCTTTTATTTATTTAATCATATACAAATACAATCCAGGTAAAAAGAACAGGCTTTTATTTATTTGTTTATTAATATACAAATACTATTCACAAGGATCGATTTCTAATTCATTGAAACGTAGTTGGCTTTTATTTATTTAATCATATACAAATACAATCCAGGTAAAAAGAACAGGCTTTTATTTATTTGTTTATTAATATACAAATACAATCCATGTAAAAAGAACAGGCATTCGTTTTTGAACCACAAGGTACAGTCATGGTCTCACAAGCTGATCCCTGGACAGATTTACCACTTCAACAGCATCAAGACGCTACTATGCATAACAATAACATATGATCAACCAGTTAATTTGTTGCCAGCTATTAGAAGAGTCAACCAGCCTAGCAAACCGTAATTTTTAATTCGGAATACCATAGTCGGAGATTAGCAATAATTAGCTTCCTTAAACCTCCGCCTTCCCTGCACCGAAAAACTAGGGATCAACTCTTCAGTCTATATCTGCAGTAGTTCTGTAGCTGAAAATCTTCAAGCCGAAAATTTAGAAGTGAACTAATGATTCACATTTGTGTAGTGAAAAGACCTGTAGAGAGATGCACTCAAAACTATCAGCATTGGTTTCATTACTCATTTATTTATGTTATACATGAAAATCACAATTTTCATAAGGAATTATTACAGTTAGTAATGATAATAATTCCAAGTGAATATTCACTTGGACTAATAATTCTAAGTGAATATCCATATAGATTTATAGCTAAATATTCATGTTTTCAATTTGAATCGTTGATTCAAGTTAGTTCTTGATTAATTTTCTTATTAATTAATTGTGTTTCTCTGTTTTTTTTTTGCAGGTGAGTGTCGTTATTGTCTGTCATTCCTAGAATCATATTTGTAATCCTACAATCTATGTGAGTAATTTGTTTCATGTTCTTAATAGTGGAATGTTGGGTGCGGTTTGTTTTTATTTTATAAAAGTGGCTCTTATTCAAATATTGTATTAACATGGTGGCACTATTTAATAAACCGCTCCTATGAAAAAAATATTCAAATTCTACTTACATGGAAATATTGAACATACTTTTTTTTTATTAATATTTTTAGAGACAATATCGGGGCACCGAGCTTCGCTCGTTATTTTTATTTATTGATAAACGGAACACAATTTTCTCTAAAATGATCGTGTTTATATTTCACAGCTGGCTATACGCCATCTTATGAATTTCGGGGATGCGATATTTTGATTTTTCACATACTCACTTTTTTACTATCCACAGCTGTTTCAGCCAAGGATGAATTATCCTTTTATTGTCGTTCAGCGAGTTTTCTCAAGGATGAGACCTAGTGAAATCGAATCTTTATATCATAAACCTACTATGTTCGTGAAAATCGTTAGAGCCGTTTTCGAGATCTGTTAAACATAAATAACCAGATATAAAAATAGCCATATATAAAAATAACCAGATATATAAATACAGAAATTGCTGGTTTAATATAATAGGATTCCTCTGTATTGTATGGATCAACAAACTCATGTCCTACAATCATTGCAGCTTCTGAATCCTTTATGATTAGGCTAATTGCAAATAATTTCGCGTGTTCTAATTTATTAAATCGTATGGCCCGGTTGCACAAAAGAGAAGGAGTTCTTGAAAAGACGGCTTCTCTGATTGGTTCTCGTGGAATTAATCACGGTTAAATTTTAACCGACTTTTGTACAACCGGGGCACTATGTGTCTTAGAACACCGACTTCAAAACCCTACAACACACTCTTTGCGTTGCTGACTTGTATCCTACTATTCAATGAATGTACTATAGAATTGAATGAATTAAAATTAATGAATGAATGGAGTTGAACTTTGTTCTCAAGTATGAAAATGAATAATTGAGTTTTGCTAAGAGCTTAGCGCATTGTTTTAGAGTGTGAGCAATGCATATATGCAAAGTAAGTGAAAGTTTGTCTATGTCTCCTGGCATAAGACCAGAGCTCTGCAAAATAATTTGAGGCTTTTGACATTTAATTGTTGAGGAAACAGTAGGCATATTGATAATTTATTCTGTTGTGTGTGGAGTCTGGCGTGGTGTTGCATGCATCAGGAATGTAGGAGGGAGTGGCGTACAGTGCTGCTTAAATGAAGATGTGTGCTAGATTTATGAAATATTCAAAACTTAATTGATTCTATGTTGGTAGAATGATGTAGATTAGAATAAAATAAATTTGTAGATTAATTTAATTTGTGCTTTTATATAATAAAAAGAGTTGTGGTTGAAGTTGTGGCTTCTCTGCTCTCTTTTTCTTCTTCTTTCTATGTTTCTCCTCATTATTCTCTTTTCTTTTTCTCCTTAAGTCTTTACTACTCTCTTCCTCCTTATCGTCTTTCATCAACTTGAAATTTCTCGTCTTGCAATATCACTTCTACTATCTTCAAATTATCAATTGTATGTTTCTCATTCTCCTTTGACTCTGTTTCTGCTCCCCCTCCTTCTCTTCATCGCTCGTCTAGCTGTCACAACACCTTCTCTTAAACTTCTACTTTACTAATCTTTTCTACCTACTTTCACTCATCGTCCTCTTTCTCATCCTTCTTTTTTCCACCAGTTCTTCCAAATTTTCTTCGTTTTCTTGGTCCACTTCTTCTTTCGTTCCGTCTTTGTTTTTCATTTTTTTTTTTGGTCAACTTCGTCTTCTTACTCCTTCTTGGTCCACTTTTTCTTCCTTCATCACTTCTTCTTTCCTATTCACTTTCACCTCATACTATAATTTTTCTTTCTTTACATCTAACAATATCAAATTAATTATATTTATTATTTTATTCCTGTTCTTCCATTTCCTACATTTTTCCACCTGGCTTCTACTTCTTTTGATTCCAGCTTTTTCATTCGTCTTCCTACTCCTGTTCAAGCTCTTTTTTCTCTCGCTCTCTCTGCTTAAAATACACTCGTACGAATTTGGAATGTATGAGTCATCTTTATTTCTACCGTGTAAGGTAAACTGCTCTCTCTCTCTCCCACAAGAACAACTTTTTAGTAACCTACTCGTTTGCCTGTATTCATCCACCTACTACAATCACTCCCACTTCTTCTTCTTCTTCTTCTTCTTCTTCTTCTTATTCTTCTTATTCTTCTTATTCTTTTCATATGTCTGTATTCCAACCAGTATGACAGGTTTTTTATATTTGCATGCCACTTGCATAAGCGGATACTACGAACTTCTTTAAGCTTCCGTCCTTCTTCAATAATTGAAATTCAATCACTGTGTCACCAATATAATTAAAAATAGTCTCTGAGTCAGGACATATTTGATTGGATGACCGTACAAGGTGACAGCTGTTGTTAGCTTTAAAGCCACTTCTGGTGGTTCGGTTCGGAACCCATCTAAAGGTGCGTACAGATTTACAATCTGTGCGAACATGAGCAATTCACTTTTAATCAGCTGATGTCAAGCTTTTTATATCTGTATCTTGCCGTTTCTGTAAAAATACAGATATAATCAGCTGATTAAAAGTGAATTGCTCATGTTCGCAGCGCGTATATCTGTACGCACCTTTATACATTACGAATGATCATTTTGTTCAATTCTTCAATTATTTCTTTCATGTCTTGATATCTTATCTTATCTTGCCCTCTGCTTAACTACTCTCCAGTATTTTTTGTCGCTGATAATATGATAAAGCTGGATTCCGACACAACCGTGACAGTGACAATATAATTACCCCTTCGGACATACTTATTCTCAAGGGACATGCTTGTAACCTTATCCAAATTTGGGGACAGGAATAGCATAGGTTATTTTTCCTCTCCCTATCATTTTAATGATGTACTTTTTACAAGAATAAATGAAATGAAATGCACTAGAATTGATAGAATCAGAAATATCGATATAAGATAGGTTTAATCGGTTGCTCCTCTGCATGAAAGAATTATACAAAACAGACGCAACTGGTGCAGTCATACAATGAAATCCTATTATATTAAACGAGCAATTTATATATCTGGTTATTTTTATATCTGGCTATTTATGTTTAACGGATTTCGAAAACGGCTCTAACGATTTTCACGAAATTTGGAACATAGTAGGTTATGAATAAAGATTCGATTGCACTAGGTCTCATCCTTGAGAAAACTCGCTGAACGACATTAAAAGGATAATTCATCCTTGGCTGGAACAGCTGTGGATAGTAAAAAAGTGATTATGTGAAAAATCAAAATATCGCATCTCCGAAATTCATAAGATGACGTATAGCCAGCTGTGAATTATAAACACGATCATTTTAGAGAATTGTGTTCTGTTTATCTATAAATAAAAATAACGAGTGAAGCTCCCTGCCCCGATATTATATTATTCTAAGAACCAATAAGCCTATATTGAGAATACCATAGTTTCTCATGGACTAATCACACATTTCCACTAAGCCAACCCATAATAACTAATAGTATTATTATCCTGCCCTTCACATATTTTTATTGTCAATGTGTGAAAACTATCATAAGAAAAAATGATATTCTTTTTCTGTTAAGCTGAGCTGTAATCTATTGGAAAGCAGGACTTGATGTCATTGAGAATCTACTAACATAGTAGAGCTATTTGACAATCTGATGGATCAATAGTAAAGTAGAAAGAAAAGAAACAAAACAAATGAGGTAGAAAACAGAAATAGGGCGAAAAGTGTAAATGATACTCGGTTAGGGCGTGGTGCATTGAAGCAGTATCAATCTGTCAGCATTGGTTGAACGGGAAGTATATTAGTTATCCATAAGGAATGCTGACATAGTGAAGTGAATCTGACTATATAGCTTCAAATCCACTTTGGAGTATAATGTTTCTATTGGTGGTGGAAGAAAAATAGTAGAAAGCCATGTCTGTGCCCCGAGCTGGATAAACATCATCAATTACAGGCTCTTATCAATGTGAGGGAAGTTCGGTTGCGGTTTCCTAGCTGGGGAGAACTGAACGGGAACTGATCTGAATAGAATTCTCTATCGGAATGGGTGTAGTGTATCAATGAACGGGGTTTAAATTGAATAGGAATTGGAATAGGAATAAGGATGGAAGTAGTGATATTCAATAGGAATAGGGATAGATTTCATGGTTTAGGGATATTTAATAGTTTATTTATTTATTTTATTTTATTTTATTTATTCTATTGACAATCACAAATCCTAATTACAATGTAATATGATTGGGAGAAGACAACAGGCATAGCCCAAAACTGTCCTTCTTCCAAATTTTTACAAATAAAAGTCAATATCGGGTACCGAGCTTCGCTCTGGAGTACAAAAAGCATGAAAAATTTATTACGAAAGAAGAAATTATAATAACATTATAAAATGTTCCATCTAATAACAGTAAATTGAGATTAATTCCCAGAGGAATGCAAAAATTTCCTTCACAAAGGCCCAGTTGCACAAAAGCTGGTTAAATTTTAATCCTGATTAACTTCACGTGAAACAAATCAGAGAAGACCATTTCAAAAAGATGGATCTACTGGAATTAATCAGGATTGAAAATAACCCGGCTTTTTTGCAACCGGCACTTGAATGATTACAAAAGTTCAACAGCTGAGTCATAATTTTGACACAGTCCCACACTCATGAACTCGCTCACTCACTTCCATCACCAACAGACGACGAAATAATTATTATCAGATGTTTTTCCAAGGATGAATAATAATTATCCTTTTAATGTCCTTCAGCGAGTCTCCCCAGGGATGAGACCTAGTGCAATCGAATTTTTATATTATAAACCTACTATGTTCTGAATTTCGTGAGAATCGTTAGAGCCGTTTTCGAGATCCGGTGAAGTACAAACATACCTAAACATCTAAACATCCAAACATATAAACAGAAAGAGTTGCTTGTTTAATAGTATAGGATAAAAGAATGAGGTTATGATTTCACTTTTCACTTCAAAAAGTCCAATTTCTATTTCAAAACTAATGACTAAACTAAAAATTTTAAATTTTGATATTTAACAATTCTAATCTCTACAAATTTGAAATTTTTGAGTAATTTTATTTATTTTAATAATTTTTTTCAATTTTTAGTAATTTTACAAGTTTAGGAATATTTAATAAGAATAGGGATGGATTTTACGGTTTCACGTTCTTGTAATCCAACTGCTAATATCATCTAACAAAATGCCATCTAACAGCAGCAATGTAAATGCATTGACGTTATTTCCTGGTGGTTGAATAAAAAAATCGATTTCTCTTCTCCAAGCAAATAGATCAATTGTAGAAGCTGTGTAATCCTGAATGATTGAATGAATAATTTAATAAATGCTTCTCATTCAATTAATAGTTACAGTTTGGAGCGAATCTTATGATGGGAAAATATAGTATAACTGAAAAACTGAAGGGTTCACTCTATACTCTGTCCGAATAGGTATGAGCTCTGAAGGATTAGGCCGACCCTCCTACTACTCACACACACAAGCGCATAGATACATCTTTGACAGACGGCTGTAAGAAATTGATGAAATAGAGTTATGGAAGAAGATACCTGCTCAAAAATATATTTTAAAAAATGGTTCACAATCATCCTTTTAAACAAATAGTAATAAAACTGTGAAGGCGATGGCACATAGGAGCAGACAGACTGAGAACGAAATTCTTTCCCAGGTGTTGGAATGTTGCAACGCACTCAGACTTCCGTCTGTCTCCATATGTCTGCTCACGTCTGCATGCTGACGTTTGATTATTTCTCTGTTAAGGCTGTGCAAAGGCTAAAAATAAACTTTCTACTGGTGTTATTTTTCAAATTTTTTCGATTTGTATTTTCATCAAGCTATAAAAATGGAAAAGTTTTCTTCAGAAAACATTTTTCCGATCATTACTTTTCGAGATATGAGCGCCTAAAGTTTAAATTTTTGGGACAGAACATTTCAAATTTGGTAAGAGATAAATCAATAAGATTTAAAGGTTGAATTCTCCATGGTAATTTTGATTAAATGAAACGAAAATTTTCTAAAAATATAGATTTTTGAGAAAGTTATCAAATTTACTAAATTTGACCAAAAATAACTTTTAGTTGTTATTTTTGCTCATTTTTAGTAAATTGAATAACTTTCTCAAAAATTGCTATTCTCAAAAGATTTTCGTTTTATTCAATCAACAATACCGTGAAGAATTCATCCTCTAAATCTCATGGATTTATCTCTAACTCAATTTGAAATGTTCTGTCCCAAAAATTTAAACTTTAGGCGCTCATATCTCAAAAAGTAATGATCGCAAGAAAATGTTTTCTCGAGAAAACATTTCCATTTTTATAGCTTGATGAAAATACAAATCGAAAAACTTTGAAAAATATCACCAGTAGAAAGTTTATTTTTAGCCTTTGCACAGCCTTAATCTGCATACGTCTGTCTGCACACAGCATTTACCTATAAATATAGGTAAATATACCTATTATAGTAGGTGTGTAAAGTATCTTCCCTTGAATAATACGAAGTTTGTTCGTGGTTTTGAAAAACAAAAATAACTTACTGCACAGATCATCAAAAATAGTTTCAAAATCCCAATTCTAATAATATTTGAAGGTGTGAAGTGAGTTTTCAATTGGGTTTCAGTGAAGTGGCCATGGAAAGCTGAAGCTCAGTCAAGCTGTCATAATGTACACAGGAAAAGGAAGGCATTACTAACACCAATGTAGTAGAATGACACACGCACGCGAGATAGCAGGCGCGCGCAAAGGGCATCAACACCAAATCGATACCTGAGAGTTGTGCTCTCACTCTCTCACTTTTACTATTACTCCTACTCTCTCTCTTTTTTCTCTACGATAGGTTTCATAGGTTTCATCCTCTGAGAGAACGAGAGAGAGTGAGTGAGAGTTTGTGATGTAAGTAGTTGAGAGGTTGTGAGAGTTAGAGGTGTTATATAGTAGGAGAAAAGAATGATGAAGTAATGAATAGGTGAATGAAGTAGAAAATGACGAAAAATAAGAGGAATAGAAGAGAATGTGAAAGAGGAAGATGAGTAGATGAGAGTTCAGGGATGAAGAGAAAGAGGTGTGATGAAGAGGAGTAAAGATGAGGTGGTTAAGAGGAGACAGAATGACACCACCATCCACTGATAGATGAGGCAGGCAAATGTAGGTCATGAGTACGCCGCGTCTGTTTTATTTCCTTTTGTTGTCTGTTCTGAATCGTCTATTTTTCTCCTCCATTCCATTCGTATTCTGGTGTCTGTCTCACTGACTTTTTAACAGATATTTTCTTTTCTTCGCTCACACTCCAAGCTGTTTGTTGGTTTCACTTTCGGTTACATAGATGCAAGCTGTTTGTAGTGATGCATTAGCTTTTATTATCGGTTTCCTATCTTGGTTTCTTTCATTTCACTTGTATTTTAGTTGTTGGCTTTCATTTTTTGTTCAATATTCTTTCATTTTCATTTTTTCATTTCATTTCATTTATTGACACACTTTACAATTTACAATAATAAATAATACACAAAACATTACAAAACAATAATATAAAGTGGTTAGGTAACCTCATTTGAAAAAACATGTTGAGGCACCATCACACTGAAAATAAAGAAAGAGTAGCTTAGAGCCTAGCTAAAATTATATAAAAACTTGATAAATGTTTATAATACAGAGAAAAAAATATGTTGAAGAGTACTAAGAGATAAACTGTCCCTTCATAAATGTATCATTCACTGCAATATGATAATATCAAAAATACAATATAAAAGTAACTATACTATCTAAACAGAAACTCAACATCTTCTAGTGAAAACAACCAAGATTTCAATTCCTTGAGAAAAATTCTTAAATTTAAACTAGAGGACACACGGAAAGGTAGATAATTATAAAACTTTAAAGCATTTTCTTTGGTTATACTGTTTTTTTAGCAATTTGCCAGCTACATATGCCATTGGTAGTCACAGTGGTATTACAGCATTCTATAGTGAGATTCACTCTATACTATTTACCTCATACATTTAATTTCAGTATTTATAAAATTTTGGTGTACAGAAGTTTTGTCAATAGTGAGGTTTTCACTATATTATGGCAGTATTTGATTAGCGTTTTGTTTATTTATGGACATAACAGGTAACCCCATTTTGTCTCCTGTAGAAAACAAACATGTAATTGAATACAAAAAATCAAATATAGAATGATACAGTTTTAAAAATTACATACATAACATACATAATTTGAAAATATGATACTATGTTTTAGACATTGGCTTACTACTATCAAAATTCGGAAAGGGAACAGTTTTGGGCTAGGCCTGTTGGTCCTTTTCTAAGCATGTATTTGATTTGTGCATTGGTTAATGTAAATTAATAAATAAATAATTACATATAATTACATAACAAGTAGCTTATGGAGAAATAAAAATATACTATTAAATTTATATAAATATTTGAAAAAAGTTATACAGTTTTGTTTAAATCATGACCTATGAATGTTCGATGATTCAAATTATTCTTGCTATCCTTTATTCGATAAAGCAGATAGCGCTATCTTTTCCTAGCTCCGCAACGTTTCCAGATTTCTCAACACAATGTAGAAATAAAATCAACAAACTATTTTATCCCAATTATAAAAATTTATTAATAAATCATAGAAAATTTATTCTATTGACGAATAATATATAATTGATTATTTTAAACCAAAATAAACAGTTTATATTTCATGAGATTACCGGTCTTAGCTATCCTCTATAGAAGGCAGTGGCAAGGCAGAGATTCGACAACGCTGTCCTCCTATAGGACTGTTGTTCTCGACCAGTCATGCTTATAATTATAATTGTATTGATGAGTAAATACTGTCTGCATTCCTGATTACAGTTGAACAATAATAATACTATAGTGAGGTCCATGTTATAATGGCAGTGGATAAAGATAGAAGAATAGCGATGCCGATTCTCTGCATTAATTAATTAAATTTCTACACTGTCAAAAACATAATTGGCATCGTTGTGGACCTAGAAAAGGATAGTACCACCGGCTTTGTCGAATGATAGACAAGGATAGCAAAACCAAAGTTGATCAAATAGTCATTATCACGTGGACCTCACTATATCAATACTTCCCATTGAAACAATTCTTCCAGTTCAAATTGAATCTCACTCAAGTTTCTCACTGTCGTGGTGCACTACAAACTAGAATTTAAAAAAAACGAGACTAGAAACGTAGTGCACTAGAATTTAAAAAAACAACAACGTATTCAAAGAAAGTCATTAGTGAAGTTAAGTTAATGTCATTCTGGAAAGATAACAACTTACTGTGAGATGCACTTCATATTGTCAGCTCTGAATGGAAACCATTGATGTTAGATATAAGGAATGCTGACTGTTTGAAGTGAATTTCACTCTAGCACCGGATCCCCTCGTCAAATCAGCCGATAACCTCATTGTTGATAACCGTTAGCACTCATAAATAAAGCAATAGTCAGTTTGTAGTCTACTGTTACTGTAATATTTGAGTGAAGTAGAATCAGTAATATTTTTCAGTTGAATGCAAGTTTAATTTTTTATTGTTCTGCATGTACTATCATCTCACATAGGTCTACTACCTCAATATGAACACACTAATTAGCAGTTAGCACTATAGTGAGGTCCACGTTATAATGGCAGTGGATGAAGATAGAAGAATAGCGATGCCGTTTCTCCGCATTAATTAATTATATTTCTACGCTGTCAAAAACATAATTGGCATTGTTGTGGACCTAGAAAAGGATAGTACCACCGGCTTTGTCGAATGATAGACAAGGATAGCAAAACCAAAGTTGATCGAATACTGTCATTATAACGTGGACCGCACTATACCTATGTTTAACTTGTCCAAATAGTATTTTTTGCATTCTTTGTAGTGTTTGTAAAACGTTCTGTTTTTGCCAGTAAAAAATTCATTTCATATTATTTAAATGACACTCCAATGAATAGGTTGAATAAACTATTTTAAGGGCAAAGTCAGTGGATACGGAAAAGCAGTGCAATATATGCGAATTGTAAGTGGGAGGGGATTGAAAGCTCCTTAGTTAATGACGAAATTGTTTGCTTTGCATACGCCTATTGCTATTAATTCCGTCTGGACTTTTATTCGACAAACAAATTACTGCATAGATGTAGACTATTTAACTATTTTATTAACTCGTTATTGATTGACATCGGGCTGTGTAGGCCTATTTCTATTTCTAGTTCAGGAAAAAGAATTCTATGTAATGCTTGATTATTTCTAATTGTGTTGGGGGGGGGGGGATATTCAGGACCCTATCAAAAAAATGTTAATAGCTTGTTATGCTACATCAAAACGTTAAAAATAATACTGTATTTTTATTAAAGTATAGTAGAATTCAATGCTAACTACAAATCGTAAATAATTGTATCAACTGAGTCGGGCACGCCGAAATTGAATGTTATTCCATCAGATTGTTGTTGCAATGGTGGCAGAATATTTTCAAGATTATTGACAGTGTCTAGACTGGATGTTGACAGTTCATCAGTTGCCATGTATTGTTGGCCGAATATTGCAATTTATTTAGGTGGCTGTGAGTGAATCGAAAAAGCTATTTCTCTCGCAGAGCGGAAATTCAGTCGGTACGATTTGGTGGAATCTATTTTCGAACGATGAACGCTCGTTCAATAGCAAAGAAGGAAGAAGAAGAAGAAGAAGAAGAAGAGAAGAAGAAGAAGAAGAAGAGAAAGATATGCGATGTAGATGATCTGGAAGAGGAGGAGAATGATGGGGATGTTGTTCGTGAGGAGGAAGAGAGAGATGAGACTGAAGTAGCTCTATATTTCTTTTCTCTTTATTTATTTTTTACATATAATTATGCTTTGTGACGAATTTCTTTCTTCTATATCTCTTTCCGAGCAGCTACATCCTTAGTTTGCGTTTTCTTTTTTTAGTAGATTCTTTTTATCTTCCACTATTTGGGAAAGTCTTTTCTTTTTAGTCTCCTACTTAATTTTCCCTCTTTCGGGGTTTGTTTAATGTTTATCTTTTATCTTCCACATTTCCACTATTCGTTCTTTTTTCGACAATCTTCTCTTGACAGAATCCTCCCTTCATCATCATGGGATAGGCCTACTTATTTTTCTCTTTCGTTCTCTGGCTTCTCCTATTCTCTTGTTCAGAGTTCATTAAAAAAAGTAAATTCATATGGCTTATGTTGGTGGGTAGTCCCTTGCGGGAAGTTCCCACCGCCTGAATATATCATTTAAGCCGTCAATGGGCCTTACGACTGTTATACTTCAGCTGGGACCGACAGGACATTTAAGCCGTCAATGGGCCTTACGACTGTTATACTTCAGCTGGGACCGACCGTTAACGTGCCCACCCGATAACACGGGAGTGATCTGGTTAAAAAAACTTCTGGTAATGAGAGGGTTTGAACCCCGGGAGTTCATTATTTTATCTTATCTCATGGCTACATTTCCACTTGGTCTATTTTCTCTTACCAAGTTCCAATTTTTGGTTTCCTTATCTCTTTCGAGTATTCTGTATTCTGTCACTCAAGCTATCCTCGTTTGTTCTCGTTTGCATTCTCCGCTAGACTGAAAAACGATCATGTAATGGAGATGAATTTCTCATACATTTTTGAAATACCACCCAGATATAGAGCAATCCTACGTTCAGTTTGAACATCCACGATTATTGGGAATAGGAAATGGGTCACAACCCACACCAAATCTCACTGCAAACCCACCCCCAATCCCACTGCAACCCCACTTCAGTGAAGGCGAAATCCAGGCCAAGCCAACCAACCCTCAAGGGCCAAGTGATGAACTTTCACTTTTGTCTCTCTCAACTGTAGCTACTAACCCTTTACAGTGACTTTTTCATACAGGATTCTTCACTAGAATCACAATTGAAACAGTAGAAGATATTCTTTCTTAATTTTTTACCGAACTGTTTCATCCCATAGTGAGATTCCTTTTTACTGGCAGCTCCTTATAAAGTACTAGTTACACTTCCCTTCCAAAAAGTGCTGACGGTTTGATGTGAATATCACTATATGTGTATAGTAAATAAATATATGTTTTATTGCAGTAGAAGAAGAGAACATCAAATGCATTACAACGTCGAATGGTAACAACAAAAGTAGACACATAATAGATAAATACAACAAATAAAACTATTAATATAAGTTACAATTGTCAATAGTAGATATATAATTATAACTAATTCTACACCCAGTAAATGAAATTCATACGTTCTCAGATCTCAAAATAATAATCAAGTATTGAATGAAAAAGACTAAGAAATTGTCAAAAAACCACTGATTTATTGATAATTAGAAAGACCGGTTTCGGTTATTACACCATTGTCAATCTCTGATAAAATCTCAGTTTATCAATAAATCAGTGGTTTTTTTGACAATTTCTTAGTCTTTTTCATTCAATATGAATAATTACCACAATATCAACTTCTCAACTACACAAAAAAGAAAAAATAATCAAGTAATTATTTCATTTCAAGATTAATTTAAAAAATCATCTATTGTATTAAATAAAAGTCTTCACAAAATTTCCTTTAATTTATTTTTAAATCTTGAGATTTCCAGGTCCCTGATAGATGAGGTAGAAAATTGAATAATTTTATTGCTTTACCTAGAAAAGTTTTTGAGTCCTGGTGTAATTTAGGGCTGCCGCCTGTTCAAGGTTGTCAATAAATTAGTCATTAATAAGAAATTTAGGTGATACAGGATGTCAATAAATTGATGATTAATTAGTAATTTAGGTGATATGATACGGTAGATGTCCATTAATTTATTCACTTGAAGATAGTCATGCAATGCCACCACCACTAATTTATTACGGGAAGATATATTTTTCTATTTAAATTTAGTTGTTTCAAGTATTTTTATTCGTACCGGTGAATTTCTGCTTACAATGTCACCTTCACTAATTCTCTTAAAGTTTGTAGAACTTGATAATGTTAACTTATGTAAGTTACGGGTTTCTTAGTTTTTTAATGAAGTTGTGACTGTTGTTATGAATTTCCACCTTCAGATTCCTAATAAAAAGTGCAGTATCTCTATAAATTTTTTGAACTTGTATCACTAGCTGTTTTAATAAAAAGTGTCATTGCCCTTACGATGTTCATAAACCTTTTTTGTTGTGAAATGAAATGAGGTAAAACCTTTGTGGTTAGAGGAAGCTCTTTTCGGTCTACTGGGTGCATTGACCTTTTCGCCTTTTCCCTTTTGTGTTCATCTTCATGACCTTTTGCTTTGCATCGTTCTTCGCACAAAAAGGGAACTCCAAACATGGTGGAAGAGAACAGTGGAAAACATTAAACCCGTTATTACTTGGGACACCTGCCACCTCTATTATAATAATGTGACATGGATCACACATATGGAGTATATTGGGTTCTCTCTTTCCTTTGTCTCTATTCTTTTACTCCTTCATTATTCTCTCTTTATTAGCAGTATTTACTTCATTTTCTTTGTCTTTACTTCTTTATCCTAGTTTCCAGCAGGAATATGCTAACGTTTTTATTTTTATTTTAATTCTGTCTGTTTCTATGTGAAATATGAATTCATTTTCGAATGGATTCCATATAAATGCATTTTATGTGTCATTGCAATAGTTAGTTCACCAGGAACAGCTCTGGATTTCATTGTTGAGAATGGTTTTCAAAGGGCAGTCATGACTCTTCTCATCGTGAACTAACTAAATGATATTACAATTTAGAAGTATAAATATAAATAATATAAATATTTTAGTATAAAAATAGTTTAGAAGTATTTTTTGCAATAGTTAGTTCACCAGGATTTAAAAATGATTTTTGTGTGTTTTGAATTGTAAATTGAGTGTGTAATTGAAGAATGTTGAAGTGACACATAACCTAGCTACATTTGGACTGTTGTATAGATTAGAATTGGAACCGTTTTGGGCTTATAAGTATGTGGTACTTTTCTGTAAGTTGTGTAATTCTGAATGATTAAATGAAATAAATAAAAAAATATAAATGTAAATTATAAAAAATAAATGTATTCTGTATAAAATGTATGTAGGCTTGTAAAGCATCGAATTTGGGTAGATAAAAATCCCTAACCGAAATAGTAATAGGTCTGAAAATAAAGTAACTGGCTAATATCGCCAAATAGATAATAACTAAGATTAGATAGCATCAGCTTGTTCTGGCTAAACGGTACAAAAACCTAAAAAGGATTTGAAGGAATTTGTTGCTAATAAATAGATTATTATATAAAATATTTTGAAGATGAGGTTAGGTATATGTATTCAGGATCGGTGACCTAGAGATCGATCAAATCGAGCAACGTAGAATCTGACCAAAACCCCTTGGCAGAGCTCTATTGCAATCAAACAGTATGCAATGTGAAAAAACACATGATCACGTGGCTAATTATTAGGTAGCATGAAATAAATATTAGTGTATAGAATATTAGCTAGCATGTAAAGAGCATAACCAAAAAACCAAATAAAAATAATTAAGTGTATTCAGGAAATAGGAGGTACCAGGCGCATGAATACCGAATAAAATTTGCATGCACCAATAGCAAAACGGCAGTTAATAGCGGCAACTGTAGACCAATTCAAAAATATTCTATATATTTATATAAATGTACTGGATTTGTGTTAACACATTGTATAGTCTATGTTATCGATATGGCTCGAAGGCAAAGAAATTATTAATCGCACAACCTAAGTAATAATTTGATATTTTTTGTACGATCTATTTGAACCTAAATGGCGGAGGACTAAGATATTCAAATTTTATGTTAATTTGAAAGTCGGAAATGAGATTGGTAAAACTTGAGAAAGGAGAACCAGCACTCGCCAGCCAAATGCCACCATAAGAGGACCCCAAATATTTTAGAGCGTAGTACCTTGCTAATAAATTTGTAAAAGTTAAAGTTAAATCAAATTATTAAATTTCTTAAAGGACTTCGTGATGCTATTGTAAAGCAGAAGTCATTTTCATTTTCAAATAAATTATAACCCCTTGGAAGAGACGATTCCGGCTACCATATTCCAGGACCACATGGAGTTGGATCGACATCGGCGGCTTACAAGAAGATTTTCGACACGTGAGTGATAAATATTGAATTAGTGATGGGCGCCCTAGTGCTTCGAATTAATCTAATAATCAAAGCTAGCTCGTCGAAAGGGTTTTTATTATAAATAAGAAATTAATAAGAGTAATACTTGCGCAAGTAAAGTTAGTATTAAAGGTATTTTATTGAAGAAAAAATATAGATCAATACATTTCAGAAAATTCCATTGGATCAAAGAAGTATAAAATCTCGGCTATTAAAATACATTAATATGCTCTTCAATTTTTGCAATATAATTTGCGATAGTTTGTTATAGCTCTAATTCACTAGATGAATGGCTCTACCTATTCCGTCAGGTGCCGAATCTTGCACCCTGAGATAAAATATATATTCGATACAAAGAACTCTGCTAAGTACTAGAGATTTTAATATATATATATATTTGGATTATTAGTGGCTAATTTATCAAGTTGATCTTAAAGAACATATTTTTTAATTGAATTGTCCAAGTCGACAAGTATTAACAAGAGCATATCGCAGCTACATGCCAAAGGATGCATATGAATTTTAAGATAAAGGCACAAAGGTAATGATTCGTGCCATAAATCTAGAATATAAAGTTTAGCCTGTGATATTTTACTGATTTCAATTATTGTTCTATTTCTTATATTATATTTTTTATCGCTCTTTATATATTTTTTGCCTCGATCTATTTTCTTTTGCATTATTGTTTAATATATGTATGAAATGTTTATGGTGTGCAATTTATTTTTATTCCTCAACACTATAGTATAAGTATCATATTTATATATATTTATTTTTATTGAATTATAAGAGTTATAGGAGAGGCCCATACCTAGGCCTAGAAAGATTTTTATGAGACTGAATCCTATTAAAAAACCACGACCTAAATATATGATTATATCGAATATCTCATGCTTTACCGACTGATGCCAAGCAGGAGGCTAATCGTTATTTAATTATAAAGAATAACGTCAGAGGCTATAAATAAAATATTTTCAATTCTGAATTGGCTACCCTGAAAAAACAAATCCACGTTCAGTAAAGGAAGGTACAGAATTTAACTGGGATTCTTATTCTGTGGGTAACTCTCAACATGTGTATAAATTTTCTTCACACCTCTTACTCCCAAAGATCTACTTTTGGCGAGTTGAATTTGAAATAATACAAAATGATCTTCCGTCAAGGTGTTTGTGGTTATTTTCTGTGCATTCCTCATTTCAACAAACAGAGAGACTCTCAGCTTTCTGTGTTTACTTGAAAAAATGAAATTTAGTAGCTCGGTGTGGTCGTTTCGATATTTTTAGATAAGGTTTTAGTAAAGTTTGCTTGCTTGCTTCTTTTTTCTCCTTCTTTTCTTCCTTCTCTATTTATTCTCTTACTACTTCACCTCCACTTCTTCTCCCACTTGTTCCTATTCCCTCTCTTCTCTATTCATTCTCCAACTACTCCAACTCCTATTCGTCTTCTACTTGTTCTTCTTTTATTCCTTTTTAACTCATTCTTCTCTTCCACTCCGCAGTCTTCTACTATATTCAACCCCCTTTGCTCTTCTTACGTCCTTTCATTGCTGGTAGTCTTTTTTACAATACAGTATCAGTTAGTTTTCTTGTAATCATACTTTTACATACTTTTGCTTCTTATAATTTTTTAGTAGGAACGATATTTCTCTGAATTGAAGTTTCCTAGAATCCAGACAAATACTCTAGTTCACCGTTGGCACTCTTGTGTCTCTGATGTTATTATAGCGTTTTTGTTGTACTGTATTCTGGTCAGTATTCTGTAATAGTATTTTACGTCACATGGACGGGAAGGGGCTGTTGTGTCTGATGTTTGAGGCTAACGCCTCGACTAGAATTTTAATTGAGCCCTGCAAGAGACATTCACGTATAAGTAACGTACACTATTTTTTATTATAATGATCTAAAGAAGAATAATTGGGAAATAGAAAACATTACCTGCTTGTGCTGAAGTTACTACATGCATTCTATAAACATAACCTAATTTACAAATTCCGAAACAGGATTTTTTTATTGTAGTTGACAAAACTTGCTGCTCCTATTTCGGAACCAGGAAACATACCTGACTGTAAAGAAAACATATGATTTCATTACAGTAGAGTATGCTGTAATAAGAATCATATGTTTATTTGTTCTGTAAACAGCTGTTTACCGGCTTGATATCATGAATGGATAACAGCTGAAATTGAATGACTAAGACAAAAACCTCTTTTTGTTCTGTTTGCAGCAAATAAATTAGAGCATACTCTACTGTAATGAAATCATATGTTTTCTTTACAGTCGAGTATGTTTCCTAGTTTCGAAATAGGAATAGCAAAACTGCTACAACCAAACACCTCCAGCACCCCAGGTGTCTGGTTTTGTCAACTTCCACAAAATTCCTGATTCGGAATTTGTAAACTAGGTTATGTTTATAGAATGCATGTAGTAACTTCAGCACAAGCAGGTTATGTTTTCTATTTCTCAATTATTCTTCTTTATGACGAAAAATAGTGTACGTTACTTGGACGTGAATATCTTTTGCAGTACTGGAATGAAATTCTAGTCTTGGCTAACGCCTCGACTGGAAACATCATTCTCGCCTGCAACAGCCCCCTTCCCGTCCATGTGACATAAGATACTATTCTGAACAGTGTTTTGAATACTACTGTATTCTATTGTTAGATTATCTTCCATCATTTCTCATGAATAACGTCAATGCTTCCTTTCCAATTAATGCTGCTATTTTAAAGTGAATTTCACTGTAGAGAATCGTAATTTCTATGAAACAAATTACAAATATGTCTGGATAGGATAATGTTTCAACAATTATGTCAAATTATTGCAAATATTCATTAATATTTTTTAAATATTATTATTACATATATGTCTGGATAGGATAATGTTTCATCAATTAAATAATCAATTACTAAACTAGCTGCATGGTAATACCGTAATAATCTTAAAAAGGTTATAATGAGAGGTCAAAGTCAAGCTCAAATTATAATATAGTTTGAAAATTCGAGACGGAAAGTCAGTTTGCCTAGTGAAGCTGAACTTCACCTGAAGGAAAGCAAAGCAAAGGAAGATGCATGTTGCAGTCGGTTGGACTTCGCTTGTGCTACTTTTTCGTCATGATTCGTAACGCATGGCTTATTGTTTGTTCCCTGTGTCTTCTCCTCCTTCTTCTTCTTCTTCTTCTTCTTCTTCTTCTTCTTCTTCTTCTTCTTCTTCATGAAATGAAGCGGGAGCAGTCAGCTCTCTGTACTGCATTTTTAGAGTAGGGTACCGTTAACTTTTGGGCATACCCCTATTTCTCACTCTGTCACTCTCTCTCTCTCTCTCTCTCTCTCCTCTCTCTCTCTCTCTCTCTCTCTTTCCTGTCTTCCACCCGCTACAACTCTCTTCACACCTCTGTCTTATAATCGTGCTGTTTTTATTCAGTGTACCAAGCATGGGATATAGGTTTATTTAGGTTTGCGTTTCATGAGAAAAACTTTGTATAGTGAACAGTGTTCTAGGGAAACGGTTCATGTTCGCTTACATGAGAATAGCATACAATAATAGAATTATACACATTTTTAGTGGGTTTTTAGATTAATTTCATTATTTTCTTTTCTATGTAACTTAATCCACCATCTTTCTATGTAGGCTTATTGAAACTTGGTATGATCTAGAAAGACTTAATAATAATAATATTGAGGGTGAAGCCCACATAAGCTCTTAGACTTGTGCGTGATGTACAGATTAAGACAGTGATGTAAAGTATTTATTATTGGTTTATATCTGATTAGAAGAATGCTCAAAACTATTGGATGTTTGTGGGTAGATTAATGCATCAAGCCAAGGCCACTCTATACGAACATCTAGAGTTGATGTGTTCATCTAGATAACCTTGATCAAGCTTAAGCGTGGCTATTGATAAGAATGATTATGGTATAGGTGTATTCCGAACCATCCGGATGGGATCTGAAGCAGTCATAACTGTCAGTTGTTTGGAAACTGTCGTCTCAAGCAGTCACCAGGAGTCCAAAGAGAATGCTTTGAAGCTCATAACTGCATTGAGTCAGGTGTACAGAACGTCAATAATATGATCAATTCTTTGTCTTTTGAAGTTTATTTTGGTTAATTATATAGCAGAGCTTAGTTACTTTGAATTTCAGAAAAGATTACTGGCCCTATGACTTCTCTTGTCTTCTGAAAGGAATCTGTTTGCTTGCCGCGCTTTGAAGAAGTTTGTTCATACAAAAAAGTAATTAGAGTTACCTCTTCATTGCTTACGTTTCTTCTCCTTCTCTTCCTCCTCCATATACTTTTGGTTCCTTCTCTGTTCCTTTTCTTTATCGTCTTCTTTCATGTTGTTTGCATCTGACTCTCCTTCATATCGTCCTCTCTTCTATCTCAGCATCTTGCTACTCATCTATCTTTCTTGTTCTACTCTTCTTCTACGTTCTCTCCCCCCTCTCTCTCTCATTCTCTCTCTCATTTTTTCTCTCTCTCTCTCTCTCTCTCTCTCTCTCTTCTCTCTCTCTCTCTCTCTCTCTCTCTTCAGCTCCAAGGTTCAAATTTGTTCTATGTGCTCAGCACATTACTTAAGCATGACATGAAGTGCTAGTAATGTTGAAAGTTTGCATTCACTTTGCTACCTCAATATAATTGAAAAGCTAGTTGAACACTTTCAAGTACGTTTTCATTAACTTGTTGCTCATCTTTATTCTTTAGGCTACTTCTCTCTCGAATTCAGATAGAATATCGTAGTCCAAAATAGGTTTAGATCTACCTCTTATATGATTCAACAAATTTTTCTGTCCAAAAATATCTTATGAATCATCTACAAGTTATGTAGACTGATATAGGTACTAAAACAGTAGTGCTATAGTGAACCGTCGATGAAATGAGTTTTGGAACAATTTTATTTATTTATTCATAATTTACAATCAACTTAAGGACAAAGAAACAGACTACAGTCCAAAACTTCTTTTCATCCCAATTTCATAAAATAAATTGTCCAAATAAAGGTTATGTGCGACTTTCCAATTCTTCACTAACTCCCACATTGAAACAATTAATTTTGAATTTTATTTTTAATTTTATGAGCTGGTTTGGAAACACCAGTCTCTTATAGTAGAATAATTATCATCTTAGTTCCTATATCATCTTAAGGTTGTAAATTCTATTGAGCTTCAAATTTTGGTCACGAAAAAACGAGTATCTTGAAAATTAAGTTGATAGTTGTTAGTTCATCATTGAATAGAATGCATTTTATGGAGTCTTAAGCGATAGTTTCTGAGTCGTAAATGGTTTATTAGTCATGGCTTTATCAACGATTATAGATTTTATTGATCTCTCAATATTTTATCCACTCACTTATTGTAGTCAAATCACAGTAAATCTTAGACTAAAAATAGGCAAACTAGTTGTGACGTCATTTGGAATTTGGTCAACTTTTCAATTTGTTTTTTTAGTTGAAGTTGATCTAGTTTATTGTTTCTCAAGAGGAGATCAGTCCCTGATTAGGCCTATGATGAGCATGTTGGTGGAAAGATGTTGATCAAACTTTTGAGTAATTTCTGGAACTTGATATTCTCGGGTTACAGGACAAAGGCTCACGTGGAATCTCGTGTGATACATGATACATTCCTAATACAGATATACATCGTATACATGCATGATACATTGTAATATCCGCTAGATTGTTTCTAAATATGGGCTAGCGACGAGATCAACATTTTTGGTGGTCTATCTTGAAATATGGCAGGACATGGAGCTAAAACTAACCAATCTCTTGTGTTATCTCTGAAGGTATGGTATCGAGATGAAGATTTTGGTGTTTCATTTTTAAATAAGGAGGCCGACGTAATAATATACTATAGGCTATTTATAAAAGTATTGTTCTATTTGTCCTTGAAAGCACACGACCAGTGAATTTCTAACACAATTTTACGAATATTTTTTCATTCTATGTAGATTTAGACTCTCTTACACAAACTTCAATTTTAAACTAAATGGATGAAGAATTTTGAAATTACATAGATGGGGAATTATATACTATAGGCTATTTATAGAAGTATTGTTCAATTTGACCTTGAAAGCACATGACCAGTGAATTTCTAACACAATTTTACGAATATTTATTCATTCTATGTAGATTTAGACTCTCCTACACAAACTTCAATTTCATACTAAAAGGATGAAGCATTTTGAAATTACATAGATGGGGAAAAATATACTATAGGCTATTTATAGAAGTATTGTTCTATTTGACCTTGAAAGCACACGACCAGTGAATGTATAACACAATGTTACGAATATTTTTTCATTCTATGTAGATTTAGACTCTCTTACCCAAACTTCAATTCTAAACTAAAAGAAGGAAGAATTTTGAAATTACAATGATGGGGAACCTATTTGAAATGTAATGTGAAAAGTATATTATTCTACGAATGCAACTCAGATTAATACAATATCATCGATCATAGATAGCTATTACATTGAAATATAAATAAATTTTGAGCAGCTATCAGTCTTCGATGGTATAAGAACACAGTTTGTCTCTGTTGTTATTTTTTTATGATGGAAAAATTCTACATCTCTGAATAGAATGTTCAATTTATCAATCTTAGGTTTCACCCATCAACTCATTGGTTAGTTAACAGATGATTGTCATTGGCCAGTAGGTGGAGCTATTCACTCATAGCTCCGCCCACAGCCAATCGCATTGCAGCATTCGTCGGTGGCCATTTTGTAACTGAAACTATCAGAAAATGGCGGAACTGTAGATGATGTTGAAAATATGGAATCGGTTAAAGTTTTGAATACATGTTTTTTTTATGATTCAATTGATTTCATGATATTATTGGTTCTAGTTCAAAGGAATGCTTCCTTATAATTTTATTGATTTCATGATCTTATTTGTTCAAGTTTGGTGTAATGCCTCCTTACTCTGAGGCTATTTGCTATTTCTGGTGGTTGATATCGATTTAGTGTGTGTTTTTAGCCTCCACCTTGAGACCCAGTTTAACAAATTTTATTGTTAATATTATTCCAGAAGAGCACGATAAATGTAGCAATAAAATAGCCGCAAGTTCAGTGTCAAGCATTGCATGGTGTCAGGCGCAGAAGGGTGGCATGAATTTGAATATATTTTGTTGGAGGTGGTAGGAAAGAGGAGGATGGAGGAAGGGGTGAGTGAGAATTTAAGAAAGAAGAGATGAAGAAAGGGAAGAGGAGAAAAAAAAGAAGAGAGAAGATAAAGAGGAGGATTGTGGTGAAAGTGTGAGTGAGAATGAGCGGAAGAAGAGACGAATGAAGAGGAGAGGAGGAGGAAAAGAAGAAAGAGAAAGATAAAGAAGGATAAAAGAGAAGATGGAGAAGAGAAGATAAAGGAGGAGAGAAAAGAACAAGATTAAAAAGAAGAAGAAGAAGATGACGAAAAGAAGAAGATGACTAAGAGAAGAAGTAGAAGAGGAAGAAGAACAATAAAAACAAGAGAATAAGAATAGAAAGAAGTAGTAAAAAGAAGAATAAGAATCAAAAATGGAATAAGAAAGAAAGAATGAGAAGAGAAAGTGTGATTGAGAGTGAGAGGAAAATAAAGAAGACAAGGAGGATGGAGAGTAATGAAGGGCGGATATAAATGAAGATGAATAGAGTATTGGAAATGCAAGAAAGTGGATTTATGAATTGAATGAAAAAGGATGAATTTAAGTAGGTAGTAAATGAATTGATTTTGAATCATGAGGTGGGAGGAACAGAAGAAAAGATGGAAGAAAACAAGAATTGTATGGAATGAAGTAACAGTGCAGATATGAATAGGAAGTGGCCTGATTAAAACAGGGCTGGGAACACGCGAAGTGTAACTGAAAACCAACCACTGTTCTATATTACTATGGCTTGCATAACTATAGGTATACCCTGGCATGCATTGTGTATTTCTTTATCACTAGTCTGTACAACTACAGTATATCTAGCGATAGTTTGTTGCCTGATTGGTTTTTGTGTATCAAGTGTTGTATTTGATTAGTGGTTCACGAAAATCTTCTTTGTTGTATTAGGAGACGGAATTAATTAGGATAAAATATCATTAGTCATCTTTTGGTGGATGGTGGAGATGAATAATGGTAGAATTGAATCTGTTATCATTATCTATTTGAGAGATTACTGCTAGTGGAACATTGAAAAACATGTTGTGATCTAGAGAATCAAGTTCAGTGCTTGGCATTAATCAATCGCGTCTTCTTCTATCGATCAATTTAGTATGATTAGATTAATCATTGATAAATTTCGAACTCGCAGTAATTATTATTATTCATACTAAATTACCAATTTAACGAAAATTCAAATTCTGTAATAATATTGCTATCTTATTTATTCATTCATTGTACAAAACACTATAATCATAATACAAAAAAATATGACCATGGAGGAAAAACTAGGCTGAGCCTGTACTATTTTTCTCCAAAAATTTTGAAAAAATGTTTATGTTATCCAAAGGTTAAGTTTATGAAATCACACACGGCTTCGTCACTTGATTTTCGGTCCAGCTATTTGAAAATTTTGAAGGTTGAATCATCCTTTTAGACTTCATCGCTTGAGTCATTATTTGCTGTGTGCAAAGCTCTTATTTGGATATTTTTTTCTATTAGATGTTTATTCTCTTGAAAAATGCCATTCTATTATTATTGATTATTCGCAAATACAGTTCAATATCTCGCTCCATCTTTATAATACTCCATAATATGCTAGATTGCGCCAGGCAAGATGAAATTTAATCCAGGTTCAGCTGCTTCAAAATCAGTAGTTGATCCCAGTTCGTGTAGCACTTTGGTTACACTTTCTTGAATTATGAAACAGTCCCCCGGCTAGACATCTTTGAAATAAAGTGAGGTCCACGTTATAATGGCAGTGGAGAAAGATAGGAGAACAACGTTGCCGATCCTCTTCTTGTCAATGCCTTCTATAGACGATAGCTGATATACAGGTTTGTTTATTGATGTAATATTAACTGTTCAGTCTCGTTTAAAATAATCAATTATATTTTATTTAGCTAGAAATCATATTTTTAAACAATTTCATAATGAATTTTCATAATTAAGATGAAATATTTTGTCAACTAATTATTAATAATAATAATAATTCCTCTGGATGTTGGACGACACATCCAGAGGAGTTTATTCAGAAATTCATACATACATTACATTACATATTTTTTAATATAACAATATTCAGGGTTTAGAAAGTGATACTCCACTATATAATATATGTGTATTAATTCTACATTGTTGAAAGACGATCTGGCAACAGAGCAATGCGAGAAAGAGATAGCGCTATCCGCTTTGTTGAATGATAGACAAGGATAGCAATACCATTGCTAATGAAACACTGCCATTATAACGTGGACCTCACTATAGGTACTTTGAGGATTCACTTTATACTGTAAGCATTTCCCATAAACGACATCAGTGCTTCCCATTTAAACAATACTGATAGCTTGTAATGAATCTCACTATACATGCTCATTACTTTGCATGTTGAACTAGAGCGAATGTACCTTACCTTATGGAATATACTATTTTAACGCTCACGCTAACATAATAAATATTATGCTCCTAGTTTGAGTTTCACTTCAAACTATCAGCTTTGTTTAAATGGGAAGTTGTTTATAAGGAATGCTCACAATGTAAAGTCAATCTGACTGAAGAACCTAGGATAACATGGCTTAGAAACATAATGCTTCGAAGTTGCTGTAAAGTTATTGTAAAACTAGCTGAAGACTTTTAAAAGTATGTCGCTTTCTTGAGTTGGCTTGTTGAAGAAGGTTTGCAGGGAGGGACAATTATTCTATTATCCATCGCTACACAGGAAAGAGTGGGCATTTAATGAGTGTTAGTAGAGGACGAATTTAAGATGATGATGATGGAGAAAACTAAGAAGTACAGTAGAAGAAGTTGTTCAGAATGGAGAAGTGGATGTTTTTGATGATTGTGAACTAGAAGGAGATGAAGATAAGAGAAGGTTGAAGAAGAAGAAGAAGAAGAAGTAGAAGAAGAAGGAAAGGAAAAGAAGATGATGAAGATGAAGAAGAAGAAGGAGAGAGAAGTATGGAGAAGAAAAATAATAAGAAAAAGAAGAAGAAGATAAATGATGATGATGATGATGAATATGAGAGAAGGATGAAGAAAAAGAGAGAAGGATGATGATGAAGAAGAAGAAGGATGAGGAGGAGATGGAATAGGAGGAAGAGGAGGAGGAAGATGAGAAGACAACAAGCAGACATGATTGTGAAAAGCTGAGAAAAGGATGATGAAGAAGGAGAAGAAGAAGGAGAAGAAGAAGATGATGATGATGATGATGATGATGAAGAAGAAGATGAGAGAGAAGGGTGAAGAAAAAGAGAGAAGGATGATGAAGAAGAAGAAAAAGATGAAGATGAAAGAAGGATGAAGAAAAAGATAGAAGGTTGATGAAGAAGAAGAAGAAGAAGAAGAAGAAGAAGAAGAAGAAGAAGAAGAGATGAAGATGAGAGAAGGATGAAGAAAAAAGAGGATGAAGAAGAAGAAGAAGCAGAGAGAAGGATGAAGAAGAAGAAGAGAAAAGGATGATGAAGAATGAGAAGAAGAGAGAATGATGCAGAAGAAGAAGAAGAAGCATGAAGAATGAAGATATGTGGCGTGAGTTAAGAAGATAGTGTTTAGGCAATTGACTTGTAGTGCCTCTTCTATGTGGCATGGCCAGTTGGTTCAATTATTGAGGGGTGTGGTCTTCCAGTGAGAGTGGGAGAGAAACAAATACAAGAGATTGAGGGAGTGAGTAAGATGATAAGAATGTCCGAGTGAGGAGGGGTTCACTTATGATGGATAGTTCATTCATTCATTCTTATACTTGGATGGTCTGTAACGTTCTAAGCTGTATTTTGAAGAGAATTTCATTGACTGTTCTTGAATTTTCTCACTTTCAAGTGCATTTTATTGAATTTCTTTACGTTCTTAAATTTTTTCACTCAAGTTCTGAGCTATATTTTGAAAAGAATTTTAGTCACAGATCTTGAATTTTCTCACTTTGAATCCTACTAGTAGTTCTGTGAACAGTACACCTCGCGCTTAGTAAGTTACATTGACCTGTTGTTATGTTTTCTCAAAAATTAATAAATTTAAAATGTCTAGAAAAAATCCTAAATAAACATAGAACTTTCTGTCTCATCGTACCGTGACGTGTCGTCCCGGAATGTGAGTGTGAGCGCTGTTATCAGGTCTGGCTGCAACTGTCTACAACGTTGATGGAAAGATACATTTTCAAGATGTTAAGCTCACATAGATAAGCTCAAGTGGACACTCGCCCGATCTAGCGGATGACTTATTAACTACAGACTTCCATGAGCGGCTGGAAAGAGACAACTTTCTGGCCTAGACCGGCAAAGAAACCCTTTTCTGACGTCAGACGAGAGTCGTCTGCAAACAAGGTCTTTCAGATCTACGTAGGGACTGGAAAACAGCTGTTTTCTGTGCAGTGTGGCGAAAACATTTAAACATTGAGAGAAATGCCAAACCGTCGACTTGAATCTTGGACCTCACTTCGATCGGTCAATAACTCTACTGCATCACAGCCTTTTGAAATTTGTATGCATATTTACATAATTTGTAATTTAGCTAAAGTTTAGATTGAAGGAGACGTGATATTATCGTAATATTATCCACGTTTATCATTAATATTATGTATGATTATACTGTTATTTGTTATCAAATTAGCTTATGTCTTTATTAAGGTAAACTACGTAAAACCTCCTCCTCGCTTTAGTTTAATTATCTCGTAGCAACCAATGAAATATGCAAATGAATGCCGTGAAAATGGGTCAGCGCTGGTTTTAATGTTTCTTTTCCGGTGCGAATAACTGTAGATAGTTTCACTCTAAACGGTCAGTATTCCTTATAAATAACATCCACGTTTCCCATTTAACTAATTCTGTAGAACGTTTGCTCTGACAACTGAGTTGATGATCTGCTATTCCAGTGGGATGCTGGTTCAACTTGGTTTTTCAACTTCAACTAGTTAAATTCAACTAAATTCAACTTCATCTGGTTTAGATCATGTTGATGGTGGCTTAAATGTAGTCAAGTGAGATGAGATTCACTTGAAACGGTTAGCTTTGGTTGTATGGGAAGCGTTGAATATATTGATACGGAATGTAGACTGCTTGAAGTGAATTTCATGATAGCTAAATATAGCTTAAATTCAAATATAATCACTTGAGTTCACTAAAGCTTAAAGTAGAGGGTTGCTGTATGTGTGCTGCTTCATGAATGAAGCGAGCAAAGGTTGGTGTTAGAAACTTCAAGTTTTGAGATTGAATGTTTACATCCTGCAGTAGTACTTCATCTGTTTTAAATGATGCAGAGATGGAAATATTCAATTCTAATGTGTGTCTTTCAAGTATTTGCTGAGAGTCGTAGTCTGTGACCTGTTTCGTTTTTTACTTTCCTTGCCCTATTACCATAGGTAAGGAAAAAGTATTGCTTTCCGAAAAAAATTAAGTTACCCCAATTTCTAAATTTCTATAAGTTTCAAGGTCCCCTGAGTCCAAAAAAGTGGTTTTTGGGTATTGGTCTGTATGTGTGAGTGAGTGTGTGTGTGTGTGTGTGTGTGTGTGTGTGTGTGTGTGTGTGTGTGTGTGTGTGTGTGTGTGTTGGCACTTAAGGTCCTTACACTATAAGGATCCGACACGAACAATTTCGATCAAATGCGATTCAAGATGGCGGCAAAAATGTTGTCAAAAACAGGGTATTTCGCGATTTTCTCGAAAACGGCTCCAACGATTTTTATTAAAGTTATACCTAAAATAGTTATCAATAAGCTCTATCAACTGCCACAAGTCCCATATCTGTAAAAATTTCAGGAGCTCCGCCCCATCTGTGCAAAGTTTGATTTTAGATTCTCAATTATCAGGCTTCAGATTCAAATCAAATCAAATCAAATCTTTATTTTGTCTGAGCGCAGAGGCCGAGTGTTCAATGCTTAACAGTACATGAAAATAATAATTGGATATTATTAAGAAATAGGGAAAAGAAAAAGTGAGTGAGGAAGGGAAGAGAAAGAGCAGAGTGAAGGTATAGGGGAAAGTAAAGAATAGTTGAAGATTACATAAAAAACATGGGAAGTCTTTATACTAAGCTATGAGGAAATTACATTGTCAAAATTACATTGTTCGAGATTATCCATGTATGAATTTCAATTTAAACAAAAAATTTCGAGTGGAAAAGATTGAGCATGAGAATCTCTACAATTAATGTTCAGCAACAGTTTCACCTAAAATTAAAAATAAGCTCGAAATTCGAGAAAATGTGACTGACTATCCAATTGCAAACTGTTAGCAACTGTTGATTCTGTTAAATGATTCACTATGAAGAGATAGCAGACCTCGTGTGTCTCCTGCGTTATTGCCCTGTCACCAGCTGGCTCAAATCTTTGAATAGTAGTCTTGAGATGCGCGGGAACACTAGCGTCAGGTGATCAATTTTCATAACGGCAAGGAAAGTAGTGTGAGTACGCCACACCAGATTTTTTATATCGTCTAATCCAATGGTCGCCAAACTTATGAGCCTATGAGCTAGAATAGCATTTATAAAACTTCTAGTGAGCTACGAAGGAATATTAGACTGAATAAAGTATCTTTTATTGCCTATAAAGATACATTTCTAGTGTTGAAATCTACTTATCTCAAAGCAAAAGTATAACAAAAGTTGAAATGTACATTTGAATGAGAGCAGTGGAACTCTTTTTGGTCATCAAGTATTTTCTTGATGTTTGGAGTGTACGTTGTAGCCGCCATTCTGATGCAGTTGTCCAAATGTTCATCAGTTCCTATATCGATTTTTAATGAATTTCATAATTTATTGAAAAAGATGCTTCACACAAGTAGGTAGAGCTGAACATAGCTTTCAACCTCAATTCAACTTCAATAATAGTTGGGTATTTTTCTTTGGGGACTTGAGGCCAAATATTTCCAGTTGTAGAAAGTGATCTGAGAGACAGATCATTTTGAAAATTCAATTTTAACTGAAGCCTGATCTCCACCAAAATGTTGTACATCACAAGCTGCAAAATCTTCTGCATAAATCTCTACAAAAGGGAGTTGATGAATTGTACCATATTGGATATGCTTTTAAAACCTTGAAATTGTTGATCAAACTGTTGTCTCAATTCTGAAAGAATTGTAACGTATTCTTGATTATTGCTGCGGTGCTATGGAGGATTTTTCTCGTCATTGACTTTCTTCAGACTGGGAAAGTGTTTATTTTCAAACTGGACGACATTCTTTCGCACGAGCCTTTCTGTGAGCTACCAAAAACTACCCCACGAGCTACCGGTAGCTTGCGATCACTGGTCTAATCCAATGTACCTAGAATATTTTTATTTATTTATAATTTCTACAAAGTAGCACTGATTGGGAAAGAAAAACTAAGGATACTCCTTGTACTATTCCTTTCCCAAATTTAGATAACATTTTTAAAGTCCGAAATAGGGTTATGGTTTCACTTTTCTAAAATTTAGTCCAATTTCACTAAAAAACAAAGAAAACTAAGATTATATATTCTGATATTCATTGGTCTTTACAACTATACATTCTATTATACTTCCTTGGTCTTATCAAAGCTACCTTTATCTTGCTCTGTCTGCAGTCTGGGTTAGATCTGTTTGAATCTCCGAAATTTGAGAGTCTGCGTAAATAAAGTCTGTGGCACTTTGGCTACCATAACGTGTGTTTCATAGCAACGTTTACTCCTGTTCTGCGTACAGTATGTGACACTTTGGCTCCCATAACGTGTGTTTCATAGCAACGTTTACTCCTGTTCTGCTTACAGTCTGTTGCACTTTGGCCCCCATAACGTGTATTTTAAAGCAACGTTTACTCCTGTTCTGCGTACAGTCTGTTGCATTTAGGCTTCCTTAAAGTGAGTTTCAAAGCAACTTTTACTCCTGTTCTGCGTACAGTCTGTGGCACTTTGGCCCCCATAACGTGTATTTTACAGCAACGTTTACTCCTGTTCTGCGTACAGTCTGTTGCATTTAGGCTTCCATAACATGCATTTTTTAAAGCAACATTTACTCCTGCTCTGCGTACAGACTGTGGCACTTTGGCTTCCACAACGTGTTTTTCAATGCTACGTTTACTCCTGTTCTGCGTACAGTCTGTGGCATTTAGGCTTCCATACTGTGTATTCCAAAGCAACTTTTACTCCTGTTCTGCGTACAGTCTGTGGCACTTTGGCCCCCATAACGTATATTTTAAAGCAACGTTTACTCCTGTTCTGCGTACAGTCTGTTGCATTTAGGCTTTCATACCGTGTATTCCAAAGCAATGTTTACTCAGGTTCTGTGGTTGGAATGTGGCGTGTTGCTTATCAGGCTTGACATGTGAATGGTATTCGTCTTTCATTTGCCAGTGACTCACCTAGTAATTCTGAAAATGCCACATTTTATGATGTGTGGCTGAAAGAAATGAAACTGTGCAGATGTAGATTAGTTCAAGAATCCCTTTCAAACAAAGCTATGGCTTGTAAGGTAGTGGTACCTAATATGCATTTTGCAACAAGTTATTAATAGACCTAGACTATTTTAAATATTTGTAATTCTTGAGAGTTTTTCACAACTTCTCATTTTTTGTATAGGATTTTCAGATTATTTCTCAAGTATAGAATACTTGTAATTTTAATATTTTTGATTCACTTGTTCTAAAAATAAATAATGTTGTCTGTTTTGTTTCTAGGTGAGTGTCGTGATGATGAAAAGAGATTCAGTTCTTCCCTGCTAAAATTGTATCAAAGATTTTGTGAGTAATTCAGTAGTTTTAATAAGTACTGTAATTTTAATTTTGGAAAGTGATATAATTCTATGTATTTAGTCTTAAGTGGTTATTAAGAGGTGTTTAAAAGCGTCACGAACACTGTTCGTGGGTAATCCAGCATTGTGATCGGTAGTGTTGCTGCATCAAAAAGTAAAAACCATAGCATAAAGTGAACTTGGTTTTACCCATGTACTATACCAAATACCATGGGTATAGGGCGTTTATGTTTCAAATTTCAATGTTAACTCAAGCCAATAGTCGTATTAGTTGTTTTTCGTGAAGCTATGTGACGCTGGTAGTCTCTCTCATACTGTGTCGTTCTCACACTCTCATCCGGCCAAAAAAGTAATAATTGACCGAGCGAAGTGAGGTCTAAGATTCAAGTCGATGGTTTGGCATTTCTCTTAATGTTTATATGTTGCGCATTTACGGTGAAACGCGTTAATAGATTTTCATGAAATTTGACAGGTATGTTCCTTTTTTAATTGCGCGTCGACGTATATACAACAAGGTTTTTTGGAAATTTTGCATTTCAAGGATAATATAAAAGGAAAAAGGAGCCTCCTTCATACGCCAATATTAGAGTAAAAATCAGATTATAGAATTATTCATCATAAATCAGCTGACAAGTGATTACACAGATGAGTGGAGAAGCCAGTCTATTGCTGTATTTCCATAAGGTCTATAGTTTCAATCAGGAACTTGTGAATGGGAATACTGCGTGAGGTCTACTGTTCACAGAACTACTAGTATATAGTAGTCGTCAGTAATCGGCTTGAGTTAAAATCTTCTTGAAATTTGGAACTCAAACGACCTATACCATGGGATATCTTCTTATGCTGCCTTTTCTCTATGGTATCACTCACAGCAAATAAAGAATTGCAAAACAGTAAACTCTACAACAGCTTTACACGCCCGGGGGGCCTCATTTTCTACAGTATGCCAAATGACTAGTCACTAGTGCCAAATAAGGCATGCATTTGATTTGAAAAAAGAAAGTTTCCACATCTTGTGCAACTTGTGTGCAATTTGCCTCTCTTCCTGCAACATGCTAGAGCTTCTTGCAATATCTTGAGACATTTATTTATCATGTCTGTGTGATACTACAACAAAGTTGATTTCACTTTTATTTTTCTGGGTGGCACAGTCCGTCACATTCATTTAAATATCAATACAATAAATAGGTACCTAAATAAATAATCAATATCAGCATCCAATTCACATCTATTCAATCTATTCTCATTTAAAATTTTAAAATCAAAAGCAACGGATTCTGGAGTGAAAGAAGAGAGTTGTTTCAGTATCTATGCAACAACTGATTTTCAAAGCTGTGACGATTTTAAACTTGTTTAAATGCTCGTGGAATTCAATGATTTTGAATATTATTATAGAAACTGATGCAACTTGCCTCTTTTCTGAGGTCATTGAACCTCAAAAACCTCATGTTTTAACAAGTTTGTTGGGTTGGGTGTTAGTTGTGCAATTCAAATGGTTTTAGATCGTTCGGTATTACGTCATTCCCAGTATGCGTTTATTTTTTTAACATAGTATCTAAAATGGAAATAGTTTTCATGATGTTTAAGATTGGATTGAGATTAGGTTACACTACGGTCACAGAAGAAAGAAGTACCATGTTCTCTCCTCCTTGTTACGGTACTTCAACCATACACAAACTACAATACTGAACAATTTTTATATTATTTATCAATGAAGCATAATAAACACTCTCCTACTCATTAGGCTACAATTTCCCAATTTTCATCAAGAATTATTTGAGCTTATTAAAGTTTTGTGATTATAATAGAGGAGCAGTTCATCACTTCTATAGTGAGGTCCATGTTATAATGGCAGTACATAAAGATAGTAGAACAGCGTTGCCTGTTCTCTGCCTTGATTAATTTTATTTCTACATTGTTAAAAACATATTTGACAACGTTGCTGAGCTAGAAAGGGATAACGCTACCTGCTTTGTCGAATGATAGACACGGATAGCAACACCAATGTTAATCGAATACTGTCATTATAACATGGACCTCACGACAGTATGAAGCATGCAATATAAGCGAGTTATATTCATGAGAGTCCTATGTAATGTCGTATGATTGTCATTTAAGCTTCAGAAAAGAGCCTCTCGTATTCATAAATATGTGTCCAATGTTTCATAAAAATTAGATGTAAAGTAATATAGGAAACTACACCAACACTCTTGAGCTACCCCTGTATTATCTATGTCCAGTGTGTGAGATCCTTCCACCTGAATTACAGTATTTCATAATTTATTCTCATGAATCTGTCCCCTCATGGATCTAGAATCTAGCTTTGTCATAGAGGAAAAATTTTACCAATATACTTTACTTCAGTTCATCTTATCAATCTATTGATCAAATGCTTAGGCCCTTATACACCATCTACGTTTAACGCTAATCCTATTTAGTAAGCAAGCAATTTCTGTATATTTATATCTGGTTATTTATGTTCAACGGATCTCGTAAACGGATCTTACGATTTTCACGACATGTTATAAAAATTCGATCGCACTAGGTTTCATCCTTGGGAAAACTCGCTGAACGACTTTAAAAGGATAATTATTCATCCTTGGCTGAAACAGCTGAGACTTTCGTCGTCTGTGGATAGTAAAAAGTGAGCGAGTGATTCTGTGGAAAATCGAAATATCGCTTCCCCGAAATTCATAAGCCAGCTGTAAAATATAAACACGATCATTTTAGAGAATTGTGTTCTGTTTATCAATAAATAAAAATAACGAGCGAAGCTCGGTGCCCCGATATTCTTAGTTTAAATGAGGATATATCGTCGCATTTATTGTTATACCTGGTTTAAACCAACAGCTGATCAATCTCCGTTCAAACCGTGATATTGGCTTCAGTCGATTCATGTGGAGTTTTTCATTTCGATAATGAAATCACAATGAATACATGAATGTTGAGAGGTTTTAGTTGTTGTGATATATAGTTGGCAGTGGTAGCATGGTCGATCGATCGGTCTGCAGGGGTAGAACTCTACTGTACAACTAAACAGGGTCAGTCAATGCCAATTGGTTTGGTAGGAGCACTCTATATAAATAGAGGTGCAATGCACCATTATAGTGCAGGGTCAGGGTAGGGAAATGCCTCCTTCCTAACAGTGGACTGCATTTGTAGGGAAAGGTTTTTTCATTATTTGTCCTGTTTCCTTCCTTGCCCCTTATCCTTCCCTGTTCAATATTCAACCTTATCTTATCCTTATCCTTCCCTTATCCCCCAAAATGGAATTTTCAAACTTCATCAATTTGTGTAGATATGACATAATATCTTCAATAACATAATATCCACTTCTCCAATATCCACAGTATCATAATACAAATTGCATTCATCCTCGTATCGTTCAACGGGTGTCCTGCTTATACTTTGTGGAATTCATTGCTTAGTTAGCCATATTGTTATTTATTATGAATTTGTGTATAAGACAACCTTTATTGTTATTATTGTATATTAATATCGGACCCGAGCTTCGCTCTGGAGTACAAAAGCATAAAAAATTATTACGAAAGAAATTCTAATAATATCCATAGTTCATACAGAAATGTTCTATCCAATCACAATGAATTGAGATTAATTCACACAGGAATGCAAAATTTTCCCTCCCAAAGGCCCGGTTGCACAAAAGCCGGTTAAATTTTAAACCTGAACGATTTCACGTGAACCAAATCAGAGAAGACCATTTCAAAAAGATTGTGCTACTGGAATTAATCAGGATTAAAAATAACCCGGCTTTTTTGCAACCGGCACTAAGTACCTGTTTGAATGATTACTAAAGTTAAACACCTGATATGAGTCATAATTTTGACACAGTCCCACATACATGAACTCGCTCACTCACTTCCATCATCAACAAACGACGAAATAATTATTATCAGCTGTTTTTCCAAGGATGAATAAATAAATAAATTTATTAGCAAAAAAAAGTCCCTCGAATGTTGCAATTAAATTGATGAATAGGCTTCCTATTGAGATGAGGCAACTTAATCACAGGAGGTTCAAAAAGATTTTAGAAATATTTCTCTTGAAAAACCCCTTTTACTCAGTTAAAGAGTTTATCGGCATGAAAATGAATGTAGAAGATTTCAATATTTAGAATTTACTAATATTATTGTTAAATGAGTAGGATTAATATACCATACTTGTTTTTATTGTAAATGTGACTTTGTATTGTTTTTTATTGACAGTATTCGTATTGACTGAGTGTTTTACTGTTATATTGACTGGCCTATATGTCAAATTGTGGCATCCTGATTTTGGCTAATAAATTTATTTATTTATTTATTTTATTTATAATCATCTAAACTTATAAACAGAAATTGCTCGTTTAATAGTATAGGATTATTAAACGAAAATCCAAATTAAATGCTGTAACTCACCCCGAAGACTTCTGCTACTACGAATATTGACAACAGGGTAAACAGCTAGATGGAAATTCGATGAGTGCTACTATTCAAAAATTATTTATAATTTTCTGCAGTAGCTGAAGCCTTCGCGGTGAATTACAGAATTCAATTTGGATTTTTTTAAATAATATTTAATTCATTAGCATTTGAATAATTGCAATATCTCAGTAATTTCCAACCTTTATTGTGATCAAAATAAATGAAGAAGTAGGATATCAAATGAAGAACGAGGACCGAACTTTATAGTGACTTGAGCAAAGGCACACAGCAACAGACAGACATAGAAAAATTCCTCTCCAGGTGTTCGAATGTTGCAACGCACACGTCTGCTTTGTCTGCTGACGTCCGTCTGTTTTGTCTGACTGCTCACGTCTGCTTGCAGACGTTTGATTTTCTCTCTGTCTGTCTGTTGCTGTGTGCGTTGCCTTGAGCCCATATAATATTGATGGAGAAGTATTTTAGGAACTATTGAAGTTTTAGGAACTATTGAATATAAAGAAAATAAAAATCTCAGTACCATTTTTTTGAAATATTTTATCACAACATGTTTCGGTCAAAAATGGGTACCTTTTTCAAAAAAAGGTTTATATTTATATTACACGTAGCCCTATACAAGAAAGAGATAAACTATTGAAGTGATACAAGAAAGGTAGTTTAGGAAAACTATGATGAACTATAAAGAAAATAAAAATCTCAGTACCATTTTTTTGAAATATTTTATCACAACATGTTTCGGTCAAAAATGGGTACCTTTTTCAAAAAAAGGTTTATATTTATATTACACGTAGCCCTATACAAGAAAGAGATAAACTATTGAAGTGATACAAGAAAGGTAGTTTAGGAAAACTATGATTAACAAAATATTGATAGAACTGTATTTGTGGAAAGAATGTGGAGTAATAGATTCATCTATTGTATTCATCTAAAAATGTATTCATCTATCTTAATCGTTTTGATATCCGAGAAGGAAATATTGTAGATACTGTAATGTAAAAGAGGGCTCGGATGATGATAAATATGAAGGGTTATGATTGAGAAAGTATTAAGGATACAGCATTTCTAGAGAAATAAATGAGAGTAGTTCGATTAGAGTAGTATGTTGGGAGTGAATTGTTCAAAACTTGCATTGACTGCAGAGAAAAAAGAGGTGAGATACTTGAATATAGTGTGCTAGAGAAAGAAAGAACAGTTGCCAAGTATTTGAGACTGTATGGTGCCTTGTATTGATTGGAGATGGCCGTAGTATGGGTAAAGTACAAGAACTGGTATTTCCCCGCATTTTATGCTCGAATTAGAATGGAGTTTAGAGTAAGAAAGTTTTTGGGTGTAGTTGTCTTTTTATCGATTAAATGGGGCTATAGTTTATAGAATGAGTAAAATAGAACTTGTGTTCTCTGTTGTTAGCTTGAGGGGAGATGGAAAAGTAATGGACGATTTTTTTAAAGAAAGTAAACATCTTGAAAAGTTCACAAGCCTTTTTAAGGGTCTAGTTTAATGTTTTTTAGTTGGTTTTCTTATTGATTCGTAATATGGCTTCTATCAGTTAGTTATCCTACTAATTCAAAGGAATCCAAGCCTAAAGTGAGGTCCATGTATTCCATCAATGGTATTGCTATCCTTGTCTATCATTCAATAAAGCGGATAGCGATATCTCTTTCTTGCTCTGCTCTATTGCCAGATCGTCTTATAGCAATGTAGAGTTATTAATTAACAAAATATTTCATCTTAATTTTGAAAATTCATTATGGAATTATTGAAAAATGTAATCTCTTGCTTGATAAAATATAATTTATTACTTTTAACGAGAATGTTAATATTAAATCAATAAACCTGTATCAGGTACCGTCTATAGAAGGCATTGACAAGACAACGTTGTTCACCTATCTTTCTCCACTGCCATTATAACGTGGACCTCACTATAGTAGTACCTAGTCAGAAGGTACCTCTTTTGTCTAGTACATAACTTTACCTCTCTAATTTACTTGAATTTAATTTATCCCCAGTTTTTCTCTGAATGTTCTTCAAGTACTAGCTGAAGAGTACTTGAAATTCATTGTATTCCTGCCAGACTGAATCACTATAGGATGAGAGAAGGTCTGCAACATCTATCCCTGTCTGTTGTTTTATCGTATGATGGTGTATTCTGAGTTCAGTTGGCGCGTTATGGCTAAATTTAGAAGGCCGTGACGACGCTCCAGTTTATATTCAAACACCGCGTGGTGAGAGAAGTATTTTGTCGGAAAGGTGGTATTACTGGTGAATTTGTATCGAAAATAATTTGGGTGGGGAGATGAGTTGTTGGAGTGTGAAAGATTGTGGAGGATGGGGAAAATGTTGAGGAAAAGTTTGTATTACTAAAAACAAAAAAAAGTTGTTTTTAAAATGACTGAGGATAAAGCAATGTTTAGTTAAAAAATCATTAAAATTCATCCACTCGGCAAAAAAACTAAACATACATTAAACTGAAATGTTGTTTCTGTATTTTAATTGTAAAGAATCTTCAATGGCCATTAAATCACTATTTAATACACTGTAGTGGAAGATGAGCATTCAAGATTGATAATGATGACAAAGCAATAACATTTTCAGATATGTGTTGTTAGAATTTGAAGGATGATAATGTACTATCAAGGAGGGATTGGAAGAAGTGATTTTTCTTCTTGTATTTTCTCTTTGGTAGCATCTAAATATAGCTAAAATCTATTAAATTAAGCCATGGTAAACAAATAGGTTCTACTCTTTGTTTCTAGAAGTTATCTACTTATATGCATATCTATTATCTGTTCTGTATCAATTTTCTTTCATTTGTTTCCATTATTATGTAGTGTTATAAATAGAAAGAAAAATAAAAATCTCAGTACCCTTTTTACTTTCCTTGCCCTATTACCATAGGTAAGGAAAGTATTGCTTTCCGAAAAAATTAAGGTACCCCAATTTGTAAATTTCTATACGTTTAAAGGTCCCCTGAGTCCAAAAAAGTGTTTTCGGGTATTGGTCTGTATGTGTGTATGTGCGTCTGTGTACACGATATCCCATCTCCCAATTAACGAAATGACTTTAAATTTGGAACTTAAGGTCCTTCCCCTATAAGGATCCGACACGAACAATTTCGATCAAATGCAATAAAAGATGGCGGCTGAAATGGCGAAAATGTTGTCAAAAACAGGGTTTTTCGCGATTTTCTCGAAAATGGTTCCAACGATCAAATTCATACCTAGGATAGTCATTGTTAAGCTCTATCAACTGCCACAAGTCCCATATCTGTAAAAATTTCAGGAGCTCCGCCCCATCTAGGTAAAGTTTGATTTTAGATTCCCAATTATCAGGCTTCAGATACAATTTAAACAAAAAAATCTAAATGGAAAAGATTGAGCATGAAAATCTCTACAATTAATGTTCAGTAACATTTTCACCTAAAGTTTAAAATAAGCTCGAAACTTGATAAAATGTTATTATTTCAATTGCAAACTGTTGACAACTGTTGATTCTATTAAATCATCCACTATGAAGAGATAGCAGACCTCGTGTGTCTCCAGCGTTATAGTCCTGTCACCATCTGGCTTAGATCTTTGAATAGTAGACTTGAGATGCGCGGGAACACTAGCGTCAGGTGATAAATTTTCATAACGGCAAGGAAAGTTGTGTGAGTGCGCCACACCAGATTTTTTTGAATTATTTTATCACAACATGTTTCAACATTAATGCCATTTTCAAGTGATAGTATGAAATGGTCTTGCAAGACCTGGCAATACATTGTCATTTGTGATAAATAATCAATCAATCAATAAATCAGTAGTCTCATTTTCATTCAGCTGTATGAAAACGAAATGTATCTTTATTAGACAAATTAATTTCATAGATTAATTAAATTTCATTTACTACCATGTGTTACAATAGATTTAATCACCAGCTAATCCAATTTCGTTTAAGCTTGGACGAATTCAATCTTTGCTCCAAATTCAAGGCTATCTTAGATCGAATTACATGTTCACGTGTTTCTGATAGCCTTGCTAAATCACAATCCTACAAAGCAATCTCAAGAATTTAGCACTGTGAAGATGGGAGAAAATTGTAACACGTTGGTACAACTGTTCCCCCTCCACTGGGAAAAACGGGAATATTTTGTTGTCAAGCTGGCGGACATGTTCTACCCCCTCCACAGTGGGGTTTTCCCCGAGGAAATGTCTGCAGCCAACCCCCCATGTGTAGCAAATTCTCATCATCCCCAAATAGGTCTCTTGCTTTTTTGCAATAGATTTATCATGCAGTGTGTAAACATACGAGTATCAGCTGATTCGAGTAGGTTTTATTTCGGGATGGGTTCTTCTTTGTGCTAGTGAAAGTGAGTTGGGGTGGTTATGAGATTCACTTAAAATTGTCAGCATTCCTTGTATTTAATATCAATGCTTCTCATTCAACCAATGCAGACAGTCTGAAGGCTGGAGTGAATCACACTATAGACTTTTTTTCTCTATTCCCTAGGACCCTAGGGATAGCTAGCTAGATAGATAGCTATAGCTAGGTTATAGTATTGAAGTGTGAGGAGATATTATTGCCTGGTGCAGTGATATAAGGTGAATAGGTGAATTGATTCTAGATTTTGAACATTGGCGTGCTTTTTTGAGTTGATGAAAGAAAATTACTTCTCTAATGAATAAGGAGAAGTTGTTATTTGTGATCTACTGTCTGGAAAGATGCTTATAGGAAATGAAGAAGATGATATTATTCTGGACTTAGGTGAATGTTCATTATAGTTGAGGCGTTCAATAACTGAGGTAAGTTTTTAAAGTTCATTTGTGATCTACAGTCTGGAAAGATGCTTATAGGAAATAATTTAGATTATATTATTCTGGAATTAGGTGAATGTTCATTATAGTTGAGGCGTTCAATAACTGAGGTATTTTAAAGTTCATTGAAAAGTTGAATGCAAACTACTTCCATAATGAATCTATTTCGTTTAAGAATACTATTGAGTTATCAATTGAATAATTCAATTAAGCTCCGTTTACACCAAAGTTATTAACAAAATGTTTATTTTTCTGTCCTTATACATTCTATTAGATTGAACATAACTTATCATCATACAAATGATGTCTATATGTTTTTGTCAAGCTCCGTTTAATCTAATAGAATCTAAAAGGACGGAAAAATGAACATTTTGTTAATAACTTTGGTGTAAACGCAGCTTTACAATTTTCTTTGTTGCAACAAATTTTAATTAGAATAAATAATCAGATTATAATTCTTTGTATTACAAAAAAATAAACTAAAATTATAGTTGAAAGTAGCACGCAGTATTGCAAATTATTACTGACTAGCAGGTAACCCGTGCTCCGCCAGGGCCTATTTTAAAACTTGTCGTAATGAAATCTTGAAGAATTGAAAATAGGCCCATAACCATCCTCGTATAATTAAGAGTCCATTTGCAAAATTTCAAGTTAATCAGTTGAGTAGTTCAGACGTGATGATGCGTCAAACATAATTTTCCTATCCCGTACGTGTATAAGCCAGTTCATTCCTTTATTATAGTATAGATGTGTATGTTGGGGTACAAACAATTTTTTGTTCTGAAAATTCGGTCGGTTGATTAGAATTTGAAGTAGAAGTTCAAAAAAAACTAGATTGATTTCAGTGCTACTGGTTTTTTGTAAGACAAAAAATATTCTTGAGAGTCCTTGGTTCATTGTAATCGTCTTACCTTCGCCGTTAGTAATGAAGGACTTTTTTTCTCTTACTCCTGAGTTAAAAAATCCTTGTAATCAATACATTCACTTACCGGTTTCCTTTATTCAGAGTTTTTATTCATTAATCTTGAATACCAAAGTCATTTATCCATTGATTCAATGGTTCAATAATACACAATTATTCATTAAAAAATTCAGGTGAATTTAATTCGTTTTTGGGGACTGTGAATGCCGAATTTTGATAAAGTTCTTTTGTGATTTTCATTTAATTTTATCTATTTGAAAATAAGTCCTTTTTCGCTTCATGTATAGCTTACTTTGAATGTCAAGTATTGATGTTTTGTTCTTGATATCCACATTTGACTGATCACTGTTCATCAACCGTATATTGATATTCTGTGACACAATGCTAATTTTCACTGTTATCTATTCATATTACACTTTACAATGTGCACAATGTGCATACGAATAACTGGATACCGTACATCATGAAACCATATATCAACACTTTTTTAGGACCAGTATAACTACTTTGCACAGTATATCTATGTATTTGACTCGGACACGGTACATCATCACTTGCTCTTGGCATTCAGTTAGTGATTCTTCTATGATGACCCCGTTACGTTTTTATTTCTTTTTTATTTTGTTGTTCATTTTTTGGCAACAGTGAGCCGGTGTGACGATCTTATTGACAGTGAGCCATGTCCAGAGCGTGTAAATACTGTACATTATAATAGACTGCGGGTGATTTATATTATAAATACTGTTATGTGGGTATTAGTCAGGTGCTGTCATGCTTGTAATATTACTCACGGGTTCAAAGTCAATGATATTGGCTCTAAATCTCTATAGTGATTCTTTTTTATTAGTTAACCTGCTCCACAAAGTAGAAGAATCTTCTCTATCTTCTCTGTGCCTGCTCTCTGTTTGGATTGTTCTAATATTTGTTTCTCTTTTTTCATTCTACGTCGTTTCATCTATTGTTATCTTGAGGTTTTTGTGGCTTTTTCTGTGGATGATTTTGCTTCTTTTTGCTCCCCTTCACTTCCCTAGCTTCTCTACACTTTAGCTTTCCTTTTTGAATTTTCCGATCTTCTCATCATCTCATCATGTTCTCTTTTCTCTCCCTCTGTATCTACTCTCATCTTCACACCTCTTTCATTCTCTGCTTCGGTTTTGCTCTGATCATTTTGTTCTCTCTCTTTCCTATTTCCTCTCCTCACCTTCTCCTCATCCTTATTCCATTCCCTAGTTTCCTTTCTATTTCCTCTTCTATCCTTTCAGTTTTCTCACTGATTTTAGTTTCAATGTCCCCATTTCCTCTCCCTTTTTGTTTTCATCCGTCTTCTCCTTCTCTGTTTCCGTCCTTCGAATTTTTCCGTAATATCTTGTTTCAATCAATTTCTATTTTATGCCTCTGTCCCTCTATTTTACCGATTGTTTTGCGGTGCTTTCTCATCTTCATCGATTCTGTTTCGATCCATTTAGTTTGATGTATTGAGCGCGGCGTATTGCGCGCATCCTGTATGAGAGAGAGGAAGTATAAAAGAGAGAGAGAGAGTGAGAGAGACAGGAGAGAAAAAATAAGAGAGAAACAGAGAATTGAATTGAATCGCTGCCTTTATTGAAAACCTAGGAGGGCGAAGTTGGGCGCAGCCGGCCCTCTCTTACACTTAACCCTCAGGAGAGAGACAGGAGAAAGAGAAAGAGAGGGAGAGAGAGAATAAGAGTGAGAGATATATTAAGAGAGAGTGTGGAAGAGATTGTGAAAGAGAGGAGGTTTGAGAGAAGTGATGCTTTTATCGTTGGAATGACAGGCTGTTTGCATACTGTTGGTTGATGTGTTTTATATATAGTGTCAGAAGAGAGGTTGTTGAGGTTTGATTTTCAACGTTGAATATGTGTAGGCTACATCGAAATACTGTAGCTATAGTGAGGTCCACGTTATAATGGCAGTGGAAAAAGATAGGAGAACAACGTTGCCGTTGTCTTGTCAATGCCTTCTATAGTAATTTTACATTACATTAATAATTACTACATCGAAATAATGTAGCTATAGTGAGGCTTACGTTATTTATAATGGCAGTGAAAAAAAGATAGGAAAACAACGTTGCCGATCCTCTGTCTTGTCAATGTCTTCTATAGACGGTAAATGATACAGGTTTATTTATGTAATATTAACTGTTCTTTCTCGTTTAAAAATAAATTATATTTTATTAAGCAAGATATTATATTTTTCAATAATTTCATAATGAATTTTCATAATGAAGATGAAATATTTTGTTAATTAATTAATAATTTTACATTGTTAAAAGACGATCTGACAACAGAGCAAAGCGAGAAAGAGTTAGCGCTATCCGCTTTGTTGAATGATAGACAAGGATAGCAATACCATTGCTAAACAAACACTGTCATTATAACGTGGACCTCACTATAGCAACTTGGATACAACAGGATCAGAAATGACTATACGAATATGAATGTTAGAGATATTTATCCTATAGTGTTGAGGAATTAAAATAAATTGCACACCATAAACAATTTGATACATATATTAACAAATAATGCAAAAAATAGATCAAGGCAAAAAATATAAAGAGCGATAAAAAATATATAATATAAAAATAGAACAATAATTGAAATCAGTAAAGTATCACAGGCTAAACATTATACTCTAGATTTATAGCACGAAACATTACCATGTGCCTTTATTTTAAATCATATGCATCCTTTTGCATGTAGCTGCGACATGAGCTTGCTAATACTTGTCGACTTGGACAATTCAATTAAAAATAGGTTCCTTAAGATCGACTTGATAAATTGGCAACTAATAATCCAAATATATATATTAAATTCTCTAGTATCTAATAGATTTCTTTGTAATGAATATATATATTTTATCTCAGGGTGCAAGATTCGGCACCTGATGGAATAAGTAGAGCAATTCATCTAGTGAATTAGAGCTACAACAAATTATCGCAAATTATTGCAAAAATTAAAGATCATATGAATATGTTTTAATAGCCTAGATTTTATACTTCTTTGGTTTATTAGAATTTTCTGAAATGTACTGATTCATTATTCCTTTAATACTATATTTACTTGCGCAAGTATTTTTTATTAAATTCTTAATTCATAAGAAAACCCTTTCGACGAGCTAGCTTTGATTATTAGATAAATTCGAAGCACTAAGGGCGCCCATCACTAATTCAATTTTTTCACTCACGTGTCGAAATCTTCTTATAAGCCGCCGATGTCGATCCAACTCCTGGTGGTCCTGGACTATGGTAGCCGGAATCGTCTCTTCCAAGGGGTTACAAAATTATTTGAAATGAAAATGACTTCTGCTTTATAAGAGCATCACAAAGTCTTTTAAGAAATTTAATAATTCAGTCTAACTTTAGCTTTTACAAGTTATAGCAAGGTATTACGCTCTAAAATATTTAGGGTCCTCTCATGGTGGCATTTGGCAGGCGAGTGATGGTTCTCCTTTCTCAATTTTACAATTCTTATTTCCGACTTTCAATTTACATAAAATTTGAATATCCTAGTCCTCCGCCATTTAAGGTTCAAATAGATCGTACTAAAATATTAATTATTACTTATGTTGTATGTTTAATAATTTCTTTGCCTTCGGGCCATATCTATAACATAGACTATACAATAATTTTACATAAATCCCAATCATTTATAGAAATATATATAAATATTTTTGAATTGGCATACTATTGCCGCCTATTAACTGCCATTATGCGATTGGTGCATGCAAATTGTTTCAGTATTCATGCGCTTGGTAACCTCCTATTTCCTGGATACATTTAATTATTTTTATTAGGTTTTTTAAGTATGCTCTCTACATGCTAGTTAATTTTCTATCAATTTTATTCATGGGGTAATAAATTCTTATCAGTTGACCAGAACGTAACGGTTGATTTGTCATCATCTTTTCAACGCTGATAATTTAGTGAGATTCATTTAAAAGTGTCAGGATTCCTTATGGATAACATCAATTCCTCTCATTCAACCAATGCTGAAGTGTTTCTCACTCTATATTATAAACGGAATTTCAAAATTCTATAAATATCTGTATTATGACATTGCAGTAAATGAAAATTCTGAGAAGTTTAAAAATGTACATGTTAATGTGTGTAATACAGTGTATCACATAGAGAGATGCATCACTACTAAAAATAGGCATTAGTCATGAGGCAGTTTGTACCGGCCTTGCGAGCAATCATTGAAGCACACCACAGCATGCCTCATAGCCTACCTACATCCAGTCTCTTTTTTCATCTATGGAAGTGTGTATATAGCTGAATGAACGCTCGTCAACCAATCAACTGATTGCAATTGTCAGTCAGTGTTATTTGCATCAAGGATACTCACTTGATGGTGTCAGCATTGGCAGAATGGGAAGTGTTAATGTTGATTATATGAAGAATACTGACAGTTTGTAGTGAATACTCACTGTAGTTTTGGACTACAAAAGTGCAGTTTCCATTGACAGTTAGCGGACTGTGTCGGATTGGTGAGATTAGTATGGAAAATAGCCAACTAATGTATGTTATTTTTCGCTCCAAACAATACTTTTGCGAATTTGGTCAGATAATGTGAAATAGTTGATGTCTATTATTAATAACTCGAAACAAATTGAGGATTTTGATAGTACCTGCCTGATACTTGAAGTTGTTAGTTGAAGTGTGTCTTCCATACTCTTTGATTATAATGATGATGGTGATGATGATGAGTCGATGAAGATGAAAATATTTAAAAATAGTAATGTACTAACTAATAAAAACAATATGGAAACTTTTAGTACTCTTAGTAGTCGAAACTAGTCGTTCAAATATTTTAAAGTTTTTCATAATAAAAGGTACTACAAGTTCTCATATTGTTTTTATTTATTTGTACAAAATTAGCCCATTTAAGTAAAGTGTTTTTAGTAATGTACTTTACAAAATTTACATTTGTAGTAGCCTACATTACTGCTCTTTAGTTAATGTCTTCCCGTACGATTCGCGAGAGACACTATTTTTCCCACCACTCGATTGAAAAACTACAAAAATGTCTCAGCTTAAAAAAGTATCAAACTGCAAATCAGCTGATTCCCAATCTATCTACTTGAGGAACGGCGAGCTACGTTAGGACCCCCGATAGGTATATAGAAGGTCCTGGCTACATTCAACTTGTTTTGTACCTCACTGGTCACTTTCCACATTGTACAGAGCCAGAGAAAACTTCTATAATGCTGTAATATCGGGGCACCGAGCTCCGCTCTGGAGTACAAAAGCATATAAAATTTATTACGTAAGAAGAAATTATAATTCATTTATTTATAGTTCATACAGAAAGGTTCTATCTAATCACAGTGGGTTGAGATTAATTCCCAGAGGAATGCAAAAATCTCTCTCACAAGAGCATGTTTTATTTTAATCCAAATCAGAGAAGACCATTTCAAAAAGATAGCTTATCAGATTGGTTCTACTGGAATTAATCAGGATTTAAATTTAACCGGCTCTTGTACAACCGGCACTAAGTACCTGATTGAATGATTACAAAAGTTCAACAGCTGAGTCATAATTTTGTCTCAGTTCCACACACATGCACTCGCTCACTCACTTCCATCATCAACGGATGACGAAATTATCAGCTGCTTTTCCAAGGATGAATAAATCCTTTAATGTCCTTCAGCGAGTTTTCCCAGGGATGAGAACTAGTGCAATCGAATTTTTATATTATAAACCTACTTTGTTCTGAATTTCGTGAGAATCGTTAGAGCCGTTTTCGATATTCGGTGAATTACAAACATCTAAACATTTAAACATATAAACATAAATTGCTCGTTTAATAAATAGTATAGGATTATGTGACTGAGTCGAATCATTGAGATAATGCAGGACCTCCTATGTACCTATTTTCATAGGAGGTCCTTGATAGTGATAGAGTAAGACTATATTATACTCTATCGGTATATTAATCCTTTGATTTCTTACTTTATCTCAATGAGCTGAACAAATCAACTGGAGGTAGTAGCACTGAATGAGTGAGCAGACTTCTATCTATTGTCTGTGAGTTTTCATAAAATCAATGTTCATGCGAAAGCAGATTGTATGTTAGTTTTCTTATATGATTGTATGATGAATTTTGGCTGATGAGTTGTGTTTTGTGTGTTTTAGGTAGCGTGGCGGTGGCAGGATGACCACGGACATATCGATGGTCCGCTGGGACCCCACCCTACAGCAGGAGTTGGTAGATGACTACGAGTACGACGGAGGCAATTCCTCGTCCAGGCTGTTCGAGCGATCTCGTATCAAGGCCCTCGCTGGTACGTAGCCTAATCAAGCTTTTCACGTTTCTTTTCTTTTGTAAAACTGTAAATTTTCTTCATGAAGTAAGGGCCAGACCATATTAAGGCTGTGCAAAGGCTAAAAATGAACTTTCTACTGGTGATATTTTTCAAAGTTTTTTAATTTCAAAAAATGGCTCAAACTGCATAACAGCTGATTCCCAATCATATGTAATATGTTTGTTGTAGTGAATGTGAGGTTTTGGTAGATGTCCAATTGTAATAAAACGACTTGAAATTGTCCTAATATCTTATTTATTGAGTTATCAATAATAACGCTGGGCGTACACCGGTTAGTCAAGAAAAGACATGATCATCAAGCTATCAAAATGAAAAAGTTTTATCAGGAAAACATTTTTTTCGGATCATTACTTTTTGAGATATGAGCGCCTAAAGTTTACATTTTTGGGAGAGAACATTTCAAATTCGGTAAGAGATAAATCCATGAGATTTAGAGGATGAATTATTTATGCTATTCTTGATCTAGTAAAACAAAAACTTTCCAATAATATCAATTTTTTAAAAAGTTATTTAATTTACTAAAAATGACCAAAAATAACTTAGTTGAGTTAATTTTGGTGATTTTTGGTAAATTGAATAAATTTTCCAAAAATGTATATTTTCAGAAAGTTTTTGTTTTACTAGATCAATAATAGCATAAAGAATCTATCCTCTAAATCTCATGGATTTATCTCTTACCGAATTCTGTCTTTGGACGCTTTTTAGTAAATTTTAACTTTGGGCGCTCATATCTCAAAAAGTAATGTCCGAAAAAAATGTTTTCTTGATAAAACTTTTTCATTTTGATAGCTTGATGATATACAAATCGAAAAACTTTGAAAAATATCACCAGTAGAAAGTTCATCTTTAGCCTTTTTACAGCCTTAAGGATTTTTTAGACGGCGGTTTAGAGTCGGCAGGCCAGCAAGCTCTCCGATTGGCTGATGTGGTTGGCGCTTGAAAAAAGGTTTAGTATGGTCTCGCCCTAAAGCTGCGTACACATATACGCTCTTCCAACCCGCACCGAGCACGCTCCTCCCTCGTACCGCCCTCGTTCCTCCATCGAACTACAGTCGCGCCGCCCACGCACCCATCATGAACGTTACGGAAGATGTTAGATCTTCTCGCGTTCCCCGGTCGAACCATTGTTGCTCCCCGGTCGATCATCAATCGCTCTGCTGGAGTGACGTTCGGTTGCGGAGCAGAGCGACAGTCTGTACGCACCTTAAGACTTCAACTTTCGAAGGCTGATAATACAGTACTACTACGTTGATACACAGGAATCACAAGGTGTAACTTACAAGCTAGGTGTAACACACTAGCTTCGGCAGTAGTGAAAACAAAAATATGCAATAATTGAATTTTTGAAATTGTGTTTATCAAGTCGCATTCAATTTTGTATGTAAGTATGACCTACATTTACAAGTCAATTTATTATCAGACTGAATTCATTCACATAAATCACAACTCATTTAGAAATTCACAGAACAAATTAGAAATTCATTTAGAAATAAATAAATAATTAATAATATATAAATAATAAATAATTAATAATTATTAAATAATTAATAATTCATTTAGAAATTCATACAAGAGAAGGTCCTGTCCTAACAATTTCCACTTGACTACACTTACTAATTGTAGTGAATGTGAGGTTTTGGTAGATGTCCAATTGTAATAAAACGACTTGAAATTGTCTCAATATCTTATTTATTGAGTTATCATTTCGGCTTACTTAAGGCTAGGCGCACACCAGTTAGTCAAGACAAGACATGATCAGACACGTTTAGTCTCAATACCTCACGTAGCTGCTTGTGATGCAACTCACACTAATTAGTCATTGCAATTAGACATGTCTTCATAAGCAACTATGTGAAGAATTGTGACTGAACGTGTCCGATCATTTCTTGACTTGTCTTGACTAACTGGTGTGCGCCTGGCCTAATAGTTATTTGTGTAATAACCAAAACTTGTTATATTTTTTGAGTGAAAATGAACTAAATTTTTGTTAAGTGAAATCATAACCCTATTTTTAACTTTTAAAATGTTGTCTAAATTGGGAGAGAAATAGTACAAGGAGTATCCTTAGTTTTTCTCTCCCAATCAGTGCTTCTTTGTGAAAAGTATAAATAAATAAATAAATCTTGAAGCTGGGCGTACACCGGTTAGTCAAGACAAGACTAGTCACGTTTAGTCACAATACTTCACATAGTTGCTTATGAAGACATCTCTAATTGCAATGACTAATCAGTGTGAGTTGCGTCATAAGTAACAATGTGAAGTTTGTGACTAAACGTGTCTGATCATGTCTTGTCTTGTCTTGACTAACTGTTGTGCGCCTAGCCTAAATTTTTTACGAATGAGTAGTTGTGATACAGTTTTACAATTTTATGTCTGATACAGTTCAATGTTGTCTTATCTAATACAATTATTCATTTGTCAATTTGTCAATTTGTATACAAATTTAAACATAGTTTTGAACACACATTGTAGTACAGTATTTATCATATTCTTTGAAAAAGATAATCATCTTTTAATAATAGTGAAACATTAAGGCTAATAATACACTCATCCCATCACTAGGATTCTACACTGAATTGGTGACACATACTTTTAGCGATAGAGCACTCGCGGTTTCCATTAACTGACCATATTTCTGATTACTGTTGGTCGTTTTTCCTCTCAACTTTGATAAGACCGTTCGCTTATTCTCTCTATTGCAATGTTTTACAAGTGCAGTAACCGCGTTATAGTTCTCGCATTAACATCATCGTTTTGGTATGTGCTGATTGGGGTCAAAAATTTGTCCGAGTTTTAGAAGTTTTTTCGTAAATGTTTCGTTTTTCGATGTTGGAAGTTTTGTGCTTTCCAATTTTTGGAAGTTTTATTAGAAGGAAATTGTGTGAATAATGGGAAAGGAAGAGGATTATTACGATACTGTTGTGATTGAATTGAGAGGTTAGTGTGAAAACATAATTCTTTGGCTCTTATAAAAGAGTTCACACGTTGATGTATGTACACTGCCATAAGATCCAATGAAATTTATTTGAAAGCAATGTGTGAACACTGCCATAAGAACCAATGGTATTTATTGCAAAATGTAGGGAAGAATTGAATTGAATTGAAATTTATTCTTCCAAAAATACATTGATTCCAATTGGTACTACTGAAAATAGTTGAATATCATTGTGCTAAACAACCCCTGAGTTTATACAGTGTAAGTTTATACAGTGAGTTTATAAGAGTTGATTATATTTAGTTTGGCGTGGCCTTGACACTGTTGAGTTGAGAGTCGGATGTATCTAATCAATGATAGTGTTGCAGGGCTAGTCAATTGTGGAGGGGAGTGAATACACATTCCCATTCATACATTTTTTATAACATACTCATTCATTCATATATTCAGTGAATACCAGAGACTATTGGAGTTACTTTATTAGGTTCTATATTTTCTGGTGAATATAGATTATATCTATCTGGCCGTTCTTGAAGTTTGCTTCAATATTAGTATAATGATGACTATTGGCAAATCTATATTATATTAAATCTACATATTATACAGCAGATTTATTTTTATAACCTGACGATGGTGTGATCACCAAAACTAGTAGTTACGTTACAATTTGTATTATTGTTTTTTAATATTTTATTAATTTTAAAGGGTACTATAATTCTATTTTATATGTACAGCATGAATATGTTATTCAACACAGTGCGTGCTTGTCATGAAATAAAAGCTGTAATTTTTCCTGTTATACCAAGTTGAATATGTAAATTCTTGAAACAATTTTTAGTATTCAAAATAATGATTCCTGAATAACTTCACCTTCTGATGAGTTCATTGGATGATAATATTGTGATTATTATTATGTTTAAAGCTTTGATAGAAGTTTTCCAATGTCTGTAATTCAATAACATGTTATTTCATTTTTAGAGAAGACATCAATCAAATATATTCTCTTCAACACTTTACAACATTGATGTATATTGCACAGCACAACAGTAAATACAGTAGTACTACAATATGACATAAAATTCATAACTATAGCATAATAAAGACTATAGTAACAATTAGTAACAATTTGTTGTTTTATACAATATACAGAATATGACAGTAATGAGAAATACCTTTACATAGGCTATTGCCTGTGAGTAAGGGTGAATCTGGATTGAAATGATTCAGATGAAACTTGTATGAGACTTCTTTGTTGATTAAATGTTATTCTGTAAATCATGTTTAATATGCATTGAATTTCTTATAGTTGAGGAAGCAAATTTGAGTTTTTACCTGTTGCTCGCCTTGTTAATTGTAACTAAATAAATGAGAGATTATCCTTAATTTCCTCAAACATTCCAACAAATTCATTACTCCATTATATTCTGAATCTCAAATCTAGATTTTTATGAATCCTGTTCAAACTGTCATGTCAGTTCCCTGTAAATACAGCTTTTATGTTAATGCAATATATTTTCAAGTAATTTCAACAATAAATTCATAACATCCTCAAGGTTTTTTAACATCAAAGATGTAAGATGTAGTTGATTTTCTGTAATACAGGTTTTTTTTTCTTTTCACAGACGAACGTGAGAGCGTACAGAAGAAAACCTTTCAGAAATGGGTGAACTCACACTTGGTGCGTGTGAACTCACGCATCGGCGATTTGTACGTCGATTTGCGCGATGGAAAAATGCTGCTGAAACTATTAGAGGTATCATAGTACATCATATTCATCTATATATTTAGATTATAATCCTTCATTCAGATGTTCAATCTGTTGTAAGGTTAATTTTTGGAAATCTTCCAATTGTATTTCTGTATTTTCTGGAAATCTGTACTTGAATCCTCAAAAGCTTGGTTAACTAATTGCACGTGGAACAATTTGTTTTAAAAGATATGATTTTTTGATTTTGGGTGTAGCTTGTTTCAAATTTATAGATTCAGTTTTTAATGTTCAGAAACATATTATTTAGGTTAACGGAAAAAGTTTTTCAACTAGAGAATTATTTTTGAAAACAAAGTTCTCAGTGTAAGACAGTTATGCGTTTCAGTTTTACTGATTTATAATAGGTATCCTTAAAAGAATAGTCGGTTTTTAAATTACTATAACTCCAAGAATGATAGCAGAGATAATAGAAATAATATTTCCTTACTTTATTAAGATAGTGACCTGGCTGGTTCAGTGGTTCAGGTCTGGTGTCAGAATTTTCAGGTCGCACCTGATCAATTCCAGGGCCTCTGCCAGCTGGGAGCGACAGATTAACGAATCCATCCTAAACACGGGAGTGGCCCGAGGAAATAACTCAATGATTTTTAACATAATACTTATTCATCCAAATTTCTGCGTTTGTTAAATTGCCCTATTAAAACAGAATGTGATAATTCAAATTCAAATTGTAATGGTTTACATCAGTGTAAAACAAAAATACACCACATCAACCAATATCAAATATAAATAACAATTAAAAAGATACACTTATCAACATGTTTAATATAAATAATAATAACAAGGAATCACTATTGTATCTTGAAAACATTAACAATGATTTACTTTAAACTTATAATAGTTTATACATAATTTTAATTTATTCCTGGGACGTCGGTGAAAATGTAACTTAACATGTATCACAGCCAAATGCAAACAAAAATACTATTCTTGAAAGAGCTTTCGCAGAGCCCCTTGTCCGTGAATAGGAGTTAAAATAATATGCCATAATATAATGAATAACGCACACTCACACGCAGTCATCATCATTTGACATATCAAAGCATTTCCTTCTTTATACAACTTAACTAACAGTATTAGTACTGTAACACAGTATGAGAGCAGCCTTTGTTGATGGATCTTGAGATTAGTGTACAGCTTGTAGATATTTGATATTTTTTCATAAATTATCACATTGATAGGTCTGATAAGATCTATGGCAAACACATCTATGGCCGGTTTCCGAGCTCGGGATTTGGTTGTCCTTCACTTTAAACAGCTGGAGTCAGAAAATTGGTTTTCCGAAAAAGGACATAGTCGCAGTCATTGTCATAGTCACGTTTGAATTAAATTTCAAAAAACTAGAAAATTAAACACAAAATAGAATAAAGAAAAAATAGTGTGAAGTTTCAGCTATTTTGAAATATTTAGAAATGTTTATTTTCGTCACGGAAAAACTTTTCAAATTTTAGAAATGGGAAAATAAAAACTGTGACTACTGTTATAAAAACTGCGACTACGCCCCGTTTTGGAAAGCTAATTTTCTGACTCCAGCTGTTTTAAGTCTGGGACTTAGCCAAATCCCGAGCTCGGAAACCGGCCCTTTATCTTGAAAATGAATAAAATAACAAAGGGAGGATACGGATTCAGATTTTTAAGGGGTTCAAACTCATCATAATATCATGTTTTTTCAAATTTGATTTGTAATTGATTGTAGGTGCTGTCGGGAGAACGCCTACCCCGACCAACAAAAGGCAAGATGCGCATTCACTGCCTGGAGAATGTAGACAAAGCGCTGCAGTTCCTGAGGGAGCAGAGGGTGCATCTGGAGAATATGGGCTCACACGACATCGTCGACGGCAACCCACGCCTCAGTCTCGGTCTCATCTGGACCATCATTCTGCGCTTCCAGGTAAGATAGAGCTTCCAGGTAGAGCTTCCAGCTCTATGGTCCATATTCACGTCTTCTTTTCTATAGGGCTACTGCAATTGTGGAAATAGTATGAAAATAATCTATTACCCTTTTATATTTCATTTAAAATGAAAAATATTTATGAAAAGGTACTTAACAAACATTTTCATTAACATTCATCAACTCACTTTCTTTCATATTTAGGGATACTAAAAGTATACTGAAACAAAATAGAATATATCAAGTGCCTTTTATTTTTCATAATGCAACTAGTTTCAACTCTGCAAGAGCCATTTTCAAGTGTAAATACAAGAAATTACAAGTGTAAATACAAGAATACATTTACAATACAAGTGTAGGGTTTCTCAAGAAATGGTCGTAATACGAAGGGTATTTGTTTTCAGTCTCCGATTGACCATGAATGAAAGGCGAATGTATTATATAAACTAATAATTCCACTAAAAGTTATTTACACTCATGATTATATTCAATATTATTGCCATGGAGGTTGATGCATTTTTCATACGATTGGGCCAGCCTACCAAAACTCTTCTTAAAATGCTGTCTCCAAATGAGTTTAAGTGGGGTATGACGTTGTTTTGGAGCTCCTCGTTCGTTTGGAAGCTCTGCCCTGAAAGTCATGACTTGAGTTTGGGAAAAGTATAAGTTACTAGTGGCCAAGTCAAGTTTGTATGGTGGGTGATCGAAATTATATGCAATTTGATTTGCTGGAGAAGCCGTTCCATTGCACCAGCACTGTGAGGCCGAGTTGTCATGAATCACAACGATTACGGAAATTCATTTTAACTGACGTATTTCATTTTGCGATACCATTCAAACACAATTTCTCAACATTTACTGCGTAAACTTGAATAATTCCTAGTTAGATTCATTCTAAATTTTGACAAATTTTTGGCCAAAAATAAAATACAAAAGCTTTTCAAAAAATAAATATAAGTATATGCTACTGCACTTAACTAAAATACATAGGTACATAAAAATTAAGGAAATGTTAATTATTGCTTTTTGCTTGCAAAAACGAATGACACTACGCAACTAGCACCTGGCGGGAGACTCAAATGAGGCTGCCATGTTTTGGGGTCTATAACTCGACAACAATTGACGATCTGGCCGCAACAGGGCGTTAGGTGGGATGAAAAGCTGTTCAAATTTGTGAAAACCACCTTCCTACCGTTAGTCCGTATCTTATGATATTTGATCGGAGGTTGAAAAAATGACCCTTATAGGTATGAACTGAGACCCTACAAGTTTTAATTTGAATGTCACTAGCTATTCTTACTGACTATAGCTATAATTATCTTGACTTCTACTGACTCTATATCAATACAGATTGATTATACGATACAGACGGTCTTTACAATATAGAATGACTTTCTACAATACAAAACTATCATTTGAATGAAATTACCGTCATAAATTGAATTAATTTTGGCTCTCTTTCTCCTTCCCCTTCATAAAGATTCATTATATCTACTTGAAATCCCAACTTGAGTCTTCGCACAGGCCACAGTTGGCTCATGTAGCCTACCCATGTAGGCTCATTCCGTAATCTATAATATGAAACCCTAATTTAAGTACTTGATTATTTATATTTCATATTATGTATCATTTTTTTACTTACTGTATTGTGGAATAAAGAAGATTGTCATCATTACAATACAGTAGAAGAAGTCTTCGGAGTGGTAGGTAGTCATCAATTTGAAATTTTGTTAACATCGTTTACGATGTATGACTTGCCTGTTGGTGTTGTACAGATCCAAGACATCGCAAGAAGTACCTTATGCTCTTGGCAATACAATGATTGTCGTTTAGTGTGCACAGGTCCAAGACATAACAATCGAGGAGACAGTCAACAATTATTCAAGTATGACTTGCTCTTGTCAATAAACTTGTTGTTGCTGTTGTACATATCCAAGATTCACAATCAAGGTAATACTTGTCTGTTTCTATTGTCAATAAAATGTTTGTCGTTTTGCTGTTGTCCAGATCCAAGACAATCGAGGAGACAGTCAACAATTAATTATGACTTTCCCGTTGTTCTTGTCATTAAACTTTTTGTTGCTGTTGCTTGTACATATCCAAGATTTACAATCAAGATAATAATTGTCTGTTTCTATTGTCAATAAAATGCATGTCGTTTTGTGTGCACAGATCCAAGACATCACAATCGAGGAGACCGACAACAAAGAGACGAAGTCGGCGAAGGACGCTCTGCTGCTATGGTGTCAGATGAAGACAGCCGGCTACCACAATGTGAACGTGCGTAACTTCACCACATCCTGGCGAGACGGGTTGGCGTTCAACGCCATCATCCACAAGCACCGGCCCGATCTGCTGCACTTTGACAAGCTCAGCAAGTCCAACGCCATGCACAACCTCAACACCGCGTTCACTGTCGCCGAGGACAAGCTGGGCCTCACAAAGCTGCTCGATCCTGAAGGTAATCAAATAAATAAATGCCCATGTATTTACATGGTTTATTTATTACTATCGTATTTTAATATATGTTTAAAGTGAGAAAACACTCACATTCTTTGGTGTGGCGACGACCGTTTTGTGCTGGTATTGCACTTTTTCAAGCCAAACAGAAACTCAGTTTTGAGTCGCCACACCAAAGAATGTGAGTGTTTTTTTCACTTTGAAGTTATATTAAAATACTATAGTAATACATAATAATAGTGAAAACAAGATTGATAACCAACAACGGATGGTTTATTTATTTATTCATCTCAGAGAGTGTGTCTATATGTTTTAGAGTGTCTCTATATATACCGTGTCTATATATTCATCTGGCTGCTTTACCAGCGCTCGCCTTCACGTGCCTGCGCTTGCCTTCGCTACAATGTTTGTCGAGATGAGGCGAGCTAAGGCCACCCAAGCGAAGGCTAGTGGCATCCACAAATGGTCACATTGTAGTGTGGATAGCAAGACAAACGTAACCAAGTTTTCCGGCTTGGCCATCAACTTGGCAAAAGTGCGAACTAGAAATTACGTTAGTGGTTGATCTTATAGCTAACTTATTGGGAGTTTTGTTCGAACTCAATTGAAGGCTATCCGTTTCATTCTTGTAAAAATTACAACTTTACTCCCTATTCATTTTCAACCGTAACCTTTAAAATTCAATTGGTGACTATCGGTTTCATGTTTTACAAATTTTAGCATAGCCACCTCTAATACAGGTGGCTATGATTTTAGTCATAATTCACATACATTTCCGAACATAACTCTTATCTTTGTTTCAATAGTACCGTATGTTTGCCATCTCTCTTTCCTTCTCATTTCATTGTTTCTCTCTTTCTTTCACCCTTACTCCACTAATTCATCATCTATTCTTATTAAATATTATATTATATAATTTCTTATTCCATCTTTTGTTCTCTCATCAAGTTCTTGATAACCCATATAGAAATTGTATTAGCAACTCTCACCTGCGCACAGGATTTTCCTTGCAGGTGATTGGTTTCTTTTATTTTTGCTGAAAGTTTTTTTTGTATATTTATTGTTGTTGAAGAACCACTAAAGAATTTTTGATTTGATTTGAAAAACTCAATCAAAGACTATCTGCTTCATTTTTGTACAAATTCTAACAATACTAACCATTCATTTTCAAGCGTAACGTAAAAACTCCAACCTATATTTTTGTTGAGAAGAAGGAGAAGAATTTTGTGCTTATTGTTTTCCTATGTCCATTTCCTTATTATTTCCTTATACATTTCCTATTTATTTCCTATTTATGTTCTTGTGAATGTAAGCAAACATGTGTGTGTTGTCGTGCAGATGTATTCGTGGAGCAGCCGGACGAGAAGTCGATCATCACGTACGTGGTGACGTATTACCACTACTTCAACAAGATGAAGCAGGAGACGGTGCAGGGCAAGCGTATCGGCAAGGTGGTGGGCATCGCGATGGACAACGACCGCATGGTCAGTGAGTACGAGCGCCTCACCTCCGACCTGCTGCTCTGGATTCAGGCCACCATCGACTCGCTCGGCGACCGCCGCTTTGCCAACTCACTCGTTGGCGTGCAACAGCAGCTCGCACAGTTCAGCAACTATCGCACCGTCGAGAAGCCGCCCAAGTGAGTATTGCACCGGCAACTGTTTTGAAATGAGGGTTAGGTTATGGGAGCGTTCACATCGGCAATTCGAAATGAAGGTCTGTTTGTGGGAGCTTTCACATAGGCAACTATTTTGAAATAAGGGTCAGGATATGGCAGTTCACATGTGGGAGGCGTGCAACAGCAGCTCGCACAGTTCAGCAACTATCGCACCGTCGAGAAGCCGCCCAAGTGAGTATAGTACCGGCACCTGTTTTGAAATGAGTGTTAGGTTGTGGAAGCGTTCAGAGCGACAACTATTTTGTGAAATGGGTTAAGATATGGGGGTGTTCACATCGGCAACTATTTTGAAATGCTGGTCAGGTTATGAGAGCGTCCATGTCGGCAGATTTTTGTATTTTGATGGTATTTTTTTTTTAATTATTAAAAACACAATATATAAAACATTAAAAAAGGGTACTTAATGTTTTTATATTGTGTTTTTAATATATTTTCAAAAAGTAGCCCAAACAAGTGAAGTGATTTCATTGTTTTTATTTTGACTTATATTGTGTGTTTCGTTTTCAAATTGAATTGTCTAAACAACTGATTTAATCCAACTTTGGAAGAGAAATAGCTCATGGCTCCCCTTTTTGTTTCTCTTCCCATCATTTCAATGATAAGTGTTTTTACAAACGAAAGTAAATGGCTCAATGTGGAAAAAATTGTCATTCAATAACATTCTACTTTACTAATTTCTTGTTCTTATGTATCTATCGATTCTAGTGAATCAAAATTCGGGGGAGGAATAGTTTTGGGTCGTGCCTGTTGATCCTCCCCCAAATTATTTTACATAATAATTTTGTATCATTGAATAAATAAAATAATAAATTGTTTGCTATTACGTTAAAATAATAATAAATTGTTTTCTATTACGTTAAAAATTATCATTTTGATTCTAGTCTATTTGATATGTTTAAAATTAGAGGCTACTGCAACTCATTGTCCCTTAACACAAGTTTTCTCATGTTGACAGTGCCAAAAAATGAATTGCTTCATGTAACTTGATTCTTTTCATAAAAATGTTCAATAATAATTATACGCCTTATCTATAATTTGTGCAATCAAAATTGTAATAGTTTTTAGTCAGTAGAGCTTCGAAGTTGACAATTAGCACTATATGTATCTTTCAATAATTGTTCTAGTTTGAAACAATCAACTTGTTCCCTCTTATTGTTTTTAAATAATTAGAATCACCGTTTCCTTGTTTCTTATCATTTTGAAGGAATGCTGTCTTTCATAATTTGATTGTATGGTGGGAGATGTTGTGGTATTCCATCATAATTGTAGCTATGGTGAAAGTGATATTTTCGAGCTCAAAAATTTAAGTGATTTTATTCTATATTTTGTGAATATTTGAAGTTTCGTTTTTGTTTTAACGGAAGTTTCATTATCAATTTATCTAAATTTGAAATTCTTTGTTTTATTCTGATTCATAGTTTCAGATTGAAGATTTGGTGTTGAAATTGAAGTGAACATAACCTACATAATATTTGGACGATTTGTGACAAAATCAGGAAATTGAAGAAGTTTTGGACAATAGCCTGTTTTTTCTTTTCCGACTATTGTATTGTTCGCTCTATCTAATAAATAAATAAATAAATAATTGATAGAATAAGACGCTGATGTTTTCAATACCACTATATGCTATTGACAATTGACTACATGCTATTAACAACTATGCTATTGACATTCAATACCTCTATAATGCTATTGACAACATCAACGTCTTATTCTTTCAATTATGCTGTCTTTTCTTCCTCAGCAGGAACAATTTTGCTATGCTGAGTTTAAATAAAACCATAGGTTCTTATGTGTGTGTTGTAAAACACATATGAGAATGGATGGAATACAATACATTTGCACTGTCTCTAATTCACCAATGTGTGAAAACCCCCATAAAAATGAATTGTATTTTAATACTTTTGTACTTACTGCGGTCCACCAATGTTTGAACATTCTCATAAGAATGAATTGAGTTTTAGTTCTTTTGCACATATCAAGCAATGTTTGAACATCCCCATAGAAACTAATCATTGTATTCCAATAATTTTGCAGTCCACCATTTTTGTAACATCCCCGTGAAAATGAATTGTATTCTAATACATTTGTGATCCAACCACTTTCATATGAATCAATAATGCTTTTGCACTATTTGCACTCCACCAATTCGTGAACACTCCCATAAGAATGAATTGTATTCTATTTATTGCAATTCTATTTGCAGGTTCGTTGAGAAGGGCAACCTTGAAGTGCTGCTTTTCACACTGCAGTCGAAAATGCGCGCTAACAACCAGAAGCCTTACACGCCAAAAGAGGGCAAAATGATATCGGACATCAACAAGGCGTGGGAGAGGCTGGAAAAGGCAGAACACGAACGAGAGTTGGCTCTAAGAGAGGAACTCATCAGACAGGAGAAATTGGAACAGTTGGCGGCTAGGTTCAATCGCAAGGTTGGTTCCGAACTAACATATTTTTTGTGACCCGTGTTGGGATATGAGCGCGTTTATACCGGAATTTTTTTGTGAGAGTGGTTAGTTTATTGGAGCGTTCACACCGAAATTTTTTTCATAAGGGTTTGGATATGAGACCCTTAAATCGGCAACTATTTTAAAATGAGGGTCAACGGTTAAATAACGGCTTAAAGTAGAGAGACGTTTACTTATTTATTTACTACTTTTTTGTTTTAATTGGTCAAGTTTATTTGACTTGAAGTTTTGTATAAAATGAATTCAATATATTTTGCAAACTTGAAGTCAAGCTTGCAAGAACAGAAACTTGATTCCACTAGGCTGTACCTTTCTTCAAGTTTTATAGATATTGAAAATGTTTGACTTTTGGATTCAACTTGAATCTTTAAGATATAGTTCATTTGATACAATTGGGAAAATGAGATAAAAAGAGTCAATGTGGAATGTGTAAAAGCAACTAAATTATGAAAGTATTTTGCAAAAGAATACTATGTATGAAGAAGAAAACTTTGAGTTTAATTGGATTTATTCCTTCATAATCATGCACTTTTGAGTTTGTGAAACCTTGACTAATGTAAAGTAATGTTAAATTATTTTTGTATATTTATAATTTGTAGTTTCCAGTGTAATTAATAATTGTTATTGGTTGTTTATTCTATGTTATAAGTTGCTGACAAACAGCTGTTTTTTTGTTTGAAGCTTCTCTCTGATGACAAAACAAGCATGATGAAGATGTGTGTGTGCATGATGAACATTTGTATAATACATCATGCACACACGCATCACATCATGTCCTGTCGTTAGTGGCCAGTCTAATGCCGTATCTCTACATGTTGGCCCAATGAAGGCCAATGTCGACTGCCAGCGCCAATTGTGTGGATGAGTGGTTTACCAACGCTGGCTACCACTGGCCTTCATTGGGAACTGGTCACACTGCAGGCTGCGCCAGCGACTGGGCCAGCATGTAGATACAGCTTAAGAGTTTCATTTTCTTTACTTATTTTACAGTAAATTTCACCTAGTTTTCTATTTCGCTAGTGAGTTTCACTGTCAATCTGTTGAATGATTCGGAATTTCATTGAATGATTTGTGTGTTTGTTTAGGCGAGCATGCGCGAGACATGGCTGAGCGAGAACCAGCGGCTGGTGTCGCAGGACAACTTCGGATGCGACCTGGCCGCAGTGGAGGCGGCCGCCAAGAAGCACGAGGCCATCGAGACGGACATCTTCGCCTACGAGGAGAGGGTGCAGGCCGTCGTCACCGTCAGCGAGGAGTTGGACGCCGAGAACTATCACGATGTCGATCGCATCAATGCCAGGTCAGTTACGTTGCGATTTATGCATTATAGACAATTGAAATGTGAGTGTGAGTGATTGGTTGCCATAGTCCGTGCAAACCATAGATAAGAGATAGCATAAGGAGATATCCCATGCCCCATGGTATAAGTCGTTCATGTTGAAAATTTCACTGTTAACTGAAGCCAATTACTGTCGACTACTGTCTATTATTACCGTTTTAGCCGTAAGAACGGCACAGCATATGAGAGACTACCAGCGTCAAATATCTTCACGAAAAATAACTTATAGGACTATCGGCTTGAGTTAACAGTAAAATTCGAAACATATACCTGACACGCCCTATACTACGGGATATCTTCTTATGCTATCTTTTCTCTATGGTGTAAACCTTATGCATCACGTTGAGTTATGGTCAATGTTATTCCGTACGAGAACACTGTTGCTGTTTTCCCATACTGATTATAACAAAATCACCTACGCCCTTTCTCTCACACAATTAGCTCACAGGCTTTCCGGCTTCTGTGAAATCTAGCAGTGGTGTACTCCATAAGAGCAATGTTGCAATCTAAGGTTTCCACAGACTATAGTTTTTCTCTCTTTTTTAATTGTGTCACTATATTTCTACATGAATTGATGAATTGAGTGCTATTCATTCCATCTTGCAGCAAGTAGTATCGTATAATATTTGATATTCCTGATTCACAGATTTTATCATAATGCAACGAAAGTATTAAATTTAATACAATATTTCTGCTCAGTATGTAATTTTCATACAATTGTCAGTTATGTATTGTCCATTGTATGCATAATTAATTGCTTCCTCAGTTGTGTGATTTTTTCATTTTATTGTCTCATACAGGCTAAAGGCTATGTGGGCATGAAACTCGCAATGAAAAAAGATATGATTTCAGTTTGTTATAATGAAAGTGGCTTTGTAGATTACCAGTATCTGTGATAGTTTGTATTAGATCCTCTACTTATATATCACCAGTATCACCAGATCCACTATTTATATATCCTTTATTTATATATCATATAAACATATTTATATGTTTTCCAGAAAAGACAACGTGCTCCGGCTATGGAACTACCTGCTGGAACTTCTGCGAGCTCGTCGACTCCGCCTGGAGTTGTCTCTCCAGCTCCAGCAGAGCTTCCAGGAGATGCTCTACATCCTCGACTCCATGGAGGAGCTCAAGATGCGTCTGTTGTCGGACGACTACGGAAAGCACCTCATGGGTGTTGAGGACTTGCTGCAGAAGCATAAGCTAGTTGAAGCTGACATTAATGTGCTTGGAGATCGTGTCAAGGCGGTTGTGCATCAGTCGCAACGGTTCTTGGATCAGGTGAGTGGATGGAGGCTTTCACATTGGCCACATTTTTGAAACCAATGTTGGGGTATGGGGGTTTTCACACTGGCAACTTTTCTAAAATAAGTGTTGATGATTTATGGGGACGTTCACACTGGTGACTTTTATGAAATTAGTGTTGGGATATGGGGTTGTTCACACCAGCAACTTTGTTCAAACTCTTGAAGATACTGAATATTCCAGCATTTATGGAGTTATAAGTGTTTATAACTTGTTTTAACTTGTTAACTTGTTAAAGTGTTTATAAGTTCCAGCATTTATAAGTGTTTATTCAATGTCAGTGAGAATTTGTCAAAGTTTAACAGACTATTCAAGCGATTTATGCTTCTGAGCCAGGAGTTAAGAATTTGTCAATCACTTTGCCTTTGAGTAGTTTTGTTCATAGTCGTTTTACAAGGCATGTTCCGGCATGAAGTGAATCAGTGTTGGCCTAATCATTATCATAGAGAAACAATAGCGTAAGTAGATATCCCATGGTATAGGGCGTTTATGTCGCAACTTTTACTGTTACCTTGAGTCGATTACTATCGATTGTTGTAGATTTTTACTGTTTTGGCCGGGTGAGAGTGTATGAACGGCACAATATAAGATGAGATATTTTATTGATAATTGTTACAAGGCTGTTGCCTATGGTAACATTTACAAAAATAGACATTATAAGATTAAATGAAACTTAAGAAATAAATAATTATTTACAGTTCCGCATCAGTATTAATCAATCACAAATATTGAAGAAAATAATATTGTACATATTGAGCCATCAACACTATACTAAAGTATTATCACATTAGCTAACTAAAGTTGTTTTTTGCATCCATGTGGAATGAAAATTATCATGAAAGTATACCATGAAACAATATGAGAGACTACCAGCGTCACAGCTTTTTGGGAAAGAAATACGTGGACTATCGGCTTGATTTAACAAAAAAGTTGCGACATAAACGCCTTATACCATGGGATATCTACTTAAGGTATTGTTTCTCTATGTCATTATTCACGAACATTAGATGGTTTTATGTTATAAGGAAGCTTTTGCTTTCATGCAGCATCCACACTATCGGCCAATACGTACAAATGACGACGAGCGCCAGAGTGTGGATGGGTGGTTTGCCAGCGCTCACCTTCATTGGCCTTCGTTGGACATCGCTCCGATTTTTGTCAAGCGAAGGCCTTATAATAATTTGCCAAACGATTTTAAATATCTAGATACTAATAGTTACCCGGATAGATAGATAGTGCCCGGTTGCACAAAAGTCTGCTAAGTTTTAACTGTGATTAAGTGATGTTTTCTCTGATTGGTTCTCGTGGCATTAAACTGTAATTTAATCACCGTGAAAAGTTGCTCTTTTGTGCGATTGGACCTAATTGTTCTGAGAATAAAATTGAAAGATGTGTGATGTTTTCTTAAATGTTTTTTTTTATATTTTGACGGCAGCCACTGCCGGCGTACAAGTTGACTTTTGCCGGTAGTGCTATATTTATTCATTCTTTTTTTTCAATTTAATTTATTTATTCCTCACAAATTACAAAATAAATCAATAAACTATAAAATATACAGTACACTAATGAAATTACTTCACAAAATACAACATCAGGACTACTTCCCAAAAAGAGCAAGCTTGAACTTGGGGAAGGAGTCAGTCGAACTATGAATTAGTGAACTTAATGAAGATAAAAAAAAACATGTCCAAATTATTTGTATTGTATGTGTTTAACTTCGCAAATAGAGAATTTGAATTTGCAATGTTGTAACAATAGAAGATGTTTTTAAGCTCTGTTTTCTTAAATGTTTTTTATATTTTAACGGCAGTTACTGGCGGCGTACAAGTTGACTTTTGCCGGTAGTGCCATATTTATTCATTCTTTTTTTAAAATTGTATTATTTATTCCTCACAAATTACAAAATAAATCAATAAACTATACAATGTACAATGTAATAATGAAATTATTCTACGAAATAGAACATTAGGAACTACTACCCAAAAAGAGCAAGCTTTTTGTGTAGTTGAGAAGTTGATATTGTGGTAATTATTCATATTAAATGAAAAATACTAAGAAATTGTCAAAAACCACAGATTTATTGATACTTAGAAAGACCGGTTTCTAAACTATAGTTTCAGTTTATCAGAGATTGACAATGGTGTAATAACCGAAACCGGTCTTTCTAAGTATCAATAAATCTGTGGTTTTTTGACAATCTCTTAGTCTTTTTCATTTAAAAACAACAAGCTTGAGCTTGGGGAAGGAGTCAGTCGAACTATGAATCAGTGAACATAATAAAAATAAAAAACATGTCTAAATTATTTGTATTGTATGACAAATGGAGAATTTGAATTTGCAATGTTGTAACAATAGATGAATTTGAATTGAACTGATTTTATTTGATCTGTTCAGGAAACAACAGAGGGCTTCCGGCCATGCGAGCCGACGGTGATCGTGGAACGCGTGCAACAGCTGGAGGACGCCTACGCCGAACTGGTCAAGTTGGCCGTGGAGAGGAGAGCGCGTCTGGAGGAATCGAGGAGGCTGTGGCAGTTCTACTGGGACATGGCTGACGAGGAGAACTGGATCAAGGAGAAGGAGCAGATTGTCAGCACTGGAGACATCGGCCACGATCTCACCACCATCAATCTGCTGCTCAGCAAGCATAAGGTGCGTTCATACATGAGCAACGAAACAATTACATTGGTTTTAATGACTGTTTTCACACATTGGCTGGAGAAGTCATAAATTTGATACTGAGCAAGCATAAGGTGGGTTCATACAATGGCAGGAAAAGTGTAACATTGCTTGGTATAGCTGTGTTCACTCAAAGGCAGGAAAAGAGTAACATTGCTTGGTATAGCTGTGTTCACACAAAGGCAGGAAAAGAGTAACATCGGTTGTTATGGCAGCTTTCACAGCTTGTCAGGTGAAGCCTTATCAGTATTGATCAGTTTAATTTATCTCTTTTCTGTATAGGGCTACTTGTAATATAAATAGAAAGAAAAAGAAAAAAAACTCAGTACTCTTTTTGAATTATTTAATCAAATAATTATTAATAATAATATTTAAGAAAAATAAAAAAATCTCAGTACCCTTTTTGAATTATTCAATCAAATAATTAAATAATAATATTAGTAATAATAATATTTAATTAGTGATTAAATAATTCAAAAAGGGTACTGAGATTTTTTATTTTTCTTTCTATTTTGATCAGTTTAATTATTGATCACTTATTGATCAGTTGCTTAGCAAGCATAAGGCAGGTTCTTATGGCAGTGTTTACACATGAGTAGGAAAAGTGTAACATTGTTATGGTAGTGTTTACACATTGTCAGGAGAAGCTATCAATCTGTTGTTCATCAAGCAGACGGTGGATTCCAATGAATTACTGTTCATTGCTTCTTATGGCATAGTTCACTAAATGAATCAGATATCAATGATTGGAAAAGATTAACATTGGTTTTTATGGCAGCGTTCACACATTGTCTGGAGAAATTATAAATGTGTTGTTAATCCTGCATAAGATGTGTTCCAATGAATTACTGCTCATTCGTATTGCAGTAATCACACAATGACTGGAAAAGATTAACATTCGTTGTTATTGTTATGACTGTGTTTACTGAAAGACAGGGAATAGGGAGCATTGCTTGTTGTGGGTGTAGTCACACATTGCGTGGAAAAGAGTAACATTGTTTCTTATGGCTGTGGTCACACAACAGAAGGAAAAGAGTAATATCGTTTCTTATGAAGTGTTCACAAATTGTCAGAAGCCATCAATCTGTTGCTTAGCACACATAAGGAACGATTTAGATTGTCTATAGTGAGGTCCACCTTATAATGACAGTATTTGATCAACTTTGGTTTTGCTATCCTTGTCTATCATTCGACAAAGCCGGTGTTGCTATCCTTTTCTAGGTTCACAACGATGCCAATTATGTTTTTGACAGTGTAGAAATATAATTAATTAATGCAGAGAATCAGCATCGCTATTCTTCTATCTTTATCCACTGTCATTATAACGTGGACCTCACTATAGTTTAGTGCTGGTCTTGTCAAACTTGATTTCGTCATTTTTCACTGATTTGCATCTTTTATTTTATGTTTGACAGGCGCTGGAAAGCGAGATCGCCAGCCACAAGCCACAACTGATGGCAGTGGTTGCTGTGGGTGAGGAGCTAGTGAGGCAGCAGCACTTTGGCGCCGACCGCATCGAGGAGCGGCTGCAGGACACGCTGGCCATGTGGGGCCATCTCCAGGACACCGCCGCCTATCGACGCAAGCGGCTCGAGGAGGCTGTCGACTTCCATCAGGTCAGTTATTGATACTATTCACATCTACACGCGGCGAACAATAAACTAGTCATACAACAACACAGATTACAGCTGTATGCGAAGATGCTAACCTATCATGGAACGAAACTACACAATAAATATTACTGATTGAAATGCAAACATTGACTGTCATAATATGTAAGCATGATGTGCCTTCACCAATTATTTAACGTTTATATTAATATAAACTCAGTCAATGCCAAACATGAAAGCCATTTCAAGTACATATTTTTATCTGTCGCACAAGCGGCACGTTTGTTATTAGAAACAAAGAGAAGCTATTTTAATATTGACAACAAATGAAATAAACAATCATTCTGTCGATGACAAAGATTGTTCAAAGACAAAAACACTGTTCATTGAACTTTTTTAATTTTAAAACTCTGTAATCCTGATCAATATGGAATAAATATATGATTCATATATATGTCCCATATGAACAGGTGACAAATAGTAGTTTATACAACAGTTTTATTATAAGGGTCTTTAAAGCACGAGTTAGATGTAGAGTTAAGACACAAGCGAGCGAGCGTAGTGAGCGAACGCGTGTCTTAAACATTTCACGAGTGTTTTAAATACAATATATAAAATTGTTGTATACACTATTTTATCTACGACCACTCAAGCAAATTATCCCATTGCTTACTTGGGTTAGAAATATCCTTACATTGCTTGTAAGGTTAGAAATAAACCAAGTAGCCTATATATTGTAAAAAAATGAAATACTTGGATAAAAAATACTCGGGGAGAATGAACAGTAAACTTGAAATATTGAAAACTAGACAAACTGAAAACATGACGTACCTAAATCTTGACGAACTGAAAACTTGACCAATTGAAATCTAGTCAAACTAAATACTTGACTTTGTTAAAACTTGACAAACTGAACCCGGCTGCCAGCATCAGAAACGGCGTTTAAATGTTGATGCCACCAGCATCACATTATAGTATAGTTTTGAAAATTTATCGCGAAAAGACCCCTGTTATGGTATTGATTGTGATGCTGTAATGTTTACATTATAACACGGTCGTAGATAAATAAATATAAAGAACTGTACAGTCTTCGTATATCCACAACTTGCCATGCAGCACATTGGACTGGCTTATGTCATGCCGTCACATAATGTTTTAAACCGTTTCATAACCACAAGTTGCGTATATACAGTTTAGAAAAATTCAAAAGTTCAAATCTTGATTAGTTTTGTAGGTATGGTATTGTGCTTATCGTGTGATAAAAGGTTTGGTATTGACTCAAATTTTGTATATTAATATTTATTTTGTTGATTCCACATTTATAATCTGTATAAATACTAGTTTTAATGACGATATTCAACTGTATTGCTGACGCTTTTATTGACGATATTCGACACAATTTGCTGTGTTGGATAAAGAAAATATTCTATTCTATTGATCAAGCCTCGTTGCCATTATTTATTTATTTTATTTATTCAATCATTCAAAATTATATAACTTACAGAAAAGTACCACAGGCTAACTTACGCCCAAAATGGTTCCAATTCGAATTTATACAACAGTCCAAATGTAGCTATAGGTTATGTGAGTCACTTAAAAATTCTTCAATTACACACTCAATTTACAATCCATACACAAAAAAATCTTTTTGAAATTAAAAAAATACTTCTAAATTGAATTAAATTTATTGCAAATAATTGGAAAATTCAAAACTTTGAAAAATTATAAAATTTTTGGACCGAAAAGACATCACAGTAGCATGACTGCAGGTCGAATACCGGTCTAAATAAATAATGTATGTTGGTTTTCAGTTCTTCGCGGACGCGGATGACGTTGACATCTGGATGCTGGACACTCTGCGACTTGTGTCGAGCGAGGACGTGGGTCGGGATGAGGCCAACGTGCAGTCACTGCTCAAGAAGCACAAGGACGCCACAGATGAGGTCAAGAACTATGCGGCCACCATTGAGGCTCTGCACCAGCAGGCCAGCGAATTGGGCGAACAGGACCGACAGGTAATCAATCATTCAAAATTATAGCTACATTTTTTACTTCTCAAGTGGTACGGACATGTGAAGAGAAGGGAGGACGATTATGTGGGAAATAAGTTCGACCACTTGGATGTCAAAGGCACTAGTAAGAGGGGAAGACCTAGGAAGAAATGGGAAAAATGTATCGCCCAAGATCTTGTAGAGAAGGGAGTAATAATAATAAGTAATAATAATAGTAATAGTATATAGTATAGTAGTATAGTATATAGTATATAGTAATAGTATAATATAGTATAGTAGTAATAGTAATAATAATAATAATAATTATCGCCCAAGATCTTGTAGAGAAGGGAGTAACACCAAACGAATCCCATGACCGAGACTCGTGGAAGCAACTGACTTGAAACGCACCTGAGTGGGAAAAGGCTCGATATTATTATTACTATTATTATACAAATCAAAAGTGATGAAAAATTTTAAAAGCATGGGCCAATTCCTCAACTGAGATTGTCAAAGACGCCCAAGAGCTTCATAGTTTAATAATAATTTTTCATTATTGAAGTGCAATTTTTTGTTTTCATAATTTTATACTTACTGTGATATTAGTTACTAGTTGGTTTCATAGCAAATGTATCATTTGAAGTAATATTTTTTTCATTTTTGTAGGCTCCAGAAGTGGTGGAGCGACTGGCGTCGATCGACAAGCGCTACAAGGAGCTGATGGAGTTGGCCAAGCTGAGGAAGCAACAGCTGTTGGATGCGCTCTCTCTCTACAAGCTGTTCAGCGAGGCAGACGGAGTCGAGCAATGGATCGGAGAGAAGGACCGCATGCTGCAGACCATGGTTCCTGTCAAGGTAACACTATTATTGCAATTATTGAGTAAATTATTTCTGTAATATACCTTGCAATCCCGATAATACTTCAAGGTTGTGCTTTGTCACAAAATCCACATCGTTTCTCGATGCATTCCATTTTGGTTGTACAAGCTAATTTTCATTGTTGTACTCATACTATTTTTCCTTTCAACAAAAATATCTCATTGTAATTAAAAAAAAATTCCATCTTGATTCAGTTTGAAAGATTGTTATATTTGAAAATAAAAGCTTCACAAATTTAAATATTCGGTAAATTGTTTGACAAGGTTTTTAGGGCTTTCTCCTTGACTTAGGGCTTTTCCTTGACCCCTTAACCCTTCTATTTTCTCAAGGGTCAAAAAATAGTGCAGCGGTAAAATTATAGTGTATTCAAGGTACCTAGTGTATTCTAGGTAGATTGAGTGTAGCATAGAAGGCAGCTGAGACTGTTTAAATAATTTTCCTATGTATGTATTCAAATTTGGTAGAATATATATGAGGGGTGATGGTAGGGTAGAAGGTAGATGAAACCGGAAACATCAGATACATCCATTATTTAAACATTCTATGCTACACTATCTTTTCGCCGCTCCACGTTTTCTTGTCCCAACGCCCCTGTTCACAGTAGTCAAGTTTCTTTGAATTCAAGAACAGAAACATGAATCCACTTTATTAATGTAGACCCTGTATTAAGTTTTGTTGATTCGAAACTTAAATCTGCAAGTTCATTAAATCAAGTAAATGGTACACATGTTCGACATGTTTGAATCTGCAAGTTCCTTGAATCAAGTAGATGATAAACATGTTTGACTTTTGCATTATCTTGAATTTTGTAAGTACAGTACAATCAACCTACAAATGGGAAAATAAGATAAAACAGTTGTCAGTCAATGTATAAAAACAACTAACAAAATTATGATGCAGATGGAAAAGAAAACTTTGGATTAATTAGATTGTTTCTTTATTACTTCATAATCATATTTTTTGATGTTATGAAAACTTGACTCCAAGTTCGCAAACGTCAAGAAAACTTGAACTCGAGGAAACTTGACTAATGTTAAAGCAGGTCAAGGACAGTTCAAACTCAATCAAATCATCTGGTGGTTTTATGTCAGAATGAATCACGAAACGAAATTAATATAATATTGACTTGATCCAGTTCAAACTGAGACCCGGTTGCACTAAAGTCGGTTGAATTTTAATCGTGATTAATTTTACGAGAACCAATCAGAGAAAACCGTTTTGAAAAGACGGCGACTTGTGCGACCGGCTGTATGATTCCATTTGAACTGACACTGTGCAAACGACTCTTAGTGTGTATTTTACAATAATTGCCTGTGAATACGGCCTTAAAATAGTCTCTCTAACAATTTTTTGTTTGGTTTTTGCCTTTCTATTATTTTCTTTGTTATTTCTAATGAGTGTAATTGTGTTTGTGTTGTGGCAGGACATAGAGGACGTGGAGATAATGAAGCACCGTTACGATGGCTTCGACAAGGAGATGAACGCGAACGCGTCGAAGGTAGCCGTGGTGAACCAGCTGGCCAGGCAGCTGCTGCACGTCGAGCATCCCAACTCGGAGGACATCGTCGGCCGGCAGAACAAGCTCAACCACGAGTGGGCCGAGCTCAGGGAGAAGGCCGAGGCCAAGCGAGAGGAGCTCAGCTCTGCGCACGGTCTGCAGACCTTCCACATCGAGTGTCGCGAGACTGTGTCCTGGATCGAGGACAAGAAGCGCATATTGCAGTCTACTGATAGGTCAGTTGTTATCCTGTTATGTCTGCACACGGTTTGCAGACATTCTGTTCAAAGGCTAGTCGGATGTCGGACGTTTCTGTTGGACCTCTAGTTGATGTAACTCGTACTACTAGACTTCCAACTAGGCTAGAACTTCTAGTCTAGACTTCTAGACTAGAAGCACTGGCCACACCAACGTCTGCTGGAGGTAGCGAGCTCGCTCCCGCGGTGGTAGTTCAGGCCACACTAAAAAACGTCCGCTAGTGGTAGTTTGTTTTTTGTTTTGTTTTGATGAGTGTGGTTCTCTAGTAGTGGGGAAAGACCAGCAACCACAGCGCTGTACTTCGTCACGTAGTACTGTAGGTACTAGTAGCTAGTAGCAGAAGTTATCGACAGTGAACATGACGCTAATTAATTTGAGCGACCAAAAATCACTTAGAAATAACGTACCGTGGTTAGAGGACAGTAGTTCTGATAGTGATGAGGAACTCATTATAATATGTTGGAAATCTCGTCCCACTCTCTATCTTTTCTCGTAACATCTTTATAGTTGTCGCTTTTAAAATCCCATAATATTGGTCGTTTCCTCACTTCTTCAATTAGGCTCTCCATTGAAAATGAATGTATTATTGGAAGTCAACACGAAATGACAACAGCTCAATTTCAACTCAAACACAAAATGTTGCGTCGCTGTAGACATGCGAATGACTCATTGTCACGTGTGAGTCTCGGTATCCTGCGCATGCGCTACCGAAGGCGAACTTTTAAAACTCGCTTTCCATGTTATTCAATTGTGCAGGCCAGACCGAACTCGCTACCTCGGCGGTAGTACCACCAGCAGACGTTTCAAAAGTTTGTCTGGCACGGCCAAGTGAAACTACCGCCGAGGTACTCCCTCTGCGGGAGCGAGCTCGGTGTGGCCTGCTCAATTTAATAACATGGAAAACGAGTTTTTTACTTTCGCTACCGCCGCGGGAGCGAGTTTGGTGTAGCCTACGGTCCGATGCCATATCCAACATTTGATGTTGGACAACAAATGGCCTGCTTTACTATTACAATGACCTATATTTTCAAGTTTGGACAAATTACCTATCAAATGGGAGTATCCTCAGTGATTGTTGTTAAGTAATGATTGTTGAAAAAATAAATAAAGAAGTGGTACAATGTTGACAATTCAAGAATGACAAATATATCATGAAAACAAAAAATTAAACAAAATTTTTGTGTTTTCATTACAGATAATTATCACTATATCTCGTCCAATACAGTATCAAAAGTGAAAATTATTTATTTTTTCAATTTCATATATTTTCTCTACATCTTTAATTTTGTTACTTGTGTGTGCAAGATATTGATGTCAACTGTGCTGGACTTAGCACAATGGAGTAAGTATATGCATTTTACAAGATGAAAAACATGATATATTATTATAGTAATGTAAAATGCACACGAACAATAGTAGCCTCTACTAAGCGTCCACTAGCTGTCGTGGGAGTACGGAATTGTAATTGTCATGTAAATTTTAGTTCAGGACATTTCAAATTCCACGTTCCCGTAGTCGCTAGTAGCCGCTAGTAATGTCCCTGTTTGCAGGCTGCTTTATAGCTGATTAATTTAATGCATGATAATAATATAATAAATATTGAGTAACCTGGCTGGCTCAGGTCTGTTGCCAGAGTTTTCAGGTCGCGCCTGATCAATTTCAGGGCTTCTGACATGACCTAACGACTGCTTTTTTGGCAGACGGGACGGATTAATGTGTCCATCCGAAACACGAATTATTTATTTATTTATAATTTACTATCAACTTAAGGACAAAGAAACAGACTACAGTCCAAAACTTCTTTTCATCCCAATTTCATAAAATAAATTGTCCAAATAAAGGTTATGTGCGACTTTCCAATTCTTCACTAATTTCCACATTGAAAAAAAAATAATGATGAATTTTGTTCATCATATACTTACTCTATCGACAACAAAATGATGATGAATTTGAAATATTTCTATTGATTCTGAGGTCTTTTGGAGCATTTGGGGGCCTGATCCTGTTCCCTGTTGTAGTAAGTATAGTATAGTAATTGTACATGATTAAGATTATGTTGATGATGAAGACGACATAGTGATTTAGTGTGAGTGTCATTACTGAATTTGCGTTCACCTTGCAGCCTGGAAATGGACCTGACCGGCATCATGACACTGCAGCGACGACTGTCGGGCATGGAGCGTGACTTGGCCGCCATCCAGGCGAAACTGGACTCGCTGGAGGCAGAGGCCGACGCCATCGGCGGCGAACACCCCGAGGAGGCGGCCGCCATCCGCGAGCGCATCACACAGATACAGGCCATCTGGGACCAGTTGACTCAGATGCTCAAGGAGCGCGACAGTAAGCTCGAGGAGGCCGGTGATCTGCACCGCTTCCTCAGGGACTTGGACCATTTCCAGGTCAGTGTGACGTTCATTTCGTCAACATTTTAGTTTGTCAAGCACCTATTTTGACCAGCACTTGACATTCACTTTGTCAAACCACCAATTTCGACCAGCACTTACTGAAAGAATTGGGAAGTTGAGTCACATTGTGTCAAGTTTCCGGTGTAGGCTGATACACAGTCAGCTATGCCGTCACACACTATTTACGGACTAGTGAGAATGGGTTAGAGTTGGGAAGAAGTTAGTTAGAGGTTAGGTTACGAAAAATTCAGGGGCTAGGTTTTTGATTGTAAATGTCAATATGCTGGAATCATTTAGTATTTTTGGTCTCAAACTTTTATAAAATAACTTGTTCAGTTCAATATGCAGTGATAATTAAGTGTTATATTTAAATATAGTTTTGTGTTTTAATTCTTCTAAATTCAAAATGTCCAGCTTATATATTTTTGGACGAAAATTGAACTTGAACGTTTTACAGTAGAAACATAACCTATTTTTTTGGACATGCTATTAATTATCAAAATATGGGAATGGAATAGCTTTGGGCCAAGCCTGTTGTTCCTTCCTGATCATATTTTTATGATTTGTAATTGTATCCACGAATAAATGAATGAATTATCTCATAATAGAATTAAATATATGGTAAAGTATCCAAAGGAGTTTCTAAAATCAACGGCAAGATGACGTACTTAAAACTGTACGTACTGAAGTTGTCCACCCGGGATACTTCTAGATCAACTGAGATTAAGTGAATTCACCCGTTGGATCTATAAAGTGAAACTTTATTGGTGAAATTAATAATGTTACCTTACAAAATTGAAAAAAAACTTTCCTTATAATAATTCCCTCATGATGAAATAAAAACACATTAGCCCGGACAAAAGTCTTTTAAATTTCAATAGTGAAAGTCAGTTTGATAACACTCACCGCATTATTTACTGTGAATTTAGGGGTCGAGAAACGATGAATACTAGAAACAATGTCGACTCAATTTCCAAGTTTTGTAAAACTCTCAATATTGATTAATTCATTTTATTTATCTCATCATCATCTTCATTCAGGGATTAGGTTTATTAATTAACCTGTTCCGGTACCCATCTCTTTCTTTGCCTCCTTACATCTCTTTTTCCAGTAGGTCTATAGTTTTGGACTTCAAATGTCATTCTTCCAGGTGGCATTCTATTCAAATGACTGCATCAGTTGCGTCTATTTTGTATAATTCTTTCATGCAGAGGAGCAACCGATAAAACCTACCTTATATCAGTATTTTTGATTCTATCAATTCTAGTGCAGCCAAACACACTCCTTAGCAATCTCATTTCTGCAGCTTCAATTCGACTGTCCATTTATTTATCGATTTGATGAAAATAGAATCTATAATAATTGAAATACTCTTTATTAGGTGGAGCTAAGACTTTTCATAATGATTGTTATGTATTGTGGTGTGGTGTCTAGGCCTGGCTGACGAAGACACAGAAAGACGTGGCATCTGAGGACATTCCCAGCTCGCTTGCTGACGCCGAGAAGTTGCTGAATCAGCACCAGAGCATTCGCGAGGAGATTGACAACTACCGCGACGACTACACCAAGGTACGCTATGCACTTGACATTTTTTGTCTTCTGTTTTTTTTTTTATAAATTGTAGGCTATGTTATTAAACTATAATGATACGCATTTCCTAGTTTGTTATCTATTATTTTATCTGTGTTATTGTTAATTCTAGTCAGTATGTAACAACTTAATCACCAATAATAATATATGATATTAAATGACTACTGTACGTACTAAATTGAGACGATGTTATTTAATTACTGCCCATCAACGTACATTCTGACGATATTCAACTATATATTGTTCTCATATGCGGTGTTGCTTGAATATATCATCTTTTTTCAACTTATCTTGAAATTATTTCTATATCTTTTCTTTTCGTTTGTCATTTTTTACGAATTCACTTTTGTATTTATGATTTAAAATGCCAGTAAAGTTTTTTACTGATTTGATTCATTGATCTTCCACAAAGTATTTGTTTATCCAATATTGGTCCATTATAGGGAGTCAAATCATTGATAATAAAAAAAAAAAAACTGTCAAAGCTATTTTATAAATTATTTGATTGAGTAATGGGGCCCCATAGTGATCATACTTTCACAATGTTGAAAATGAGTTCTTGAAACGTGAAAGCACTCTAGTCAGTCAGTGAACTAAATCGTTTATTCCATCAAATAATTGATCGCATTCCCGTGTTTCAATGACAAATTAATGTCTATCATACATTCATAATTCAATTCAATTCAATTTTCAATTTATTAAAAACACACAAAACAAAATTAAAAAGAATTACGAAACAAATAAAACACAATAAAATGTTACAAATATATTAAAAACCGTGGGCTTTGTGGTTGGGTGTGTTGGAGAAGAGAAAAAAGAGAGGATTTATTCATAATTGTTTTGATAATCTATTGGGAGTCAATTCGTTGATAAAAGCTGGTCAAATATATTCTATAGATTATTTGATTGTGTAATGGGCCCCATAGGGATCATTCATTCATTTTAATCATAATTGATTGTAGATGATGGAGTACGGCCAGCGTATCACGGCCGAACCGAGCACCCAGGACGATCCGCAGTACATGTTCCTGCGAGAGCGACTGAAGGCCCTCAGAGATGGATGGGAGGATCTGCACCAGATGTGGGAGAACCGGCAACAGCTACTGTCGCAGTCACTCAATCTGCAGATGTTCAATAGGCAAGTCGAATCAATAGTTCTGCTTAATTTAGTTTCCCAAATAGGTATACCTTTGGTCTTTATCGTCCTGCATGATGATGTAATAGTTGCAAATTGTTCATTTTTTGTAAACTTATGGGACAATTAAGAAGTTTCAAAATCAAATCAATCAAATTTCAAACTTGTGCCCGGTTGTACAAAAGTTTGTTGAATTCTAAACATGATGAACTACCATGAGAACCGATCAGAGAATGCAATTACACACTATAGGCAAAGTCTATAATAATAAATAACATGCCTATCATATCGTTATTTGCCATCCTAACTTAGAGGAGATCTCACACAAGTGTTTCTAAGGCGGGATGCACACAGAAAAAAACGCATTTCGTGAAGCATTTTTCATGAAACTTGTCTCATGCAATCCGTTTCACTCGCGCATGCATACAAAAGAAACGTTCCCTGCTTAATCTTATCAGTCGATTGCAAGCAACTTTCGTTTCACGTTACCTGAAACTTTTTTCACGAAACGCGTTTCTCCGGTGTGCATCCCGCCTCAACCATGATCCATAATCAGTGATATTTGTTGTGTTGTAGTCTTAATTGGATTTGTGTTGCGATTAGTCTTAATTGGGTTTGTGTTGTGTTGTGTTGTAGGGACGCACGCCAAGCCGAGGTGCTGCTGTCGCAACAGGAGCACATCCTGAGCAAGGACGAGACGCCCGTCAACCTGGAGCAGGCAGAGAACCTGATCAAGCGCCACGAGGCCTTCCTCACCACAATGGAGGCCAACGACGACAAGGTCAACGCAGTCGTCCAGTTTGCCGGCCGGCTCAACGATGAGAAGCACTTTGCTGGTCAGTAACCACCATACAATACAATTCAATTGAATAGAATAGTTCAGAGTAGAACACATAATACCATAGAATAATAAAATAAAATATCTTGTTAGCTTTGAAAATGTATCTTTTCATGAGCGAAAGAAGCTCTTTTGTATCTTCTCAAAAGCAATGTGTTGCATCCGAAAGGATACACAAGGAGCTTTTTGGTGTTACGTCCATTTCGCTGCCTATTAGCTGACATTTGTTCAACATGCTCTTTTAATATTGTTGGTGTTACGTTGCAGCTCTCTCATTCATGAAGAATCTCTGTTTGTAAAGGAAGCTCTGAAGGGAACTTTCTCCATCTGGGGATCTAGGGACTCAGAAGCCTGATGTTTCTGCAAAGCCGTTAATATTACCCCGCGAACCAACCATACCTTGCCTATATTCCGTTTCAAAGTTATGAAGACAAAGCTAAGGGACGAGTACTGTATAGATGAATAACTGTAGACGAGCAGCTGATCTACCTCCGTTTAAACCGAAATGGTGCATATGGGGCTAAGAGATTAATGATGGTGTAACAACCTAAAGTTTTCTCTCTAAATGTTGAATAGACCATTTCAAGTCGTTTAATATTTTATTCGTTTTCTGTGCAGTGGTGACGACTGTATTGAGGTCACCACAGTCAATCATATTAAATCCATATTGAATTGAACAGACTTCGAGTTACCATTATATTGTCATCATTGATGAATGTACGATAATCCATTTTTAGGGTTTAATTAGTTACAGGAAAAACATTCCACATTTGCTACGATACAACTTTATTGTCTTAAATGATACTCTGGTATCTGTTAATGGCTGTGATGAATTAAGTTATTAACAATGAATTTTGTTTTTGTTTGATTTTAGCCGACAAGGTGAACAAGAAGGCCGAAAACATAAACGATCGACGAAACGTGAATCGCGAACGAGCAATCCAGCTCATGGAGAAGCTGAGAGATCAGCTCCAGCTGCATCAGTTCCTACAGGTATGTGCAGTGCACGGTCACCCATACAAGTCACGGTTCTCGCCACCGTTACTTGAATTAAGTGCACAATATTGACAGATTCTATTGTATGTGAATATTCAGGTCTCAACTCTCAATAAATAAAAATATACTCATATTTACATTTAATAATACACAAATCATATTATAAGATTAATAATACACAAAACATATTATGAATAAGATGAAATTCTACAGATGAAAATTACTGAGAAATTGCATTTTATTCAAATGCTAATGAATTAATAATTATTGTTGAACGAAAATCCAAATTAAATGCTGTAAATGACCCCGAAGACTTATGCTACTGCAAATATTGACAACAGGGTGATCAGCTAGATGGAAATTCGCTGAGCTACTAAACAAGAATTATTTGTCAGCCCCGGGAAAATGAAATTCTCAACATAGAATTCATAATAAATGAACAAAAATGTTAGATTGCTATCGCCACCATCACATGTGTAAATAAAGTGCACTTTAATCCGTACTTGTAGAAATGATTCTTTGACTTTGTTACTTGTTTGCTGATTGAATGTGTTTTTTCAGGACTGCGAGGAACTGGGCGAGTGGGTGCAAGAGAAGAACATGACTGCGCAGGACGAGACCTACCGCAGCGCCAAGACAGTGCACAGCAAGTGGACACGACACAAGGCCTTCGAGGCCGAGATCGCTTCCAACAAGGACCGGCTTGTCAGAGTGCAACAGGTACACTTCTCTTCTTTTCAATCACCTTAGTCGATTAATTTGTTTAAATTGTACAGTCTTGTATAGATTAATCAGTCACGAGGTAAAGGTCGACTATAGTGAAATTCATGTTATAATGTCTGCACCTGGTAAAGTCTGCAACAAGTTAAACAAACTTTTTACTGTTGATATTTTTCAAAGTATTTCGATTGGTGTTGCTATTATTGTCTGTCATTAGACACTTTTATTATTATTATTTCATCCACTGACCACCTTGTCATTAATGACCAATTATGTCAATAATGACCAATTTGTCATCAAGCAAACAGTAAAATTTATCTATCTTCTTAAACCTCCATCTTGAAGTTTGTAAAAATCTTTATATTCCTACACTGAGTAAGCATATGGATAGCAGCTTTTTTTTTAATTAAAGTCTGAAAACTTTCCCTGACGTTTCTTTTATATGAGATGGCAATAAGTTGTACATCCGGATACCTGAACTCCTTACCACTCGCTCATACATAGTACTTCGGTGTGCATCATCTCTCAAATTATTTCTGTATCTGGTCGAATATTGGTGAAATGTTTCTCCGGTATTGAATTTATTTATGTTTTTTTAAGCTGATTGTTTCCAGAATATATAGGCTTTGGAGTGGGAGAATTCCAAGCTCTTCGAAGTAGGGCCGACAACTAGTTCGAATTGACTCCCCTATCATCACCCTCAATGCCCACTTCTGTAATCACTGCAGATAGCTTCATCTTGTCCTAGCGCCGCAAGGTTGCAAAATCAATGCACTAACAGTTCTAAGCATGCATTTCCAAGTTATTTTATTTTAAACATATTTCTTTATTCATTCTTTATTTAATAAAACCAGTTTTTTGAATACAATTCTTGTGTAAAGTACTAGAGAAGAAACTGGCTTTTCTTCTGAATTTTTTTGTTAAACATTTTTGCTAGTATTCATCTACTGTTTTTTCATGTATATTCAATTATTGTATTTTTGTTTTTAAGAGCGGCGAAGAGCTGATGAAAGAGAAGCCGGAACTGAAGGAGGTGATCGGCCCGAAGGTTGGAGAATTGCAACAGCAGTTTGACAATCTGGAGACAGTCACGCGCGACAAGGTAAACCATTCACTCATTCTTTCATTCATCCCCTGATCAGTTTACCCTTACATTCATTCCTTCAATCATTAATTCATTCATTGTACTGTCCCTCATATCATTTATCAGACTCATTTTTTTACAAAAATACAGTTGAAGACTAATCAAAATGTATCCAACGTTTTATATAATCTAAAATTACAACATACACATCAATAGAAATAGAATTCTGCCTTGTTGAAGCACTACCACTAAGAGAATATTTCACCATTAAGTCATTAATTCTTTACATTTTTTATCAAATCAATGCAAGATTAAGAAATATTTTTTCGTATAATGATAAAATTTTGTTTTATATAAAATTAAACAAAGATTATATTAATTAACACCGAAAAACACACGTTTATACAAGGATCAAGCTAGGTAAACAAATGAAAATGGGAGCTAGACGTCTTTCACTAGCACTGTGGTTTACACGGGCCACCGCAAGTGACGCGTTAGTATAGATGGCGCATCAGTCGCTACTGGTGCCACTAATATTCATCAAAACATATATTTGTGGCGTGACTCCAGTTGGCTCGCCACTGCGCCTCTCCACTAAAAATGGTGCGTCATTATGGGTTTACACGGTCCATTTTTGGCGCCACTTTGAAGCCAGAAAAGTGGCGCCACTGCTACATGTTAGTGTAAACCTAGCTTTATCGATTTCAATAATACTCTTCCACAAAGGTGTATTTCTTTATGCTTTTGTGGATGAATTTATTTGATTTCCTATCGTATTATTTATAATATTCCAATAGTTATAGTAAGTGAGACAATAGACAGCAAGACAGTATCCACAGTCAACAGTAGCTACCCAACATATTTGTTACGGCCAAACTGTATAATCAATGTGGGTGAATGGAGTTTCCACAGAAACATACCGATTGTTGGCTGATATTGTACTTCGGCTTCAGAATATTGTCCTCTGATTAACTGAGAATCAGCTGTTTGTGAGAATTTTTGAAAAGGCTTATTTTGGAACTTGAATAGCCTGCTGTTGGATTGCATAGGGCGACCGTTTGTTCAGAAATTAACCTGTTGCACCAGACATGCGACAAATTTTTAATCATATTCAATCTATTGGGTTTTATTTGATAGGGCGACCGTTTGTTCAGAAATTATCCTGTTGCACCAGACATGCGACAAATTTTGAATCATATTCAATTTATTGTGTTGTATTTGATAGGGCGAGCGTTTGTTCTGTGCTAACAGGGAGAGAGATGCTGTAGTACCAGACATGTTAAAATTTTGAAATCCAATTAATCTATTGTGTTGTATTTGATAGGGTGAGCGCCTGTTCGACGCGAACAGGGAGGTGCTGCTGCACCAGACTTGTGATGACATCGACACCTGGATGAACGACCTTGAGAAGCAATTCGAGTCACCTGACACCGGCAACGACCTGGCCTCAGTCAACATACTCATGCAGAAGCAACAGGTCAGTCAACTCACACACATATTTCAGCATTTTGTTGATGTATATGGAAATTGGAGTTAGATAAGACTAAAGTAACCCATACTCCGCAAGGGTATAATTTTTTTTAGAACTTGACAAACTGAAAACTTGACCTACTGAAATCTTGAAGAATTTCAAATTGGCCTATAACTACCCTCGGTTGGGTCTAATTTTCTTAGAACTTGACAAACTGAAAACTTGACCTACTGAAATCTTGAAGAATTTTAAATTGGTCTATAACTACCCTCGGTTAATTAAGAATCTATATGCAAAATTTCAAGTTGATCAGTCCAGTAGTTCAGACGTGATGATGCGTCAAACATAATTTTTCCATCCCGTACGGTTATAAGCCAGTTCTTTCCTTTATTATAGTATAGATTACATTAGGCTACCGTACGCGAAAAATGTATTTCAACCTTGCATTACATTAGGACACCAGTAAGACATCAAATTAGTAATAAGATTACCGTAGGCGAAGAACGTATTTCAGGCTCTTATTAGGACACTTATGATACACCTGAATATTGTGTCTTATTGCTCAAATAAATGACTTATTTTTCGGTTCGGTGTCTTATTGACTCGCTGGGAGACCTAGAATGGGGGTGTGAGGTCTGCAGTCTTCTTCTGGTGTCTCTCTGCAGTCTAATATAATACTAATTTATATGTAAAAAAGTAAACTCGTATGGCTTTTGTTGGTGGGGAGTCCCTTGCGGGAAGGTCCCACCGCCTGAATATATAATTTAAGCCGTCAATGGGCCTTACGACTGTCATACTTCAGCCGGGACCGACAGTTTAACGTACATATCCGATAACACGGGAGTGATCTGGTTAAAAATGTTTTTGTTAATGAGCGGGTTTGAACCCGGGATCCCTATGCTGCTACGCAAGCACTCTATCCACTAGACCACGGATCACTCCATTATATGTAATTTAATGTTTAAAAATTGTAGGCTCATATATTTGTATCGTTTGAATGTAATTATTCATTTTGAATTCTATCACATTTTTTGTTTGTGGCGAGAACGCGGAATTGGAAATATCTTGAACTTGAATGCACATGACAAGACTGTGTTCCCGGGACAGCTAGTGGAAAGCTACTATTGTACTATTGTCCTGTATGCAGAGGTCATAAATTTGCATCGAAGTTTCACAGGCCTCTGAAGCGATTCCATGACTAGTTTGATATGATGTAAGAATTGTATTTGTATGTAAGAATTGTTTGATTAATGATTTGTTTGTTTGTGTAGATGATCGAGACGCAGATGGCAGTGAAGGCGAAACAGGTGACTGAGCTGGAGGCACAGACCGAGTACCTGGAGAAGACTGTTCCCGAGAAGGAGAAGATCGACGAGATCAAGGTACTCAACTACCTTGAGTTATTACTCAACTAAGTACTAACATAAAATTAGCATCCTCTAGTAGATAGTTATCAACTATCAAGATGTTGTATTGAGTAAAATGAGAGGTTGGTGACACTGTCAGATGATGATGGCACTGGAGTTGTGCATGTGTGTGCTGTAATGAGTTGACAACATAAAATAAATTGCTTATTTATAAATTACTACATGTTATCAACATGTTGATGAAAGAAGCTAAGCTGGAATTTTGAAACATTGAATGAGCTCTAGCGCCAAGGAGTCAAGTACTTTATCTACTCTAGACTAGTGTTTTGCAAATGCATTTTACACAAGGTCCATAGAGAGAGAACAGAACACAATTTATGGTGCATTATGCAGCATCTAGTATCATTAAGGCCTATTGAATCTTCTTGAAAAATTAGTTTACTTTCAATTTAGTATACTGGTACTCTTGTTGAAAACTATGCTATTGCTACCTCCAAATTGTAATAATGAATGTTTCGACAAAATTTTACTGTTCTGGTTCCCCAGATATAAGTTTCTACAAACTAGATTAGATTTTTAAATGTCTCTCCCGATGTGAGATTCAATGGGTCAATTTAATGAAAGATAGAATTTCGAATCAAATATAACTAAATAAAAAAATCTTCATTTTACAAATACAGAAGTACAAATAATGTACAATAATAAATTTATATCATAAAATAAAGTACTTGAATTGGGTTTCTAGTGACTATAGTGAGGTCCACGTTATAATGGCAGTGTAGGAAGATAGGAGAACAACGTTGCCGATCCTCAGCCTTGCCACCCAAACACCTTATACTGGTACATCTGATGAATTTAACTGCTCATTATTGTTGAAAATGGTTAATCATATTTTATTTGTCAAGAAAATATATTTTTTAAAGATGTAATAATAAATTTTCATGATTGAGATTAAATATTTTGTCAATTAGTTGAATTTCTACATTGTTGATAAACGATGTGGCAACATCGCAATGCGTGAAAGAGATAGCGCCATCTTCTTTTTTGAACGACGGACAAGGAAAGCAACACCATTGCAAATCACACACTGCCATTATAACGTGGACCTCACTATAGTAACTGGCATCTAGTCATTAGTTCTAACTATTCTGAAAACATTATGCAACTGATTCGAAACTCATAATTTGTTGAAAATGACTCGGAATTGTCAATTGCTAGCTTTTGAATCTATTGCACTTATGAACTGAAGTAAACTTTGAATAACACTTTAAAAATTGTTGTAGAATACGACCCTTGATGTACAATACACTGTATCTATCATTGAATTAATATATATATTTCAATTTTGTTACTTTTTAGGTGAAAAAGGCACAGGTAGAGCAGCGATTCGAACAGCTGAAGGCTCCCCTGCTGCAGCGGCAACGTGCCCTGGAGAAGAAGAAGGAAGCATTCCAGTTCCGCCGCGACATCGAGGATGAGAAGCTGTGGGTCGCCGAGAAGATGCCTCTCGCCACCAGCCAGGACTACGGCAACAGTCTCTTCAATGTGCACACGCTCAAAAAGAAGAACCAGGTTAGTAATTGTAAACCTACCTTCAGATCCACTGCTCCAGACGACACTAAGGGCCGGTTTTCGAGCTCGGGATTTAGTCAAGTCCTAGACTTTAACTAGCTTTAAACTCTGGAGTCAGAAAATTGGCTTTCCGAGTCAGAGCGTTAACGTAGTTGAGGACTCAAATAGACCCTGGAGTTTAGAGATCAAGTTAGACCCTGGAGTTTATTATTTCGCTTTCTGAGTGAAGGGCTTATAAGTCCAGGACTTGAATTAGATTCTCACCTCTTTCCGAGTCAAGGATTTATCAAAGATCGTTAAGTCCAGGACCTGAAACAGCGTAATTTTAAACTCTCAACTAAGGTAAAGTTTAAATTCAAGTTCTAGACTTGACTGATCAAACACAATTCAGTTATGGTTTTGGAGTAGATAAAAAGCCAAATAGATGTCATGGAATACCTAAATTATTCTAATTAGTCCATCTTAATTCATAATTTATAGTTTGCTAGTTTTTTTTTGGAATAAAGTTCTTCATATAATATTATGCATAAAAAACTAACCTCATGTTACGACAATGACATAACCTAAAAATGTTCAAGCAAAATAATACAAGGATTGCCTTGGAATTTATATTCCAATCTGAATGTTATTAATCAATGTCATATTCAACATATTAATAATAATAATAATAAATTATTATTCCAGTTTTATTCAAAACAAATACGTTTTCAAACTCAATAGCCTGATGAAATTTTTATTCTAAAATCACTGATTAGGATCAATGATCAATAAGGGCATAACGTAAAATGAAATGTTTATTCATTCACCTTTCAAAGGTTCTGCTTTGAATAGGCCCACAAAGAAATCGAAACGTATTTTTACAAAATAGTTTGGAGAGCATGCTCATTTGAATTGTCCCGCTGCAATCAGCTGTTTCCGTTTTGCTATAATGCCAACAATACAACAGCAAAATATTGTGAATTTCCCTCATGTTTACTGCGTTAAAGTCCTGGACTCAAATAAGTCGAGAACTTGATAGACTCCGGAGTTTAGAAGATGAAATCGTGACTCAGAAAGTCAATTTAGACCCCAGAGCTTATTTTAGTCCTGGACTCTGTAAGTCCAGAACTTATAGAACCCGAGCTCGGAAACCGGCCCTTAGTTAACTGCTCCAGTTGACTTGGAACTCTTAAGTTGCCTGCAACTTGGGAAAATTGGTAAAGGTATAGAAATGTTGAATTTGATACTAGATTCTAAAAGAAAAGCAAGGCTACGCCACAATCAATAGCCTTTTCAAACTTATTTGAAGTCTGTCTACATTTTTTATTAATTCTATATACAGGGTGTTCTGAAAAAAGGTGCACATAAGTAAGGTCTTGATTCCTCACATTAAAAGAAGAAAAAAGTTCTAACTAATATAGGTCCGAAAATGCTTCGTTACCAAGTTATACAGGATGAAAGATTTCGTATGAATTTCAGTTCCCCTGCTGAAACAACGCCCTACGGGTCTTTCATCGACATAGAAATATAATTAATTAGCAAAATATTCAATTTCAATTATTATAAAAATACATTTTTGAATAAAAATATAAATCTGAGTACCCTTTTTAAATTATTTCGTCACGACATGTTTCGGCTACTAATGCCATTTTCAAAGTACTCAGATTTATATTTTAATATCAGGGCACCGAGCTTCGCTCGTTATTTTTATTTATTGATAAACAGAAGCTCGCTTAATATAATAGGATTCATATTCAAAAGTAGCCCTAAAGAAGAAAGACAAATTTTTTCTTAATAAATTATTTTTAAATAATTTAACCAATAAAATTATTATTTTAACGAGAATGAACAGTTAATATTTCATCAGATATACCGATATCAGCTGTTCTCTGTACAAGGCAGAGAATCGGCAACTCTGTTCTCCTCTCTGACATTATAACGTGGACTCAATTTTAAGCCGTTCTGAGTGTGAAGAATCCAATCGTAACTCAAGGAAATATTCACTGTCATGGATATTTGCACTATATCACTTACTTCCACTGTCACTGTTGTGTGCGAAACCAACTTAATCACGTATTTATTATCATGAAGCCTGTTTTTTGTACTATTATTGTTTTTATGTTGCTTTCTTTTGTGTATTTTGTATTGAAAAATTCAAAATATGAAGCATAATAAGTAAGTAATCAGTATCAGTTCTAATTAATTGTTTTATTGATTGGTGATTGATTGTTTTGCAGTCGTTGGCAACGGAGATCGACAACCACGAGCCACGCATCCATACAGTGTGCCACAACGGGCAGAAGCTGGTGGACGAAGGTCACGAGGACAGCGCTGAATTCAGTGAGTTGATTGCCGACCTGCTGCATCGCTGGCAGCTGCTCAACGACGCAGTCAGGCATCGCAACGCCCAGCTCGACCAGTCGGAACGAGCACAACAGGTCGGTTCAGGGAGAGAAAGTGGGTGCAATTGGAAAAAAGTTGGATAATTGAGTGTGGGGTCGGAATCTTTCGTTAAACTTGGGTAGAACCCAAGATCCACAGTTTATAGGTGTAAACTACGTTTTCTGAACTGAAAGTAGATTATGAGGACCAAATAAGTAAGTGGGTGGAGGGGGGATTAGAAGTGGGAGAAAATGATGGGAAAGTGGTTAGAATTGGATAAGATGAAAATCCAAGTGTGGCTACGGAATCTTCTGCTAAACTTGGATTAACTAAACTTCGTTCAGCTGTAAATGTAAACAATGTTTTGTTGAATTGAGATTAGATAATTAGTCACCAAGAGGTGGGGTTGAGGGTGTAGGTTTGATAAGTAGGCTGTTCGAGTGCTGACGGGCAGTGACTACATGGCTCATTGCAGACCACTCTTCAAGAGGCTGAAAATGCTTACTGTTGTAAATCAGTACATTGTTGAATGTGTGGTTCGCATCAGAGACAGAGCTAGCAACAGACTCACTCGTGGTGAGATACATGGCTATGGAACCCGTCAGACTCTCCTCATCAAAATGCCAAGATGCCGTTTAGCAAGGACTCAGAGGTGTTATCCTTTCATTGCCTTCAAGATGTTGAATAAGCTGCCAGAGTGGGTCAAGGATAGTGGAAGTGATAGACAGTTCCGAGCAGTTTTGAAATCACTTTTGGTGGAGCATCCATTCTATAGCCTGAGTGAATTTCTTGATAGTGAGATGACATTTTGAAACTTTTTTGTGACATGTTTTATAAACCCTGACACAGTCTATCCAGCAGCGCTGGTCAATGACTTAGAATAAAACTAAAACTAAGAACAATGACCTCTTTGCTATTTAGTTTTTCAGGGCGGAGAGGTAAAAACACTTTGCCGGCAACCGAGAGGTACTGGGTTTAGTTCGATTCCCGGTCTGGGCACAGTTATTTGGACAGTTTTACTCAACGAATTCTCCCACTGCTATTTAGGTTCAAGTTCTTAGTTCTATTTTCATAGCTTTTATTGGATATTTAAATTAGTTATTTCTATTCAAAAATTTCACAATAATTATAATCAAAACAAAAAATGTTAATAAACGTTTTCCTGATATATTCCAATTGGAAATATGAGATATCTCGTCAGCCTATTGTTAGCGGTGCTACTAAACAACCGTTTAAAATGAACTTTTAATTCGGTTCTGTTCAGCATACCGATTGGGAACTAGCGTTCAACAAAGTTAAACGGAGTCTAAATTAAGGTAGACGCACACAGATCGTCATCGGACGGACGGCACGCATCGTACGATTAGATTTGATACATTGTTTTCAATTGGAGTGCGCATACCTATACGATGCGGGTAGGTATGCGCAAAATCCAATTGAAAACAATGCATCAAATCTAATCGTCCGATCCGTCCGATGCATGCCGTCCGTCCGATGACGATCTGTGTGCGCCTACCTTTAGACATAACTTGAACGGTCATGTTGCATATGGACAGGTCGAAGGCTATCAAAACCATTGTAAACTATAGGTCCACAGTGTTTAATATTTGGTTTAATGTGTGCTAATGTATTGACAATTAGTTACAAAATTAATGAGCCATCATACATTTGCCCAAAACTTGCTTTCCCTAATTTTTCTAATCTAATGGAAGAATTCAAAGACATTTTTGAACGAAAAAAGAACGATGAAAATGATTTATTATTTTTTGTTTGCAGTACTTCTTCGACGCATGCGAGGCCGAGAGCTGGATGTCGGAACAGGAGCTGTACATGATGGTGGAAGACCGGGGCAAGGACGAGATTTCGGCTCAGAACCTGATGAAGAAACACGAGGCGTTGGAGCGAGCCGTGGACGACTATGCGGACACCATTCGCCAGCTCGGCGAAACGGCACGACATCTCACCTCCGAACAGCATCCGCACAGTGATCTCATTGCTGTCAAACAATCGCAGGTTAGTTGGATAATTCGTCATATAATCATCTAACATCTAACTGATTTGTCGTATGGATAAAATTGTTAATATATAAACATAAATATATTCAAATTGTTCGAATTGCTTATTGTCTACATCAGTTTAGAACAAAATACAGCACATCAACTAATCATCCCAACAGATATAACTAACGTAACTAAAAAGAGACAATATTCAACATGTTCAATATAAATAATAAATAACAAGGAATCAATATTGTGTCTTGAAATATATTATTTCAATATACACCGTGTCCCTCGAAGAGGCTACAAGTTTAATTTGATATTACATGCCCATTCATGCACAGAACTTTTTTAAATTCCACACAGTTTACAAAGTAGATTTTAAAAATATTCTGGGAAAATTTCAGCTCCCTAACCTTTAACAAAATTGCGGGATATTGAATGGGCACGTACTTCGTGGGACACGGTGTATACTTACAATATTTACAATATATACAGAAAACACGACACATAGATCAGGAACACTTGAAAACCTACATATTTCCGTGACTTTTTGATCTTTTTCAACTGGAGAGTTGTAGTCGTCTTTTGTGTAACTTATATCGTGTTATGAAACTCCAAAGTGTCTATGTTATGCTAAATATAGTACTATAATGACAAGAAACAGTTGAACTTTAGTCCGTACAAACCGTAGATTGCAGCACGAGGCTTTATGGCCAATGTTATTCCAATATAACAATTAACATGTATGCCATTTTTCAATGCTATTCTTAATGGCTGGCCTATGGCATGTTTAATAAATGATGATGATTATGATGTTGATGATGATGATGATGATGATGATGATGATGATGATGATGATGATGATGATGATGATGATGAAAAGAAGGAGCCTACTTTGAGGAGCATCACTAACAGTTTTTATGCTGATTTTATCAAAAATGCCTACGTTCTGTTTTTCGCTCTTTCTCTTACACAATTAGTCCACAAGCTCTCTGGATTCTGTGAAATCTGGCAGCACTGTACTCCAAAAGAGCAACCGAGGTTTGCACAGACTATCGCAGAGATTTCATCTCCTTGTCTTGGTTATGGAAACATTTTCTATGCAGTGCATCTCTGGCTATAGTGCCACATCCACAGCCTCAATTCAATGAATGAGACTAATATCAAAGTCAGTAAAGATGAATCTTAATTACTAGTAGTTCTGTGAACAGTAGACCTCACGCAGTTTTCTCATCCATAAGTATCTGATGTCACCTGTTCTAGTTGATTCAGTTGAATCACAATTCACAGTTGAATAATAATTTACTCTTAAAAACTGTTATTTGTTTACTCCAAGATCCAAAACTCACTCATGTTGTCAGACACGGCCAGACATCTGTGTAATGCATGCTATGAATAATGAATAATCATCCACTTGTCAGCTGATTGATTATGAATAATTCTATAGTTTGATAGATCCTATCTTCAAAGTAGATATAATATATAATATATATATATATATATATATATATATATATAATAGTGATATCCTTATCACTATCATATTATCCTTAAAATGCAAAATTTCAAAAACCTTGTGTATACATCAACGCGCAGTTGAAAAAGGAACAATTTCTTTTGAACAAAAGGAACAAAGGAAGGATTTCCTGCCAAATCTCATCGAATTCTATCAACGCGTTTGGCCGTAATCGCGTTACATACAGATAGACAAAAGCAAATCGAGTTGAAACATACACCTCACTACGTTCAATCAATTAAATGAAGGTATGCAATTTAAGTCTCAATGTGAGTGACTATTCTATGTGTGGCAAGTGATGAAGTGAATAAATACATTACCGTACTTGGAGTGTGCGTTTATCACTCACATCGATGTAAGTGATGTGCAATTCATCACTTCATGGATCAGTTGGCATAAAAGCATGTCAAGTTCTAATCGTGATTGGATACCACAAGAAACAATCTGAGAAGCCTTCTTCTCAAAAAGGTATTCTCTGGTAGGTTCTGGTAGCATTCAATCCTGATCAGGGCTTTTGTGCAACTTGGTCACTGACTTGATATTCGATTTAAGACAATTTAATTATTACTGATGAATATTTTTTTGTTTGATATCAGGTTGACAAACTGTACGCTGGCCTCAAGGATCTATCGGGTGAGCGCCGTGCCAAGCTGGATGAGGCCCTTCAGCTGTTCATGCTGAATCGTGAGGTCAGCGATCTCGAGCAATGGATCGCCGAACGAGAGGTTAGTAAATCACCCATTTGTTCATTCAAATACTTGGTTTGCTAAGCTGCCTACAGACTTACGCACCACGAACACGTGCATTTCCCTTTTTCATTTGATGATTCTATGTTTATTTTCAATGCTTCAATAATACGATATCTTTGTATTACAGTTTCTGTACAAGTATAGGTATAGTAAGCTATATAATAGTAATCTAATCTTTTCATTGCTTATTTGTATTTTGATGGTTATCAATTCTATGACTATGTGAATGTGACTTATCTTTTCTGTGACATCTGCTGATGAAAATCGAAATGCGTGCGTTCGTGGTGCACAAGTCTGTACGCACCTTTAAGGCAACATATGCATTTGAGGCATAACACTTCTATCGGAAACCGCACGGGTTACACTAAATTAATTAATTACACAAATACCTGGTGACAACACTAAAATAGAAGCATTGAAAATTCGAAGCTACGTAGCTGAATAATGTCATAGAAAAATCTTTTCAATACCCGAATTACTCCATATAACACGCGCCAAACTTACAGGAGATCTGACTTACCTGAAACTAATCTAACAGTATGTAGAATGCGATTTCCGTATAGATGTGACAAACTAGTAAATATTATACCACAAGACTTCATATCAGACAATCAAAATTGCTATAAGAGAAAAGAAATCTTATCATGGATCAAAACATCACCTGACGTTTTCAGTAATCAAAGGCAGTAGCTTATAACAAATTCTAAATTTACGTTTCTCCACTCACCTCTTCTCATCACCAGTTGACTTGTGCATTCACTGTGCTTCTTCTCTTTCTCAGGTTTTCCCTCTTATATTGTAAAAAAAACTGTTCTTCATTTCACTCTGTATTTCAAATTTATTTTACCATTAGGCTATTCTTAGTCATTTATTATATTCTATTTTATAAATATTTTTTCTTTTCTACGTTTCTCAATCTTTATATTCTCTTACTCATGCTCGCGAACAGACGAAAGTCTTGCGAGCTACACATTCTTTTGTACTCTTTATTTATTTTGTATTTTTGTGTATTTAAACTATGTAAAATGTGCAAAGAATGAATAAATTGAAATTGAGATTGAGAGAAACAATAGCGTAAGTAGATATCCCATGGTACAGGGCGTTTATGTAGCAACTTTTTCTGTTATCTCAAGCCGATTACTGTTGATTATTGTCGAGTTTTACTGTTTTGTTGGGGTGAGAGTGTATGAACGGCACAATATGAGGACTACCAGTGTCACACAGCTTCACGGGAAAGAATTACATGAACTATCGGCTTGAGATAACAGTAAAAGTTGCGACATAAACGCCCTATACCATGGGATATCTACTTATGCTATTGTTTCTCTATGATAATGTTCAATTTAAATAATACTTGATGTCAACAGTACTACAGCTGAATATAGTACAATTTAAATTGTACTTTATGTCAACATAACTACATGAATGTGAATGACGTGAATTTCACAGTATCTTCCCATATTTCCAGAATATTTCAGTGATTACAAGTGATTATGACTCAAACCCTGTGACAGTAAAATCACAAGTGATTTCATCATTGAATTTTATAATTTCGAACAATATGTGAGCTCACTCAATGGGTTTCCCATAGTTGAGTAGGTTAGTTTCCTAAAAATTGAATTTTCTTTACATCTGTAGTGAATTTTTTATTGTATTTTTAAATATGAACATTTTATTAATTTCAAGGGTTTTAGGCTACTGATACAAACACCTGCTCTAGTACATGGGTTTCCCATAGTTGAGCAGGTTGATTTCCTAAAAATGCAATTTTCTTTACATCTGTAGTAAATTTTATATTGTATTTTTGAATGTACATTTTATCAATTTTATTTCTTATTGTATTTTGATTGATATCTATTCAAATGACTATGTGACTATGTACCTAATCTTTTTACCAGATGATCATTTTTTAAATTTATTGACAGAAACTCATTTACTGCACTTTATCAGTGTTTTAACGTTATTTGAGTTTTGTTTAATTTTGATTACTGAATGAATTTGTGCTTAAACAACTCATCAATACATTCGAAGAAATGATTGTGAGAGCATTTCAACTTCTAGACCAAGCAAGCTCGATGAATATTCGTTTGAAATTGAAACATGTCCGAAGACCGAATCTCTAAAGAGAATGTTCATTTGTAGGTTGTGGCTGGTTCTCACGAGCTGGGCCAGGACTACGAGCACGTGACCCTGTTGTGGGAGCGATTCAAGGAGTTCCAACGGGACACGGAGGCGACCGGAAGTGAGCGGGTGAATGCCGTCAACGCCATTGCCGATCAGCTGATTGCCGCCTCGCACAGCGACTCTGCACTCATTGCCGAGTGGAAGGTCAGTACCCAATTCATTCAGTCACCCTACTTGTTGGCATAGTTCAAAACCAGGTGGCTGCAACAACGCAAAGGCTTTGAGATTGAAATAAGTAACTTAAAGGTGCATTTTCGTTTGTGCGTAAACTTTTGCAGTCAACGACGACAAGCATTGTTGACATTCATACTGTCCAAATTTCAAGTGTGCTAAAACAGCTGATCAACTTTTCATTATTTGTGTTTATTATTCAAGAATCAAAACATTTATAATAATATCAACATATTGTCATTTAAAAGTACAGTATAAAAAAGTATAAACGCAACCTCCTGCATTACAACATAATTGAACATAATCTTTGAGGTTTTTTTAAACAAATTGAAATCTACCCAATCTGAGATCCCCATCTTGTCGTGGTCGACGACGGCATTTACGCACAAACGAAATCCCGTCTTAAGTTGAGGTTGTGCGAGCGGCTAGAAAAAAAAAACTTTTCACTGGTAATATTTTTCAAGGTTTTTCAATTTGAAGATATAAAGTTAGACTATCAAGTTATCAAAATGAAAAAGGTCACTAGCGCGACTCAAACCGCGAAGCGAGTCGTGACTGTCTTTTGGCGACGCAAGTCCCAACTTCGCTTGGTAAAGTATTTTTTCATTTGTTTTCAAATGATCACGCTCAGATTAGGCGATTCCAGTATCGGATACTCCGCGACTGAGGTACTCTAATATCGAATTTCTACAATCAAGTGAGGTTAGGAATTAACGTGGATCAATTATTAATTTTGTTGGAAAAATATTGTAAAATGTATTATCCACTTGAACATCACAAAAAACTTGATAAAAATAAACCTGCTGGCAACCTAAATAGTGACAAAGAGCAAGACAAGCGACTTGAGTCGTAAGCTCCTGAGATACTGGAGTATCCGTGAATGGAGTCATACGATTCGAGTCACGCTTGTCAAAGTCGAAGAGTCAAAGAAGAGTCAAAGTCAAGTCGATTGTGAGCCTTCAGCTGACCAAATATCAGCGTTTGTAAATTGTTATATATTTCATTTTGTTTTAATTAGATATCATGGTTGCTGAACATTTTTAAAAGAACTATTACTGGATGGCTAAGGCTCAACTCACACTTACGCGACTCAGGTCGAGAAGAGACTCGACTCTAGTCGAGAGCATGTTGTGTTTCCAAATGGTGACACTCAGACCAGTCGATTCTAGTCTCCGCGACGTCACCATTTGAAAACACATGCTCTCGACTAGAGTAGTCTCTTCTCGACCTTAGTCGTAAGTGTGAGTTGAGCCTTGAGGTTAGAGGATTTTACTCAACAGATCAGTATCTAAATTGTGATCTAAAAGTGATTGTATCTAAAAATGATTTTATAAATGTGACAAATTGACTCAATTATTTTAAAAATGAAAATATTGTTCAACTGACGATGCCTATTGTAAACTTTTTATTTTATGGCAAATAAAGATCTTGTATTCTTGGTTCAAAAAGCACATTCTTAATTTATTTGAAAAATATATTATGTTTCCAATTGATCAGTTTGAGTTCTATTCCCAGTTGAAAATTAAACAGACCGGTAATTTTCAATTCAAATGGATTAGAAACATAATCATATAGAGGCATAAAACGTCTATTAATCTAGTTTGTGTTGTCCTATTCAATATTGATTTAGTCATTAATTTGTATTGATTAGGATTCGCTGAACGTGTCGTGGTCATATAGAGGCATAAAACGTCTACTAATCTAGTGTGTGTTGTCCTATTCAATATTGATTTAATAATTAATTTGTATTGATTAGGATTAGGATTAGGATTGAACGAGTCGAGGTCATACAGAGGCATAAAACGTCTTATAATCTTCTAGTGTGTGTTGTCCTATTAAATATTGATTTAGTAATTAATTTGTATTGATTAGGATTCGCTGAACGAGTCGTGGCAAGACCTGTTGGAGTTGATCGAGACGCGGACGCAGATGCTGGTGGCGTCGCGCGAACTGCACAAGTTCTTCCACGACTGCAAGGACGTGTTGGGTCGCATCTCGGAGAAGCAGCACGCCATGTCTGATGAGTTGGGTCGCGATGCCGGCTCGGTCAGCACCCTGCAACGCAAGCACCAGAACTTCTTGCAGGATCTGCTCACGCTACAGTCGCAGGTACGATTACAACCATTTAGGGCCGGTTTCCGAGCTCGCGATTTAGATAAGTTCTAAACTTCAAACAGCTGGAGTCAGAAAATTAGCTTTCCGGAAAGGGGTGTAGTCGTAGTCATAGTCAAAGTCACGTTCAAATTACATTTCGAATAACTAGAAAATTGAATACAAAATAACATAAAGAGAAAATCGTGTAAAGATTCAGCTATTTTGAATTATTCAGAAATGTTGTATTTCGTTAAGGAAAAACGTTTCCAATTATAGAAATGAGAAAATAAATATTTATTTTGCTGCAACTATCTACTGCAATTACGCTCCGTTTTGGAAAGCCAATTTTCTGACTCCAGCTGTTTGGAGTCTAGAGCTTACTTACTAGAAGTAAGTTAGATAAGTTATAGACTTCAAACAGCTCTGAAACAGGCCCTCAGATTGACAATAGTATTTATATATTATTTGGACTCCAAATTATTGGACTCTTAATTTGGTTAAATGGTAGAGTAGAAATTACTGTCCAAACTTTGCCACATCAATAAATACAATCCTATTCTATCCAATACATTCTATTCTAATATTGTGAAAATTTCAATAAATTGCTATCGCGTAACCTAATTTTGACTGGCTATTAACTATATGCATTTAGACTTACTTATTTCAAATTAGGGAGAGGAATAATTTGGGGAGTTATTGATTCAATGATTTTTATTTGAGCCAGAGTACATCAGTACACAAGCCAGGTCACATACAAAATTCATTATACATAAAATACAATATACAGAATGTCACAGTAGTGAAACACAATATCCGAACATCAAATCTATACATCAACAAATTTTGTGTCTATTATATCCAATTTTACTGTCAATTTTTAAAATGTCCAGTGTCTAATTGTCTTTTTGAAATGACTATTTTCACAATGTCTAATGCCTATTATTCATATTATATGTCTATTTCTATTACCAATATAATATCGTATATTGTTCTTTGATTAATTCTGTTGTTTCTCTCCCAATCACTTTTTGATGTTATGCTTGTATCAGTGGAATGTGATAAATAAATAATTAATTGGTTAGGCCAAGTAATATTGATAATAATCATCCATTGATACAATTATTTATGAATAAAGAATGATTGATGATGATTTAAAGTCATTAAATATATACAATCTTATGATTAGCATTCAAATCAAATCAAATATTTTTATTGCCATTAACAAATACATGTATCGACAACGTCAATGTAAAAAAGAGCTAAGCTAAAACATAAAACATAAAAATTTGTGCATTGAATTCCCCGTCGACTAATGGTAGTACTACGTTTTTATTTCGACCAATGAATCTATCAATTAATTTGTTCATATAGATTGATAAAATCTACTGATCAATTCATTCTATTACAACTAATATATATCTGTACTGATTAGATATCTACTAATATAGATATCTCGTTTTGCCGATGTTTTTGTCTCACCTACTGTACTCATTGGAGCATAATAATATTATACTTACTCTTACTAGGATAATTAAATCTCTATTCAAAAATTGTTATCTATAATATTATGAATAAGGATATAATTTTGTAATTATTTCAATTAAATTAGCAGTTCCTGAATTTTCATGTATGTACTTTAATTTTAGTGCAGTAGACTCACCTTATCAACATGCCAAGATGCCGTTTAGCAAGGACTCAGAGGTGTTATTCTTTCATTGGTTTCAAAATGTTCAATAAGCTACCAGAGTGGGTCAGGAATAGTGGAAGTGATAGACAATTCCGAGCAGTTTTAAAATCTTTCTTGGAGGCACATACACTTTATAGCCTGAGTGAATTTCTTGATAGTGAGATGACATTTTGAAACTTTCGTGTGACATGTTTTATAAACCCTTGACAAAGTCTATCCAGCAGCGCTGGTCAATAACTTAGAATAAAACTAAAACTAACTAAAACTAAGACTTATATTTATTTGTTGAGCTTTTCTTATTTTGTTTTTAGCAAATAGATAAATTCAAAATCAATTCAAATATCTTGAATACGATTAATATTTTTTGCTTTTTTGTTATAGTTGATCAAGTGGTATTGTTGCTATTGCAGGTGCAGCAAATCGAGGAGGAGTCGGCGAAACTGCAAGCTTCATATGCCGGTGAGAAGGCGAAGGAGATCACAAACAGGGAGGGCGAAGTGGTGGCCGCCTGGGCCGGCCTGCAGGCCATGTGCGACGCGCGCAAGCAGAAGTTGGCCGACACCTCCGACCTGTTCAAGTTCTTCAACATGGTGCGCACACTCATGCTCTGGATGGACGACGTTGTCCGCCAGATGAACACCTCCGAGAAGCCAAGGTATAATCGACTGAGAATAGTAGTATCGATTAGAAAAAGTCTTTGATTAGATATCGATAAAGATCAAATATCGATAGAGTGAGTGCCTCAATCACAGAATATATACAGAATGAAAACACGCCCAGAATCGTGTCGCAAAAATCCGCCATCTTGAAGGGAAGTAAATTCGGTCAGTGCCACCTAGAGCACAGAATACATTAAAGAATGGAAAGTCGGCTAGTATCCTGACGCAAAAATCCGCAATCTTGAAAGAAAGTTCAGCATTGTAATAGTATAGAGATGGGAAGTTCGGATCACTTTACTGATCCGGGTTAATCGGTCTCGTTCACTGCCGCGACCGGTTCAAAAGACCCGGATAGCAGTAATTTTAATTTCTAACAAGATGGCGCAGTCACGTGACGTGGTCTTGGTGCACTCAAGTCTTGGCGTCTTGTAAAATGCATTGTTTGGATTGATACTTTTCATTCTGTTTCTATTCGTGCCTAGAGTGGCAATTATTTTGCAGTTTCTTCGGTGTCAAGTTTTCAACTGTTAAGCTTTGTCGCCTTTCAAGCTTGTTCGCCTTTGTAGCTTGTATAACAGTTGATGAAAGTTTCATCAATCACTGAATACTGAATTACAGTATTAACATGAATATACAGTATAATATTGAGAATACTTTTTTGATATAATTTTTCTATTCTAATTGATTTAGTTTAAGTGATCTTATAGTATTTTGACTGAGATTCAGTTTGTGTACAATTTTGAAATGAGCGGTAAATCAAATTCTCTTCAAGACGGTGTCTTGGTGCACTGTGAACTACATTAGTTAAGTAGGAAGTTTCCGATCCATTATTAAAATTCAATAGGCTTTTGTGCAACCAGGTCAAAATGTAATCAATTTTAATAAGAGCATTGCACATAGTAAAACTTTATACATAGCGAAATGTTACAGCCTCCAAGAAGTTTTATCTAGCCAACTTGGTAGTTATCCATAGTGAGGTTCACGTTATAATGGCAGTGTTTGATTAGCAATGGTCCTTGTCTTTCATTCAACAAAGCGGATAGCGCTATCTCTTTCTCGCTTTGCTCTGTTGCCAGATCGTCTTTTTAACAATGTAGAATTATTAAATAATTAACAAAACATTCCATCTTAATTATGTAAATTCATTATGAAATTATTAAAAAAATATAATTTATGTTTAATAAAATATGATTGATCATTTTAACCGAGAGTGAACAGTTACATTAATAAACCTGAATCTGCTACCGTCTAGGCATTGACAAGACAGAGGTTTGGCAACGTTTTTCTCCTATCTTTCTTCACTGCCATTATAACGTGGACTCCACTATAGTTTTAAACTTTCAAGTTCAATTTTCTCGGTTACCACTCAGATGAACTATTTATTATTTATTCAGCGAATGGCAGATACACAACAAATATATAGCTAATGAGTCTCAAATGCCTAGATATACACTGTACATTTCCAAATTCTTTGAGATGTGTAGTTTTCGGTCAGGAGAACATAAGTTTGTCTGACCGCCATTATTTGCTAGTCCATTTAGCGTTACCCATTGTGCACCATGGAGGCGAACTAGCGTTACACATAATTTAGTTAAACATTTGATTGATGAAACAATTTTGAGGTTGAAGAAGGTTAAAACTCAATTTTCACAGAAAAAAAATCATCTTCACCATTACAAATGTCCAAAATTGCTTCAAATTGTAATTTATCACATGTCCATTACAAATGGACAACATTGCTTCAAATTGTAATTTATCTTCATCTTCACCATTACAAATGTCCAAAATTGCTTCAAATTGTAATTTATCTCATAATAATCCAAATATAGAATTTCTGTTTGAAATTTGCACCCAAAAAATGACTAGATATACATCAGATGGGCTAGAATAATCGGTTTCCCCCTGAACCTTTGTATTGATTGGCAGTTACTTAGTTTATGGAATGTATTTAAGGGAGTTTTGTTGAATTTGCAGAGACGTGAGCGGAGTTGAATTATTGATGAACAACCACCAGAGTCTGAAGGCGGAAATCGACGCCAGGGAGGACAACTTCACCGCCTGCATTTCACTCGGCAAGGAGCTGCTATCACGCAATCACTATGCAAGCAACGAGGTATGCTATGCAATCAGTCATCAGTCTCAGTTATGCTATTCAATGCAATCAGCCATTATTCAATCATTAAAGCTGGGTTTTCGTTTGTGCGTAAATGCCGTCGTCGACCACGACAGGGAGAGGATCTCAGATTGGGTAGATTTCAATTGTCTAAATAACCTTAAAGATTATGTTTAATTATGTTTTCAATGGGGGAAATTTAGTTTATACTTTTCTATACATTCAAATGGGAATATGTTGATACTATTAGAAATGTTTGATTCTTGAATAATAATAATACAAATAATGAAACGTTATTTGATCAGCTGTTTTAGCACACTTGAAATTTGGACAATATGAATGTCAACAATGCTTGTGGTCGTCGACTGTGGAACTTTACGCACAAACGAAATTCACCTTGAGGGTGGTCACTAACGACAAGACTAGTGTGTCGAACATGTGTGAACGGACATGTTTTTAAAGACATTCACGCCAAAGGCTTCCAACGAAAAACAGCTGCTTGTAACGTAGAATTATCAACTAATAATAATAAATTAAACCACTGGAAAATTACAAATTGTAATGATACAAAAATAATCTAATCTCAAATAGGGCAGCGAAGAAAGAATAAACAGCAAAAAATCTAAGATACAAAAACCTAACCTCATAAACTTTTGTAGGAAGCCCTTAGCTGATAACACAATTTATTATGTATGACGAGCATGTGTGTACACATTATTATCAATGACCTTTAAGAGACATAGACTCACATGCAGCGCTAGTGTCGTACTTGGAATTCAAGGTCTATAAATAATACAGGTCATGACACAATCCCGTAATGCATTGCAAAATCGCCATTTTATGGGGTCCTAGTTCACCAATTTTCAAATTTATCAGGTGTTATCATTATGGATTGAACAACATGATGTGTTATTTTGTAATATTGTTCAAGGGATATTGCTTGGCTTTGAATTGTAAAATAAATTGTTCCGACAGAATATAATAATATTTAGATTCCAACTAGGAACTGAATTGTTGATTTTTAGATTTAATTGATCGGGAACTTGAAACTCTTTTTGAAATTAGCCTCGCATATTTCTGTCTTGTCCCAATGCCTTTTGAATCATAATCCTTGAGAATAAGAATAATTTTTTATGATAAATAAATTCTGTTCTTGTTTTCAGATCAAAGAGAAGCTTGTAAGCTTGAGTAATCAAAACAACGCCCTCCTACACAGATGGGAAGAACGCTGGGAGAATCTCCAACTCAGTAAGTTCTTATTAATTTCGTTTTTTTATTCAGTGAAAATGATCATTAATATTGAATATTTTACTAATATTTATATTGGTTTGTACCAATCAAGTAAAGCTACTTTTAATATTGGTGCAACCCAGCTTCTGTGACCCAACTCTCGCGTTAAATATTCTTTTAAATTCAAATTAAAATAATTTTTGAAAATGGTCGTATCTATTAAATGTTTGTTGTAACTAGATCCTCATCCACTGGATTTTTATCCTTTAGTATAACACAATAATGGCCTGGACACACATAACCCCACCGAGCCCGTGCCGTGGTACGGTCGAGTGTCGGACGTACTACGGCGAGTGAGAAAACAAATGCTTTTAAACGTGTAGGGACACATACTACCGCACCGCGTCACCGTGTTTGATGCCCGAGCCGTGCCCGCGCCGTCACCGACAAGTTCAGTTTACTTTTTGACGGTGACGGGTGCGGGCTCGTTTAACGTAGAGAGTGAGAAACTTATTGAAGAGATACGTAATTTTCAGTTTTGTACGATCAAAGTGATGAGAAATATGGTTGAACGGAAAAGTAAGTTGAACCAAAAGTAAAAGTATAACCAAATAATAAGTCAAGCCAAAAGTATAATAGACATAATATAATAAATAACAAAATAAACAACAAAAAGTATAAAAGAAGAACCCGTGACTGTGTCTTAAATTTTCAATTTAAAACTAATTACGTTTAGAAACATAAGACAGAAGATAACAATTTTATTGCTAATATATATTTACAATACATGACCACATGAGTCTGGTATTGTTATGCACCGAAATATATACTAGCACTATGATTCTCATATTATGTGTCTATAGGTAATTAGTTTAAAATTGAAAAATATTAATTTAAATCGGATGTAACAAGCTTTAATAGTGTTATATTATTAACAATATTTTAACACATTCAGAAATCAGACCACAGTAGCACTACAGAACTGAGACACAGCTGCCGCTTGGCTGTCGCACGGATATGTGTGTTCTCCTACCATCATCACCGTGTCGCGAACGTAGCTCGGCCGTACCTCGGAACGGGCTCGGTGCGGTTATATGTGTCCCGACCTTTATAATTATATTTTGTATGTCAAGGTGTTGAGAGGTAGAGAAGACTATCAAGTCCTAACTCTGCCATATACACGAGTATTTCAATTCCATTTCAAACTCAAAATGATATTCTATTTCATACTCAAATAATGTTTCTAACACTTTTCAATAAATTGAATTCTTACAGTATCAAATTACTTTTTTCATTGCATTTGGTGGTTCTAGTTCTCAAAAACTTTTACTGAAACAACTTCAATCATCCCAATGTTTTTATTAATCATCCTAATTACTTTTCTTTGTTTCAATATTTTGTATAAATATATTTTTTCACTCTATTTTACATTTCTGGAATTTGAAAACTAGCATTCCAACTTTATTCTTATTACTTTTTTCTGCTCTCATGTATATGCATGTATGTGTAATATTGTATTATTAACAATTTATTTTCATTTTTGCATGTGTATGTATGTGTATGAGTAAATTATTGTTTGTTTTCTTTTTGACTATAAATGAATTTGATTTGATTGATTGATTCAACAAATATATTCTATATAATACCTATAAGTAACTTTGGACGTGATCCCATTTCAATTGGTATCTCTTGTGATATTTACCTTTAAATTATGCTATTTTATTTAGATATATTGTATTTAATTTGTGTGTTTTTTTCTTGTAGTCTTGGAAGTGTACCAGTTCGCGCGTGATGCAGCCGTTGCAGAGGCGTGGCTTGTGGCACAGGAACCCTATCTCATGAGCTCCGAACTTGGCGTGAGTTTTATTACCTCAATTTTTCAATTTTACATTCCATCACAAACTGCGATAGCTCATGTCACCTTAATAAACGACATATTAAGGCCCTTTATGATCAATAGCAGTTTAAACTTGAATCTCTGTTGAGTCAGGAACCAGATAATCTACATTTTTAACTTTAAAATGGTGAAATCAATTACAGTTCCACTTACAATCACCAGTTAAACCATAGTCAAGTTAGCTGGCCGATCGATTAATACTAACGGCTATTCTCGAATTTGAAAATAGCATGAGAAATTACTCATTATTCAGTTGTTGTACCTGTAGGCCTATATAAATACAAAATATTGATTAATAATAGGGAGTATTTTGTATTAATAATAGGAGAATATTAAGATTTCTTACTTTTACAACTATGTCTTTCGGAATAAATATAAATTGTAGATGAATGGTGTGAAGTTATCTGAATGCTTTTTTACACATCAAATAATGGCAACACAGGAAATAGCTTTAGGAAATTTGAATTAACAGTACTGCTCAAAAATATTTATCTGGCTTCGGAATAGAAGCCAGGATCACTCAGCTTGAGCATTCTTTAGGGTCAACACATAGTGCAGCGGCAAAGGTAGGGTAGAAGGTAGAAGTGAGCGGAGACATGTATTAAAGTCCGTGAGAAATTACTTTTCGAAGACGCTCTTTCTCGAAGACGCAGAGGTCCGATGCTCTATCCTTCACTAATCACTCCCACTACCTAGCAGCATTCTCCTTCTTTTGTGTCTGTGTGAGAGACAACACTCCCCTCCAGCTATTGCTGGCAATGGCAATGTTCCAAGTCGTTTACTGGTCAGCAGGTATATTGGTTTGTGTATGTTACGGAGATGTTTCATCACAAGAACGTGAAGCAAAATGACACGGCACATCCAATAGTGCGCAGGATGTCCGTCTGTGTCTATGCTACAAACTGTGGAAGGAGAGATGGGTTTCTCCTCTTCATGTTAAAAGTAATATCTCACAGACTTTAGTTTTCAATACTCTAAGCTACTTTCTCCGCTACCCTCTACCTTTGCCGCTGCACTATGTTTTGACCCTTAACCGGAGATTATAGTGTCAATAATATAAGAGTCTATAATATACAATTTGTTTATAGTTAAATGTCTGCTTCGCTTATTAATTTTCCCATTGTATTATTGAAAGAATAATATGTTGATGTTGTTGACTTGATTTTTTTCAGCACACAATCGACGAAGTCGAGAACCTTATTAAGAAGCACGAGGCTTTCGAGAAATCGGCCACAGCCCAAGAGGAGAGGTTCTGCGCCCTTGAACGACTTACCACCGTGAGTTTTCCCATTTGCCTATTAAATAGTTTTCCTATTTTGGATTGGATTTTGGCAATCGTTTCTTGATACTTTGATATTATTTGTATGCGTCTAATAATTGAAATGAATGAAGACACTCGTATTCAGCTTAATACAGTAGAATGATTTATTTATCGTATCTTAATAATTTTGAAATACGTTTCACTTTTTTTAAACATGAGTTTAGCTCATCATAACTTGAAACTATCCAAAATCTGTTGAACATTGAATCCCATTGTGAATCTAACAGCATACATGTGTGCCTGCACTTTTTAAAAGATAATAGATAAGATAATTTTGAATAAAATTTAGAATTTAGAAATAGGCCGACACATCTAGAAAATACCTGAGTCTATACCTAATTCATGCAGGTGAACGGGCTAGAGTCAAGAAAACTTCAATTAATCTTGCCATGCCTGATTTAATAGGTTTATACTATAGAATAACACTACAATTTGAAATAATAGAAAAATACAAACAGCTTCAATAAACATTGGCAGCTAAAATTGAACAACAGAAACAACAATATCATGTTACTTTGTTGACATTCTTCATCTGATTCGGGGGCGCATTACTATCCCCGTTTAGATAGCAATACGTCACAAAACCAACAAGATCAGTCATAAAATAACCAATCAATTTCAACATGAAATTACTCAAGAAAGAAAAAAACCCGTTGAACCCAAATTTCGTCGATAGTAACCCATATAACCCATTTCATAATAATTTTGAATCCCCACTTTTTATTGACATTCTCGAATGAACCTTTGTTTCACTACACTGCACTTTCGTTGGTTTGTACGTTGCTTTATCGTCGGGGTTACAGTACCTTGTTTTTGGCGGTGAGCTTTTACCGGTTGAATTTGGCTTGACGGCGACGTCCTCTTACGTCCCTAGACCTGTCGTCTGAACGGGTGTCTTGAAGCGGTTTTACATAAAGTTGCGGAACCAAAGAGGTGGTAGTACAAGAAGTTGGTTTGGGGACACACATGAACCGCTGTAAATAAATGTATTACAGCATTAATTTCTAACTCTTCCTACAATTCATCAAAAGCTAAAACAGGAGTTATCTATTGATTACAATTAATTAAATTCTCTCATTCTTTGAATCCTCATTTTATATAGATTTTTATCTTTAAACTACTGATTCTTTTTATCAGAATTAATGGATCTTTCTTCACAAATAATTCAAATTGAAATGATGCTAACTTATATGATATTTTTCGTTTGGTTTGCGAAATCAAATATAATTTTTCATATAGTAGCTCGGCTAGTATTGTTGGAAACTTGTGCGCCAGCCAACATTTATTTTATTTATTATTTATGAACTATAGGACGCAATCCGTGTGTAAATAACGGGCATTCGCCCAAAACTGCTCAGAACCTTAATTAAAAATGAACATTCCAGAGTTTATGATTTGATTTACCTACAAATACAAGTCCAAAAACTAGTATCAACTGAAATTATGAATTTATCACCTAATAAAACAAGACACTTTATAACACAATAAAAGAAAAAAATATTGAAAATTTCACTTTAAGGAAAGATAATGTTTGCCTTATAAGATTCACCTTTAATTAAATAAAATTAGTAGACACAAAGAAAATAATTTAAATTGTCTTAAAATTTGAACATTCATTAATATTGATTTCCTGGAGAAGAAAAACTTTCTTCTTCATCTATTAAGATTTCTATCATAAAAAATTTACTAAATCATTCAAAAGCCTTAATGACATAAGAAAACAGAGTCTGAAAAATATAAATTAAAAAATGTCATAAACTCAATATGAACATAATCTTAAAAGTTTCATTCCAATTTAAAGGCTATCTTCCTGACTTTCAGCAATACTCTACGATAATATATCTCCAGAAACAATAACTCAAATGTAACGTAACTGAAAACTTTCTATACTTCTGTAGAAAAAAATTTATAAGTATCTTCCATCACTAATAAAATCAAAAGGATTATTCTCAATCAATATTATTAACTTGAAAAATAACAGGCTTAATTAATTCAATACTCTTATGGAAGTTTCAATCAATTAAATTCCCTAAATTATATTTTAACCTCATTTTACGTACCTTAGCGGTTATTTGAAGAAACAATTATTCGTACATGATGAAGAAACACAATTAAACCTTTCAGGACATGGCACTACTAGAAAATTTAAACTTTAATAAAAAATCAAACTAGCTCCTACATTAACTAATGAAATAAACTTATAAACCTGCCCAAAAAGGGCGAAACATAGTGACTACATCTTTACTCTCGTAGTGCTCCTAGCAAAGTGTCCTCCGGAACGTAATCTGGTCTCTCGACTGGGGAATCCCCACTACTGTATTTAGAAACAGGTCTCCTATTGGGCGAATGGAATCAATTTGACCAATCGTCGCGTGGCTTCTACAGCCTTTGGACCAAATAGTAACTGCAAAATCGGTAGTTTGTTAAAATTTCAATGCTTGCTGTTTTCCAACTTATCGCATTTTATGTCGCGACAAGAAGGCTAAGTTTTAGAGATAATTCCATAATCTCATTCCTCGACGACTCGGAGCCACAATTTTTAAATATCTATCATGGGAAACTCGAAGTCATGGCCGTTCATAATAGAGAGAGAAAATAATTTATTTCGCTAACTCACTTACAATAATGGCTCTAGTCTATTGCGTATTAAATTTACTATTATAACTTGGGAAAAGGCCTGAATTAAAGAGAGTGCCCGGCACACATGTTTTCCAATAATTATCTTACTTTTATTGAGATCTTTGGCATACTTATCAAGTTGAAATCAAGATGATAAATTCTTTCATACTTTATTGTTACTTGTACTTGTTTTATAATTTTCTTTAAATTTCTATCAGTAGTATGGTTGAATTGTGTTATTTTTTGACTCTTAGTGCCAATTGCACAAAATCCTGTTAAATTTAACCGTGATTAATTCCACGAGAACCAATCAGAGAAGCCGTCTTTTCAAAAACTCCTCTGATTGGTTCTCGTTAAGTTAATCACGGTTAAAAATTAAGCTGCTTTTGTGCAACCGGGCCTCAGACTCAATTATATTCTCACTATTCAATCTACTACAATACTAATTATAACTATCTTGTTTTTCATAGTAATTATTTAATTCATACTAAAATAATAATTAGTGTAGTAATGCTTTTTCAACTACTCCAAACTAATTTAGCTAATTCATCTGAACCTAATGCACGCTATTCAAATTAATTAATATCCTGCCATTTCATAATATTTACAACTACTACAACGTTTTCAATAGTACTACAAAAAATTATTAGTTTAGTAATGCCTTTTTAACTAATCCAAAGTAACTTAGCTAATTCATATGAACGTTTTGAATGTTCTAAACGCTTAGAACATTTGAATGTTCAAACTAATTTAGCTAATTCGTATGAACGTTATGCATTTTTTCATTAGTGTTTAATTTTTTGTTGATTTCTGTTTGTTTCTAATTTAGTTGTCACTTTTTGTTGCATGTAACCACTCACTAACTAACATCAACCTACACTGCTATTTGGGGTTCGGTGTGCATCTTTTCAATATTATTTTGTAAAAAATATTGGAATTTTTCGGAAATATTAGTGTGAAAGGAAGTATGGCCGGCACTTTTCGTTTCCGGCCATTTTCTATTGTACGGGAGGAGGTCTTGGTCACGTGATTTCCGTTGAAAGTTTGGATTCTAAATATGTGGAGGCTCTGGAATCTGAAGGGTTGCTGTTTAAAGGTGGTGACCGCAGAAGGGATGTTGATGATTTTTGGAAGTTTTGCGAATCTAGAAGGTTGGGAGGGAGTTCTGGTAGTTTTAGAAGTTATGAAGGAGTTGATGGTTGTGATTTAGATGAAGGAAAGTATGTGAAATTTGGAGAAAATAATGTGGGTTCAGAAGAGGTTGGTGATGAGTGCCCGGGTAGATTGTGTTATAGAGAACTAGTTGATGGAAGGACGGATGATTTGGAGTGGCAAATAGTGAATTTTATAAAGTCAGAACAAGATCATACTTTGAACTATTATTTATGGGGAAGGAATATGAATAATGGAGGAGGGGAATGTTTATTAGAAGGGAAATTTATGGTAGATGAGAAGGGTTCCGTAGGGAGAAATCTATTGGAAGATGGGAAATTATTAATAGAAGCAAAATCAGGGAAATCCATAGTAGATAGAAAGGGTTTAGTGGAAAGGGAGTCAATAGTAGATGGGGAATTGTCAACGAAAGAGAATTTTGTACAAGATGGGATTGTGATGGAACCTGGTGGTTTAGAAAGAAAATCGGTATTCAGGGAAAGATCTTCTCTTGAGGAGTCATTCAGAGATGGGAAATTTGTCCATGATAGTTTAGAAAGAATTTCGTTGGTTGGAGGTGGTAAATCTTCATCACCTGAAGATGATTTGGAAGGGAAGTTACTGTTGAGGAAAAGTAAATCTGTGAGAATGAGTGTGGTTGATGTGGAAGGAAAACCTTCTGAGGAAAAATCAGTTAAAAGGAAAAGTGTGACGATAAGGCTTGAAAGTTTGGAGAAGGTTGATGATAGTGGTGGTGTTGAACTGCGTCGTAGACAGAAACCGGATAGTTTTGGGAGTGGAAACAGAGTGAACGATGTTCTAGGGAAGGTTGAAAGTGCGAGGGATGAATGTAGAAAGAGACCGAGGAGTTTTGTGGCCGATAATGACGAGCTGTTGGTGCGGGCGATAATCAACGACTGTGACCGCCTGTACCGCCCTGTGCGACGCAACAGGGCGCGCACCATCGCTGGGGAACTGCCTTTGCGCAGAAGGGAGACGGGCCCGCGTGTGAATCGGCCTCGCTCCTTTCTGTACGACCAGGATTGGCGCAAAAGTTTGACGATCGCCAGCTGTTCGGGGGAAGAGGAAGAGGGTGATAGTGTGTCGTATAGTGGCAGTTACACAACGACCGGAAGTGAGTCGAGCTTGTCGGAAGTGTTTCCGCCGGAAGTCGAGTGTGAGGTTTGTTGGAGATTGTTTTGGCGCGCAATTTTAAGAAGCTTTCGGCTTTGCTTTCAACTTGTCTCAAATTTCTTGAGCTTCATATGATTGTGCAAAGAGGAACTAAGTGATATTCACGTTATAGGCCTACTATTGGCAGTGGTTGAAGGGGAAACATTGATGTTCAATAAAGATTGACCCAAAAGTAGTAACCCGTCTTAGGTCCGGTTGCACAAAAGCCGATTAAATTGTAATCCTGATTTATTTCACGATACCAATCAGAGAAGACTTTTTCGAAAAGAGGCTTCTCTGATTGGTTCTGGTGGAATTAATCACGATTAAAATTCAAATGTCTTTTGTGCAACCGGCACTAAAAGTTGTTACATAGCCTAATGAGTAGTGACTTTAGGGCCACTCTGTATTTTGCTGACAGGAAGAAGTGAATCTCAGATAGGAAGTGGGAAATTTAATTATTTATTGTTCTATTAAGCATTATCATTTAATGCTTCATATATAAATAGAATTACACTGGTAAATCTACAAATGAAGATGATTTCTATCAACGAATCATATATTCTTAACAATAGCAATATTGCAGTGAGGTTTAGCACTGCTAATTCAATTTTCATCAATTCTGTTTCATTTATAATGATTTTTATTATGCATGCCAAATCAATGATCCACGATATATTTCTATAAATTTGGATGCTTTTCTTATTTGCATGTTCTCAGCCATTTAACAGTTCCATATATTCTGCATGTTTAACTTGCATATTATTATTAAATATGTAATCAAATTTATCATTCTTCTAAATTTCTTATTATTTATTCTTCTACCAAGCATTTTCACTTGATGACTTTAAAAAAATAAAATTACACTTTTTAATATACAAAGAAATGATTGTTTCAACGAATCAAGCACCCTTTTATTTCAATAAAAGCAAACTTAATTGTACCAGTTTATTATTATGTGAAGGTACTAGGTTGTCGATTTGTTCAAAAAATATTGAGTAGCCCTAGAAGATACCGTTCTTAGAAAATATGATAGGTTCAAATAAATCATAACTTACTAAAAGCAGATTTAAACTCAGATTATCTTTGGGCAGACGTAGAGTCAATATTTCCAAGGTAAAGCTAAATCTTTGAATCTCTGAAGGTTTAAGCTGAATTTATATAATAATATCCTTGTAACTTTCAACCCTACCTTATTTCAGATATTTCTCGTAAATAGCTCATACCTAAGACAAGGCGCACACCAGTTAGTCAAGACAAGACAAGACATGATTAGACATTGCAATTAGACATCTCTTCATAAGCAACTATGTGAAGTATTGTGACTGAACGTGTCTTGTCTTGACTGACTGGTGTCTGCCTAGCCTAATAGTTTACCTTTATCTGTCCCTCCTTTCAATTCAATGATCATTGCTATTTTTACAAAGAATGAGAAATTGTACTTGTTGTGTACTTGCTGCTGTGATATTTATAATTTTTTGTTTCAGTTTGAATTGAAAGACCTGAAACGAAGAAAAGAAGAAGAGGAACGAAAGAGACAAGAAGAATTGGCCGCCAAACAGGCATCTCCCCCCACCTCACCCCACGATGGTGGCGGAGATAGGTAAAAAACTAAAAATATATTTTAGTTCCAATTTGAACAATATTTTTTTAGTCAGTAATAATAGCAATCCGGTGTATACCATTGAGATGAAATAATAGAGGAGATAACAGTTGCTTTGGCTATTATGCCAAACCATTGAGATGGACCAATACAGGAGATAACAGTTGCTTTTTATATTATGTCAAATCATCTTATGCTCAACTCTGGTTGGAAGTAGGTTAAGGTTTTTTTCCGCATCATCTTTTATTAAAAGTGGGTCACTAGATGCTCAAATTTTTCCTTATGAAAAATTGTTGGAAAAAAAATTAAACATGTTGCATTTCAATAATTAGGCCTAACTATGCATCTGACTATTTCAAAAACCTTCAACATTATAGCATAGAGAAACAATAGCGTAAGTAGATATCCCATGGTATAGGGCGTTTATGTCGCAACTTTTACTGTTATCTCAAGCCGATTACTGTTGATTATTGTCGATTTTTACTGTTTTGTTGGGGTGAGAGTGTATGAACGGCACAATATGAGAGACTACCAGTGTCACACAGCTTCACGGGAAAGAATTACATGAACTATCGGCTTGGGATAACAGTAAAAGTTGCGACATAAACGTCCTATACCATGGGATATCTACTTATGCAATTGTTTCTCTATGATTATAGTTAGTAGTCAAATTCTTTATTACATATTACATTTTCTTCAATAACTGCAATATATGTCATCTATAATTAAGAAAGCATTGGCTTATAGACGTACGGGAAAGGAAATTCACGAATGACGCATCATCATGTCTGAAATACTTGACTGATTAACTTGAAATTTTGCATATCGATTATTAATTCACCGAGGATGGTTATAGGTCTATTTCCAATTCTTTAAGATTCCAGTAGGTCAAGTTTGCAGTTCGTCAAGTTTTTAATTAAAACATTGAGGAGCACCTTCAAAAACCTAAAACATAATAAAACCATCTCCTAACAGCTATTTATGCCTGGAGAACCACTTGGAGGCTGACTACTGTATAATCTTTTATAGCTTTTCATTAGAGTGTTTTCTTGACTGCCTCTTGGCCAATTATTAAGTATGATTAGATAGAGAGATTCACTGAATACTATCAGCGAATACTATAATACTATATTAATACTATATTAATTGTTTATATTTTTACTATAGTATTAATATTTTAATTGTTTAATTAAAACCTTCTAGTCAACAATAAATATGGTTACTCGAAACCTACCAATAAATGGAAGTTAAATGATGAGAAAGAATGATTCATGACTTAGAAGCATAACTTGAATACAGTAAATTTCAATGTACAGTATTGGATTATGATTTTTCATTTGTTTTCATTTATTTCTTTTAATTTCTATTTCACATTTCACTGTTCAGTTGACATGGGGACTGTTCAATCTGTATAATTATTTCGATATTCATCCATTTCTTCCCACTAGGCAGGCGTAAGATGATTCCACGAGGGTTTTGTCTTTATTTTATTCATTCATAAATTTATTTAATTTTATAGGCCCGACGGTGATACTTCAGCTGAAGGTGAAGCAGCCCTTAGTGAGAAGGAAGATAGCAGAAAAGGTATGTGCCAATGCTCTTTCTCTCTCTTTTTGCTTTTGAATCATTATATATCATGTTCACTTTCATCTGCATTCCTCTGTCATCTCAACTCCTTGCATTGTATTCAATGTTCACTATGAATATAAGTTCCTGAAAATAGGTCTAATAAATAAGATAGGCTCTATCCATTCCTGATTGTATCATCTGTTCATTTGTCATTGCTTTTTCATGGATAAAAATTTCTTATCAGGAAGTTGACTGTAAAACAACGTTCCTGAGTAGAATATACGTGAATAAGGTACTTTTTACAACAAGAAATATGATGTTTCAAGAAATAGGTCCTAAATAAGATAGGCTCTATCCATTCCTGATTGTATCTGTACATTTGTCATTGCTTTTTCATGGATAAACATTTATCTTATCAGGAAGTTGACCGTAAACAAGGTTCCTGAGTAGAATATTCTTAGATAAGGTACTTTTTACAACAAGAAATATGATGTTTCAAGAAATAGGTCCTAAATAAGATAGGCTCTATCCATTCCTGATTGTATCATCTGTACATTTGTCATTGCTTTTTCATGCATAAACATTTATCTTATCAGGAAGTTGACCGAAAAACAAGGTTCCTGAGTAGAGTATACGTGAATAAGGTACTTTTCACAACAAGAAATGTGACCTTCAAGGAATAGGCCCTTGATTTTTCTGAGAGAAACGTGGTGAAAGATATTCTAGAATAATCGGTGGAAGAATAATAACATTGATGAATGAATTTATGATGTTCATTGATGGTTGAATGGATTTAATAACATTGAGTATGGTTTGTGATGTGTTTTTTGTGTGTTGAGTGATTGGTAATTGAATTGGTCTTGAGGCTTTCAACTATTGAAACTGATTTTGAGGTTACCTATGTAAAGGTATTTTGTTTTATATTTCTAATGTGATTAGTGCGAATCTTCCTTTCTTTCTGTCCTTTTGCAAGTTGAATATAATATGAAAGGTATGCGAGTGATGTGTTATTCTGGTGATTTATTCTAAATTTTCTCTTGTAACAATTGTCTCTCAATTATAATTGCTCTAGTATCTTTGCTAATGAAGTATTTATTTATTGGTCGTTTTTTAAGTCAGTGGAACTGTTAAAATTGAATAAAAAGAAATCAGATAGAAAGTAAATCGTAAGTAACAAGATTCCACGCATAACTTAGAAGCGGATAATATATTATCATTTCTAGGAAGAAATCAATATAATTTTTTATATTTTATGATTTAAAGGAAAGTGTTCTTGTAAATAACTTATTTATGTAGAGCATAGAGTTTTCAGTTTAATTGTGAGATAACTCTCTAAGGTGCCTACAAACTTATGCGTCACGAACACGCGCATTTCCCATTTTATCAGCTGATTTTCAGCTTATTAAGATACTGTAAAGGTTCGTACAGACTTTCGCTCTGCTCCGCAATCGAACGTCACTCGAGCAGAGCGATTGATGATCGAAGGTGGAGCAAGAGTGGAACGCTAGAAGAGCGTGTAACAGAGGTCGAGCTTGGCAAGCTCCTAGGTCGAACTAACCAATAGTTGCGCATGCGTGGTCAACGTGTTTGTTTGTAATGTTTGTTAATAGTTACGATCTCTGTGTTAGAAAATAAAAATATCAAAATTAATAATTAATTATTAAATTAAATAATATAAAGTTATAAAAGCATTTATAATAATAGGTACCGGCATATTAGCATTTAGAAGAAAGAAGCCGAACTCCCAATCAAGCTTTTAACGTTTTGAAACATTGACAGACATTACCTTTTATAATTAAACATTAAAATAAATGAAATAATCATAATATTCATTATAAATTTATTATATAAACATAATGTATTATTAGGCTACCCAGCAATAACCTGGTCAGAATATTTTATTTAGTTTTGTCACTCGATCAACTGGATTGAACGTTTCATATTTGTGAGGTTAGGTTGTAGGGAAGTCAACAATAAGAAAAGAGCGGATCGATCATCCTTCGAACATATTTCGAACCTCAATCGAACCCTTGCGTAACATCTCGCATAACGTTCATGATCGGAGCGAATGCGGAGCGTGCGGGGAGCGTGTTGGAGGCGCGTATATCTGTACACACCTTTAGATACAGATATAATAAGCATAGCATCAGCTGATTGAAAGCGGAAAGCGCGTGTTCATAAGTCTGAAGGCACCTTTGGAGGCTACTACGGTGGTGTGCATTTTCTAATACTGTTCAATAAACAATGAGTTCTAGTCAATTTCTATTGATAAATTAATTTCAAATAAAAATGAATTGTCAATTTAAGAGAGTTTAAGCCAATTCAGATTACAATGAAATTGATCGAATGCTATGATATTCTAACATTTGTAAATTATGTTGTAACATCGCTGAAACATGAATATATATAAAAGGCTTTCGTGTCATATATCATAGCAATTCATTCATATTTATTCATTCATTACATCATTCATCAGCTTCCAATGTGGCTATGAAAATATGCGACGTATAACATGAATCTATGCGAATATGATACCTGAATGAAAGCTGTGAATACATCAAGTGCCTTTGTGTTACAATTAAGAAGGTCTTCCACTTGTTTAATTAATTTTCAATCTATTTTATTTTCATAATTGGTCAATAGTGTAGGTAAAATGACTTAGATATACTACAATAGTAACTAATTCAACTTGGGTCGGTTCATTAAACATATATAGTTCTATTTTGGTTAATGATAAATTGATTCTAACATTTTATTGTTCGATGAATAATTATTTGTTCTAATTTCTTTTTTACCTGTTGGAACTGGATAGATGTGTTCAATAATAATATTATTTGAAATAATAGATATGTCTGAATTTAGAACATGTTTGAGGAACTTCCATTGAGTGAATTTCTCCAACTTTTATTCCTCATTCCTTTTGATATTGGTTGTTGTAAAGTTTATCATTATTTTGATTCAAATATGTTTTCAAGTCAAATGATTCACGAAGGAACCATTCGATTTAGCAATAATATTAAATTGCTGGTTAATTCATCAATCCGGTCGTTATAATTTGAAATAGAATAATTTTCCTTCTTAATTTGTGGAAACTTGAAGGATATTCTACTTAAGAATTTAGTGGCCCTATTTTCTCACATTCTATTGGTGAAACAAGAGTTTTCTCTTTCTGTAAATTCAATGATCAAGACACAATCAACTATTCTATTTTTACAATCAACTTTTTTTTAGTATTTCAAATCAAATCAAATTTATTTCCATTCAAAATACAGTTCACAAACATAAATATAAATTACATTTCATGGAAAGATTAGCATCCGAAAAATATATAACAAAATATATTAAAACGTTTTAATCAACTCCCTTTTCTTAGAAAGAACGTCGGAATATTTCATTCGAAAACAAGTTGAAGACCTTCGTTAGTGTGCCTTTAAGTGTCAGTGAAAATCAGACGACTTGTGTTGCACTGTCTCTGTTCTGTGTATTTTCCTTTCTTTTCTCTTCTTTTCCTTGTCTTTCGTCCTTTTCTACTATTGTCTGTGTGTTTGTGTGTTGCAAGCGTCAATACGCAAACCCCCCACACAGCTTCCGCTCATTGTTCCGGAAAAACCGGCGCCAGGTTGGTCTCTCTCTCTCTCTCTCTCTCTCTTTCTTTCTCTCTCACACAATCTTTCTCACTTTCTCTCCTTAGCCCTTTTTTTATTTTTCTTTGATTGTATAGATGAATCTGTAATTGTGAAAATGAAAACATTCTTTATTTGGCGGAGTTAAATATTTTGAAAATGAAAACATTCTTTATTTGGCGGAGTTGGACTATTTGGTCCTCTCTACCACTCAACCTTGAGAAATTTTCAAGTGATTGGGAGAGGAAAAAGGCAAACTTCGAGCTACTTCTCCCCCAAAATTAAAATGATATTTCAAAATTAGGTCTTCATTCTCTCAGACAATTGTTGCTAAAAACTTGTAATTTCATAATATGAAAATCAAATAATATCATCATTTGTCGAACCAACCACCTTTTTTTTATCACCTTGTGTCGCCTCAAATTTGATTAGCTATGGTTTTCAGTAAAAAATTATATTTTTCCTCTAGTTATTATTTTGTTCTTTTTCCGTTAAGTATTGTATTTAGATTGTTTCAAGTATTTGAAGGCAATTGATTTATACAATTACTTCTTGGAACAGCATATTAAATATAAAGTCTCCTATATCCACTCTACAGTATAGAGTAATATAGTCAAATATGTTTTCCATAAACTGGCTAAATTTTCTAAATTCCATAAACTTGATGACTAAATTTTCTGGAATCATTTATTTCTTTAGTCTCTTCCTATGTCGTTGAAAAATTCTGTTGCTTAATCAGTCGATTAATAGAAATGAACCACTCTATCATTAATCTCTGTTGAATTAATAGCAATCGAGGTGAATTTCCTCAATATTTTCTTCATTAGTACAATATTTTCAGTACAAAATACTTATTACTTTTTCAACTCTCCTTTCACCTACCAACTCCTTCCTCTGTCACCAACTATTTTCACTTCATCCCACTTTTGTCTATTTCTCTTTCTTTCTCTCTCTCTCTCTCTCTCTCTCTCTCTCTCTCTCTCTCTCTCTCTCTCTCTCTCTCTGAACTCGAATTTCACAATTTAGCATTTCAGTCTTAATAGTTGTCGCAAAACTGTAGATAAGTGCTTGACAAGTGAATATTGATTCCATAAATCACTGTAAAAACGTTGGTTGACGCACATGGCTTTAATTTTAAAACTGGCTTTAGTTAGTTCACCAAGAGAAGCTTTCATTTAAATACTGACTATAGCTAGTACACCACGAAAAGAGCTCTGGATACCAATATTGAAAATCATTGTCAGCAATGGAAACCAGGGATCTTCTCGTGATGAACTCGTTGAAGTATCTCGTTAACATTACAACATGTTGCATCAGCGTTTTCTTCGCTGAAACAGTTGTGAAGCTTTGAAATATTTGGCTGGGATTTGTTGTAATGCAAACTGGGCCTATGCTTGATATGGCTATATTTTCAAAGCTTTCCAAATACTGTTGGTTGAACCATAGAGAAACAATAGCGTGAGTAAATATCCCATGGTATAGGGCGTTTATGTCGCAACGTTTACTGTTAACTCAAGCCGATTACTGTGATTATTGTCGATTTTTACAGTTTTGTTGGGGTGAGAGTGTATGAACGGGCACAATATTTTATTTTAATCAATGGTAATAGAGAACTCAATCTACTAATCACTTGGAATACATTTACTGCATGTCAGAAATTTTAAACTACCGGTATAAGAAGTTTAAAAACTATTGTGAGACTGTGAAATAAATATGAGAGACTACCAGCGTCACAAAGCTTCACGCGAAAGAACTATGTGGACTATCGGCTTGAGATAACAGTAAAAGTTGCGACATAAACGCCCTATACCATGGGATATCTTCTTATGCTATTGTTTCTCTATGGGAGAACTTGGAATACGTTGATTGTCTGAAGGCTGAACTTGTTAGTATGTTTGGTACGGTATTATGAATGACTGACTGCTACAATGCTTGTTGTATAGTGTTATTTGAATGAAAGTGAAACGGTTGTGTACTTAGGGCTTCGTTTGAATAAAATAAGTAACTTATCACACTAGTTTGCACTAGTATATCAACTGCGGCACAATTGAAATGAAGTAAAAGGCCAGATCACAATGATTTGTTGAGCTTCATAGAACAGCTGACTTGAAGTTGCCTAGTACACACTCACTACCTCCGTAAACAAAAGCCGTAGTGCATTTGTGTGACGTCAGCACAGGTAGGGCTCCTACACCAATAAAAACACTTGCTGATATAGATCAGCTGAGATCAGCGAATTTTTATTGGTGTACCTATCCAAGGTAGGAGCCCTACCTGTGCTGACGTCACACGAATTCACTGCGGCTTTGTTTACGGAGGTAGTGACTCACTACAGCAACTATAACCTGGTTTCATAGTTACTGTAGTACACACTAGAAATTCTGTAGAGAGTGAAATATTATTGTCATTTATTTATACAAATATTTATAAATACAAATGATTTTTGTTGGATTCCCACATGTCAGTGGAAGTGACCGGTACAGTGAGAATATTATTCCCATAATTTTCAATGGGACTATTCATACTGGCCCGGCCGTGCTGAGTGGGAACAGTCCAATCAGAACTCATGGAAATGATAATTATTTTCACTGAGCCGGTCACCTCCATTGATACTGATGACTGTGGTGGTAATCCAGCTTGAATGAATATCTAGTGTGTGGGAAACATTGAGTCAGCTTTTCTAGGGTTTTATTAAATCGTTGATTGTCTTATCTTTTAAATATCGATAGTTTAATGTCGATATTTAATATCGAATACATAAATAGCTATGTAGTGTTTAGTGCGCTTTTGAATGCCAGTGGAATGTTTGAGATAATCTTTCATTAACAATTCTCATTTCATTGCTCATTCTCATGCTTCATTGAAATATTTTATGCTGAACCATTTTCATTTTCATCTCATATTTTCCCGGTTTACAACAATGCTTCAAATCATTGAAAGTGTTTTCGTGTATGATCATTTTAAGTTTAGATTAGTGAATTAACTGGGAAAACTCATTCTCAACTCAATCATCGATGTAGGATGATTAGAAATTTAGATGGTATTAAATAGTTATTTATTGTTATGTAAAAATATGTTTTGGTTACAATTTGATGGATGTGACAATTCAATAGTTGAGTATTGAAACACTTAGGTATTCATTACAAGTGTAGGTAAAATTCTAATCTCCGTTGATTGACAACCATTCATTGCGTTTAATGATTCATCTCATACTTTGAACTACAAATTGCTTTAATAAATCTCAAATATTATACTTTGGAAGCTAGTTGTCTAGATTTAGATGCTCTAAACTGAGCTATGAAATAGAAATAAAATATCAGAGTATATCAGTTAAAATTGTTAAATGAATGAAAAAGACATATGCCCCAAGGTGTTGGAGTGAATATTGGTGAGTAGGTCTTGCAATATTTCTTTTGAAACCTGTCTGCTGTGAAGTCTGCATGTTTTGCATTTGTTAATGATTTTCAGTTATGAATTTATTTCCGAATTTTGGTTGTTTTCAAATTTTGAATGCTGTTTTTTTTCTATAAAGTTGTATATTCTATTTTCTCCTTTATAAAATATCTACTTTTGTAGACCACAGAGTTCTGCTAGTTTTTTAGATTATTTTAATTTTTTATCCTTTTTTCAGATCCTTTCTACAATCCCTGATTGACCCATCCTCGTTCCTGAAGTCATTCCTTACCCATCTGAAAATATATCCTTGGAGTGTATTATAGCTTTATCAAAATTGAGTCTAATTTTTAGCTAACTTTGAAAACTAGACTGAACAATTAGTTTGTTACTGTCAAAAATTCAGCGTTAATTTGTGATTATTAATATTGCATTTTTTCAATAAAAACATTTTTTAAATTTATTTTTCTTGAAGGATTTTGCTTTTGTATTATTAGTTTTAGTTTATCAGATATGATTAACTTCTGCATTTAAAATGAATTACACATCGTAGTACAAGAAGAATCCAGTAATTGATAGTAGCTTCTTCTTTATTTAATGCATTTCTTTAAATTATTACCCAATTCGAGGTATGACATTGAGGTTGAGCTACTGTCAATAATTATCTCATTTCATTCTACTTTTTTCATCAGTTCTTGAGATACTATTCACAAATTCGCTGCTCAAATTGGCATCAACACTATTATATCCTAGTACATATTTCAATATCTATTATATTTGTTTTTAATTTTTCAAGTCATTATCTTTAATCTCCAGTTATGAAATTACTTGATTCTATTGTAAGGTTCACGTTATAATGGCAGTGTTTGATTACCAATGGTATTGCTATCCTTGTCTAACATTCAACAAAGCGGATAGCACTATCTCTTTCTCGCTTTGCTCTGTTGCCAGATCGTCTTTTAACAATGTAGAATTAATTATCAATTAACAAAATATTTCATCTTAATTATGAAAATTCATTAAGAAATTATTGAAAAATATAATTTCTTTCTTATGAAATATAATTTATTATTTTTAACGAGAATGAATACATCAATAAACCTGTATCAGCTACCGCATATAGAAGGCATTGACAAGACAGAGGATTGGCAACGTTTTTCTCCTATCTTCCTCCACTGTCATTATAACGTGGACCTGACTATAGTCCAAGTTTCAATCTTCCACTCTTCGGTTCTTTATAATTCTGAGCTATCCATTTTCTCATTACCTAATAATTATTTTCTCTGATTTCTAAAATAGTTATCAATTACCCTACACATTCAGATTATTGATATTTTTTCTCCAATTTTTACTCTCCATTTTCAGTTTTTCCAGTAACTATTTTTGCATTTTTTATTCATATTTTGCATTTTTCTTTATATTTTGTATTTTTCTTATATTTTGCATGTGCATTGTATTTATTTTGCATGCTACGCATGTGTCTTTAGTGCATGTTGGCGACAAACAGGAAGAGAAAGGAACGAAAGAGGAATCAAAAGCGAAAGGCGCGTCAAAAGCAATTCCGCCTCCCACCTCTTCTTCCGCTTCTAGGACTCTTCCTCCTTCTTCGAAAGTTGCCTCCTCTTCTACTTCTGCCGCTTCTAAAAGCGCTACTAGTAAGTTTTTGGTTTGCTTAGGTTGGCTTAAGCTGCGTTTACACCAAAGCTATTTACAAAATGTTTATTTTTCCGTCCTTTTAATCTATATTAGATTGAACGGAACTTGACAAACACATATGTTCATCTATGTGTGATAAGTTGTGTTCAATCTAATAGAATCTATAAGGACGGAGAAATGAACATTTTGTTATTAACCTAATCCTCATAGACGTTATTAGATTGAACATAACTTATCATACACATAATGAACATATGTGGTTGTCCGCTCAATCTAATAGCATCTATAAGGATTAAGTTATTAACATTTTGTTGATAACTTTGATGTAAACCCAGCTTTAGTAAGCTAAGTTTTGTTCTGTTTAGCTTCTGTATGATATTGCTAAACGAGGAAGTGCAACTACCCAGGTTATAGTTTTCAGGTGGAAAGAAATGAGATACCACATTTGTTCAAATGCTGATGAATTAATGATTATTATTAAACGAGAATCCAAATTAAATATTGTCAACCACCACGAAGACTTCTTAAAAGACAGTTGTCAATATTGTCTTATTTCGTGCAGATTTAAATCCAAAATTTACAGTCCCAGTTCATAAAATCATATGAATACACTAACATAATGATAAAAATAAGAACCTTCCAGCAGTATTTATTTTCAAATCACTTGAAAATACCATTAATGTCCGAAACATGTTGTGACAAAATAATTTTAAAGGGTACTGAGATTTATATTTTTATTTATCTAAATTCAAAATGTATAGTTTTCATGTTTATTTTAGACTAATTTTTTTTTTTAAATTGTACACGTGAAATTCTAACCTTATCTATGACTTTGTCACCTATAAATTTGGAAGAAAAATAGCACAAGGACTACCTTATTATTTTATCTTCTATAATGTTATTGCATTAGTGTCATTCGAATAGTAAATGAATAAATAAATGAAATTTATAAGTTTTCAATAATTTTTCTGTTGCATAAGTCTTCGGGGTGGTTGTCAGCATTTTATTTCTATTTTCGTTCACTAATTATTGTTAAGTTTCTACTTTAAATCTACAATAATAGAACATTCTTTAGTATCTTTACTATAATTTGAAACCTGAGTTGAAAGTTTGGTTGACCACTTCTTGTAGTTTCCACATACAATCTACAAAATTCAAAATTCTTCTGTATCTTGGAACCTGTTAATTTTCTTCTGCTCTTCACTGGAATCCACAATAACGTATGCATGGATTCCTCCATCTGTTTATTGGTTGAGTGGAAATTGGACCTTCAAAAAGCATGAAGCTGGAAATTTAGAGTTTTGATTTGGGTTAGTTTTTATAAAATAAAGGGTATTAAATTAGGAAAAAAGACTGTCCCATTCATATTGAATAGTTCTTTTTAATGAATAAATCACATAGGTTATTATTGTATACAACTATTAATAAGAGTTGACAATATTTTATTTGTTTCATTCCTCATGGAGAAATACGACAATCTTAGCCACTTGAAACTTTGTACTGTACTGTAGCTTGCTAAAGCAAAAATCTTTAAAATTCGAATTCCACCTCGTATATTGTCATAGCCTCTAATACAAGGCCCCGGCCTACGATATTGCAACGTCGCAGTGTAAGCCAAAAATTTTGTTCCAAACATTCCCCCTCAAACTTCTTTGTAAACTGATTTATTGTTGCAAGACTGATAGTTTTACACAGTCGTAGGGAAATTGAAAGATTAGTGAAATCATACATCACGAAAAAGAGAATTGAATTCATTATCTATAAAATTATCAGCACGGAATTTTTTCATCAATCGTAAAAAAGTTATTAGGCTCAAAACAGCAATATATTCGTGTACTCCTCATACTAGATTTGTATTTTCAAAAATCCTCTTCAAGACCTGATATCTCGAAAACTTTAAAAGATATAAGAATATTTGTAAGATAAAACTTTAGGAAAACTTACTTTTGTAAGCTTTTATTTTAAAGACGGTAATTTCCGTAAAACGCATAGTTTTCGAGAAAATATATGCAATAACCCAAAAAATTGTAGGCCTACATTCAAATCAATCTCATCCCCTTAGCTAAGTGGGTAGGGGCGGAGACTTTGATATGTTCAACCTCCTAACTTTCTGAAACAGATCTGTGAGGTCAAAAGTTGTCTTGCAAACGTTTTCCTCTATTGGAGTTTTCTTTCCTTTTTCTTTCGTTGACTGGGTTAGATAGCTCTATCTGCTTTGTCGAATGATGGACAAGGATAGCAAACCAATGTCATTATAACGAGGACGTCACTTATCTATGCTCCATACAGGGTGTTCTTAAAAAAAATCCTTAATAATTACCGTACATACAAAACGCATGAAAAATTAAGAGCTTAACAGATTTTTGTATATTTGAATGTAATTAAGGATTATTTTTTAAGGTTGCGTTTGTCTATTATAGACTTATTCTACATCTTTCTCTTCAAAATTAAATTTTGTACAAGTTCTGTGGAAAAATTATTTTGTGTTTATTGTACATTTAACATAGTAAATCTGCTTCAAACCTTAATGGAACTTGTTTTTCGGGACCAAGTTTCGCGTATTTCGTCACATATCTTGAAAATTACTGTAGCTACAGGTCTGAAAACGGTTTTATTCAATTTTTCAGTTCATTTTACATAAAGTACGCTAAATTGTACATCTTAATTAACAGCCAACAAATACCCGTAGGGCAGCGGAACTGAAATTCAGACGAAATATTTCACCCTTTATAACTTGGTAACTGAACATTTTCGGACCTATGTTAATTGGAACTTTTTTCTTCTGTTGATGTGAGAAACCACACGATGGGCATTTTTTTAAGAACACCCTGTATAATAATAATTAATATTAACTATCCATCCTATCAAGGCTAGCTACAAACATCGATTTTTGGTCGTAGGATTTTTGCCGTCTTTATAAATTTTATTAGATTGAATGGAACTTCACAAACATCATCTGTTTGATGTAATAGAATTTATAAGGGCGGCAAAAATAAGGCTAGGGCCACACGAGCGCACAAAGTGCGTCCGTTGCAACTTACTTTTTTCGGCCGTCGCCAATGACACCACACGAGCGTTGAGTGTGGTGCGTCAACGTCAGTTGGCTTTACGCAATGGAACCAGACGAAGCAATAACTTTTGCATGTCTCGACGTGCGTTTTAGCATTTCTGCGCAGTTCAAAAATCACCGTCCGTTACGACTTCCGTTACTTGGTACGCACGTACCTCGTGTGTTGTCACCAATTCACTTCTATGTATTTCTACAACGGACGTCAAAAAGTAAGTTGCAACGGACGCACTTTGTGCGCTCGTGTGGCCGGCCCTAGCCTAATACGTCCTAAAATCGATATGTGTATAAGGAGGCTAAAATAAGGCTAGGGCCACACGAGCGCACAAAGTGCGTCCGTTGCAACTTATTTTTTCAGCCGTCGCCAATGACACCACACGAGCGTTGAGTGTGGTGCGTCAACGTCAGTTGGCTTTTTGCATGTCTCGACGTGCGTTTTAGCATTTCTGCGCAGTTCAAAAATCACCGTCCGTTACGACTTCCGTTACTTGGTACGCACGTACCTCGTGTGTTGTCACCAATTCACTTCTATGTATTTCTACAACGGACGTCAAAAAGTAAGTTGCAACGGACGCACTTTGTGCGCTCGTGTGGCCCTAGCCTAATACGTCCTAAAATCGATATGTGTATAAGGAGGCTAAAATAAGGCTAGGGCCACACGAGCGCACAAAGTGCGTCCGTTGCAACTTATTTTTTGCGGCCGTCGCCAATGACACCACACGAGCGTTGAGTGTGGTGCGTCAACGTCAGTTGGCTTTACGCAATGGAACCAGACGAAGCAATAACTTTTGCATGTCTCGACGTGCGTTGTAGCATTTCTGCGCAGTTCAAAAATCACCGTCCGTTACGACTTCCGTTACTTGGTACGCACGTACCTCGTGTGTTGTCACCAATTCACTTCTATGTATTTCTACAACGGACGTCAAAAAGTAAGTTGCAACGGACGCACTTTGTGCGCTCGTGTGGCCCTAGCCTAATACGTCCTAAAATCGATATGTGTATAAGGAGGCTAAATGGGTTTAAACCTGTTGTCTCCATTTACAAAGATTATTATTTGCACAGACTTAATAACGTGAATCTAGCTATAGAGACGTTTACTGTGAGCATAATCCCAATCAACTGAGGAGTTTACCCATCTCTGAGCGTCCACCCAACCACCCCGCTTGGCCGTAGTTAGTGCTAGCTTTGAGTGTGTGCGTGTGTGTGCTAGTTGCTAGTTCCGGGGGTAGCCGCCAGAGCGCCAAGGACAAGGGGACGGGCGCCCGCAAGAAGGACCGCTCGCGCTCCAAGTCGCCGTTCCGCAGTTTCCGGTGGAAGAAGTCGCCCGCCCAAAAGAGCGCCCTGGGCGCCAACCAATCGGCCACTTCCGCCTCGGACGACGAGGCCAACCTGGAGCGAGCCGCCTCAGGTCAACCACTTTCCAACAGTAATTGGTGGCGGTTGGGGCGACAATCAATCAAAAAACAAATCAAATTTATTTCCATTTTCACTCAATATTCATTATATAATATAATAATAATTAATATTAAATACTCAATAAAAATGAAATCAATCAATCATCAGAATTATACAACTTCTAGAAAAGCACCACAGGCTAAACCCCAAATCGGTTCTAAATTTAAAAATTACAGAGTGCAATTGAAACATTACAAAAGTTACGATTCGTAAAATTTAATTGTTTTCCAAGGTCTATAATTTATAGGACATCTATAAAATCGAATGGACCATTAAACCTTTGGAGGGTTGAAACTCGAAAATTACAGTGAATAATAATTGAAATGTTACAATTATTCGTAAAATTACACTGTACTCTAAGGTCTAGTTTCTAGAACATTTATGAAATGTAATTGACCATTAAACCTTTAGATTTGATAGTCCATTAAATGGACCAATGCTTTATGAAAGATTACGAGTTATAATTTGTAAAACTACACTGTACTCCAAAGTCTAGTTTCTAGAACATTTATGAAAAGTAATTGACCATTAAACCTTTAGATTTGATGGTCCATTAAATGGACCGATGTTTTATAAAATATTACAAGTTACAATTCGTAAAATTACATTGGACTCTAAGGTCTGGTTACTAGGACATCTATCAAATCTAATGAACCATTAAACCTCTAGATTTAATGGTCCATTATATTTTACAAGTTTCCTAGAAACCAGACCTCAGTATAGAATCAAATCTTTGACGAGATCAAGTCATTTCCATTCAATCTTTGATAGAAGTTGGTAAAATATCTATGACCAGTTGGTGATATATTCTCTATTCTTATATTGGTGATATATTCTTTATATTCTCTATTCACCCCACCATTCACGGGACCCGACACTGATACGAAGGGGGTGCTGGGGGCGGAGCCCCCGCCGAGACACGAAGCACCGTGTATACAGTGTAATGGAGTCTATAGGCATAAAAAATTACAAAGTCAATAACTTCAATATTCAAATACACAGTGTAATGGAGTCGAAAGTCATAAAAAAATCACTGAATCAATAACTACAATATTCAAATATTTAGTGTAATGGATCTTATACCATAAAAATCACAGACAGAATCAATAGATGCAATATTCATTCAAATGGACTAGCTTGATTATTTATTTATTTATTAGGTTAGCACAAACAATACAAAGATTGGAAAAGAAAAAACAGGCTATTGCCCAAAACTTCTTCAATTTCTTAATTATTCAGTTTTAAATTGTCCAAATATATTGACATGGTATTTACATTTTTATGAATCTATTTTACTTCATAATCATTATTTTATAACAAAAAGTTTTCAATTGATTTAAAAAATTATTGTTATTGCAAATACCTACCACTTTATCACAACAATCTAGGTAAATTATATACTACCAAGCATGCTTTACTAATACCCTAGATGTAAGTCAAATCCGGGTTACTAACAAACTTGAAGTAATTAATAAGTATATAATCTAGCTATAAGTAATATTATCACATTCTGTGATAAGCTTCTGGTAATGCATCATCCAATGTGTTGTCATGTTTGTTTGACTTGTTATATTATATTCTGGTTTAGAATTATCTGCTTTGTCTAAACAATCTGCCAATTTGAACTTATATTGATTGAGTCTTAAGCATATTATTACTCTGAAACAACCTTGCAATCGTAAAGGTAAGTTCAAGCCTGTAAGTTCTACCCTTGAACTTCAAGGGTAGTTAATGATTGAACTCTATAGCTCGAAGTAGAAGTGTTTTCAAAGCTCATCAACTTCGAATTTCCTGTTGTTGAATTGGAATGTAAGTTATTGGGTTTGGAATTTGATAGTTCACAAGCGATGTCTTGTAAACTAGGGTATATTCATACACTAGTAGGAACTACTTTTATTGTAAAATCATCTCTAGTTAGTCGTAGAACTTTATAAGATGTTGATGCTTTGAAGCATGGTGTGTCATTCCATTAGTTTGTTGTATATAATGAATTGTTTTCTAGCTTGCAGTAGATATATGGGGTCTTATTCTCTGTCATTAGTATTTATTTTCATCAAATTTCAAATACTAGCTAAACTCATTGCATTTTGTTGTATTGTCTGCATTACAAATGCTCCATATCATTCATTAGTTCAACATTGATCAGAAAATATTAGTATTATAAGGATCTGCTTACCAACGTAACTGCTTGGCAGAAAAATAATATCATTGCTATTTATGGGAGTGTTCACACTGTTCCATTCTGGTAATGTCTGAACATTTCTATAAGAGTCAATAGTTTTATTTTTCTGCGGGATCTGCTTACCAACGGATCTGCTCAGCTAAGAATATCATTGCTTTCTATGGGAGTGTTCACACTGTTCCATTCTGCTAATGTCTGAACATTTCTATAAGAATCAATAGTTTTAATTTTCTGCCTAGAGCAAAATTACATTGGAAAGCAGGATCCAACTACAGTTACTGTATAAAGTTATTTCATATAGTAACTGTAGGTCCAACTAAGTGTGTGTAGTTGTTATAGTTGGATAATTTTTTTGCAATTTTAGTTTTGTTTATTTATTGAAATGTGTGTTTGTGGCATATTTCAGAACGTCCTAGTTCAGCAGCTGAAGAGAACCAATTGGAAGGCACCTTGGTCAGGAAACATGAGTGGGAGGCCACCACTAAGAAAGCTTCCAACAGGTAAATTATCAAATTTTAAAAATTAATTGTGTTTTTTATCTTTTACAATTTGTATGATTTACAATTTGATGGTTGAAGCTGAAAATTAGGTGTTTTTCACAATACAAGGAGCATTGTTGTCAGGTGTACCTGGAAATCTATTTGAGATAGAGCGCTCTCCCTGATCTCAGATTGTAGAGCACAAAAATACGCCCAGAGGGATTTTGAATTATACATCTAAATGTTAACAATCGGAAGATATTGTTGATCAAAAACTGAAATTCATCAAAATTGATTTTTCCTTCAAATTTCATTCATTTTTGAAAAATCATAATTCAGTACTCATTGGAGATAGAGAGTTCCGAATGATCTCATTTTATTCAGAATCTTAGTCTAACAAAAAGGCCAGAGCAAATTTTTCTGTCCGATTACGAGATTTGGCAGAAATAGCTGAAAACTGGAGAATGAGCCGAAAATACGAGGTTTTTGGGCCACCCTGTTACTAGCACAAGGAAATTTTGCATGAAGAAATTGGTTCTGGACTTCTGTTATGTACCCAAATAATATATTAAAAAATCAGAACTACAATATAAATTGCATGCACCAATGTATATAGTGACTGGACTATTCGTACACTTTTAATATTCTTTCGTGGATTTCACTACCTTCTGTGACAAAAAATCAGATCACGGCATGTTGCTCCTCCATGGTGCAATTCTCAAGCGGACTCGCCATTGATAACTGAGTCAATTTGCAATTATGTTTACGAAATACGATAGAACAGCTGTTCAGATGTCATCGCAAGGTTGTCCTAAAAGTTTCATATGGATCAATTTAGCCGTTTTTGAAAATTGGTTATTATTGTCTCGTTACTTATTGAATGACCCTCGTTATAACCACCTCTAATACAAGGCCCCGGCCTACGATATTGCAACGTCGCAGTGTAGGCCTAGAATCTAATACATGATTGGTAAAAAAGATTTGAAAAAATACCAGCTGATCCTTTTCACCAATCATGTATTAGATTCTAGGCCTACGCTGCGACGTTGCAATATCGTAGGCCAGGGCATAATATTAGAGGTGGCTATGTCCTCGTATATTGTGGAATGTGGATAAAATGAAAATATCTTCCATCAGGCGAAGTTAGGATTGGATGTTATGAATAAGTGCACTCGACCTTAGAGTCTGAAATCTTATTTTTTTAACCATACTAATGATATATTTTTTTCAGTTGCTTCATGAATAAATTTTTGAATGAAGCTGTGTTTTGCACTACACAAGCTCTTCCTAGTAAAAATGAAATAAAATATATCTCAACTCATCATTGTAGTACGACATACATAAACAGTATCAAAAACAGTTTTGGAACATTCTCTAAATTGAACATTGAATTAGAGATTTGAACTTATCAAAAGTATACACTTATAATATTATAAACTTATCTATAAGATTGAACTGCCAAAATTAGTGCATCTGTGATTAGAAATTGAGCTATTAATATAATTATATATATATATTATAATTATATTTATTTCCAAATTATATTATTATATACAAAGCATATTTTAAAGCGTGGATTATTTTTTTTCTCTATTATTGTATAAAACTAGGAAACAACCAATGTAACTAACTAGCTGATTGCAACTCTCACCAGCGGGCAAGGCTTGATTCCTTTGCTGGTGATGCCGCATTACCATTGAGAATCTAATTATGATTTTGGTATTATTTATGCTTAATTTTTATTTTAATTATTTTATACTTTTGATTATAAAATATGTATTTTCTTTTATTATGTTTTGAATATGTATTTATTGTATGGCAAATAAATGATTTGATTTGATTTGAAACACAAAAAAAATGTTATTGTAAGAATATGAACTATCTGTAGTATGACTTATCCTAATGTGCTTAATGTATTTTTATATATCTACATCTAATACAAAGCCTTGGCCTGCGATATTGCAACATCGCAGTGTAGGCCTAGAATCTAATACATGATTGGTGAAAAAGATCAGCTGGTATTTTTAAAAATATTTTTCACCAATCATGTTATAGATTCTAGGCTTACGCTGCGATGTTGCAATATCGTAGGCCAGGGCTTTGTATAAGAGGTGGCTATGATTTATTTGACTGAAATAAATCATTGAATCATTAACCCAATAAAGCCTTACCTAACCTAACATTGTTTGTTGGTAGATCATGGGACCGCGTGTGGGTGGTGATCAAAGGTGGCGAAGTGGCGTCGTACAAGGACCAGAAGAGTGCTAAGGCGACGCCCGAGGTCTACTTCAAGGGAGAGGCGCCGCTCGACCTGAGCGGAGGCAGCGCCGAGGTGGCCACCAACTACACCAAGCGCAAGCACGTCTTCAGGCTCAAGTTGGCTGGCGGTGCTGAGTACTTGTTCCAGGTCAGCTCATTCATTCATTCATGCATTTATTAATTCATTCATTCATTAATAAATTATTCATTCATTAATTTATTCTTTCATTATTTTATTAATTTATTTATTCAACCGCACATTTATTGATTGGTTCATTAATAAATTGATTATTTATCCATTCATTCATTCGCTCATTTGAAATACAGAGTTTGAGTCGTTTTCATGCCATTCTTTCAAGACCTATCAAACCAATTTATTCTTTTTGTGGCCGAATTAAATTTATTGCCCAATCTACTGAGTGGGTGAAAAGTTCGAGACTTTCACCCATTTATTATACATGACTTGTCTTATACTCCATGACTGGAGTCTTTAGGACGTAATCTTAAAAAAAAAAAAAATTGTAAAATAATGAAGGAAAAAACTGGCTTATAAACGTACGGGATAGGAAATTCAAGAATGACTTATCACCACGTCTGAGCCACTGGACTGATTAACTTGAAATTTTGCATATTATAGATTCTTAATTTACCGAGGATGGTTGTATGCCTATTTTAAATTCTTCAACATTTCAGTAGGTCAAGTTTTCAGTATGTTTTTATTAGACCCTCACGGAGCACGGGACCTGCGAGTACTAAATAAATTCTATAATATTAAAAATATTAATTTTTTTCATCTTTTCCTCTAATTTATTAATGAATGTAATACTTGAGATGCAGATACTCGGTTTGAACGGAGAAATGTCAGCTGTTCGTTTGAACCCCGTATGAAACACATTATGATAAATGCAATCATATCTACAAGTAATCGTGGTTTAGCGTTAAACGTAGTGTTAGCGTATGACCCTACATGTCTATTTTAATTAGAATGTGAATAAAATATGAGTGTATGCAAGTCATATTACATAGTAAACTTACTACCAAGTACTGTAGAGCAGAAAGTTTTGATTACTTTTTTACTTGAGAGCTAAGATAAAATCGAGATCATCAGTTATCCAGACTCTGTCATGTATCCGGTGCTCTTCTGTTTTTTGAATTATTGATATTTTTGAATATTTAGTAATTTTCGCTGAAATAGATTGTTTGATTTGATGTGATGTGTTTTTAGGCGAAGGATGACGATGAGATGCGTGCCTGGGTGAACGCCCTACAGACGGCATGTCAAGGCTCGGCCGCCGCAGGGGGGTCGAGGACGTCGCAGACCCTCCCCGCACCCTCCAAGGACGAGCCCAAGCGACGCTCTTTCTTCACCCTCAAGAAAAAGTGAGTCAACCATTGCAGCTATTATTTGCCTCTGCCAAAAATATGATTATAGTCGTACAGTCTTATAGCTTTGCCTATCGACGGAGCGCCACTAGACTACAAGGCCCTAGTCTCTAGGATTGCTCCAAAAGACATAATCCTGTAAAAGTAATAGTTACGCATCTTTTTGTCCTTTGAACTTTAATGTAAATTAAAAGAAGAACTATTGAATGGATAATTACCAGTAAAATCGAGGACATACTTTTTGAGATACTTTGTTTCAATAGTATGTTTGCCATCTCTCTTTTTTCACCCTTATTCCACTTATTCGTCATCTTCTCTTATTAGTATATTTTATATTATATAATTTTCTTATTTCATCTTTAGTAAGTTATTAATAACCCATATTGAATTGTATTAGCAACTCTCTCCTGCGCACAGGATTTTCCTTGCAGGTGTCTGGTTTTCTTATATTTTTGCTGAAAGTTTTTTTTTTGTATATTGTTTGTTTTGAAGAACCAATGAAGAATTTTTGAAAAACAATCCATTCATTCTGAAGATAAATAGAATTTAATAAGAATCGGACTTGATTTGTAAATAGTGTTACCTTACAATTATTATTCTTTTATTGATTCAATGATACACAATTATTTTTCAAAATAATTTGGTAGAGGATCAACACGTACAGCCCAAAACTGTTTCTACCTCGTATTTTGATTCATTAAAATAGTCCAGAAAATAGGTTATGTTTTGTCCACTTTATTATGTATTATTTTGAGGCAATAAATGAATTTGAATTCGAAATTCGATTATATTTCTACATTGTTAGAAAACGATCTGGTAACGTTGCAGAGCTAGAAAAGGATAGCACTATCTGCTTTGGAGAATGATAGACAAGGATAGCTACACCAATGTTAATCACATAACGTTGACATCACTATAGGCTAGAGTCAATTGATATTGAATTGAGCATAAGGGCCTTATAAGTATTTTAAGAAAATCGTATTTTCTATACTTAGTATGGAATCGATTGATTTTATTCATGTAACTACCTGTACTGGTACCTTATATAATTGATCTAGCCGGCAGGCTCGCAACGCTCGCCTCATCCGTCTAGCCAGGGGGCTCCGCCCCCTGCCCCTGGAGCCTCTGGACCGACTGAATCATCCAGAAATGGGAACAGCAGTGAGAACAAGGAAAACTTCAATGTTTTTCATATCTTCAGAATAATTCTGAAGCTTTTCTAACATGACATTTCTAGAACCTAGCTAAAAAAAATATGTACCCAATTTGAGCATTTTCTGTTCATTTGTCCTGATAATGCTGAGAAAACGCCGATTTTGGGCGTATCGCTGGCTTAATTTAAAGTCCTTTGAAAATTACATCTTACACAACATTGTACACCTTAGCTAAACTTTTCTACCAAATTTGAACATTTTCTCATCTTGAAAAATGTAAGAAACCGCAGTAAAAACGCTTATCTTGTGCATATGTATCTTTGGAGTAATTATTCTGAAGTCCTCTCAAGACAAAATTTCTAGACCCTAGCTGAAATTCTGTTTTTAGTTTGAAATCTTTGAAGTGTCATATTTATTTTGTCCAAGTTTATTCAATTTTTGTAACTTGTTTTTTTTTTGTAACTGGACACCCACCGAAAAACCTTCGGGTTTGGCAGTATCTTCAATTGTTTTGAGTTGTGAATAAAAATTTTGATTTGATTTGACATTTTTTGCCAATTACTTTTTGAAAAAGCTGAGAAAACGCGGAAAACGCAGATAATATATCTTGGGAAATGTTTCAAACGTGTTGTTAGCGCGCCTCCAGAAGGCCAACTTTGAACGTATTTGGTTCAGTAGATGTTTAGTTCTGTTCATTATGAATAAATAAGTGAGTGAGTGAGTGAGTGAGTGAGTGAGTGAGTGAGTGAATCAGTGTCATTAATAGAGAAAAAAATTATATTATAATTATAAGCCCATAGATATCTTTGATACATAGTGAAATACGGGTGGAAACTAATTTTATCAACTTTATTGGGTAACCCTAATGGATTAGAGGATCCTTTTTCATGCTTTTATATGGATAGATGAATAATAGTTTTTGAATCTAATTTCAACTACTTATTTGTTGCAGCTAAATCCAGTGATCGGGTGAAGAAGTGCTGAGTGCTACAGTTAGCTTGTCAAACAGGATTACAACTTTTCCAATTCGTCAACAAATAAAAATCAAATAAAATGCTTGCACTTGATCAGCCTGCTACGCATTTTATAATCAAGCGGACGTTTTCAATCATTATCATTTAATTATAAAAAATTAGATTGAAATAGTTGAACGTGTTTATAACTTCTAATAATCAACTCTACTATTTATCGAATACCTAGGTGCCGCCGTTTCACTACAAAAACTGCCAATATTTATTCTGTTCTGGAATTTTCTAGATATAATGTGTAATTTATGCATTACTAATAATGATAATACCTATATTATTCTTATTTCTGTTTGACTTAGCAATTCAATTGTATTACTATGTATGTAAGATGCCTTTCAGATAATACTATATCGTTATGATTAATATTATTGTACAATTATATATGTTTTTTATGGTAATAACTATTATATTGTAGCCAGAGAAGAGAAATTGTTTATAAAAGAGAATTGATAATCTAGATTTTTGGATGGAGGAAGTAATTATTGAAAGCTTATGTGACCTGTTTCTGAAAAAAGTATATATTGCCTATAAGGTAATGAATAATTATAGTAACCACCTTCAAAATAGTTGAAATGTTCTTGTTGTATAGCTTGAACGTGTCAGAGACCCATCCCACCAATTCTATCTTAAATTAGATTAATTATTTCAGTTCGATTCTCTGCAAATTTTAATCTAAAATATATTTTTATGTTGATGACGATCGCATTTTCTTTTAAGAATTTGAAAAAATATTTTGTTTGATGTCTCGTGGAAATTTTTTATGTTTTCATTTTGAGTTCATCATTATCTATATTTTACACAGTTTTCATGTTGGAAATCACTTTACTCTGTATGCGTCTCACCAACAGATTCAAAGTTATTTCTTTTTTTTAGCAATGACCGAGCTAATTTTTAGAATTGTTGTAATCATTCTTGTAGAGTTTATTATTGACCCATTAATAATTTCTACTAAGCAGGCTTGCTGTGTTATTGAACACGCTTGTGTATTTGGTCGTGAATAATTAGTGTACTATTATGATTGAAAAGTTCTATTTTGCAACTCTAACGTAAGGTTCTATCTAGATAAATCCTACAACTTTTAAAAGTGTTAAAATTTCAGTCATTTTTCAGTATTAGATCTAATTATTAACGAACATTTTTTGAAATTTTGACAAAAATAGAGCTAGAGGTACTAGAAAATTGTGGATAGTACAACTCTTCCAGTACCAAGAAGCAAATCTCGTCCTATCTAGAAAATAATGTACCGTAATTGAAACTACCGATTCAAAAATAATAATAATAATTGAAATCGGACATCACTTATTTGAAATTTCTATAAAGCCACGCGCTATACGTAACAAGTGCAACATTATAATTAATAGTAATCACAAATTCCAATGAATATTTCCAATAACTTACACTGATTACCGTCGAATGTTTGAAATTTAAATTTTGTAGGCAAAATACGTATTGTTATCATCAGTTTCTTCGAATTATTATTTATTCCGTTGACAATTTAGTTATATTGTAAGCAGTCTTGTGAAGTCTTCATTGCATTGAATTAAATTTAATGTGTGCTATTCACGTTCAATTTTTACAGAAATATTTATCCATTATGCTTGTTATTACTTCATGCCAATTAATTAATTTGGACTTTAAGGTTGATTCTGTTATTCGAATACTGTCTTATTGAATCAATCATATCTTCTTCCTCGAAGAAAAATGTTTTGTATCTATTTTATCTTTAAGATTTATTTTAAATTATTGCTTTCAACATTTAAAAAATTGATTATAAATATAGTGATATGTAAAAGAATAAATAGATGCTTATTGTTTGATAAGCTACAATGCTTTATTACTTGGTTAACCTGAGGTCTACTTTAGTTTCAGGTAAAAATTCTTGTTGCAATTATAAAAACATCTGAATGTCATCCTGCTGAAACGCGGTCTGTTCACTCCCATGCTTTACAAATGTTTGCTTTACAATGTTTACATTGATGTGTCTGTGTTACATGGAGGTCTATCGCGTGCGCAACCTAAACTGAAAGCTAAACATCGACTTGACGAAGGGTCTGTTCAATAAGTACCCTTCAATAAGTTTTTTTTCAAATCATTCATGAAAAAAGCACAAATGTGGCGTAAAAGAGAACCCTCTAACTGAAGCAGCTATGGAACAGCACTCAACTATTGCACTTGTTGTGGGTTCCACGTTATAATGGCTGGGGAGAAAGATAAGAGAATATCTTTGCCGATTCTCTGTCTTGCTACTGCCTTCTATGAAAAATATTTCTAATTAAAATCTTTATTTGTTTCAAAAATTTAATTACAATCACAAAAATGTATTCTGGACTGTTGTATAAATTAGAATTGTAACCGTTTTGGGCTTATAAGCCTGTGGTACTTTTCTGTAAGTTGTGTAATTCTGAATGTGAATGATTTAATAAATAAATAAATAAAAATGGTTATAAAAAAAGTAGAATACAATATAAAATGAAAAATACCATTAAATAGGATTATACATAACTGTATTAAAAACGTGAAGTCCGTACAAGGTTCGAAGGAACCTGAGCAAGGCCGAGTGTTTAATGCTTAACAGTACAAGAAAATAATAAAGAGAAAAGTGAGTGAGGAAGGGGGAAGAGAAAGTAGCAGAGTGAAGGCATACGAGAAAGTAAAGAATAGTTGAAAATTACATATAAAACATGAGAATTCTTTTATACTCTGTATGAGGAAATTTCTCTAGATAACAGCTACTTGTGACAAAATTACATTGTTCGAGATTATCCATGTATGAATTTCAATTAGCAGTTTTCTATTAAATTCACTAATGATATAATTGTTTGGAATAATATTGATGAGCTTTGATACATTATATAAAAATTGTTTTCTACAAATTGATAAAACAGTATCTGTAATTTGAAAAGTAATTGACCGAACGTAGAATAGAATATTTTTATTTGTCTAAGAACAGTCACATGATTGTATGAGACATTGTCAAGATAGTTATAATATTCAATTACATCTTAATATTTTTCTATACAATATAAGTCATAATAATATCAAACTATACATTTTTTAAAAGTCATAATACATTCAAATATTCACTTCTCATAGTACTCTTTCAAGCTGTAAAAGGGATTTTTGACTAGAAAATTTTAAAGTGCATCTTTAAACTTCAAAAACGGGAAATTTCTCATTTCTTGAGGAAGGTGATTGAAGAGTTTCAAACCTACATTTACATGGCTTCTTAAGGTCTTTGATAACCGTACTTGTGGTATATGCAAACAGGGCCGCCCCGAGGTTAATAGGCGCCCGGGGCGAGATTTTGATATGCGCCCCCCCCAAATATAGCGCTGGGAGGTAGTATTTAAAAGTAAAGCTACATTGCTCTTCCAGGAGGAGAACTTCCATTATGGGCTGCATCCTCTCCTTGATAATCATGCTATAGATTTTGTAAGCAGTGTTTAGCAAGCTGATTTCTCTATAGTTGTCACAGGAATTTCTTAGTCCAGTTAACACAGACATAAAAAAGGAGGTGTGCTTGCAATTTATATTGTAGTTATGATTTTTAAATATATTTTTTGGATACATGAGAGAAGACCGGAACAAATAGTCCAGAACCTCGTATTTTCAGCTCATTTTCCAGTTTTCAGCTTTTTCTGCCAAATCCAGTAATCTGACGGAAAAATTTGCTCCAGCCATTGTTTTAGATTATAAAATGAAATCATTCGCAACTATGTACCTCCAATAAGTACTGACTCATGATTTTTTAAAAAATGAGTGAAATTCAAAGAAAAAATCAACCTGTATCCTGATCTTAGATTTTAGAGCACAAAAATAGGCCTTTGAATTAGAGGGACTAATTCAAAAGAATTCCCTCAAAAGAGGGACTTTGAATTATACATTTAACTAATTGGTAAAAATCGGAAGATATTGTTGATAAAAAATTAAAACTCATCAGAATTGATTTTGTCTTTAAATTTTAATTATTTTTGAAAAATCATAACTCAGTACTTATTGGAGATGGATATAGATAGTTGCGAATGATCTCATTTTATTCAGAATTTTATAATCTAAAACAAAGGCTGGAGCAAATTTTTACATCCGATTACTGGATTTTGCAGAAAAAGCTGAAAACTGGAAAATGAACTGAAAATACGAGGTTTTTGGGCCATTCTGTATCTTGCACAAGAAAATTTTGCATGAAGAAATTGGTTCTGGACTTTTCTCATGTATCCAAATAATATTATATTAAAAATCTGGTGAGGCGCACTCACACAACTTTCCTTGCCGTTATGAAAATTGATCACCTTACGCTAGTGTTCTCGCGCATCCCAAGTCTACTATTCAAATACATGAGACAGCTGGTGATAGGACAATAACGCTGGAGACACACGAGGTCTGCTACTTCGTAGTGAATGATTTAATAGAACCAATAGTTGCCAACAGTTTGCAATTTAATAATCACATTTTCTCGAATTTCAAGCTTATTTTCAATTTTAGGTGAACTTGTTACTGGACATTAATTGTAGAGATTTTCATGCTCAATCTTTTCCACTTGGATTTTTTTGTTTAAATTGTATATGAAGGCTGATAATTGAGAATCTAAAATCAAACTTCGCATAGATGGGGCGGAGCTCCTAAAATTTTTACAGATATAGGACTTGTTGCAGTTGATAGAGCTTATCAATGACTATTTCAGGTATGAATTTGATCAAAATCGTTGGAGCCGTTTTCGAGGAAATTGCGAAAAACCCTGTTTTTGACAACATTTTAGCCGCTATCTTGGATTGCATTTGATCGAAATTGTTTGTGTCGGATCCTTATAGTGTAAGGACCTTACGTTCCAAATTTCAAGTCATTCCTCTGGGAGATGAGATATCGTGTACACAGACGCACATACACTCATACACACACACACACACACATACACACATACACAGACCAATACCCAAAAACCACTTTTTCGGACTCAGGGGACCTTGAAACGTATAGAAATTTAGAAATTGGGGTACCTTAATTTTTTTCGGGAAGCAATACTTTCCTTTCCTATGGTAATAGGGCAAGGAAAGTAAAAAATCAGAACTACAATATAAATTGCAAGCACCAATGTATATAGTGACTGGACTATATCTCCCTTTTTGAAAAGAGATTTGACTGTAGCCACTTTCCAAACTTCCGGGATCCTCAATAATTATTGTCTCCAGCACATATCAAATGGAGGAAGCGAAGTTTGAAGAAGAGTTTCCTATGCTTGAACAGCTCCATATTTAAACCATCCGGTCCAGCTTGTCTTATCTTATACTGTTTTCTCACCTTGTATTCTGCAGGCTAAAACCCATTTAATTTTAAATTTCCGTTGATATTTCTAAATTGAAAAATTTTGAATTTATTTTAAATTGAAAAAATTTCAATTTAGAAATACCAATGGAAATTTAAAAATAAATAGGTTTTAGCCTGCAGAATACAAGGTTAGAAAATAACAAGTTTTATCACCCAGCATTGGACAATGAAGCGACCAATGACGACTTACAGGTTGCAGGGGCAGTGGTGTTCAATGAATAAATGGCCTCTTGTGTTTTTGACTCATTGATGACAAAACTATTAGCTTTGCACCATTTGACAGCTTGATTTAAGGTTTCATTGGCAATTCTGTTTAGAGTTTGTCAAAGTCTCTGTCAACAGAAAGAAAAGTTGTATCATCTGCGAACATGATTGTTTTTTGAAGACGTTATAGTCTACTATTAGGAAGATCATTGACCATCACTAGAAACAACAGTGGCCCCAGTACTGAACCCTGGGGGGATTGGACGTAGTGAGGTCTATGTTTTAACTCAGATTTTCTTTTGTCTGTCTGTATGTAACGCGATTACGGCCAAACGCGTTGATAGAATTCGATGAGATTTGGCAGGAAATATTTCTTTTTCAACTGCGCGTCGATGTAATACACAAGGTTTTTTTCCAATTGAAATTTCGCATTTTAAGGATAATATGAAAAGAAAAGGAATTCCTCCATACTCTGATATCACTATATTATTATCATCTACTTTAAAATCTACTTTGAAGATATGATAAATCAGACTACAGAATTTTTCATAATCAATCAGCTGACAAGTGGACAATCAGCTGTAGAAAACAATTATTCATTACATGAATTACACAGATCTCTGGCCGTATCTATTTCTAATATCGGGGACCAAGCTTCGCTCTGGAGTACAAAAGCATAAAACATGTATTACGAAAGAAGAAATAATAATAAATTAAGATTAATTCCCAGAGGAATGCAAAAATTTCCCTCACCAAGGTCCAGTTGCACAAAAGCCGGTTAAATTTTAATCCTGATTAACTTCACGTGAACCAAATCAGAGAACACCATTTCAAAAAGATGGATCTACTGGAATTAATCAGGATTGAAAATAACCCGGCTTTTTGGCAACCGGCACTAAGTACCTGATTGAATGATTACAAAAGCTCAACAGCTGAGTCATAATTTTGACACAGTCCCACACACATGAACTCGATCACTCACTTCCATCATCAACAGACGACGAAATAATTATTATCAGCTGTTTTCCCAATGATGAATAATAATCCTTTTAATGTCCTTCAGCGAGTTTTCCCAGGGATGAGACCTAGTGCAATCGAATTTTTATATTATAAACCTACTATGCTCTGAATTTCGTGAGAATCGTTAGAGCCGTTCTCGAGATCCGGTGAAATACAAACATATAAACAGAAGTTGCTCGTTTAATTGTATAGGATAGTTTCAGCACTCATGCTGAACTTTGGATTATACACGGCGAGGTGGAACTACCCTTGGGTCTCCCCACCATTCAAAACCATACGCTTAAAATAATAAAATAAGCACTCATGCAATTTCCAAGTGTCACTTGAAACGAGTGCTACTAAGGATTTACTAGTGATTTCTATGATAATAATTAAACAGTTTAAGTAGCCCTATTAATATAAATTACCGTGAGCAGATTTGACCAACTGAGCACTAAATCTATACTAATACTGAAATAATGGTCACCAACATCACATTGTCGGATGGAAATAAAATTTCCGTTTTTGTTCCTAAGGAGTCAACATTTCTTCAGTGAGAAAAATGATTGAGAAGAAGTATTTTTATGTGGGAGTCCGGGATTTCTATGGGGAATCCGATCTCACTAGGCATCAAACGCATGACAACGCAAACCAGTTTTTTGCAGGGTAAAATTGTCATGGAAAAAGTGGACTTTCTTCTACTATTTTTCTCAATCAAAAGAAGTGGACTTTTTCTTCATAATATTTTCTTCTGAAAACAGGCAGTCGTTTGTCAATCATTTTTCAACAATTATTCCCCATATAAAAATTCCTTTTTTTCAACAATTCCTCCTTAAATTGAACAGTTACATATACCAGTGTATGTGATAAGGCTGACAATACAACATATATGTAATAGTGAAGTTGTGTTTCTTTTCTGGCTCAAAATTTTGCAAAATTACTCAAAAATTTCTAATTTGTAGAGATTTGAGTGAAATATTTTTGTTTTTAATCAGTTTTTAAATATCAAAATTCAAAATTTTTAGTTTAGTCATTAGTTTTGAAGTGGAAATTGGACTTTTGGAAGTGAAAGTGAAATTTTAACCTTATTTCTTTTTTGAAACTTTAATTTGTAAAAATTTGGGAGAAGACAGTTTTGGGCTATGCCTGTTGTCTTCTCCCAATCATATTATTATAATTATGACCTTTAATTGCCAATGAAATAAATAAATATCATAGCCATGTTTGGCTATGTTTCTACTCATTGGTATATCCTTGGTTTCCACTTATGAGGTAATTAGTTACCAACAGTTATTCCTCATATAACAATAGGCTACATTTTTTTCAACAATGTCTCCTGAAATTGAACAGTTATATGCCAGTGTATGTGACGAGGCTGACAATACAACATATATGTAATACCCTGGATGGCAGTTTCTACTCATAGGTATATCCTTGGTTTCCACTTAAAAGGTAATTAGTTGGATGATTTGTGCAAGAGGTGGTGGTAGACGGTAGAGAGTGGGTGGGATGGGCATATGTGGGCCACACATGTGCAGGCATTGGTTTGCCCTTAGCAACGCTCCAACCGGCCATCTTGGTATTTCCCCTGTCCTCCTTCTCACCGTCATCACTCTCTCCTCGTCCCACTTTCTCACTGACTCTCCTCATCCTTTATAAACCGAAAATTCACCCTGATCTCTCAACTCCTCTCATTCTCCTTCTCCTCCTACTTGCCCCTCTCCTCCTACTTATCTTTATCTTCCTTCATCACCTCCTCATGATCCACCTCCTACTCATCCTCATCTTACTCCATTTCCTCTTCCTTCCTTCTCTTCCTCCTCCTCGTCCTCCCACTCCTTCTCCTCCTCCTGATCCTACTCCTCTTCTCCCTGTTTCTTCTCCACCCTTCCTCATCTTATCACTTCCCCTTCTCCTCTTCCTCCTAATACTTCTCTCCAGTACCCTCCTACCCCTTCACATCCTCCTCCTTCATCCTTCAACTCCACATTCTTTTATGTTAGTTTTTTCTCCCTCAAATTTTTTCTATTATTTTATCAGTTTCTCCTCGGATCCTTCTCACTCTCTCTCTCTTCTCTCCCTCTTTTGGTAGATATTGTGCGTGAGGATATTAATATCCAAAAAATGTTTTGGATATCCTCTCCCAAGAATAAACGCTCAGCTGTTCAAACCTCCGCCAATTTGTGTAGATATAAATAATATTATACAAAAGTAGTTTCAAAATGCAACTTATCTTGTATTGTTTAATATTCTCAAATTCATACTCACTTTTTCATTCTATTAAAAGTGTGCTATATTGTAAGCTCTCTATCTGCGTGTATATTGTAATCTGCATAATATAAGTAATTCCAGGGCCGCCCCCGAGGTTAATAGGCGCCCGGGGCGGAATTTTGGTATGCGCCCTCCCCAAGTATACGGCGGTAAGGTAGTATATAAAAGTAAAGCCACATTGCTCTTCCAAGAGGAGAAATTCCATTAAGGGCTGCATCCTTTCCTTGATAATCATGCTATAGATTTTGTAAGCAGTGTTTAGCAAGCTGATTCCTCTATAGTTGTCACAGGAACTTCTTAGTTCAGTCAATATAGACATAAAAAAGGAGGTATGCTTGCAATTTATATTGTAGTTCTGATTTTTTAATATATTATTTGGATACATGAGAAAAGTCCAGAACAAATTTCTTCATACAAAAATTTCCTTGTTCTAGATACAGAGTGGCCCAAAAACAGCGTATTTTCATTTTATTTTCCAGTTTTCAGCTATTTCTGCCAAATCCAGTAATCGGACGGATGGTTGAAGCCGAAAATGAGGTATTTTTCACAATACAAGGAGCATTGTTGTCAGTTGTAACTGGAAATCTATATGACATAGAGCGCTCTACCTGATCTTAGATTGTAGGCACAAAAATACGCCCAGAGGGACTTTGAATTATACATCTAACTAAATGGTAACAATCGAAAGGTATTGTTGATCAAAAACTAAAATTCATCGGAATTGATTTTTTTCTTTAAATTTTACTCATTTTCGAAAAATCATAACTCAGTACTTATTGAAGATACAGAGTTCCGAATGATCTCATTTCATTCAAAATTTTATAATCTGAAACAAAGGCTAGAGCAAATTTTTCCGTCCGATTACTGGATTTGGCAGAAATAGCTGAAAACTGGAAAATGAACTGAAAATACGAGGTTTTTGGGCCACTCTGTATCTAGCACAAGGGAATTTTGCATGAATAAATTGGTTCTGTACTTTTCTCATGTATCCAAATAATATATTAAAAAATCAGACTACAATAATATAAATTGGAAGCACCAATGTATATAGTGACTGGACTATAATTATCTCCCTTCTTGAAAAGAGATTTGACTGTAGCCACTTTCCAAACTTCTGGGATCCTCAATTATTGTCTCCAGCACATATTTATCAAATGGAGGAAGCGAAGTTTGAAGAAGAGTGTCCCATGCTTGAACAGCTCCATATTTAAACCATCCGGCCCAGCTTGTCTTATTTTATACTCTTTTCTAAACTTGTATTCTGCAGGCTAAAACCTATTCAATTTTAAATTTCCGTTGATATTCCTAAATTGAAAAATTTTGTAACCAGCGATCAATTAAGACTTGCAGGTTGCAGGGGCAGTGGGCGCGCACAGGCTCACTCTATGACTGGAAAAATATACGCCTATTCTATGCTGATAAATAGCTTACAACATAGCAAATTTTCAAGAAATTTTATAGTTTTTTCAAATTTTGGAATTTTCTAATTAATTGTGATTGATTCAATTTAGTTTAGAAGTATTTTTTCTAATTTAAAAATGATTTTTGTGTGCTTTGAATTGTAAATTGAGTGTGCAATTGATGAATGTTGTGATACATAACCTAGCTACATTTGGACTGTTGTATAAATTAGAATTGGAACCGTTTTGGGCTTATAAGCCTGTGGTACTTTTCTGTAAGTTGTGTAATTATTCTGAATGATTAAGTAAATAAATAAATAAATATGCGTAGAGTATTGGTATTTACCAAAGTTCAGTCAGTGAACGTCAAGTTTCTATTGTTTATGCCACAATTTATACTACACATATAAGTAATGAGTTATGCATAGACATGGATTGATAAGAAAATGGTTCAAGACTTTTAAGGTGAAGGTGGAGGATATGACGGCGGCGCCCCCCTAGCCGCGGCGCACGGGGCGGTCGCCCTGCCCTTTGGACGGCCCTGAGTAATTCAATCAATCCACTCTCTTTTGGTGGAGAGTTGAAAGAGAGGATATTATTTTAGATATCCTTTTCCAAGAATAAACACTTAGCTGTTCAAACTTCCGACAATTTGTGTAGATACAAACAATATTATAATATCATAGTAGTTTCAAATTGCAAATTACCTTGTATTGTTTAATATTCTCAAAATCATACTTACTTTATATTGTCTTTTTTTCTTTAGGGCTACTTTTTAATAAGGCATTAGTAGCCGAAACATATCGTGACGTAATAATTTAAAAAGAGTAATCATATTTATATTTTCATTTACTTCTCTATTTCTTGAAAATTTGCTATGTTGTAAGCTATTTATCTGCATATAAGCATGTACATATTGTAATCTGCATTAATTCAATCAATAATTAATCTCTCTGTCCTCTCTCTCTCTCTCTCTCTCTCTCTCTCTCTCTCTCTCTCTCTCTCTCTCTCTCTCTCTCTCTCTCTCTCTCTCTCCCTCCCCAATAATTTCGCTCTTTTGTCTCTTCATCAACTCCATTCTCACTAGAGCTCACCCTTTTGAAAAAATCGGACCTCAAAAAGGAAAGTGCCCTTTTCAAACTCATGGCTTGATTGGAAGGGGGAAATTTTTCTACTGTACTTGCAAAGTTATTCTGTTGATGTAGTTCTTCTGAGATCCGCTAGATGGTGCTGGCGTGAGCTTTTCCTTGCAGAGACTAGGCTATAGAATCATAATAATTTAGTCACTGTAGTTTTCCTTACAGTGACTATAATATTATCATTTTTATTTATAGTCACTTGCACTTTTCTCTTAGGCTCTTACATAAAAGTAATCCCAGTGGAATTGTGATGAATAATATAATATAGATTGTCTATGATAATGATAACATAGATGATCGATAATGATTTTTATTTATAGTCACTTGCACTTTTCTCTTAGGCTCTTACATAAAAGTAATCCCAGTCGAATTGTGATGAATAATATAATATAGATTGTCTATGATAATGATAACATAGATGATCGTTGTGATGATGTCAACGATTCTAATCTTTGAATAATTAAATCATTTAACTCTTTCAATAATAAAACTGATAGAACCTTGTAAATGGTCCTTTAAAATTTATCAAGAAGGCATAATAAGAAGAAAGAAGCTCTTATTCTTGTACGTAATATAAATTTATAATATAAATATCACGCTGTTTTAAGTTCTGAACTTAACAATTTTTGATATACCTTCGACTCGGAAAGAGACGAGAATCTAATTCAAGTCCTGGACTTATATAAGCCCTTCACTCAGAAAGCGAAATTATAAACTCAAGAGTCTAATGTGATCTCCTAACTCCAGGGTCCATGTAAGTCCTCGACTACGTTAAAGCCGTGACTCGGAAAGCCAATTTTCTGACTCCAGAGTTTAAAAAGCCGGTTAAAGTCTAGAACTTAGCTAAATCCTGAGTTTGGAAACCAATAAGCCCTAACCTTAAGTATTTTTCATCCATCTGTTCCGTGTTTCATGTTTAAATTAGTATTATAAAACTGTAAAGTGGTTTCTGTTAAGTACTATATATATATATATATATATATATATATATATATATATATTGGAAACATTCTTTCGTGCTTACATGCTTCCAGTTTACAACATATTGGTAATGGTGTAAAAACAGAGACTAGTATCCCAGATTGTTTAAATAATTGTTTGTTTTGAGAACATTTAATTTGTTCAAATACCCACTTTTAAGTCATATCTACGCAAATGGATTATTGTAGAGAATAGTCGGGAGGTTCACAAACACTGAAACACTGTAAATTAAATCTGTGTATACATTTCTCGACACGTTGAAGTGCCGTTTGATTCACTTCATCTGAAACAAGATAACTTTTCCGCTCGAAACTTCAGCAATAAATCTTCACGCAAATTCTTGGCGAATTTTCTTCCCCCATTTTTACTCCCTCTTTTCCTCTCATTTCTCCTCCTTCCCCCCTCTCCTCATTCTCCGTTCTCCACTCCTCTCCAGCTCTTGCGCCAGATCTTATTCCATCTTAATTATTCCGTAAAAAATTCTCAGAGAAACTTTTCTTGGCTTTTCTTACGACCATCGTTTCTACTGCTAATAGACAAGACTCAACAAGTGGCTCATCTTGTATTCTGGCTGCAATCTTTTAATACCCCAATTAACCACTGCACTAATCAAGCGGATGAGGTTGATTAAGTGGAAATTTATTCGGAATATAGGTTTAGATGAACTGGAGCATTTCATTGAATTGGAAGGTTCACTTTTCAAGTCAATACTTTGAGTCAGCTCCATAGAATTATTCACGTATCAAATGTTTATAGGCTATAAGTGGCGCCACTTTGCCAAACTGTTAGAGTAGGGGAAACACAAGAAGTATTTATTTATTTATTGGATAGAGTATTTATTCAAACAATACAGTAGTTGGAAAAGAAAAACAGGCTATTGCCCAAAACTTCTTCAATTTCCTAATTTTGTCTTAAATTTTCCAAATATTATGTAGGTTATGTCCATTTTAATTTATACAGTAATCATCAATCAGATAAAACAAACAATTTAAAATTTAGATAGATTAATAATAAAACTTCCGTAAAAACATAAAACAAACTTCAAATTCACAAAATAATTCTATAAAAACACACAAATTTTTAGCTTGAAAATATCACATTCACCAAGACAACAGGATGATTCAACTCCTAAGATTATTAGGGTCCGGGCTTTATTCACACAAATCTAACATTAAAATATATAATTTTATGATTCATTATTCCTATTTCAAGTTTCAATACAGAAATATTATTTATTGTTAACAAGTAGTTCATTAATATTAACATTGCATTACATATCTATTTACCTATAATATTATGAAGGAAGGAAAAGTGTGTTCATGCTATACATGTACGAGATAGGAAATGCACGATTGACGCATCATCATTCATGAGTGATAAACTGTCGGTCCCGGCTGAAGTATGACAGTCGTAAGACCCATTGACGGCTTAAATTATATATTCAGGCGGTGGGACCTTCCCGAAAGGGACTCCCCACCAACAAAAACCATACGAATTTACTTTTTATAGTGATGAACTGATTAACTTGAAATTTTTCTTCATGATTCTGAATCTACCGAGGATGGTTATGGGCTTATTTCCATTCTTATTCATTAATGAATTTCAATTTAAAAATTTAAACGAATTCATTCAATTTGTGATTCAAAGTTTACGCAACGATAGAAGCCCAACCAATCAGAGCTTTCTCCAAGTGATCCCGTAGCGTAATTGGCGCAATTGGTTCATGGTTGCGGGTTCGAGACCTATGAAACTCATTTTTTTTTGCTGAGAATTTTCAACTCCGAAGAAGATCAGCCACGTAAGTTTTACAAAATAATGGATAATTCTTATAAGTTTCCTGAGTAAGGAATACGTTGAAAATAGCTTTTCGAAGTTTCCAGGACATAAGTAGATTCTACAACACAAAATTTTCCTCAGTGAAAAGCACGGGTTACCAGGTAGGCCTAGTTATAAATGTACAGAGCGCCCCAGAAGCTTTACAGTATGTTTTACAGAGTTGGTAAGAATTGAGGAAACAGCTTGATTTATCCTCTACAATGATAATTTGACAGTAGATTTGATTGAGGATCCTTTTTGAATTAGAAAAAACAAACAAAATACTAATTGGAAACCAAAGAAACATTATTGTGGCTGTTTCTATAATTCTCATCTACTGTGTACAAACATAATTGATTCATGGGTGACTCCCCTAGGCACACCTCCCTTGAAATTATAGTTTGTGTAAAATAAGTTGAGACTTGGCCCTCCATCCGAAGAAATTACAGGGTTGCCAAATCGTGTAAAATTGCAACTTTCTCAATTTCCAAATCAACGTCAGAATCGGATGTAGAATATCATCCTCGATATCCTAGTAGTACTAGAAAAGCTTCAGGGTTGAAGGATAAAAAGGAAATTCAAGTTAATCATTATTTTACAGTTCTAAGTGATTAGTGAGTGTTATTTTGTTATTCAATTTGGTTTGTAAACAATGTAAATTAGAACTTATGTTTTCAAATATTTGAACTGGAAATTTGACCTGAATTCAAGTGTATGGAACATAACCTACTTTTTGGAATATTTATAGTGTGTAAATCGAAATTCGGGGAAGAAACAGTTTTGGGCTGTGTCTGTTAGTCCTTCCCCAATCATTTTAAAGAATTGAGTTATGTTTATCAATTGATAAATAACGAGCGAAGCTTGGTGCCCCGATATTTTGTTTTTAACGCTAGAATGTGAGTTAAATTATGTTTGTTAAAAACATGAATAAAGGAATCTGAATCTCTATTGTCATATTATCGTAACGTTCTTTCGCTATACACAAGAATCGGTCCATGTTCTCGATTGGCGACTCCATTTTTCGTAGCAGTTTTTATTTTTCAATGTTTGAGGAAGTAAAGCTGGAAGCTGAAGAACGTTCCAGCTCTGACTCAATCCATCGCTTTCCTCCCCGTGGAGAGTTTTATTTTTTCTCGAAGGTTATTACTGGTCACCCTCCAGGATTTTCAGCGGAAATAAGGAAGGGAGAGCTTCACAAAAGTTCTCTGCTTATTTCTTTTCGAGTCCCCGGGCCGGTTTATTAGGAGAGGCGGTGGGGAGTCAAGTAAGGGTCTGAGTTTTTCTTTTCCTTTTTCTAAGCTCCTTATATGTGCCTGCACTCAGGGCAGGAGGCTATTCGCTGGCCCTTGTCGTAAATGGAAAACGCAGAGAGGAAATAAAGGGAAAATGTCTAAGGGAGAGCTGAAGGACACATGGGGAAGGGAGAAGAGTCACGAAAAAAGGGAGTAGAGACCGGAATTGAATGTCCTCTTGGGACGACTCGATGGAATCGGGAGAGGAACGGAGATAGAGAGTGAAAAGGGATAATAAGAGAGAGGAAGTGTGGGCTGTTGGACCACAGTAGGGAGGGACAGGAGAGTTGAGAGAAGAAAAAGCAACCCAACTACCCAACCCTGTCAAAAGTGAAAAATGTTCCAATACTGTCATGGCCGACCGTTTGTTCTTCTTTTTCTCTTTCATTTTCTTTTTCTTTTCCGTTTTTTGTCCATGGACTGTACAATTCTCTTATTGACTGTATTATTATTTCTCATCGTTAGCCAATACAAATGTGTCCCAATGATAGTCCAAGGATTCAGTAATACAATGGATACTAGAATAAAACTTTTCGTTTTTGAGTGTTGTTTCTTGAATATCTTTGTACCAAAAAGCCTAGTACTCTAATGCATGTTGATCTTGTTGATCATAATATTCTCTAAAAAAAATTTCCTAATATTCTTATATACTACCTGTATATAGGAGGTCCTGGTGTAGCCTATACAGGCTACTTCTCACTTCTAAAGAGTTCAATCAGTGCATATTTTTTTTTTGCAACAGAACTGTAAAAATCTCATAAAAACTTTCGATCCAACACTCATTTTCAACTCTAAATTTATAAACTTGAATTTTAAAAACACTTTTGAAGTGAAAATGCACTTACTTTTGTAGTGACGATCGTTTCGACCTGTTGTTGGTCATCATCAGACTGACCATCAGATGATGACCAACAACAGGTCGAACGATCGTCTCTACAAAAGTAAGTGCATTTTCACTTCAAAAGTGTTTTTTAAAATTCAAGTTTATTTTAACAGTGGAAAAGTATGGATATACAACAGTCTAAATTTATTTAGATTTAGCAGAAATGAGAAGATGGGTAGACATAGAAGGTATGCTTCACTTATAGCAACCATTCAAAACAAATCAATTAGAAAAGATGTTTCAACGAATTTCACGGAAAATAACTCAATCAAAATAAATAGGTGGATAGCTCAACTGAATGTAGAACCGTTATTGGATATTCTAAAGAAAAATCGGGAAACTGGTCTACTCATTTAGTCAGAATGCCATCCAATAGGCTCCTAATATTAGCATGGGAGTACGGTACAAACCCGAAGGAAAGCGGAAAGGAAAGGAAAACATAGGACGACCAAGAAAGAAGTGGATGAATATAAAAATGCACCATTCACAATCTCAGACTCAATTTTTGGTTCATCTTTTTTTTAACAACTGGATTCCATGGAATTCACGTAATTATAGGTACAATTTTTATTTTAACAGCCTTAGAAAGAATTATAATAATAAAATCTGCCGGTACAAGTCAATAGAGCCTTATCCTTGTAAGAAAATGATTATGATGATGGGAATGAATTGACATAGACTTCAAGATATAAAAGAAGAGATGAAAATCCAGTAGATAAACAAGTAGAGATCGGACAGCAAGCGCTCAAAACCCCAAAATTCAAATAGCTATGACAGAATTTTCATGAGTATCGATTCTCCACAACTCAAAATTAAATCCTCACATCCACACTTTCTTACTTGATTCAACCAAACCCTCGATCAGGGTTCAGATCTCAATTCAATTCCACTCAAAATATCGGCGAAAGAAAGAAAAGTTGCGTGTTTTTGCGATTATTAAACGCGGTGGCGGCAAAAAGACAGGAACGTGTGAAACCAACTTTTGGCACAGCTTCAAAAAGAAAGTTAATTTAAAAGTTGTCGAGCACCAGCCAACTTCTTTCCCATCTGTACAATGATTCATAATGCGCTTTGACGTAGTCTGCCACCATTCATTTATTCCTGTGACAAAAATCCGGCTAAGAAAATGAGCCTGTTGCTTGTTGCTATAAATTCTATGTGGGGTGAATTTCGTTCATACATTAATCATGATTATATTGTGTATTGAGTGGAATAAATATTATTCATAGACTGATAATTGTAGGATCCACTTATATCTCATCATCATCCGTCTAATAACTAATGCACAAGCCTAGATCTCATGAAGACATGATCCGTCTAATAACTCATGCACAAGCCTAGATCTCATGTAGACATAACTTATCATCCTCACCATTCAGTAGAATACATGCATAACACACTAGTGGGCAGTGGAATAATAGAGTTATCTATTTCAAGGAATCTATGGCACATTATTCTAGATACATTAATTATTCAATATTACTATTGATCATCACCTCGTCATATCACTTCAAGGATTAGGTTATTTATTAATCGGTACCCATCTCTTTCTCGGCCTTCCTATATCTCTTCTCCAGTAGACCTATATTCATTATTGAATATCATTGTTATTAATCGATACATCAATTTCTTGATTGTATCCTTGGACTATACAACACAAGTTAACTGGCTCCAGATGCCAGTTTAGAATTTGAAAGGCTTGGGAATTTATTTACTTAATCATTCAGAATCACACAACTTACAGAAAAGTACCACAGGCTTACGTCCAAAACGGTTCCAACTCTAATTTTTACAACTGTCCAAATGTAGATAGGGAATAGACACAGTTGACAATAATATACAGAGATCATACGCCAGATTAGAGAATTTGTTTTGTTCAGAGAATATCCAGTTCATTAAGGTGTTATGTTCTATGTTTGTCAAGTTGTGATTATAGCATATGGCATTTTTTTTATAAGACCTTGTAATTTTGCACTGTTTACAAGTGCACGACCAAATTTAAGTGCTTGAGTGCTTCAATTGAGTGCTTGCCATCGAGCTGTTCACGATTTACAAGTCTCACAAAACAAGAAAATTAATATAATTATTGAGAAATGTATAGAATAAAACCAATCTTGTATGTAACATAATTATATGTGATTGACAGGTGGCATGTTGTGTGAGTTTTAATGAAGCTCACATAATAATACAACTAAGCGTCATGATTAATAATAAATAATAATAACAGGACGAACTGTGAGAAGGCTATTTTGAATTATCTTCCAAGCTCTCTTAAAAAAAATGTTCCTGAGGAAAAGTTAGAGGTCAGGGGTCACTGCGGGGCCATTGTGGGGATTAAGGGGAGACCACTACGGATCCAAGTGTTGAGGGGGGTGGACATGCGCGCGCACATGTCCAGAATTGTCCGGGCAGCGTAGGGCTACATTGATTTGTGCACCCCTGCTTAGGAAACAGCACAGTTACTCTCTTTCACTCTCTCTCTCTCTCTCTGGAGTTAGTGTGGTGAGCGACTCGACTCTCATGGTCAGGAGAGATAAATTGTCTTTGGAGGGGTCGCCTCCAGCCCCCAGACCCCCCAACCAGCATCCCACCAAACCTACCTTTTCCCCCACCATCGACGACATTCCTGTCCCTTAGAGTCCCTACACGTGTGAAGGGATGACCGGGAATCGGTAGGTACTAGGGGGAAGGGTTTTGTATCGTGAAGAAGGATTCTGTTTCGGGAGGGAAAGAGAAGGTATGAACGGTATTTCATCCTGAGAGGAAGTCTTGGTAAGAGAAGGAAGTATGGAGGATATATAATACAGGAGGAACAAATCTCTCATTCCAAAGTAGGATTTGTCATTGGGAATGAAAAACTAAGGAATGAGAGTGGTATATTAAATAAAAAGACTAAGAAATTGTCAAAAATCACAGATTTATTGATAGTTAGAAAGACCAGTTTCGGTTGTTACATTTTCTTTCAATAAATCTTTAGGTTTTGACAATTTCTTAGTTTTTTTTATTTGATATGAATAATTACTACAATATCAACTTCTCAACTAGACAAAAAGTGAAAATGGTTTATTATTAGTCAATCAATCAATCAATTAGCTGATCTTCTTCTTTTTCTTCTTCTTCTTCTTCTTCTTCTGCTTCTTCTTATTTTTTTCTTTCTTTTCTTCTTCTTAATCTTCTTCTTCAGACATAGAGAAAGAATAGCACAATCTATATATTATTATTCATAATTATTATACTATCTTTTCTCTATAGTTCAGAGTAATTAATTTGATTTCAACAATAAGATAATAATGACAATATCTACTCAGCACCCAGTACCTGCAGCTACCTGGTGAACGAATCCGGAAACAGTCACTCCCAAGAGTCAACCAATCAGAAGGGACAGTGGGCGGAGCTTTATGTGTTTAAATCGGGAGTCTGCTTGTGATTGGCCGATCATTTCTACGCTGAAAATTTGTGTTACAAACGTTATAACGGCAACAAACCGATTTTGAAGAGCTTATCCAAGTCCACATCATGTGAATATCAATTATAAAGTTTTCCTTCTTCTTCTCCTTCTCCTCCTCCTTCTTCTTCTTCTTCTTCTTCTTCTTCTTCTTCTTCTTCTTTTTCTTCTTCTTCTTCTTTTTCTTCTTTTTCAAAGAACAGATAGAAGTAATATTGTTTGAATTAGTTTCAAATCTTCTAACATCATACTCTTCGCACAATTGGATAAAAATAAACCTTATCCATTCCCATATTGAAATGAAAGATATAATTTCTCCTATGAGTATTCCCATAAGCCAAAACTCTCCAAAAAATATATATTCATAACAAATGCTTTCAACTTCCCCCACATCCCAGCAGCCCTACAAGACAGTACACAATTTAATAACAACAAATTCAAGATGCCACTGTAAAATATTAGCGTGCTCTTAGTATCCATTTCATTATCAGCGTAAAACTCAGGTATGAAATATTTTGTTTTATGTTGTCCAAAGGGAGCTGCTTGGCTGGCAGGGACTTAATGTTGTCACGCTGTCTTTCCATTTGACAAAGAAAGCCACACAACGGGCTCTATACTCCTTTAATACTCTGCTGGAGATGGAGACATTCCAGCTGTGGGGTTTACTGTCTCGTTTATGGTTGTCACCCAACCAACAGTTTCATATAGCCGACAGAATATGAGCAGAAATAAAATGCGCATCTGATGGTCCCCCATGAAATAACCTACCTTCTTAGTTTCCCGGAAACATATATCTCTCCACGTTATTATCAATTATATTCCCTGCCGTCTCACATATTATATGTGAACGATACTGGAGGTATTTTGTTTTTATATTGTGAATTTAATCAGAAAACAATACTGGAAAGATGATGTTACGATTATTATCAGATAATAATTGAGAAATTAATCAAATTCAAAATGATTTCTTTCTTTCTTCCCTTCTACATGATGTAGGGATGTTCATTCTTCAAACTATTATACGTTTTGTATGAAAAGTGATTCAAGTTACCCAGTATACTTTCAATTATCAGAGATTATCGAATAGTTGATTATAGTCTGATGCTCTTCATCTACATGAGTTATGAATTTCTAGCAAGATAGCTGAAATGATTTCACCAGGATGCTTGAACGATGACATCACACTTTTTATTCATGAAAGAATCCAATAAAAAACGTAATCACACATTTCTTCATTAGACGGATACAATTTTCCATTTCAAGACCCATCTATATTTTTGTATCACGTCATTAAATGATATACCACTGCGGTAAATCTCAAGGATTTACGAGAAAATATAGGACATGTGTTCCCTTACTTTATGCCCGAAATAATAAAATTTTAAGTGAGGATCATCAACAAATTATGACTTGAATCATTTCTAGAATGATTTCAACTAGCTGTAAAGCTTACAATATTAAATATGGGGGAAAGAGTAATCACTCATATTATCTATAATGTAATATTCACGATACTGCTTTATCCCCTTACAATGTTATGTTACTACACTTTTTCTGTTAGTAAATTATGGCAAACTGATGGTAAATTATGGTAAAGGATTGATCAAATAACTATTCGTACCAATAATTGTCATAAGAGTACGTGGAGGAAGGCGGACATAAATTTTCTTATGATGTAGATCAGGGGTTTCCAACCTATTTTATCCAAGGGCCACATTGTTAATTCTTGGGAGGCTTACAGGGCCAATAACAAGGATGTACGTGGACTTTTGACTCGTGGGGACGACGGGGGGCTTGGGGGAGTGAAATTATTATATTTTAATTAAAATAATATAAGAAGTCTTAAGATGGTTTAATTAAAACACAGGAAGAAACAAACCAATTCATTTCACTTTAATACGAAGTCAAAAGGTCAAAGAGTAAAAAGTAAAAAGGCCATAAGAAAACTTGACAATACATGAATCTAGCAAGTTAAATAAAATTGTAATAACTTTTTAATAGTAATAAGACAACTTGAAAATATACGAATTTACATAGAGTTACCAAGCTGAAAGAGAATACTTATTTTTAGTGAGAAGATTGCATTAATTTGTTTTCCACTTGAATGTCCGCACATTCAGGATCAAACTTTGTGGTTCCGATCATTAAAATTGATTTCAAATGTTCATCTGACAAGGAAGATCTGTATTTGGATTTAACAAACTTCATTTTTGAAAATGTCTGCTCACACTAAGGTAGATCCAAAAAGCTGCTTGTTTACAGCTAATTTTACACTTATTAAGAAATGGAGGGGCTAGTAAGAGAAGAGTACTGAACTCACAGTGGTTGTTGCCAAAAATGTATATAAATATATATTTTAAAAAATCTATTGCAATAACTCTCGGCGGGCGGATGATTTCGGCCGCTGGTCGTAGGATGGAGAGCCCTGATGCAGATGCCTAACTAATCCACTTCAAGAATTAGGTTTATCCTTTCCGTTACTTTCTGTTCTGTTACTCCTCTCTCTCTAGGCCTTCCCAGATCTCTTTTTCCAGTAGGTCTAGGTTCATTTTTCAATAGTCTTGTGATCTTCAAGTTCTTTTGTACCATTGGTAAGTTTATTATTGTGAATATCAAGTGACTGTATGTATGCATTTGTACAAGGAATAAATACATTTGAATTTGAATGTTCACACAATCTTTAATCAAATGATTGTAACTTGTTTTTTGTAACTGGGCACCCGCCGAAAAACCTTCGGGTTTGGCAGGACCCTCAATTGTTTTGAGTTGTGAATAAAAATTTTGATTCGATTTGATCCTTATCAGCACATCACATTATCACATCGGCAATCATGCTGTGGGCAACTTTCTACCCTAGCGTTCCATCAAGACAAGGCAACACAAGACCAAAGAGAAATACGATAATCTCTCACAAGAGACGATGAATTGGCTGATGCTCCAGATAAAGGGATAATTATATCAGTCGCGATGGGTTTGACAGAACAGCCAGCTAAGCCTTTTATGATACGTCGTATAATGGGGATGAGCAATTAGTTGCATTTCGAGCATCATCTTCGAGGCAACTCCAAGGCATGCGAAAATACGATTTGGCGCAATTGATAATTGGCAAATGAAGCAAACGATACTTGATCGCATAATGGCTCTCCACGTGTAACGGAGACGCGTTTCCAACTCTCGGGGATCATCTTCTTTCAGTCAAGACTCATCACGTGTGCGTGAGAGTGAGATGGAGAGGATCAGTATCAGTATGTGATGCCTTCAGGAGTAATTCACTGAGCTTTGAAGTTGTGTATCATATTAGCAGGTTTGCAACCCTACAGTGAGTGAACGTTCAACAGTATTGAAATGCTCTGATATTTCCGAAAATAGTAGTCCATTTGAACAATCTGATTCATGGATTAAAGATTTTTTACTCTCCAGTTAATCTATTCTTAAATATTAGTTTATGTCGATTTAGAATTCCGTAATCACGAATCAAGAGAGCGGATGACAAGAGTAATCATTTATTTACATTACAATATGAGTGCACCAGGAAGAGATACTTCCCATTATCACAGAGGTCACTTGAAAGAGTCAGTGATCAGAAATATAATTAAATAACCATTTGTAACATCAAAATTTTTTGTTCTGTACGTTCCCTAGTATTATTTCTGTTTGTTTCTCTATTATTATTTCTGCCGATTCCCTGAAAAAGGGATATGTAATGTATTTTGTCATGTGGAGGTTGGCAATGGTGTGTGTAGCCAGAGTAGGCACGGAATTGTTTGTTACTCATTATAAATAAATAAATAATATACTTACATTATGATTAAGATGACTAGAAATATCACAAAAAGGAAAGAGTACAATGATACTATGTTGTGATGAAAGTGATCGGAAATGTACCTATATAAGTGTATAAGCCAGTATCTATATATTGTAACCTACATAGAGTACTCAATTAATCAATCAATCTCTGCCCATGCATCCCCTGTGACCTTGCGCCCTTAAGCCCGTGCCTATTTTTTTTTTTTTAGGGAAACCTGCCATGGAACGGTATAAAATGAAGATTTCCAAAATGAATTTGAGCTAAATAAATGAAAAAAAAATGATGATAGGAGATGCTGAATAAATAAACTAAGCTGTGAGTCTCTGAGAGGAATTCTGTTCCACTTGTAAATTGGAACGCCATTGCCAATATAACAATGTGCTGTAAGAGTTTTCGTAAACAAAAGTCTTAACGTTGCTTCTTTTTTAAGCTGTAAAACGAGCAAAGTAACGAGTCGCATTCACGACCTAGAGACACGTGCCTTGCTTGTGACTCTCTGCCAATTGCGCGTCTCATTTAATTGATTCAAGCTTTTCTGTGAGTTGCACGTTGCTACGGTGAGGAGGAGAGGAGGAGATGTTGAGTGGAGGGGTGGAGGTGTAAAGGTGTGGAAAAGAGGATGAGAGAGGTTGAGGAGGTGGTCACATGCCCTAGCGTCCACGTGATGTTTTCTCTCAACAGGAAAACGCTGCAAACACTTCCAAGGATTATGCCAATTATGGAGAGAGCTTGAACAGTTAGAGGCTCGAGTTGAGAAAGGGGTATTTTTGCAGGAGAGTTTACACCTACCAACAATGTTTGCTCTATTTCTTTAGAATATCATTGTATTGTAATATTGTTTTCAGTTGAGAACCAATTTCAGTAAATCCTACAGATATAGTTTAGCAAGTCCAGTAGTCAGAGTGGATTGTGGATTTAGTGGAAAGTTGTGTAATTTTGGATGATTAAATAAATAAAAATCTTGTGTGGCGCACTCACACAACTTTCCTTGCCGTTATGAAAATTGATCACCTGACGCTAGTATTCACGCGCTTCTCAAGTCTACTATTCAATGATCTGAGCCAGCTGATGACAGGACAATAACGCTAGATACACACGAGGTCTGCTATCTCTTCATAGTGAATCTTCTTCTATCTTCTATATATATAAAAATGTTATGTTGGTTTGTGTGTAATGCAAAAACTCCAAAAGTACTGGACCGATTGAGTTGAAATTTTAACATGATATAAAATCCGCATCAAGAATGGTTTTTATCTACTTTTTACAATTTTCAGGGGCGCTACGCTCGCCCGAAATTTTAACTTTTTTGTTTATGGATTTTTCCGATTTTTGACTTCACATTCGGGGTCAGCTCGCGAAAATAAGTCGATTAAAAAAAAAAAAAATTGACCGGGCTCGCAGGGTGGCCCGGGGGGAGGGGGTGAAACTTTGGCCATTTTTGGCCAGATTTGAGCTGAGCGCTGCTGCAATCAAAGTGCAAAATTGTAGCAAAATTTCTATTTTATATATAGGTATTCATTTACTCATTTTAATTTCTTTTTTCTAAAAATTTTGCTTTTTTTCATTTTATTCTCACATAAACATTATTTTTCCTTTTAGTTTTGTAATTGCACAATAAACCAGATTTAACAGCTCACATAACACAGATGTTCATAATTTATTTAACAAGCATAATATTTGTGGTTTCCCAACACATATTTTATATATAGTGGGGGCCACAGAAAAAAAAAATAAACATTCAATCACAATGTGCCACTGCGAAGCGTGGCAGGGTACAGCTAGTGATTTAATAGAATCAACAGTTTGCAATTGAATAATCTCATTTTCTCAAATTTCAAGCTTATTTTCAATTTTAGGTGGAAATGTTGAAATACATAATTGTAGAGATTTTTGTGCTCAATCTTTTCCACTCGAAATTTTCTGTTTAAATTATACCTAATACCTGATAATTGGAAATCTAAAATCAAACTTTGCATAGATGGGGCGGAGTTCCTGAAATTTTCACAGATCTGGGACTTGTGGCAGTTAATAGAGCTTATCCACGACTATTATAGGTATAAATTTGATCAAAATCGTTGGAGCCGTTTTTGAGAAAATCGCGAAAACCCCTGTTTTTGACAACATTTTCGACATTTTAACCGCCATCTTGAATTGCATTTGATCGAAATTGTTCGTTTCGGATCCTTATAGTGAAAGGAACTTAAAGTTTTGAGCTTTAAGTTCCAAATTTCAAGTCATTCCGTTAATTGGGAGATGAGATATCGTGTACACAGACGCACATACAGTCATACACACACACATACAGACCAATACCCAAAAACCTCTTTTTTGGACTCAGGGGACCTTGAAACGTATAGAAATTTAGAAATTGGGGTACCTCAATTTTTTTGGAAAGCAATACTTTCCTTACCTATGGTAATAGGGCAGGAAAGTAAAATAGAATAAGATAGACTCAGTAGGTTTATCGGATAGATGAACGGTGGACCCTATATATATCTATATATATAAAAATGTTATGTTGGTTTGTGTGTAATGCAAAAACTCCAAAAGTACTGGACCGATTGAGTTGAAATTTTAACATGATATAAAATCCGCATCAAGAATGGTTTTTATCTACTTTTTACAATTTTCAGGGGCGCTACGCTCGCCCGAAAATTTTAACTTTTTTGTTTATGGATTTTTCCGATTTTTGACTTCACATTCGGGGTCAGCTCGCGAAAATAAGTCGATTAAAAAAAAAAAAAATTGACCGGGCTCGCAGGGTGGCCCGGGGGGAGGGGGTGAAACTTTGGCCATTTTTGGCCAGATTTGAGCTGAGCGCTGCTGCAATCAAAGTGCAAAATTGTAGCAAAATTTCTATTTTATATATAGGTATTCATTTACTCATTTTAATTTCTTTTTTCTAAAAATTTTGCTTTTTTTCATTTTATTCTCACATAAACATTATTTTTCCTTTTAGTTTTGTAATTGCACAATAAACCAGATTTAACAGCTCACATAACACAGATGTTCATAATTTATTTAACAAGCATAATATTTGTGGTTTCCCAACACATATTTTATATATAGTGGGGGCCACAGAAAAAAAAAATAAACATTCAATCACAATGTGCCACTGCGAAGCGTGGCAGGGTACAGCTAGTGATTTAATAGAATCAACAGTTTGCAATTGAATAATCTCATTTTCTCAAATTTCAAGCTTATTTTCAATTTTAGGTGAAAATGTTAAAATACATTAATTGTAGAGATTTTTGTGCTCAATCTTTTCCACTCGAAATTTTCTGTTTAAATTATACCTAATACCTGATAATTGGAAATCTAAAATCAAACTTTGCATAGATGGGGCGGAGTTCCTGAAATTTTCACAGATCTGGGACTTGTGGCAGTTAATAGAGCTTATCCACGACTATTATAGGTATAAATTTGATCAAAATCGTTGGAGCCGTTTTTGAGAAAATCGCGAAAACCCCTGTTTTTGACAACATTTTCGACATTTTAGCCGCCATCTTGAATTGCATTTGATCGAAATTGTTCGTTTCGGATCCTTATAGTGAAAGGAACTTAAAGTTTTGAGCTTTAAGTTCCAAATTTCAAGTCATTCCGTTAATTGGGAGATGAGATATCGTGTACACAGACGCACATACAGTCATACACACACACATACAGACCAATACCCAAAAACCTCTTTTTTGGACTCAGGGGACCTTGAAACGTATAGAAATTTAGAAATTGGGGTACCTCAATTTTTTTGGAAAGCAATACTTTCCTTACCTATGGTAATAGGGCAAGGAAAGTAAAAATAGAATAAGATAGACTCAGTAGGTTTATCGGATAGATGAACGGTGGACGTAGATACTATAATCACAGACTAACTAATATCTTTAGTATTCTTCCCCTATGCTATAATAAAGCCTACTTCGTAGTTTGAAAAATGTTATTCTTAGTGGATCTATTGGTAACTCACTGGATTCTGCCAGCATTCTTACTGGATTTACTAGTAAAAGAATGTTATTTCATCCTCTCAGGTCGAAATTGAAATTGTGCAGAATTTGGTTATGTACAAGTAGTATAGTTGAAAGATTTTGTAGTCAAGTTGACTCAATAGAAATAAATTTCAAGTTATTCTCCAACAATAAAAAAACTTTATGTTACAAGAGAACGCAATAATTCAGTTTGAAAATCACAAATTATAATATTATTTGAGTCTCATCATTGATTTGGACCTTGAATAATGAGATAAGTAATTAGAAGTTATAGATTTTCTAAATTTCGAACTTGAAAAATGTATGGTGTTGAGGTATTGCTGGAAACTCCCTCTATTTGTAACGATCATCATTTTAATCGTTTTCCTCCCTTTTTCTTTTCCTTGAATGATATCTTATCTTGCATTATGCTTCATCTTATAATCCTATTCCTGTTCTTTTCAATACTCTCCACCTCTATCCACCATCTCTTTCTCTTCCACAACTTTCAGCTCATCCAACTTCTCTTCCACATATTCCTATTTATTTTATCTTCCATTAGTTTTTCATGATAACACCCTATTTCTACTCACATAATTTCATATTCTATATCTTCCACTCAACCTGATGATCTAATTCTCCACATCATTTGCATCCTCCTCCACCACATCCTTCAATTCCTCTTTTTCTCCCCTACCTCTCCCCTATCTTCTAATTAGAAGTTATAGATTTTCTAAATTTCGAACTTGAAAAATGTATGGTGTTGAGGTATTGCTGGAAACTCCCTCTATTTGTAACGATCATCATTTTAATCGTTTTCCTCCCTTTTTCTTTTCCTTGAATGATATCTTATCTTGCATTATGCTTCATCTTATAATCCTATTCCTGTTCTTTTCAATACTCTCCACCTCTATCCACCATCTCTTTCTCTTCCACAACTTTCAGCTCATCCAACTTCTCTTCCACATATTCCTATTTATTTTATCTTCATTAGTTTTTCATGATAACACCCTATTCTACTCACATAATTTCATATTCTATATCTTCACTCAACCTGATGATCTAATTCTCCACATCATTTGCATCCTCCTCCACCACATCCTTCAATTCCTCTTTTTCTCCCCTACCTCTCTTCCTCCATCATCTACATCTTCATCTTCTCCTTTCAATCCTTCTCTTCCTTCTTCTGCTCGCCATCATCGTCCTGCTTTCCCTGCTCCATCATCTCGGCAGACATGGTCTTTGTTTTTGCCACGGCTCTGAATGTTAATCACAACTAAATAAAGTCGAGCAAAACTTAAATTGACTTGAGTAAGCTGTCAACCATTGTTTCACTGACTTCACTCCACCACTCCACTCGCTCAGTGCCTGACAACCGCATCTGCTGCTGAATACTAAACAGCTAAGCGTGTCCCTGCCACACTCACTGCTTCTTCTTCTTCTTCTTCTTCTTCTTCTTCTTCTTCTTCTTCTTCTTCTTCTTCTTCTTCTTCTTCTTCTTTCTGATTACTCACTGACAACTCACTGACTCCTAGTATCACAACAATAGTACCTTGGGAAACTTTAAGAAGTTTGCACATGCTTGTGAATTCACAAGCAAGGAAACTCATTTCATCCAGAGTGGACATGGATAAAACTGTTTGTTAGATTTTTAAAGTCCTTTTGAACTCCCTTGAAATAAGAGTGAATTGATTATTTATTTATTTATTTAGGTGCCAAAAATACCTGTCATCAAAGTTTTGGTTTGGATCGATTTTTTATTTATACAAGGTTGATTTTTAATCAACTTAAGGACAAAGAAAAATAGACTACAGTCAAAAACTTCTTTTCATCCCAATTTCATAAAATAAATTGTCCAAATAAAGGTTATGTGCGACTTTCCAATTCTTCACTAATTTCCACATTGAAACACAACAAAAAAATGGAAACTATTATTTTGAATTTAGAAAGATTAAGATCCGAATTGATAACAAAATTCCTTCCACTTAGCATTCAAAACTGTAAAATAGATATTAATTTGAAATATTTTGTTCCGAAAATTCAAACAATCTTCTACACTAGAAGAACAGCTGAGAATTGAACTTAGGGAATGAGAATTCATTGCTAGGGAAATTTAAAATGCTCAGCAAAAAGCAAAGTAGTCATAATTTAACAATTATTGAAAGTTTTAGTCATTATTAGCTATCATAATCATTATTATCAATCATTATTATTTCTATTGATGTTACTTATTATGTGGAATCAGATTGTGTATACTAGCAGTTCTGTGAACAGTAGACCTCGCGCAGTTATATTAGACAGCATAGCCTCCTCTAAAGCACATACTCAACAGCACGGTATATAGAAGAATTTATAGAATTATTTCATTTAAATACCGTGCTCAACAGTTCTTTCTTATCTCAATTCTGAATTCATATCCAGTCCATGCCTGAGATGTACTGGCAATGAGTTAAACGTGCTAACCTAAGCACTCTTCACTCCTCCCTCACACTTCAAGTCCGATTCGTGTCATCTCTCAAATCTTGCTTACTTCTAGTCCGCACCTAAATAGCCCGATGAGACTAGATGCAAGATGCAACGTTGCCAAATAAAGGTAGGCACACACCAGTTAGTCAAGACAAGACTAGTCACGATTAGTCACAATACTTCTCATAGCTGCTTATGAAGCAATATACACCGATTAGTCATTGCAATTAGACATGTCTTCATAAGCAACTATGTGAAGTATTGTGACTAAACGTGTCTTGTCTTGTCTTGACTAACAGTGCCTTAGGCTAGGCACACACCAGTTAGTCAAGACAAGACAAGACATGATCAGACACAATACTTCACGTAGTTGCTTATGAAGCAACACACACCGATTAGTCATTGCAATTAGAGATGTCTTCATAAGCAACTATGTGAAGTATTGTGACTAAACGTGTCTGATCATGTCTTGTCTTGACTAACTGGTGTGTGCCTAGCCTAAGAGTTGATTAACGTTGTCAACAGCTGATTATGTATGAAAATTAGTTATTATTTGTATTATACACTAAATGAACGTTTTATTGGCTGGTTGGGCGGGGGACAGGTTGGTGAGAGAGAACTCAGCTATTCCAATTATTCCATCGGACTTTTTTCATGCAGTCTCCTATGATAAAATTTCATGTCCGGAGTAAAATGGCAACGTTGCTAAGTAGTCAACTGAACATCTTGATTAAAAAGCAGTGATATATCAAAATAAATAGATCAAGTTATTAATCGTTTATTGATAAATAATCTAGAAATAATGATCACATATTGATATAATTAATAATGATCCAGTTGAGGGCATCAATATACTTGTTTTACTGCATGCCTGTTTGAGAGAATATTCATTATCAGTTTTCATACTTGGCAAGAGAGCCTTCAATAAATTGAAATTTACAGTATTATTCGAAACACAGTGACAAGGTGAATTAACAGAATAGTTGAAAAGATGATGAACGTTAATGATCGATTATCACGTTCGTGATCAACTTATAATGTTCACGATAAGAACGTATGCTGCTGGATGAAAGCAAAATCATGATATTTCTCAATATTGAGGTTTGTTTTTAAGTTCATAATATGAAGTACTTTCATTAAACCTTTTTTATCATTATTATCTTCACTTCAGGGATTAGGTTTATTAATCAAACTGTTCCGGTACCCTATCTAGGCCTTCCTACATCTCTTTTTCCAGTAGGTCTATAGTATAGTTTTGGTCTTTGTTAGCTTAAACTATAAATGTTGGCACAAAAAATGTCAAAGTTTTGGACATTTTATCAAATGTCATTTGATAAATGACATTCTTCCAGGTGGCATTCTTTTCAAATGACTGCACCAGTTGCGTCTATTTTGTATGATTCTTTCATACAGAGGAGCAACCGATAAAATCTGTCTTATCAGTATTTAAACCTTTTCATAATAGCCTCATTGTTGCGGCAGCTTATCTTATCAATGCCAGATAGGACGCCTGCCAGCTGCGTGGCTCGATTCTGGCGGTAGTCAGTCCCTCCTTGAGCTCAGTGTGGAACAGTACTCTAGTTCACGAGAAAAGCTTGGCTGCAATAGCAATCCAAGGTTTTTCTTGTAACTGAACCATCTATTCTCTTCTATTGTATATAACTAGTAGTTCTGTGAACAGTAGTTATAGACCGCAACCTCCTCTTATACTGTCCATCAGAGTAAATCCTGTTTGTATGTCGTGTCGGCGAGATATCGGCTAATGGCTGCTGGGGTTGGTGTATCAAAAATTCTAACATCAAAAGCTAATCTCCTTCAAGACATACTGACTACTGGACAGCCCGAGTTCAAAGCAGCGAAAGTTCGAGAGACAATACTATGTTATTTTAGTTATTAATTGCATGCGTTATTGCACGCAATCAATAGTTCATTTGATGGTGCATAAAAATTGCATTCAATGAGGCATGCAATTAATAGTCTACACAGCTGCTGATTTTTTACCTAGTGACATTGAGATATTGAATTGCATGCGACATGGCAAATCTACTCGACAGCTGATTTATGATGAATAATAATTCTATAGTCTGATTTTTACTCTAATATTGGCGTATGAAGGAGGCTCCTTTTTCCTTTTTCATTATCCTTGAAATGCAAAATCTTCAAAAACCTGTATATACGTGGACGCGCAAATTAAAAAGGAACATACCTGTCAACTTTCATGAAAATCTATTACCGCGTTTCGCCGTAAATGCGCAACATATAAACATAAAGAAAATGCCAAACCGTCGATTTGAATCTTAGACCTCACTTCGCTCGGTCAACTATTTTCGGTGGATGAAATGCTATCACTTTCTTGCTATCGCTCTTTTAGCTACAACCATAGCAACAAGACACACATTATCAAATAGCCTATAAAATACGCTAAAAAGTAAACTAGTGGGACAATGATGTATTGTCGGAAACATTGATGAACACACAGTACAAAATAGAATAGGAGAACCTGGTAGGAGGTTATTCAATCAGAAATTCATCTATTTTGTAAATCCAAAACTTGTTAACGAGGATAGGCGTTGAACTCATTCCAGTTATGAATAGCCAGCATGTCAACTTCCATTCGGAAATGACTTGAAAAACATCATCTACGGCAAAGTAAAATCGACAGGGAAATGTCCTTTGAAGGTACAGTAGCTAATAACTTACAACCAACAGATGGATTGGTGAGAAGGGGAGAGTCGTGGGAGGTAAAGAAGGAGATGGAATGAAGTGGGAGGTAAGAGGGGGAAGGGTAGAATTTCTAAGAACAGGAAATGGAAAAGTCCTGAGGTGACTGAAAGGATTACACATAACAGCCAATCATGAGTTTGCTTGAGAGATTTTCCTCGTCTACAGAATTATTGTGAGAGCTCACAGCTGTAAGTCAAATGTTCATTGAGAGGGGTTTAGATTCCAACTAGTGAGTTTGAATATGAAGAGGAGAAATGTACGGTGTTGAAACTGAATGACGTCACTTTCTCAGGTCATGAAGACATTTTGAAAACTACTCTGTGATTTCAATTTTTCGTGATGTGAACCATATGAAATCAACATCTTCAGTAACATTCTTGTTCAAAGAATTCTCATTAACTAGTAGTTCTGTGAGCAGTAGACCTCACGCAGTATTTTCATCCACAAGTACCTGATTGAAACTATAGACCTTGTGGAAATACCTACAGCAATAGACTGGCTTCTCCACACATCTGTGTAACAGATGATTACAAAAAATCACTTGTCAGCTGATTTATGATAAATAATTCTATAGTCTGATTTTCACTCTATTGGCGTATGAAGGAGGCTCCTTTTTCCTTCTATATTATCCTTGAAATGCAAAATTTCCAAAAACCTTGTATATACGTCGTCGTCGTACGCAATTAAAAAAGGAACATACCTGTCAAATTTCATGAAAATCTATTACCGCGTTTCGCCGTAAATGCGCAACATATAAACATTTAAACATTAAGAGAAATGCCAAACCGTCGACTTGAATCTTAGACCTCACTTCGCTCGGTCAAATATTCGTATGGCTTTTATTGGTGGGGAGTCCCTGACGGGAGTTCCACCACGCTTGAGTAAGTATATGAGTAAGTATATGAGTAAGTATATGAGTAAGTATATGAGTAAGTATATGAGTAAGTGTATGAGTAAGTATATGAGTAAGCATATGAGTAAGTATATGAGTAAGTATATGAGTAAGTATATAAATTTTAGCTGTCAATGACTCACGACTGACTTAAGCCACCAATGACTCACGTCTGTTATATATCAGCCTGGACCGACAGTTTGAAGAATTCACATGATAGTTTTCTCTTTGATGATATCAAATCATATTGATATTGATATTATAATATCATATAAAATATTATAAATAAAGAGTTAAGAGTTAAATTTTAACTCCACCGAAACTGGAGAAAGAAAGAGTTATGACTCTACTTCGAGTCTGTTGGACCTTTTTCAATTTTACTTGCTTCATCATTTTAAAATGAATGAAGTATAGTGAGGTCCACGTTATAAAGGCAGTGTTTGATTAGCAATGGTATTGCTATCCTTGTCTATCATTTAACAAAGCGGATAGCGCTATCTTTCTCTCGCTTTGCTCTGTTGCTAGATCGTTTTTAACAGTGTAGAATAAATAATTAATTAACAAAATATTTCAACTTAATTATGAAAATTGATTATAAAATTATTGAAAAATAGTTTCTTGCTTAATGAAATATGATAGATCATTTTAAACGAGAATGAACAGTTAACCTTTTGTGTAGTTGAGAAGTTGATATTGTGGTAATTATTCATATTGAAAAAAAATACCAAGGAATTGTCAAAAACCACAGATTTATTAACACTTAGAAATTCTAAGTATCTTTATCTTTCTAAGTATCAATAAATCTGTGGTGTATGACAGTTTCTTAGTATTTTTTTTATTTAATGAATAGTTAATATTACATCGATAAACATATATCAGCTACTGTCTATAGAAGGCATTGACAAGTTAGAGGATCGGCAACGAGATAGACGCCAGCTATAGGAGATAGATTCTCCTATCTTTCTCCACTGCCATTATAACGTGGTCCTCGCTATAGTACATAAATAGGTAACATTGGGAACAGATTTTATAATCATCTCTTAAAATTAATATCGATCACAATATAACCTCCAGTAGTGCATGGAAAGTTTTCGAAGAAGTTTAGTAATATTGAACCAAAGCCTTGAAAATAATGTTAACTTTCGAATAAGAGTTGGTGTTGATAAAATAGTTTGGCACTTCAACAAACTACACCAAACACGTTCTACTGTGTAAGACACACTCACACTTACACTTAAACTTACTCTTACACTTACACTCACACTTACATTCTCACCGTAGCTGATAAACTGTAGCTGAAACCACAAGATGGCGTACTTTGAAAACTATTGGCACTGGCATGTGAAAAGCACGCAACTGCTTGCGAACTGCGCGGTTCCTGAGCGGTTATTAGCAGTTTGCATGCTGCTGCGGTTTCAACCGCGTCTCCACCAGAAATCTGAGACCCTACAACCGCTGGAGTCCTGGAATCTCCAGCAGAACATGTGTGTCCCGTAATTATGTCGCAGACGTGGAGACATGTTCCTTGTATACTGTATCAGTTGTTATCTCTCCAGCTTCCCAACTATAATCGGCCTGGTTGAGATAGGGAAATGCTTGCTGTACTTCTTCTATGGGGTTAGGGTACGAACAGCACAGTCAGGTCGATATGTAGATTTCAGTTCGCTATAGACCTTCTATGATATCTTTATCAATCCACAATTTCCTTACAATATATGTCTTAGTCAATATAATGTCCTTATGTCCTAATATAATATGTCCTCATATATCCTTATCAATAACTCAAAATCGTTTTATCATTGCGCAATTGTTTAGCGGCACCGATCTTAACCGCGACTTACTCGTTCTTAAGTGTATTTCCTTAATTTCCCACTAATAACTATCTATTAATCTGTAATTTTCTAGTCATGAGTTATCACCAAACTCTATTGGGCTACTCGAGCTCAATATATTGGATTAATTTTATTGAATATCAATAGTTATTTGTGCAACTAGTGCGCAAAGTGACAGTTTGCTGCACCGAAAGAAGCGACGGCTCGGGCGGAATGGTTTCTTGAGTGCAGCAGAGGATCTGTGCGCACGTATTTCAGATAAAATTTCTCCTACACTTGCCATTGAATATGAAAAGTGGGTAATTATGGGTAAAATTCCCTGAAATCCATCAAATGTTTTTCTGTGTAATTTTATTATTAATAAATAAAATTGAATAATGTAGTAGTAAATGAATGAAGGTCGGCTGTCACTCATGTCGCTGTCCTCGTTGTCCTTAATATTACTTTAACGTGCACCACAACACTATACCACAGTCACAGTTACCAACTTAATTTTGATTTTGCTGCACTGGTGCTCCATATAACCTACTATTTTGCGTTGCCATGTTGCAAATCTGGAGTGCAGAAAAAATTTTTCCCGCACTAGAGCCGAAAAGTGATTCCTTGCGTTCTGTAATCAGTGGAAGAATGGCCACTTTTCAAGGTAACTGTAGGAAAAATCTTTTAAACCATAAATACTGACATTCTCTACTGCTTCAACTTCTGCCATTGACAGAGAACAGTTTACTTGACTTTTATTCATGCTGATATTTCTTTATATTTCTGTTATATTACTATTCAACCAAATGTTGCTATTTAAGGTCAAGTATCTACAATATTTTTTATTGATATTTCAGACATGCTCAACAAAGATTTTTAAGAATTCAACTTCACAATTCCATTCATGTCCGCTCTTCATTCATTATCAATTTCGGGGCACTGAGCTTCACTCGTTATTTATTTATTGACTTTTGATAAACCAAACACAATTCTTTAAAATGATTGGGGAACAGGCACAGCCCAAAACTATTTCTCTCCCAAATTTTGATTTATTCACTATAAATAGTCCAGAAAGTAGGTTATGTTCCATACACTTGAATTCAGGTTCAATTTTCTGTTCAAACATTTGAAAACAAAAAAAAAAAAATAAGGTGTAAGTGCACGTCCAGTGCCAACATACATATTATCAATTTTTTGGTTGGGATCGATTTAGTAATTTATGTTATTTTGAGCACAAAATCACAAAAATTAAACGGCGCTCACTATTGTTTTTTAAATAAACTAAGTTCAAAGTAGCACAATTTTACATGCATTTAACCTATGAGTGGCAGCCATTTTGATTATTGAAAAATCATCAAATTATGATATTCCTAATCTGTGTTTTCCTAACCCAAAGCTTTTCCTAACCTAAGCTTTCCCAACATAAAGCTTTTCCTAACCTAAAGCTTTTCCAAACCTACAGCTTTTCCCAACCTTAGCTACTTATGGTTGCTACTTATAGGTTAAATGCATGTAAAGTTCTGCTACTTTGAACTTAGTTTATTTAAAAAACAATAGTGAGCGCCGTTTAATTTTTGTGATTTTGTGCTCAAAATAACATACTAAATCGATCCCAACCAAAAATTTGATGACAGGTATGTTGGCACTGGACGTGCACTTTAGCCAAAAATAATTTAGATTATATAGAAACCAAATTAAATAACAAAATAACACTCACTAATCACTTGAAATTGTCACATAATGATCAACATTAAAAATTATAATATACTCTAGTTTAGGAGGATTATCATGTCATGTCAACAAATCAGATTATGTTGATCAAATCGATTAAATTTTCTAGCTAGATAAAATTTCTCGTTGATTGATTATGATTACTCAGCTGGAAATAATTCTGTCTCTCTCCCACACAGGCACACGCATCTTCTGTTATCGAGAGACGACGAAATTATCATCTGTTTTCCAAGGATTAATTATCCTTTTAATGTCGTTCAGCGAGTTTTCCAAAGAATTAGACCTAGTGTAATCGAATATTTATATCATAAACCTACTATGTTCCAAACTTCGTGAAAATCGTTAGAGCCGTTCTCGAGATCCGTAAAACATAAATAACCAGATATAAAAATAGCCAGATATAAAAATAACCAGATATATACAGAAATTGCTCGCTTAATATAATAGGATAAATAACCAATTCGTAATGTATTATTGCATTATTATTTGGTATACAATGATTTATATGAAATTACGCATGGTTTACACTATATTCTCTCATTGATAAACGGGCCCGTTCATCTGCTGTAGATACTTCCAGATCCCGTCCTTCATAACCGACTGCCGAAAAGCATACATTTTTCCAATCCAATTTTATTTGTCATGAATTTTCATTTCGAAACATTCGAACTTTAAGCAATGTGGTCTCATGGGTTGTGAAAATTCATAGGAAATAATCGGCTACATTACAATAGGCTCTATCTGCAACATTTTCACGAATGTAAAAACTTTTTTCCTAAACATCCAGGCATTAATATTAATGGTATCAATGAAAATCTTAGTGCTCATCATAGAGGTCAATCTTATAATAGCCTTTTGTACCTCTCTCTCGATACTTCTCAATGAAAAGAGATTTCAATCCAGATTGACGACCTCTCAGTTAGAGGTTGAGCTCTTAAGCTCTTATGGGTTTCAAGCTCTTATTATAAAGCTCTCATGGTTTGGGTGATTGCAGCCCCAACTGAATTCTTTATGAGATGAGATAGTGCCAGAGTGCTCACTGCACAACCAATCAGGTCCTCGCATTTGCATATCAGTCTCAAACCATCTACATTTCAGACTAGAACTTGTGTATTTACACTCATGCGAATAATCGCTTCAACTCTGCGGAACCTATCCAGAGAGCACTACAGAACACTAAAGAATGTAACACAACACCAGAGAAAACTTATTGTTTTATACTTCCATACGACAGTGAGGTCCTCGTTATAATGGCAACGGGGAAAGATAGGGGAACAACGTTGCCGATCCTCTGTCAATGCGTTCAATAGACGGTAGCTGATACAGGTTTATTGATGTAATATCAACTGTTCATTCTCGTTTAAAATTATCAATATTATATTTTATTAATCAAGAAATTATATTTTTCAATAATTTCATAATGAATTTTAATAATTAAGATGACATATTTTGTTAAATAATTTACAATTCTACATTGTTAAAAGACGATCTAGCACAGAGCAAAGCGAGAAAGAGATAGCGCTATCCGCTTTGCTGAATGATAGACAAGGATAGCAATACCATTGCTAATCAAACACTGTCATTATAACGTGGACCTCACTAAAGATTGTTTATTCTGAACTATACATTCTATATTTCTGTGCGATCCTACACATTCTAATGTAATTAATTCGGTTACATCTGTCTGAATCCTATAATACTCTCTAATCAATAATCAATCAATCAATCCAACCCTCATTTAGAATGTGCATTACAGAGTAACTATAGTGGAAGAGAAAATTGTATGATTGGATAATCTTGAAGATACATAATCCTAAAACTGAAACACGTGTTGACGATTCTGTTGTTCTCGATTCAAATGTAATTAGGAAATGAATGTACAGTAAGTAACGTAAAATCTTAAGTTGAGGTAGTGCATATATTATAATTAAAATAATCAAGCAGAAGCCACCTCGTTATCCGTCAGACCAGCTCTACAATGAGTTTGGTGTGATGGACGCCAGACAACTCTAATCCCTAGAAATTATTTGCAGACTGCACAAGAACCCAGAAAATTTTCGAAACAGAAACCACTGTCATAACACAAGAAATAGAAGCCTTCTTATCACGAACTTGGCTGGGAAGGCAACATACCAACGACACTTCAACCACCTAGCACCAAATCTCCACAATTTACTTCCTGTACACATCAAGATAATAGAAAACTCAAGAAAATTTGAATGCGCCGTTAAAAACTGGATCACAACAACTGGAAGACATATAGAAAACATAATTTCGAACAATATGTGAGCTCACTTACCCAATGTATTTGCACCCCCACTCTAAATTTAATTGTATTTACTACTACACCTGCTCTAGAACATGGGTTTCCCATAGTTGAGTAGGTTAATTTCCGAAAAAATGCAATTTATTTATATTTGTAGTAAATTTCATATATTGTATTTTTCAATATTATGTACATTTTATTGATTAGATTGTTTATTCGTTTATTAATGGAAATAATTTTTTTTTGTATTGTATTGTATTGAGAGAAGATAGAGATTCCTTCTACTTTGTGGGTAGGGTAAGGTATATCGTATATCAACGACAATTATTTCAAGTGACGCAATTTTTGAGTTGATTACAAAATACTTTCTAACTTTTTAATGATTATAGAGTTGCAGAATTGATACACGAAATTAAAAAATTTTCATTTCATGAATAATATTCCAAACAATAGGCCTTAATTATTATTCATCGACCAATAATTGATATCTTTTAGATTTAGATTATAAAACTTGCCAGTTTTTATCCCAGTGCATTCTGACCATTACTCATGACGAGATCTGCTTGTTTTGACACAATCGTTAATGTGAGGTCTGCACTTATATTTTGCCTTCCTGGATCCCTCACCTGCTTCAGCCCTTCATTGACCATTGCAACCCTTTTCGAAATGTCGCTCCTCCCCCAAAAAGGGCTCAAGGGCTGTGAGTGACCAGTGGAAGGGTCAATACGACGCGTGCTTGGAAGTGTGCGTAGGTACGTGCTGAACTGGCTCCTGATTGGTTGGTTCCAGTAATGCTTTATTAACGCTACAACGAGAGTCATAAATTATCGGATTCATATAAATGTCAGTTAGTGGTGACTTCTGTTCTCATTAATACTTTTGTAAAACGATGTTACATATTTTATAGTTGTAAATTAAGTTTAATGGAACCAGTTTTTATGTTCAGCTTACTGATAAAGTCTGGTTTTTAATGATCAGCTTTCAGATTCGAATCACGGCATACAAGCTCATTGAATCATGATATGATGTCTGTTAGACGATGGTTGAATAATTATATGAATATATAGTTCACAACGATAACACTTTAGTCAATGATGATGCCTCATATATGTGACTGAAGTGAGAAAAGTTGCTGGCGTCTAAATGGCGAAAATAACTTTTCTTAAGAAGTCTGTTTCTTAGTAGTTTTTTACTTGAAACAAGATAATATCCACAATTTGAACATTTTGATAAAAATCTGGTTTGATCAATGTCTAATATTTCATCGTTCCCGATTGGCTCAATAAAAACATTTAAGTAGGTTACAATTTATTAGTTTTTTTCAAATTTTCTTTGCTAAACACTATATCACCAATCATCCTGACCTATCAATTTTCATTTCTTCCAAAAAATAGTTTCCTCACAAGAAACGCTCGAAGCCTGTAGTATCTTAAGTTTCTAGAAAAAGATACATTCTTGTAGTTTTCTATAGTCTGGTTGGCGAGGTCAGTTGGAAGAGAAGCTGCAAGGTCTAATAAGCTTTTTGACTATCTCTGAACCTTACTAGTACATTAATCAGAGGTGCGAAATGCAAAAGAACAAATTCATGGAGATTCAGTGTCATTGAACGAGCGTTAGCGAAGTTCTCACTTTTGACTTATTAGAGCCCGAAGTCGTTCTTTGTCTGTTTGTATGTTCGACAAGAACTCTAGAGAGAATTGATCAATCAGCTTCAAATTTTGAACACGAATTCTTCAAACCTTTGTACAGGTCAAGTTCGTTGGACAACAAAATTGACTCACTCCTTCGACCTTTTTCAGGATATAAAAATAGCATTGAAAGTGCATAAGAAAAATATGTTTTAATTTATCATTTATCAGTCAGCTAGGATTATTTGTTAGGTTATTACTTTCTAGAACAAAGCAAAATAGTTATAAGTGATAAAGAAGAAGGAGAGGAGGCGAAAAGATGGGTGGTGGAGGTGATAAGAAAAAGGAGGAGGAGGAGGAGGAGGAGAAGGAGGAGAAGGAGATGGGGGAGGAGGAGAAGGAGTAGAAGAATAAGAAGAAGAAGTAGAAGGAGAAGAAGAAGAAGAAGAAGAAGAAGAAGAAAGAAGAAGAAGAAGGAGGAGGAGGAGGAGAAGGAGGAGGAGGAGGAGGAGGAGGAGGAGGAGGAGGAGGAGAGGAGGAGGAGAAGAAGAAGAAGAAGAAGAAGAAGAAGAAGAAGAAGAAGAAAGAAGAAGAAGAGTGAGGCATGTGTGATGATGAGGAGAATAGCATGGCTGCATTGAAGGAGAGTATGGTAACCTCTTTGATGAGACCCGACATAGGGTAGTGGGTGTGGTTTCAGCCAGGGCACCTCTGAGCCCTGAAACCACACACAGCAGCTTTGAAAGCCGCGTTCACTTAGTTACTCTGCCTCCACACATTCCTGCTCACATGTTGTTCACCTCAGCCCTCCATGTGTGTGCTGAATGATATTGCCTAGGCTATATTATAATTAGGGCATTATCGTTTTATCAGGTACTCAGCCTTCCTCCACCTGTTCATAGGGTATGTGTATGTTTGTCTGTATATAATGTTCAAGTAGATTTTGTATTGCTTTCTATGCCCTCAATGTAGGGTTAAACTATAAAGGTAGAATTTGCTGGTAATAATGATATTTGTTGAATTGAATTGAACTATGTTACTCTATAAATATTTCATTCTCATTCATATTTTTTTGATATTATTCATCTTTTATTTCTTACGATAAGTCCATCATTGAAATAATGAGAGGTAGAGGAAAAATAAGGCAACCTTGTTCCATTCGTTCACCTCATGTAAATGTTTAGTCGATTTTATATACTTTGTTCTCTATGTATTTGTTGCAGGATATACAGGCTGTCCCACCAAGGTTGTAACAGCCGTTAACCATAGATTCTACTCGACATTTCTGACAAAAAATGTTCAGTAAACTTTTTCCTATCGACCTTAGTTTTCGAGATATATCGATTTTTCGATATTTTCAGAATATGCCTACTTCTGGTCATTAAATAAGTTACTCAATAACTCGAAAACTACTGGTCAAATTTCAATTTCAAGGGTATTGTTGGAAAGAGAAAAACATTTTAAACAAGATTATTGTAATTTTCTTTCTCGTAAGATATTTTGTAGTTTTTTATTAGGGCTTAAACTTGAAAAAATGCTATTCTTCAAATTCAAAGTGAAATTTCAAACCGTTTTTTCTCGGTTTTTCTCCAGGTGATTATAGTGGTTTCAATATTTCAAAAACTTCTCCATTGAAACGTTTTGAAATATTGAAACCACTATAATCACTCGGAGAAAACCCAAGAAAAAACGGTTTGAAATTTCACTTTGAATTTGAAGAAAACATTTTTTCCCTAAAGTTTAAGCCCTAATAAAAAACTACAAAATATCTTACGACAAAGAAAATTACAATAATCTTGTTTGAAATGTTTTTCTCTTTCCTACAATACTCATTTTACATACATGACTATTATAGATACATAGACACATACATGATATTGAAGCTTACATAATTTCCTACAATATTGATCTCACAACTTTTTCTATATCTCTTTCACTTTTCGAGATATCCGCTCTAAAAGATGTGACATTTAAAAAAAATACATTTTTCTTCGATTTTTTGCTATTTTTGCTCTTATAACATTTTTAATATCGATGGGAAAAATCCATGCTGATCATGAGCTTATAGAGCATCAAATTCTCTTCAATTTTATGTATAATTTCACAAGTTTACGCACATCCCCACGACTTTTGCAGCAGCTTCAGTGTTGAGTGTGAGATCTTCAGTTATACGAAAATAGACCAATTGACAAAGAAATTTGGAGAGAATGTTTTAGGCTAAACACAATTTTTGTCGGTTGAACCACCCCCACTCCCTTAGCACAGTGGGTAGGGGTGGGGACTTTTGATAATTATGTTTACCTCCTCACTACCCTAAACAAAACTGCGGGGTCAAAAATTGTCTTCCCAAACTTTTCCCTCTATACCCTTTTTTGAACATTCATTGCCTGGACTATGTTGTAATAATCTCGCTAATGTAGACTGATTGATTGATACATACCAATGATGAATTCATGACTCGCTGTTTTCAGCCTATCAACATCAGAAGGTTGTATCAGCTGTCTGGAAATCGTAAAACAAAATTAATTCAATTTGAGGATTTATCGGCATCAGCCAATGAGAGCTCATGTGGGCGGAGACAGAATTGTACCAAAGAACAACGTACTCCACGTGATTGGTCGACGTGTGTGAGTGTATTATATCTCGAAAAGGCCGAGAAGACTAATCATCATTTATTAATGATAAAAACTAATGTGTTTTTTTCCTTAATGATAGAAAAGCACAAGAGTAAAATTACCTCCTCAGAAATGAGATACCTAAGGAGGGTGGTTGGAAAAACCAAAAGAGACAGAGTGAGAAATAGTGTGATCAGAGAAACATTAAAACAGGAGGAACTGATTACCACTGTTCAACGAAAAACCCTTGGATGGTATGGCCATGTAGCTCGGATGAGTGATGAACGAAAGGCAAGGCTGGGTATGGAGGCAAGACCAGAAGGAAGACGAGGCTGGGGACGACCTCGACTGCAATGGGAATCAGTATGTTAAGAGTATAGCTGCTGCAAGAGGAAAGACAATGAATGAAGTAAAGAGAATGGCACAGGATCGTATAAAGTTTTGAGAATGGTTGAAGGAACCCAACGCTTAACGGCGAAAGGGTATGAAAAAGAAGAAGTGTTTTTTCCTTGAGAGACTGAATTATTTGCTCTGATGAATCGATACTAGTGACTATCGATTGTAGCGATTTTTATAGGCTATGCCGCATCTACATGTTGGCCAAATGAAGGCCAATGTCGACCAGCGCCGGTGTGAGGGTGGATGGTTTGCCAGCGCTGGCCATAGTTGGCCTTCATTTAGTAGAAAATCCATTATGAAAAGAATTTTGTTTATTTGATTTGATTAAATTTTCTTCCTGGAGACTCTTGAAAGAGTATGGGAAATCGTCAAGAAGGACTATCTGTCCAAAAAATAAATGCGACGTATCTGTGGAAAAATCTGAAGAATTATCTGTGGAAAATTTTGGTTCATTCCTTCGATAGAGGAAGCCCATCAAAAGATGAATGTTATGATGTATGTGAGTTATGGAAACTTCAAGAACTATTGCACAATCCTTCTTTTTGTCGAAATTTCCCTCGACATGTCTTACTATTAGACTAGCGTGACTCAGCCTGTTAGATCTATCGACTATGAGCATGTTGTTAACTCCCCAATTCCTATATAATCGAACCATATACGATTATATACTATATAATGTCAACGATTTTGTATGGTAAGCGTAACCGGCTTTGATGTGTTGGTTGTTAGTGTTGCCAAGGCGGGGAGGTGAAGGGATGGAAGCTGCACCCCTCCCATCAAAAGGGGGGTTAGGTGAATGCCTGTTAGATAGGAGAAAGCATTAGCGTGTTCCGGAAAGTAGCTTACATCAATCTCCTTGGCAAGAGAGCATGCTAGTGTGTGTGCGTGTGTCGACCAAATGACGAAGGATGTGTGTGAGCAGAGTTCCTTGAGGGAGTTCCTTTCGTCTTCTTCTTCTTCTTGGTTCTTCTCCTTCTTCTCCTCCTCCTCCTCCTTCTTCTTCTTCTTCTTCTTCTTTCACCCCCTTCTCGAAACCACCCACCATCTTTATCAGAGTTCCTGTACCGTTCGCCTCCTGCCACCTCCAGTCGTCTTTTCTTTGAGAAAGGCTATCACAAAGTCTCTGGCAGTTCTCTAGCAAGAGGTCTCTGACTGAAGGTCTATAGGTATTCTAGTGCAGCAGGTTCTAGAGGCAGCAGATCTTGTGTATAGTTTCCGTCGGTGAGCAGCTAGGGGTTGTTTGAAGGTTGAAGTCCCCTCATTTTGCTCCTCAGAGTCCTGGAGCGTTTTGTGGGTACTCAAAATTCAAAAAATTCAAAAATTCTTAATTGGTTTTTCAACAACAATAAATATACAAAAAAAAATTCAGCAAAAATAAAAGAAACCAATCACCTGCAAGGAAAATCCTGTGCGCAGGTGAGAGTTGCTAATACAAATCCAATATGATCATAGAACTTACAAAAGATGAAATAAGAATTTATATAATATAATATTTAATAAAAGAAGATGATGCATAAGTGGAATAAGGGTGAAAGAAAGAAGGAGAAGAGAAAAAATGAAAAGAGAAAGAGGGAGAGATGGCAAACATATACGGTACTATTGAAACAAAGATAAGAGTCACTCAAAAAGTATGTCCTCGATTTTACTGGTAATTATCCATTCAATAGTTCTTTTTTTAAGCAATGTAACAGAATTTATATTAATATGCTCCATAAGGTAATCTGGAGTTTTGTTGATTAATTTATTAGCTAGGTAAAGGTATTGACTCCGGCAAACATTAAGATCCATTATTATATTTTCAAACCTATTTCTGGAAGGTCGTAAATTGACGTTTGATTCACGGAATAGAAAAATATCTTTATTATTCCTAATGAAAATTATAAGGTTTTCAGTATATAATTGACGGACTGTTAAAACTTTAAACTCGTTGAATAAATATTTCGTTGGATAAAGACGAGGTTTACCTAAAAAAAAAAATAGTTTTAATAAGGTGTTTTTGGATAATAAAAAGTTTTTTAAAGTGAGCATTCAAAGCACCCCCCCAAGCCCGAATATTTATACTATTATTTACAATACTATCATAACAATACTATTTATTTATACTATAATATCATATCCACGGTCACAATATCTAACCTCCTTATACTATTTTATCAACTTTGTTAGCTATCTAATTTTCCTTCTATGTTTTATTTATCTATCATAATGCTACCTCATTCTCCTTTTTTTATCACTCGAACATGTAAGGCTCAATTCACACTACCTCGACTTAAATCGTACGACTCCAGTGTCGAGGATACTTCAGTCTCTCGACCTTACGACTTTATTGCTCATTGTTGCTACTTCAGAAATTCATGAATCCAGTTGTTTTTCAGTTTGGGTATTGTTTTTGTATGCTGCTTTGTTTTTTTGTTAATTTTATGTTTGTATATACAATGTGCTGTACAGAGATCTACTCATGAATGTTGTCTTGTTATATTTGATTTTTTGCTTCTTGCTGGTTATCTTGGATGGTTGGGAATAGTGATTAAAGTTTACAGGATGCTACAGACGTCGTGCGCTAAAATGTCTGTAAAGTGATGAACTGAACTCCAAAAAAATAATCTATGTCTTAACAGTTTAGTAACTACAATTAAATACATTACTAACAATGACCACACAATTTGTCAAAGTGGTCATTTAATTTCCAAAACTGAATATGAATGTCAAGTGATATTCATGATGGAAATAACATTATTTATTTTATTTATTTGGTTCCATGCTACTTCATTTCTTACCTCACATTATTAAAAATATGAGATCTAACTCGTCACTAATTTGTAATTTGTATGTAACAATTTTATAATAATAATTAAGAATATATTGTCTTATCTAACTAATTCTTATTATTGTCTTGTATAAAATGATAAAACATCATTTCATAAAACATAACCTCACTTTCATTAAAAAATGCACGGTACTATGCAACTCAAGTCGAGGCTCGACTCAGTCTCACAGTCATTATGTCGCGGAGACTAGAGTCGACTGGTCTGGGTGTCACCATTTGAAAACACATGCTGCGTCGAGAAGAGACTAGAGTCGCAGTCTCTTCTCGACTTGAGTGGCGACTCAGGTTGAGAAGAGACTCGACTCTTGTCGAGAGCATGTGTTTCCAAATGGTGTCACTCAGATCAGTCGATTCTAGTCCTCCGCGACGTCACCATTCAGAAACACATGCTCTCGACTAGAGTCGAGTCTCTTCTGGACCTGAGTCGCGTAAGTGTGAGTTGAGCCTAGGGTACGAACAGAACGGTTAGGTCAAAATGGAGATTTCAATGCGCTAGCGTTCTCCTATATCTATATCAATGACTCCAAAAGTTTCCATCATTGCATTACTGTTTAGTTGCATCATAGATTAAATAAATAATCATTTATAATAAATAAATATTCACTTACTTTATAGTTGCATCGATCTTATTCGCAACCTAGTCGTTCCGTTGGCACACACCTTCACGGCTAATTCACATGAAGCGTTTTTTCAGGCGTTTTCAGACGATGCGGTAGGTCATGAAGCTCTCCGATTGGCTGATTGGGTTTCAAGAATTAGCTGATAATCATCCATTATGCATTCTTACTATTATATTCTTACTCACCATACTTCCTACTACTTTCCTGCCTCGCCGACTCGTTTGTAAATGTCTGAATGAAAAAACGCTTTGTTTGGCCTGGCTCTAACTTTTCTTCTCTGACTCAACTCAAGTGGCTGATACAAATTGTAGAATGCTTGTCTGTGACAGTAAAAATATTTGAATTTGAAAGTAGAAATGAAAGACTAGAAGAAAATTTTTGGATTGAGTATGTAGTATTCATTTCAATTGTAAAGCTCGTACAGCTCGTAAAGCTCGTAATTGTAGCTTGTACCTTGTTTTACTCATATCGATTGGAGTAATAGAATCGATTTTACTAGTAGTTCTGTGAACAGTGGACCTCACGCAGTATTCTCATCCACAAGTACCTGATTGAAACTATAGACCTTATGGAAATACAGCAATAGACTGGCGTCTCCACACATCTGTATAATCACGTGTCAACTGATTTATGATGAATAATTCTATAGTCTGATTTTTACTCTAATATGGTGTATGAAGGAAGTTCCTTTTTCCTTTTATATTATCCTTGAAATGCGAAATTTCCAAAAAACCTTGTACATACGTTGACGCGCAATTAAAAAAGGAACAAACCTGTCAAATTTCTTGAAAATCTATTACCGCGTTTCGCCGTAAATGAGCAACATATAAACATTTAAAGATTTAAACATTCAAACATTTGAACATTCAAACATTTGAACATTAAGAGAAATGCCAAACCGTCGACTTGAATCTTAGACCTCACTTCGCTCGGTCAATGAATGTATGATTCAAACTAGTTGTGAATTAAATTTGATGAGTATTATCATAAATTTGATGAGTATTATCCGAAGTATTATCATAAATTTGAAGTTATTTCTGAGTTCAATGATCTTAAAGGGACTCTACTATAAACTACGAGTGAAGTAGAAAGTGGTTGTAGATCTATTGGGTAAACTTCATTGGATCGAAGCATTCGTTTACACACGAATAACCCTAAAATTTCGTCTTCGTGGAGGCTGGCTGCTTTAGAGGTCTCCGAAACTTGATTCAATTTGCGATAGGCAAAATAGAGAGAAGAGAAGCCACGTAAAGTAGTCGTTCTGATAAAACTCACTCTCTCTCTCTACCTGATCCGTTCTTCCTGCTCTCCTCTGTCTCTCTCTCTGTCTCTCTCTCTCTACTTGATCCGTTCTTCCTGCTCACCTCTTTCTCACTCTCACTCTTCTCTATTCTCACCTTCTCTCATCCACTCTCTCATCCCTTCATGTTTGATTTGTTCTTCCTATTCACCTTCTTCTTTCTGTCACCCCACTTTACTTCCATTCCATTATCTACAACTGCTATCAATTCTTTTTCAACTTATCATCTTCTAACTGTTTCATCACTTTTCTCCAGTTTCAACTGTTCCTACTACTCCCTTCTTTATTATTCTACTTCTCTTCTCAAACTTGAACATTGTCTTTCAACTTTCAACTTGTTCTCTCCTCTCCATTTAACAAATACATTCGCTCTCTCTCTCACACTGTCTCTCTCTTTCCATCTGTGAGAGTGAGAGAAGTGTAAGAGAGGGCCGACTGTGTCCTAACATCGCCCTTCTAGGTCAAAAATGAATGCAGTCATTCTATTCTATTCTATTCTACTCTCCATTCTGCTAATCAATTAATTTCCAGTTCCTCCTACATTTTTCCATCTAATGTATCCACCATTTCTATCATTCCTCTTTATTTTCCTCCCACATCTGCTTTTGCATTTCGAATTTATCCCTTCATCTTTTCTGTCCTCCTCTCTAGTTTCAGTTCTGGTTCCTTGTTATCCTTATTGTTCAATTTAAGTGATTCCACTCAATTCTTCAATTCCCCAGTTTTTTCATCTTTCCATCTTGATAACTCCGTCTCTCTCCACTCCCATGTCTACCCAAAATCACTCTGAACTACATTCTCCTTCTCCCTCTTCCCTTTTTCCATTTCTCAGTTTTTCTATCTTTCCATCCTGATCACTCTTTTTCTCTCCACTCCCATGTCTACCCACAATCACTCTCAGCTACATTCTCATTCTCCCTCTTCCCTTCTTCAATTTCTCAGTTTTTCTATCTTTCCACCCTGATCACTCTTTTTCTCTCTCCTTTCCCATGTCTCCCCACAATCACTCTCAGCTACATTCTCCTTCTCCCTCTTTCTCTAATGATATAAATTCAAGTTTTCTCATATCCTCCTCAAGAAGAGAAAAAAGAAAGAAAAACGACAAAAGTAGTGCCACAAGTCGTTTCTACTAAAGTAGTGGCATCTCACTGTGTAAACAGTAACAAATTGCAAAGCAGGATACTGTGTAAAGAGAAAAAGCCAGCAAAATATTATGCTCAAGTTTAGCTGCCTATGATAAAAACGCATTACCCTCCAATACTCCCTCAGTCTTCTCTTACATTCCTTATAGCCTACCTTCTATGGAAGTCAAGGTATATAAACCAGTGCAGTACTTAAAATCTGAACGAAGCTACATCAACCTTTTGTTTACTTTCCGGGGTTTATTTGGATTTTAGAAGGAATGAGTTGTTTATTCTCAGCCCTTGGGGGTTCCTGTTGCTTTGGATAGCTACAAGCTAGACTCTATTAGGTAGTCTTACACGCACGGTAATAAACAGAAGCAAACCTTGATCTATTTACTGCTGATTTTGTTGACAATCTCTCGGTTTAACGACTCAAGTCATCATTCTGATTATCGAGTTGATACCAATTTGGAGGTTAGTCAAACAATGGCAACTTTTCAGCTTCCATCATTATTTTGGAACGATATGTGTCGTGAGCTGATGGGAAACACATGTGAACCTCGTGCCTTACAACAAACAAGACACAGCAGACTTAACGATAAAAATCTGGTGTGGCGCACTCACACAACTTTCCTTGCCGTTATGAAAATTGATCAACTGACACTAGTGTTCACGCGCATCTCAAGTCTACTATTCAAAGATCTGAGCCAGCTGGTGACAGGACAATAACGCTGCAGACATACGAAATCTGCCATCTCTTCATAGTGAATGATTTAATAGAATCAACAGTTGCCAACAGTTTGCAATTGAATGATCGATCACATTTTCTCGAATTTCGAGCTTAAAATGGGTGAAAATGTTACTGAACATTAATTGTAGAGATTTTCATGCTTGATCTTTCCCACTTGGAATTTTCTTCTTAAATTGTATCTGAAGCCTGATAATTGGGAATCTAAAATCAAACTTTGCATAGATGAGGCGGAGCCCCGGAAATGTTTACAGATATGGGACTTGTGGCAGTTGATAGAGCTTAATGACTATTGAACTATTGAACCTAATGATTACGAATATTATTCTTTCTCAAGAAAATCGCGAAATCCCCTGTTTTTGACAACATTTTTTTTGGGTACCTTAATTTTTTTCGCAAAGTAATACTTTCCTTACCTATGGTCATAGGACAAGGAAAGTAAAAACGACAAAAATGTAAGAACTCATTGATATTCTCTCATGTTTATTCATATATTTACGAAAGAATTCATATTTGTGTGTGATGGAATATATTTTTACATGAGGTAGGAACTTTTAGATAGTTTTAAATAGATAAAATAAATAAAAATTCAATTGGATTCAATGCAATAAATAAACTAAAATGGCATTATACATTTTTTCAGTAAATAATACTAATAAATAGGCTACTTTGTTCTACTGAATATTGATACTTTTGCTGATCAGCTGCTGTTGTAATCATCTAGTAGAGGATGATATTCAAAATTAATCAATGAGAGGGTGGAGAAAGTCCTTATACGGATCAGTTGTACATGTGCGTACTGATTTATGCGCCACAAACACGCGCATTTCATTGTATGACATATGGTATGGTATGAGACAACATCAACGTCTATATTCTTTCAACGCGCATTTGACTTTCCAAGAGCTGTTGCTATGCTTATTATGATATCTTCTGTATTGTGTTGTACCGGTTGCAAAAAACCGGTTAAATTCTAATCGTGATTAATTTCACAAGAACCAATCAGAGAAGCCTTCTTTTCGAGAAAGCCTTATCTGATTAGTTCTCGTGAAATTAATCACGATTAAAATTTTACCTGCTTTTGTGCAACAGGGCCATTCTGTTTCTAATCGAATACAGATATAATATAAGCATGATATCAGATGATGGAAAGTAAAAACCGCGTGTTTGTGGCGCATAAGTCTACACATCTTATGATGAATAAACATTAAACCGACCTTACAAAATAGTAACGCAATTGCTTTACCAAAACTCGATCAATCAATCAATCATACCTCCTTCCCAGTCATCTATCACAAGAGCACTCTACTCCAGTGAAAACATATCCATCATATAAGCATTCCCCACCTCGTTCAAAGTGTGCCGTAGACCTGAATTGTAACCCCATTTTTTTCAAAAAAAAAGGGGCCGGCCATGGGTCACCAAGGGTCTGACAGCATGCATGAACTTTGACCTCCAATTTTAAAAATATCAACATGTGGAGCGCGCCAAGGGTCAGAAAGGGACGGACATGCGGAAATAGTTTGGAACCCAACCCAACTGAAACTGGAGCGTATCACGTGATGTGTGGTCCGGTCCACTTCCAGGTAGATTTTCATTTTTGACCTTCCTGGTGTCTTGCTCCATTCTCCCTCCTCTTTCTTTATCCGCCTACCTCGGCAGATGCTACACTTTTGATTTATTGTATTATGATTCGAGAATTGAATAATAACCAACACTACTTTGTTGTCTGAACTGCACCCGCATTGCAAACTGGTCCGATTATAATATTGACGCAGTCCTGTTTGATTGGGGAAAAGTGTAATCTTGTTGTAGGAGAACTGGAATAATATTGACTCAAACACTCCAACTGACCAGTATATTGACAGATGGTGTCGGCCGAGTTTGAAATATGTCTCGAATTTCCATTGTTCTCATTTTACAGTGGGATTTTGTGGGATGGAGTGAGTGAGTTCTCCGTAAACAACATCGGACCTCCCATAATTTTGGTTTGGAAAAATAAATTTATATTTTTCCAATGCTCTACGATTTTGTACTGATTTTATTCAATCATGAGTGAATTAATCAATAATTAAGAACAGTATAAGAAGGGAGAATTGATTATGTCATTACTCTGAAACCTGTTACATCGTGTAAAGCTGTAACAACGTTAGAATATTGTGGTATCATTTCTTCTCCACGGGCGAATATCTCAATTCCACGGACATTATTGGTTATATACCGACTGCTGCTGAGATAGATGGGCATATTCAAGTCAACCACAACTTCACAAACCATTAGTATTTCAACAGTCCAATTTTAAAGCCACCAATGAAATGGGTAAATACTTATAGAATTTCTGGATAGAAATTGCTAGATAAATTCCTATTTCTTTGTAGAACCCCTAATTCATTTAGATTAAGCTGTACCTATTCTATAATTGTGATGGAAATAAGAATTCATAATAATTATTTCAATTGAAAGAACATTTTCAATTTGAGCACCTACATTTACAAAGTGGTACAAAACGACTGCTAAAAATGAATTTAATAGAAATGAAAACGTATTTGTAATGGTTTTTAGTCGAGAGAAATTTTTCATTCAATTTTAATAATGATTGCATTCCGGTAAACAATTAATATCACTAGTATATGTATCGCTACTGTGTCAAAAAACTAATATTTCTGATACAAATTTGTTGTCATAATTCATTGGAAATCAGCGAAATCTATTCCTAAACATCCTCTCATAAATTGAGGTTTTTCCTGAGGTTTCTCTCTGTATCTCTCTCGCTCACGAAATTGCATGGCGCAAAATTATGCAAAATCCAGTAGAGACTGTTCCGAATAATCTTTCGTAGTTTAATGCAGTTTCTATTCTGAGGTTCCTCCCTTGAGCGTGACGTGATTGCCAGCATATGTAGCGTGAAGAGCTGACACACATTCTAAATGTCGACCGTGAATGTTACGAGGTATGAATGTGTCAACCGTGACTGTTCTATGATTTTTGTATGACTGTTGAAGATGGGATTCTATCTGCATGTTGCATTCTGTAGAAGTAGATCTACAATGCTACTATGGAGTTTTGTAAAAGTTTTCAGCTAGATTACGTGCTGTATTTATTTCGTAGAACATGCTTGGCTTACAATGTTTGGTTACATAGGAAGAGTTAACAGTTGGCTAAACAATAGCAGCAACCAATTTTAGTTTCTAGTTGCTTGTCAACCAAACATACTTGGCATATTTTGTAAAAATTGAAAAATCAAAGTATTCTTTTCTTAACTTTATCTCATTTCTCTTTCGACTTTCAACCCTTAAACTACCAAATAGGGTCTATGAAGCTTGTCCCGTCAAATACCAAATAATCAATTTTACCATTGGGATAATATGTCCCAATACAAAAAACACAATAAAATGAATAAAATTTAGTAAATAGCTTTGCAATTTCAATTTCACATGTTATTATTGACATTATATGGAGTTATTTACTTACTTTCAACTCAAAATGACACTGCAAATCACATTAGAACAGCTTCATTCAGCACAATATCAGCATCTGACACATGCATACATGAGAGCATATAACCTCAATTCACAATAATTTATGGCGATCAGATCGTTCGAAACAGCTGATGTATTTTACAGAATAGACCCTAGACTACCGCTGGGATTCATTACTATGTAGTTTAGATGATCTATTCACCCACTGGGATTTGATGAACTTCTATTGGGACATATTGTCCCAGTTGTAGTCTGAGGTTGGTCATTTCTGCTGGGACATATTGTCCCGTTGGTAGTCTAAGGGATAATGTACTTTCCAAGTGTGTGAGTGCAATAAATAACTTTGAATAAATAATACTATCAATAATAATACCAACTTCTTGTGTATGGCCAAGAAAGTGAATTTGGCTAGCATAGTACGTTTTTATTCAAGAATATTGTTCTCGCATCACGATTCGTAACGATGAGTCCAGTATATTTGAGCGTCTTTAGTAGTTCATGAAGGTGACATTTTTTCTGTGACTTTCGTATACGTTTGAACTATTTTCTTTCAAGTAATTTTTGACCTAATAATGTTTGAAGCTGTTACAAGAAATTATTCATGAACAACTTAGAATAGTAGAGAAGATTTGAGACACTTATTGAAACAAAAGCGTTTATAATATCAATATTTATTGATCTTCGATTAAAGAATACAAAAATTTTCCGTATTGAATAAAGTTTTTCAATTCTCAATTTCTCATGAATGCTCAGTCATTCAAATTCATACTTTTGGAATACTTGTTAATGAATTATGTTCTCAATCCAAACTAAGCCAGGTAATGAGAAATTTTATCCACACAACTGCAAATGTTTGTCAGGTGATTGTTGAATGACCCTAGCATGCACAAATCTCAAGACCCATCCTTATTTTCAAAATTGACAGATTAAATCAATTTTGATAACGACTACACTCTTGTTTTTTCCATACTCAAGTTCCTTCCCAGATGTCTCCTACTCATTTTCCAGAAAAAAAATTCTCTCCATCTTCTTATAACAGCGTTTTCTCTGCAACACCCTCTACTCTCTACAGCTTCCTATATCTGAAACATAAGATTTTAAAGGAATTTAAATGATTGAATGAACAAGACTAAGGAATTGTCAAAAACCAAAGATTTATTGATATTTAGAAAGACCGGTTTCGGTTATTACACCATTGTCAATCTCTGATAAACTCAGAGTTTGGTGTAATAACCGAAACCGGTCTTTCTAAGTATCAATAAATCTGTGGTTTTTGACAATTTCTTAGTCTTGTTCATTCAATATGAATAATCACCACAATATTAACTTCTCAACTACACAAAAAAAAAAGATTTAAATGAGAATGAAGATTTCCTTCATAAAATTCACTTATTAATTTTGTGTATACCAAGCTCTGAAAGGAATTGAAAGAAAAATACGGAAGTGAGAAGCTCTGTTATATTATTGTGTAGAAGTATAATATTTGACAGTAGACCAAATGTATCTTCCATTCAATTTCTAGGGCAATAAGTTTAATTTCATTGAGAAACTCCAAACATGCATATACACAATCAACATTACATACTACCGATTCATACAACACTTCCACATCATCAATCTCAATTTCATGAAGCAATCATTCTCATTTTACTTGGTTTATGAGTGTGTCACAATAAATTATTGATGAACACTATAAATATAATATGACACCTCCATTTACCGAGTTTTACGTAGCGGAATAAGTTTTCTGAAAATGTTCATTGAAATGGAAAATGGTGGAATGGCGTGACTCATATAGTAGACTCCATGTATGGCAGGTAGAGATATCCTTTCGGGAGTGTGTATAGGTATATGAAGAGGGTTTGTAGATGTTGTAGTTGTAGAGATATAGATATAGTGGAGGTAGCGCTGACCATAGACCGAGCCCTGTTAATAATTCGCCAATGAAAAGGTTATGAAAGGCGGGAAAGGGATGTCCCTTTGAAGGGCCTACATAGGGTCGCGACCTCCCGGGGAGTGTAGGGTCCTCCCTTGAAGGGAAAAGGGCGCGAGTGACCGTTGGTCAGGAGGTCAAAGGTCAGCTGACCTGTGTGCAAACAGTGTCGCCGGCCTAATTCTGATTTATGGACACTGCGCACGCGCGATCAAGCACTTCGGTAAACAAGGTTGGGCTACTTCCTTTTTCGGTGATTTTCGGGCACGGGTCTACTGACCACTTCCTACCAGGCGTCATCTTCAATTATTTTTTAATTTGTCTCTGAAAACCGGAATGATGTGTAAGAGTGGACAGTTATATCGGATCTTTATGTGCAAAGGAGTGATCCGTGGTCTAGTGGATAGAGTGCTTGCGTAGCAGCATAGAGATCCCGGGTTCAAACCCTCTCATTATCAAACGTTTTTTAACCAGATCACTCCCGTGTTATCGGATGGGCACGTTAAATTGTCGGTCCCGGCTGAAGTATCACAGTCGTAAGGCCCATTGACGGCTTAAATTATATATTCAGGCGGTGGGACCTTCCCGCAAGGGACTCCCCACCAACAAAAGCCATACGAATTTACTTTACTATGTGCAAAGGATGTGCACGTTTTGAGATAGAAAAGAAATATTCCTGTATTAAGTAATAAGAATATGATTTGTGTACATCAATTTTGTAAGGGGAGTCATGAACGGCCGTATTAATGTACAGTTCTCTTATTGATGGAGAGAAATATTCATATTGTGTTGTAATAATTTAATTGCTAAATAGGTTAAAGAATAATGAATAATTTAATTGCTACTACTGTATTCAGCTCTTGTTAATCGTGTTCCATGATATTTCACTTTTTTATGAGTATTCGTGGTTCTGTCAAAAACAGGAACTCTATAAAAAGTTAATTTTCAAATTGTTTTTTGCATAGTTTGGTTTCATTCTTTTTATTCGAATTGTAATGATTTGTATTTATACTATATGTATTCACTTCACCTAGACACTTAAGTGATCAACATCTTCCAGTATGGTTATCTATAATTGAAATGTTCAATCATATTCATTATTATGATAACAAATTCCAGGCATTATACTATACATAATCGAATGGAGAAGTACATGAATGAGTACTATTAAAAAAGTAAATTGGAAAATTCATAAATAATAATAACTTATAAAATAATATGAAACCTTATCCTATATACCTAGGCCTATTAAATGATCGCTAGTCTGACTAAAGTATTGTGAGTTGTGAGCTTGCATTTTTACTGTAAAATCCAACCATAATTATGTCTCAATCATAAATTATTATAATGAAAAACAGTTTTAATTTTGCTTTAACTTCACCTTCTCTTTGCAAATTTCGCAATTCGAGTGGCAAAGAGTTCAAAAGATGTGGAATTTTGCATTCTGGAGCTCTTTCACCATTATTATCATCATCTCACTTGAATGAATGAATAATTGTTATAAACAATTTCAATATAGGCTTTCTGGAATCAGAAGAAATGAGTTACTTATTAGAGAATGAGCAATGATTTTTTATGATCCTGTGTCTATCACCTTATGTTATTTCATACGAGAACTACAACAAAACTTTCACGAACATTTTATTGACAATGTTGATTCTCGGTAGCGATAGTAGAAAGCTCGGCACCAAGATGGCTTCCGTGAGGGTGTTGAAGGGTGAGGGTGGCTTTTACACGTGAAGGGTGGCATTTGAAGGGCTGCCGTGCGAAGGGACGAAGGGCAGAGGGTCTTGTAGGCGTGCCAGTCTGACCAACCACTTCATTATCCACTCGAAAGGGCCACTGCTAAAGCCCTTGACTCAACCTGGCTCTGACGCCCTTAGCAGGAATAATAGAGGGACAGAATCGACCCACGCATTGGATGTGAGATTGAAGGGAAGATATTTGAAGTAGTTTTGGGTTCGATCCTGGCATCTGATAAAACTAATGTTGTGAAGTAGAGTTTCAATGTGAATTTATATTGACATAATGCAATCTACCATTATTGCATTGGATTTGACCGAATTCAATCAGACCCATATGCACCATCTCGGTTTGAACCATAGAGAAATATAGCATTATAGTATCATGTTAAATCAAACTTATACTTATCATCTCTCTATGGTTTGAACCTATTTACCAAGAATAACAATACATTGGCTTGAACAAAGATAGATTAGCTGCTTGTTAAACCCACAATGAAACACATGATAATAAATGATGTGAAATATTTTCCCTATATTTGGTTTTGAAATATCTAAATTTGAAAATCTACATTGTGAGAATAATTAAGGACTGAAAATTTTGTGAAGTGAACAACTACAAGACTTGACCTATTTTGGACTTTGAGTAACCATAATAAATTTGGGAGAGGACTAGCACAAGTTTACCTTATTTTTTTCTCTCCCTATCATTTTGATGATGTACTTATTGTATCAATCAATCAATCATTCAATGCGTCCATGTAATAATTCCATGTAATCGTAGATTAGTGTTAAACGTAGAAGGCCCTCTAAGCTCTTCAGAGTTGAGTGGAGATTATTAAAATTTAAACTTGTTTCTAATTTTGAATTTGATGATATTCACACATATGCGCTTCAAAAATTTCCCAGCCTGGGGAATAGGATACGTTTCTGATTCAGTCGAATGTTGGTAACAGAGATTTTTTTTTCAATCAATCAATTCATTTATTTCACAAACAAACATAATACAGAATAAAAAAGAAATATATAGAAATGTTAAATAAAAGTGGACAAGTGCAGATTGAGTGCAACATTTGAGTGCAAACTAATTTATTTCACAAACAAACATAATACAGAATAAAAAAGAAAGATATAAAAATGTGAAATAAAAGTGGACAAGTGCAGATTGAATGCAACATTTCATTCATTTTCCTATTTGGACATGGGTTTTTCAAATATTACAATGAATAAACAAACAAATACATCCCGAAAAAGGCAATTTAACAATATTGTTTTCTGATTTCAAATTTGTGTTCCTGAAGGCTACCCTGTGTGAGGACACTTGTGTATATAATAATGAAATAGTAATATAAAAATGTGATTATTATAATTAGATTGGTTCGAGCTGTAGACCTATGTAATTACAAATTGATATGAATGCAGCTTATGAGTTAATTGCAATATGAGAGGGAATTAATTCACAGGCATACTCCAACAAATGGAATATTTGATGAGTTTAATGTCCTTGACATTCGACAATTGTATGTCAGAAGCTTACTTCTCTCATTAGTATAAACAGTGATAACATGTTTGAGAAAAAAAACACAATTACGCAACACCTATGGGAAATTCCATGAGTATCAAAATTCTTAATCTTACTAATTCTTATTAATGCTCATCCAAAAATTTCATCACTACGTTAAATCTCATTAAAACAGAAATCTGATTAATACTCATTCAACAACAAACAGCCGCTGTAATTCACAAATTTTATACAGAAATATTCTTTCCACCCTTCGTAATGCTCATGAGTGTTCGTTCACCTTATGCGTTCAAAAATACATCAAAATATGGTTGAGAGAGATTGGAAGGGAAAATAATATACACCGACTCAATATTTATAGACATATAAACACACCCAAGGGAAATTATATACTAATTGTGATGTATATTCAAGTGTCTATTTTTCCATGCAATGAATGAATTTGAATTTGGATTAGAGACTGGAAAAAATGATGTAATTGAAGAGACTTGAAATATTGTGAAAAATCCACTTTTTTCAAAAATGAAGTGGATTTTGACAACATTTCAAGTCTCTTCAATTATGGAGAAGTTCCACAACATCAATATTCACTCTACAAACCAAGAATGATGTAACCAGAAAATTACTATACTGCACTCCATTTTTGTCTAGAGGAATCTGGAATTACTAACTCTAAAAAAATAATCGGAAAAGGATGATCAGAATAGTGGAAATGAAAATTGTATAGCCAGATCCCATATTCAGATAATGTCCAATATAATAAATAATGTTAAGAAAATGGTAAACCTTAGTGATAGGCTAACCATTCAGCAAAAAATTCTACTCCTACAAATCCAAGCAAATCCTATAGGGGATTGTACTCTTAAGCCGTGTTCACACTGAACAAATGATCGACATACATGTTCGGCAAACATGTTTTTTGAGGTGCTCAGGGACAAACATTTTAAAAAGTTTGGACAATCATTGTTTGGCAAACAAAAAATTACTGTTTTTCCAAACATTTTCAGTGTTTGCTGTAAAACATAAAACCTGTTCTCCCCACTTACAAATATTTTGTTTGGTGACGCGTCCACACTGGCCACGGGCAAACATTGTTTGTCAAACATTATAAAATTTGTCACAAACTGTTCCAACAAACATGAATGTTGAACATTTGTTCAGGGTGGACACGGCTTAAAGATGAGGATATGAAACATTATAAAGCTCTAGCGATATTTTTCTTAAACCAGACCTGTTCCTTCAATAGAAGTCTTTATAGATTTAAACTAGTAGCTCTGTGAACAGTAGACCTCACGCAGTATTCTCATCCACAAGTACCAGATGTCAACTGTTTTAAATGTTAACAAATTCAGTTCACATTTGAATTTGTATTTCATATGATATAATTCATCCAGTTCCGTTGATCTTTCTATCTGATGAAAATTAATTTTTTAGAATCAAAAATATTATAATTCCTCCAGGATTATTTAGTTCATTTTGTTTATTTTCATTCACCTATTAAATTAGTTTTTTTCGAATGTGAGAATATTGATACTGATGGGCACGCATAATAATACCATGACTGCAAAACAGAATATTGAAACCAAAGACCTTAAAGCTGCGATTAGACCAAATTTATTGAAAAAATGTTAATAACTCAATCCTTTTAGATTATATTAGATTGAACATAACTTACCATACACATGATGAACATATGTGTTTGTCAACTTCCGTTCAATCTAATAGAATCTATAAGGATCAAGTTATAACCATTTTGTTAATAACTTTGGTGTAAACCCAGCTTAAAGATGCATACCTCTTTAATGTCTTTGATTGAAACTATAGACCTTATATACAAATACAGTATAAGACTGGCTTCTCCACACATCTGTGTAATCACTTGTTGGCTGATTTATGATGAATAATTCTATAGTCTGAGTTTTACTCTAATATTGGCGTATGAAGGAGGCTCCTTTTCCCTTTTATATTATCCTTGAAATGCAAAATTTCCAAAAACCTTGTATATACGTCGACGCGCAATTTAAAAAGGAACATACCTGTCAAATTTCATGAAAATCTATTACCGCGTTTCGCCGTAAACGCGAAACATATAAATATATAGACATATAAACATTTAAACATTAAGAGAATTGCCAAACCGTCGACTTGAATCTTAGACCTCACTTCGTTCGGTCAAAAATATGTAATCAATCGATTTCCTATAGCTATTTCTATAGACGTAAGATCATTAGTCTTTCACTTATTCATGATCTGTTACCCACATTCATTGACTGTTAATGATGACGCCAGTCTGTGTAGTAAATCATTGGCTCCGTCTCACCCCGTCAGAAACACTGTTATGGAAAAGTTCTACGTGATTCTTTCAACGCAAGTGTTGGGGTAGATCGTGCCTTGCCGAGTGAATGAACTTGCACGAGTTGAATGAACGTCTGGGGATGAGAAAAATTAGGTTAGAATTAGAAAACACCGCGAGAGAAGGAAAAATATATTACGGCGAAACAGAGACGGAAGCATCATTAATGCAGAAGTGGGAGGGAGAGAGGAGATATGGAGCTGAAGAAAAATGAAGTGAGGGAGGAAATGACAGCTGTTGCATTTGAGAAGAGTGAGAATGAGAATATTTATTGTGGTAGAAGGAATCTGCAAGGATGAATGAGGGTGGAGTGAGAGAAAGTGAGAGAGGTCTCCCCCTCCCAGTCACCATCAACATTATCGTCATCATCTCATTATTCTTCAACGCCAGACAAGGTATTATTTTTAAGTGGCGAAATGAGCTGTACAAAGAATATAAAACACTTTCTCTCACCGTCAAGAATTTCCCTTCATCATAGAAAACTGCAAGGAAATTCACCTACCCTTCATCTTTCGCTCACCCTACCACAAAGTATCAAGGCCAGCAATCTTTTAATTAGGACACTTTTCCACAACTAGTGGCTGTAATGTTGCACAAAATTAATTTTCTCTTCATTAACACACTCGGTGTTGGAGAATTGAATGAGGTGCAATGGTTGTATAGTGATACTTTTTTATTCTACTAGTAACATGAGAGCTTGTTGTGAGAGATTGAGAGAACTGTATTAGGATTGAATTAACATAGAGATGAGAGTTTAATTGGTATTTCTCAAATATAAGTTCTTTGGAGTGAGTTACTGAATTTCCTTGACTGTTGTTTGTTTTATGAGCTCATCAATTATTCCCTTAATTCGAGAACTGGGGATATATTGCTAGCTTACTTCAAGACATAAATTGTTATTTTCCTGAAAGTCAGGCTCTTTTATTGAAGCTTCTGATTTAAAATATCAATAATCAAACTCCAGTTCAACATGATGGAATCACATGAACGTGATAAATAATCGTATTGCAACACACCTCTGACAACACATTACATTCATACAATTTCAAATCATATAATTATGAACGGGAGAGAACTATTAACTAACATCATAGGTTTCAGGCTAATGCCTGGTTTCTACCCTGCTTTATTGCAAGCCTTGACTCAATGAATAAATAATAGTAAAATTATTGACTTGATGATACAATACTGAATTCCATTAAGGCAGATCACATTTTTTGACAATCTGAAGTTGTAGAGGAATTGGGAAAATATGATTCTTCCATTATTTGATTTTTTTTAAAGGAGCAATTTCCATTGGATAAGTGACACAAAGTTCACTGACAAAGACACTGAGAGATCAAATCAGAAAAGCCGATAAAAAAACTGATGTGTATTTTTGATTCTAATTCTATGATCTAATCTCAAGATCCTCAAATTGTATGTTCGTCATAATCATAATCATGGGCCTAGAACCTGGGGGGGGGGACACGGAGGACGAGTTCCCTCAACATTTTATGGTACATGCTTTGTCCCCCAGAAAAATTTATTGAAGATTCAAATTATGGCGGGTGATCAAAACAAACAATATGAGAGAATTTAGTAAAACTTAAAACTATTAACTCAGAATTTTACTTATCTACCCACTAATTTAACACTGCCGAATAAGAGGATTTGAAGTAAAATATGCTTTTAAAATCACCATTTTAATAAGCTATTTTTCAAAAAAATTTTGCTGGGTGGCACCCCCCCCAAAGTCAAACAGCAATCTACGCCAATGATCATATAATCATCATAATCATCATAATCATCATAATGAGAGATACTACTAAATACCTCATCATGCATCATCATTTATAACAATCATTGTATCAAAATCATGCATCATCAATAATATAATGATCATCATGAAGAGAATTAGTGAAATTCGGTGAAGCATTTGTAAACGTAGGATATCAAAACGGAAGCTAAACCAATTGTAGAGTGATTCAAACTCAATTCAGCACCCTTGTGAATGCAATGAGATATCTTCTCAGTGATGATGAAAGAAATTACAATGAGAAGTATGGGGTTGGCTCGTGGAGCATTTGAGAAAAAGAAGGAGCGGGAGAAAGTAGGAGAAGAAGAAACAGACAAATTGAGATGAAGAAAGATATTTTAAAGTGGTGTAGACTGAATAGAACCATGACCTACCCTTACTACAGACTTCGACAAAGTTGCGAGTAATTTATGATAAGAGTGCAAAAAGAAAAAGAGTGAGACTGTTTTCAAAGAAGGATGGGTGGGGGAGAGAGAGAGAATGAGGTTGGAAATGAATGGGAGGCGGGTAGGCGAATATCTGAGTGAGATAGATGATAAGGAGGGGGTGTTAGGAGGAGGAGGAGACGAGAAACTTTTTAAGTAGCTCCGAATTACTCCCTGTTTTTATACGTTCATTGCTTTCTCCACAGAGATTTTGTCCCTAATTTCCGCTCTTGAATTGTAAATGAGCAAGTAGTGGTTCTTTCGCTTCTCTTCTCCTTCTTTTTCTTCTTCTTCTTCTCCCTCTTCCTCTCTCCTCTTCTTCTGAACGGTTTATCGTTTGAATTACTGCGATGCCATGCCGTTAACACGGCGTCTTTGCAAACGTTGTCTTCAAAACTCTTTCATTGATATTATCAATTAGCGGCTAATTTCTGTCGCTTTAATGATTCAGCGCTGTGATAGGACAACTTTTATCGGTTGTGTGTTTTGAGATAATTTCAACGCAAACACCAAGTTTGATAATGCTTGAGATTGAGGCGGTCTTTACCGACATTATCTCAATATCTTCAGCGTGATCTATCAGGCTTGGAAAGTTTTTTTCACTTGTTTAATCTTTCAGAACGATTTAATTTAACACAGATTCATTCCTTCATTGCCTAACATATTAACCTTCTATTATGAAAAAGTTCGTTTCCCAACCATTGTAGAATAGGATGGGCTTCATGGTTCCTTCTTATTCTATCAATTGTTGGAAAGATTTCCCAGTCTGTTGTCGTTCCGATAATATTGGCACTGATCTACCTATTCGTGAATAAAACGGAAATAGGCCTATCGCCGTTTTGAGAAACTAGTTTGAGCAATGTAACAGTGCGTACAGACTTATGCGACACGAATACGCGCATACCACTTTTTATCAGCTGATACTATGCTTATTATATCTGTATTTTTAGAGAAACAGTAGAATACAGATACAATCAGCTGATGAGAAGTGGAATGTGCATGTTCGTGGCGCATAAGTCTGTAAGCACCTAACGATGTAATGATGTAGCCGGTTGATTTTTCTATATTAAGTGTTTATCATTTTCGATTACATATAGTGTTTCCCATTTTTGAGTGTTAACTGATTATCTGTATGGAATAATCAAACTAGTAGAAATAAGTCTATTGAGTTTACTTTACTTTATTTTACTTTCCTTGTTCGTCACAATTATTAAACTGCATTAAGGGAGCAACGATCCCGCAGTATATGACACGTCAAAGTTTAATCTAATGTCTACCATCCTTCTTATTTCAACACAACAGATTTCACATAACACACATTAATCAACAAGGAAGTCTGCTAACCTGTAAGGACAAAATACAATAAGGAATTGCCTGAGTGTTTTTTGAACTCCTTCAAGCCCTCAATTTCGCTTATGTGAGATGGAATTGAATTGAAAATTCTCATTCCCATATAAAACGGGCCACTCTCCAGCAGGCTAAGTCTGTGATGTGGGTAAACAAAACCTCTACATCTTGTATTTTGGGGATGACTCACCTGGTTCTCCTGGTTTTAGGATAGTCTCCGACACCTCTCATTATACATGCAAATTGATGGTCAACCAAGAGAGGACAAGACTGTGGACTCAAGATAGAGGGATAACCAATGAAAATAAATAATTTTTATCAGCAGAAATTGAACAGGCAGCAACGTTGCTGTGAATGTAGGCCTAAATTTCAGTCAGCATTCAAGCGAGGACACTCTGATTGGACTTGATTCAGAATATCATCAAGCTTATCATAAAATCTGAACAAAACAGACACGCCTCCATTGTGCTGAATAGACGAGAAGTGAAGTAGAGAACAATATTAATTAGAAGCGAGGGACGTGGAGGTACAGTTCACTAAATTATGAACCAAACACACACTCATGCTCACTCTCTGAGAGAAAGCAGCACAAAGAACGAATAAAGGAAGAAGAACAAAAGGATTTGTAAGACAAAAGAGCAGCGGCGGAAAGCTGAGCTCTTCTCCATGGTCCCCGACAATAAACTTGACAATGTTTAAAACAAAAGAGAGTTATTTAAGTTGAAACAAAGAGCAAAGTTTGCGTCTATTATTATTATTGCGACTACTACGAGGAAGCATAATATGACACCAGGAAAATGGCCGGAGTAAGTTGGTGAGATTTGTCTCAGTTTTTGGCGGTGAGTTATTTTGGCCGGTGCATGACGAGACATTAGTGAAGGCAGCTGAGGATGAAAAAGCGAGGTCCTCTAAAAGCGGGCAGATGTAAACTTTTAATGGGGAGTGAAAGCCGTCTTACAGTTTGACAAGAGTGTTGGACATTTCAGAAGAGGTCGCTAAATTAGTGCCAAGATAACATTCAGGTTGTAGTACGGTACATGTAATGAATGGTGGGCAAGGTTGTGGATCAATTCTGATATCACTGTATGTTCTATAAATAGAGTAGTTTACCAATTTACGTAGGTTATTAATTCATGTAGGTTAGAGATCAGTGAGTTGAGTTCGGAATAAAACTGAGGTTCAACTAAATAGAATGGTAATAGTTATCTTTTTTCTTTAGGGCTACTTTTTTTCAATTTTATGACCACATAGGATCACTGTTGTTTCTGGTTAGTCCTCTTTCTTCGTTTATTCGTTTTAATTCTCTTCCTTTCTTCCCAGTACCTTTTCATTCTGTCAGATCTTTCTTTTCTTAATTCATCTGAACAAACCTCTTGCCTTCTCCTAATTGTTTTATAGATAGGATCCTCTTTCTGTCAGTGTTGGTTTCCCTATAGATTTTTGTGCGATTTTTGACATCGTCAATAGTTAAATTTAATTCCGATATGTCTTTTTTTATTTCCACAAGCCAAGGAATTGTGGCTCTGTCTGTTTTCGCACTCATGAATTTTCAATAAGTCTTCTTAACAATCGATTCGCTGGGGTTCTGAGAATATGTCCAAAGAAAGAAATTCTCTTTTTGCGCATTGCGTCAGTTATTGGTTCGATTTCCCTATAAATCTGTTCTCTTGGAAGGAGTCTGAAATGGTTGTCAACTACATGTTTTTTATTTATGCAGGTTCTAAGAATCCGTCTTTCAACTCTTCTTATAGTTCCTTTAATTCCATTTCCATCAATATTGAAATTAGGGCTGTTTTTAATATAAATAAAAATATAAATCTGAGTACCCTTTTAAACCTTTTAAATATTTGGACGATTTGTGACAAAATCAGGAAATTGAAGAAGTTTTGGGCAATAGCCTGTTTTTTATTTTCCGACTATTGTATTGTTCGCTCTATCTAATAAATAAATAAATAAATTATTTCATCACGACATGTTTCGGCTACTAATGCCATTTCCAGGTCACTTGCAATTGCAGAATGCAATGAAGAAACAAGTCGTGACGAAATAGTTATTTGTATATCTAGAGTGAAAAGTACGACTTTTTCTCCCTGAGGGAAAAGTTTGAAGCCCGAGGCGAAGCCGAGGGCAACAATTTTCCTGAGGGAGAAAAAGTATTTTTCACTCGTGATGTACACAACATTTTTCCTCCATCTACATTTTTTTATAGAAACTGCAAATAAAATCATTTTAATAACTTACGTATTGGTGACAATGTTTCCTAACAACATAACCTAAAATCTAAAACTTTAAAACCGGCCGTCTGATTGGCACTGCCGATTGCGCTATCTATCGGCTAAAGTTGTAACAATTATATCAGCTGGGTGTTTACCAAAAATGGCTGACTCCAGAACACGCGGTTCAGATTTGAATTGCAGATCAAAAATATTTGTTGGCTGGTATTTAGAATAGAATAAGATATTTTGAAAATTGTAAAAAATTTTATCGTCTACTAATATTAAGAATATAATATCATACAAACATATATTTCATGAGTTGATCAAATTTCTGGAATTCAGTTGACTCAATGACAGACACCTCTATTATGCTTTCTCATCTGAGCTTAGACCTTCTAACCTATTACAATGTAAGTTTCAAAATAGAGATGCTCCCCATGTTATTTAAATGGAGTCACTTTACTCCCTAGGGAGTTTTTCTGTTTTTTACTACCAAGAGCGAAAAAGTGACACTTTAGTATTAGGTTTCAGGGAGTAAAGTAAGTACTTTAGACAGTAGGTGGAGGAAAAAATAATTTAAAAGGGTACTCAGATTTATATCATGATAATGGTCAATATTGCTGTGCAGTATGTAAAGTAAAAAATATTATACGACTGCTCGGATCTGTTACATGTATATTTTGCAATAAAAGAGGTTTGACATTCTAGTGTAGAGGAACAAGATATAACTTGTTTTGATAGACTAAAGGTAGGTACTACTCTCTGGTTGACTCCTTGTACTATTGTACCAAGATGTGAAACGATTAGGATCTATTACATATTATATTGTATATTTTGCAATAATGAAAAAACTTTCATATTTGAATGAGAGGATCAATGGATCAAAGTCAAGATACCACTCATGTTCAGATACAGAATATAATGCTAGTTGTATTATTCAATAATGTATACAATAAAATGTCAAAGTTTCAGAAAATATGTGGCACTATACATAGAAACCTCAAAAATAAATCAAGACAAGAACCCAGAATAAAGTTCTATAATACCATTGCTGTTCCGACTCTCCTATATGGAAGTGAAAATTTGATTCACACACGTAGAATGAACAGTCGAATTCTAGCTGCAGAAATGAGGTTTCTAAGGAGTGTATTTGGCTGCACTAGAGTTGATAGAATCAGAAATACTGATCATATAAGACAGGTTTTATTGGTTGCTCTTCTGCATGAAAGAATTATTCAAAATAGACGCAACTGGTGCAGTCATTTGGATAGAATGCCACCTGGAAGAATTCCTGTTGTAGTCCAAAACTATAGGCCTACTGGAAAAAGAGACCAAGAAAGAGATGGGTACCGGAACAGGTTAATCAATAAACCTTATCCCTGTAGTGAAGATGATGATGATGATTGTATTATTCATAGATCTGTGTAACGATTCGGTCAATTATGTATTTTTCACTAACTTTTTGAAAGTTTTCTTTTTCATACATTTGAACTAGATTCCCATGTATCAGTTAGTATCAGTGAAAGTGAAGATATAATTTTCATGAGTTCTTATATGACTATTTTCACTCAGCCAGGTCGAAAGTATGAATCCATTGAGACTTATGGGGATAATATTCTCACTGTACCGGTCACTTCCATCAATTCAACCAGCTTAAATTAACTGTACCTATGTGAAACGAGATACAAATCAAGTTTAATGCTCATACCACTGATATCTCTAATTAATTTATGGGGTTTTCCATTTTGGATTGCCAATTATTCCAAGTCGTGACGTACTTGTGGCAGGTATAACTAGGCTAATACTATTCCAATCAAAAGCCTTATCGATGAGATATAGTCTAGTTTTAGAGCTTGAACTCAGGCCACTCTATACAAGTTTCTAATCACTATCGACAAATTCCATTCGGTCGAGGAAACTATCAACTCTCTGCAGGAAAATATTTGGGGGGTTTGGAAACTTGATTAATGGTTGTAATTAATAGTTACGTGTGTAGCTGTGGGTAGAAAGGGGGATTGAAGGGGAAACTGTTGGTGAGGGGGTGGGGGAAACAGGCCTCAGGTGTACAAGCCGAGTCTTAATTATTCTAACTCAATTACACCCTCAGACCCAGAATGGGCCGGTGTTTCTTCCACCCCTCACCCTAAATCAACCCTTTTGTACACCGAGATTTCAGGCCGTGTTGTTACTTCACAACTGGAATCACGTTTTTGCCGAAATGGAGATAGGCCTACTAAATGAGTTGCCAGAGAGACGGGCAATTGAATTTAATTGGTTTGTGGAAAAATAAACGTATTCAGTAGATTTTTACAGGGGTTATTCCTTGGGAACAGGCGATCCAATATCGAGTGAGACAGTAATTTATTTGTTTTCTTGCAGTGGTGACAGTGCTACGGATGTTCAATTCTAGATGATATTATCTCTTAAAGTGCTTTCGTTCTTTTAATGGAAACATTTTGAACCTCAATGACTAATTCAACAAATTACAAATCCGGGATTGAAATTTTCGAAATCCGTCAATCACTTTCCACGATATTCCAGAAATGTATTCAAAAATTCATTTTGTAGGATAAATTGGATCATTTTTTTCTGAATACACTAGTAAACTCCATTCCACACTTGGAAAGAGAGGATGTTGTTGTGGGAGGTCATTGAATTCTACATTATCATTTTTTTATTTTTTTTATTGGATAGTAATACTGTAGTCGGAAAAGAAAAACAGGCTATTGCCCAAAACTTCTTGAATTTCCTAATTTTGTCTTAAATTGTCCAAATATTATGTAGGCTATATCCATTACAATTTATACACTAAATCATCAATCTGGATAAATTAAGCAGATAAGAATATATGTGGAGTGCTATTGAAGTTTATAAAATGAAGAAGTACTATTCGATTCCACTTTTCAAGACTGCGAATTGATTTACCTTCCATGACTGATGAAATTTTGCATTTGGCTCTCTCCCACAGCTTCCACTGCTTGATCAGACTCTACTTCAAAAAATGTACCACTGGAATTTTGAAGATTTTCATCCATTATCGACAGTATTCTCATCCTGGAAATAAAATTAATAACGTAAGTTATCGAAAATACATTCAAAACTACCACAAGATGTTACACATGCTATAGAGCTATTGAGAGTAGAAATGCTTTAATTCAGTGTAGGTGTGACAATCATGCTCCTCTAAAGGTGCGTAGGCCTACAGATTTACGCGCCGCGAACAAGAGCAATTCACTTTTAATCAGCTGATGCTTTTTATATCTATATTTTATACCGTTTCTGTAAAAATACAAATATAGTCAGCTGATTAAAAGTGAATTGCTCATGTTCGCGACGCGTATATCTGTAAGCACCTTAACGTTTGGCATCTTGACACTGATCGTATACAAACTTCATATTGGAATCATGCACTTTCAATTAACTGTGATATTTACAACGCAAATGACACTAATGTAATAACATTGGCAGATAAAAAAATAAGGTAGTCCTTGTGCTATTTTTCTTCCAAATTTAAGGTGACGAAGTCCAAGATAAGGTTAGAATCTCACATGTACAATTTTTACAAGATTTTAATCCAAAATAAAACATTAAAACTATAAATTTTGAATTTAGATGGCTTGAATTAATAAATTTTAATAAATTGATTAGAAATATTCCACTCAATTACCACTTGTAACGAATAATATTGAGTTATTTAAGAAAACAGTTTAATTTGGTTCTCAACTTTCCTAAATTCTAAATTCCTAGTTTATACCAGTCCTAGTTTGGACTCAAAATTGGACAAAAATTATGAAGTGTAAACATAACCTATTTTTGGACAATTTCTATATAAATTTGGGAAAGGAACAGTTTTGGGCTTTAAGCCTGTTGTTCCTTCCCAATCATTCATAATTGAGAATTATATTGAAACCTATGTATATATGTATAAATAAATAGATTTTGGAACAATTGAAGAAACAAATCTTGTAAACAACAAAGTAAGTTATATTATTTAGGTTGAACAAATCATTATTATTTCCCTAATGGGACTGCACTATTCAGAGAGGGTGGAAAGTCCGAGAACGGCTTAATATCTCATACACAAAGATAATTTGATAGTGTGTGTGATTGGGGATCCTACTCAAATTGAAAAAAACTACTTTACAATGACTTTGAAAATCTGGTCCGCCATCTTTGATCCGCCATATTGAATCGTTTTTTACTTTCCTTGCCCTATTACCATAGGTAAGGAAAGTATTGCTTTCCAAAAAAATTCAAGGTACCCTAATTTCATGTTTTCTATACGTTTCATTACTTTCCTTGCCCTATTACCATAGGGCATTACTATATAAAAGCAAGGAACAATAATCCAAGAAATACAATTATTTGTTCCAGTTGACAAATCAGTAGCTCAAATATCTATGTTTATTTTGGGGGTAGTATTAACGATTTTAAATTAAAGAGAACACCAATATTCCGCCAGGGCCTTGAAGAGACCATTCACCAGCAACCCCTCTCCCCATTACTTATCAGAAACCACAGTACACTTTGGTGCTTTCAAATTTTCACGGTATGCCTACATGAGAGTTAGCAAAGTGGAATCAACTTCCCCACCCCCCACCCACCTACCACATTACGGCAAGTATGGAGGAAACTCAAGAGCCAGAGGCCTGGAACCTTCCAAGAGGATAAACTTTCTAATTGGAACTACATCCTTCTATAAATGATGACTGGTCTTGGTCTTGGTTGGGGCTGTGTGAGGGAGGGCGAATTCCTGACTGGTTGGTTGGTTAGTTGAGGAGTTTTGGGGTGTTCAGGTCTTCCCAAATAATGTCGAAGTGATCTGTACCTTGTCCTCTTCCTTCTCTTCCACCTTCTCATTCTTCCCTTATCTTTTACTGTACTCCTTCCTCACCTTCAATTTCCTTCTTTAACACGCTCCTTCATCCGCTCTACACACGGACAAATAATACCAATGAGATCTGTGTCTTCCCTCTCTCTTGCGTCATCATTTCTCTCTCCTTCCATCTACATCTTCTTTCTTCATACCTATATTCTCTATCCTCATATCTCATATCCTTTTCTATATTCTCTCAATCCCTCATCATCTCAGTTTCTTAATTCCTCCCTTTTCCACTCTGAATCTCTGTTTCTTTTATATATCATATTCTATCTTATATTCTCTATATTCCTTATCATCTCAGTTTCTTAATTCCTCCCTTTTCCACTCTGTCACTCTCTTCCTTTTATATATCATTATCTATCCTACATCCTCTATATTCCTTATCATCTCAGTCTCTTAATTCCTCCTTTTCCCATTCTGAATCTCTCTTCCATTTATATATCATTCTCTATCCTATATTCTCTATATTCCTTATCATCCCAGTTTCTTAATTCCTCCCTTTTCCACTCTGAATCTCTCTTTCTTTTATGTATCATATTCTATCCTATATCCTCTATATTCCTTATCCTCACAGTTTTTTAATTCCTCCCTTTTTACTCTGATTCTCTCTCCCTTCTATTAGTACTTATCTGGGTCACATTTTTCAATTTTTAGCTTTTATTCCTCATCAATACCCTGCACAGACACCATTTGCCATTCGGCCAAATGACGCTGAAGTGATATGAATATCTCTTTCTTCGACTCACTTTTCTCTTTCTTCTATTTTCCTCTCTCTCTCTCTCTCTTCACTTTTTCTTCCTTGGTCTTCTCTGACTTATCTCCTTCCTTATTTTAAAAAGAGGGATATGGATCTCTCTTGTTTTGCTCACTCCTATCTTTCTTCTATTTCTCTCTCTTCCACACACTATTATTTAGTCTTCTTTGACTCATCTTTTCTCTCCTTTTATAATCTCCTCTAGTTCTCTTTTCTTATTCATAATCCACACCATCCACATTCAAAAATATAAGGACAAACATAGTCGATATGATCGGTAAATTCCCTCTCTTTTCACCTTCGGCCCTTCCTTTTTCTCTTCCTGATTCTTCGATTATTTCCGCTAGTTCTTATCTCCAAACTCTCTCCTATCTCACATACCTTCCTTTCTCCACACCATCCTCTTCTTCTTCTCTTCCCTCTCATTCCTAACCCTCCTTCCCTTCCTCTCCTTTATCAGCGTCCACCTCTTCATCCTCTTCCTCCTCTCCCTCTTCTTCCTCCTCATCTTCCTCTTCCTCCTCTTCCTCCTCTTCCTCCTCTTCCTCCTCTTCCTCTTCCTCCTCTCCTCCTCTTCCTCCTCTTCCTCCTCTTCCTCCTCTTCCTCCTCTTCCTCCTCTTCCTCCTCTTCCTCCTCTTCCTCCTCTTCCTCCTCTCCTCCTCTTCCTCCTCTTCCTCCTCTTCCTCCTCTTCCTCCTCTTCCTCCTCTTCCTCCTCTTCCTCCTCTCCCTCCTCTTCCTCCTCTTACTCCTCTTCCTCCTCTTCCTCCTCATCCTCCTCTTCCTCCTCTTCCTCCTCTTCCTCCTCTTACTCCTCTTACTCCTCTTCCTCCTCTTCCTCCTCTTCCTCCTCTTCTTCCTCTTCTTCCTCATCCTCCTCTTCACCCTCTTCACCCTCTTCACCCTCTTCCTCCTATTCCTCCTCTCCCTCCTCTTCCTCCTCTTCCTCCTCTTCCTCCTCTCCTCCTCTCCTCCTCTTCCTCCTCTTCCCCCTCTTCCTCCTCTTCATCCTCTTACCCCTCTTCCGCCTCTTCCTCCTCTTCCTCCTCTTCCTCCTCTTCCTCCTCTTCCTCCTCTTCCTCCTCTTCCTCTTCCTCCTCTTCCCCCTCTTCCTCCTCTTCCTCCTCTTCATCATATTCCTAACCTTACTTCCCTTCCTCTCCTTTATCACCGTTCACCTCTTCCTACTCTTCTTCCTCTTCCTCCTATTCCTCCTCTCCCTCCTCTTCCTCCCCTTCCTCTCCTTCATCATATTCCCTCTCTCCTCTGCCCTACCACCAATTCACCTTTCATGGACTTCACCAAACTTTACCGGATTCACCTTGCTTCGTTCTAAGCCAATACCAACTCTTCCCCCTGTCACCCCCTTGTCATCCCCCTGTCTTCTCCGTCCCACCTTCGGTTTCTACCTCTCTTTATCAATCTTGTCCCCCACCCACCCATCCATCCGTACCTCGCAGAAATGCCCGACATTAATTAGTACAGGAAACTAACTAAAACCTCATTTGGTCTACCCTCGGTATAGCTGGCAGCGTTCCTGCATACAACGTATTAGGGCAGGCGGCGCAGCTCAGCAGTGCAAGCAGCAACCAGCAACCAGCAAGCAGCCCTTGTGATGAATATCTCTGCCTCTGCCCTGCTCAGCCTGCCTACGCTCGCAATCCTGCTCCAACTTCCTTCATGCTGTGGTAAGGTGGCAGTGATCGTCGTCATCAAACATGGCCTCCAACAACCATCAACGTCATCACTATCATCGTCATCAACATTTTGGTGATCATCATGCTTGGCCTTCAACAATAATCAACGTCATTACATTCATCGTCATCAACATTTTGGTGATAATCAGGCTTGGCCTTCAAAAAACATTAATGTAATCAGAATAATCGTCATCAACATTTTGGTGATTATCAGACTTTGCCATCAACAATAATCAATGTAATCATCATCAACCTTATTAATGTTGTGATCGACATTATGATGATCATCAGGCATATATGGCTTTGAATATTCAATCATCAACGTAATCAATAAACAATCATCATCAATATCATCAGGCATGGCCTTGAACAACCATCAACTTAATCACTATCATCGTCATCAACATTTTGGTGATCATCAGGCTTGACCTTCAACAATAATCAATGTAATCAGAATCATCGTCATCAACATTTTGGTGATAATTAGGCTTGGCCTTCAACAGTCATCAATGTAATGAACATCATTGTCATCAACATTTCAGTGGTCATCAGACTTTGCCATCAACAACAATCAATGTAATCAGAATCATCGTCATCAACATTTTGGTGATCATCAGGCGTGGTCTCGAACAATCATCAACGTAGTCAATATCATCGCCATCAACATTTTTGTAATCATCAACATATAACAACCATCAACTTTATCAGAATCATCACCATCAACATTGGAGTGATCCGTGGTCTAGTGGATAGAGTGCTTGCGTAGCAGCACAGAGTTCCCGGGTTCGAACCCCTCTCATTACCAAAAGTTTTTTAACAAGATCACTCCCGTGTTATCGGATGGGCACGTTAAACTGTCGGTCCCGGCTGAAGTATGACAGTCGTAAGGCCCTTTGAATGCTTAAATTTATATATCCAGGCAGTGGGACCTTCTCGCAAGGGACTCCCCACCAACAAAAGCCATCCGAGAATTTACTTTACTTTTTACCATCAACATTTTGGTGATCATCAGACTTTGCCTTCAACAATAATTAATGTAATCATCATCAACCTTATCAATGTTGTGATCGACATTATGATGATCATCAGGCATATATGGCTTTGAATATTCAATCATCAACGTAATCAATAAACAATCATCATCAATATCATCGGGCATGGCCTTGAACAACCATTAACGGACTCAAAATTATACTGATTATTATGCAATAATTGACTGATTATGATTATACTAATATTGATTATGGCCTTGAACAATCATTGACGTAATCAACATGAATTTCATCAACTTCATATTGCAGGATCATCATTCATGGCCTCGAACAAAACAATCCTATTATATTAAGCGAGCGAAGCTCGGTGCCCCAATATTAATATTATAAACATAAAATTTTTTCGACACTCAACATCATCAAACATGGGCCTCAACAATGATAACATGAACCGAAACCATGATGGATCTAATCGATGGTATCATTATATCACTATCATAATCTCCATCGTCATCAAGATAATCAATCATCACGATATTTTTTTTTTCATTTGAGGAGAGCTTAGTTATTGTGACTATAATTCGTATGGAATAAATTGTTGAATTTAAACTTTTGGCGTTGACCTTTGGATAAAAATTGCAGATTCATTCATTTTTTTAATATAACTAAAATTTTCATTTGAGAAACCTGGATGGAATAAATGATTTGGGACAATGTGGTGTATAATTCCAATTCATGGATATGAAACAGAATAGAAGAATAGTATAACAATATGAGCAATAGAATCTCCAAGTATGGGAAAATAATACTCAGTTCGTTCAGAAATAAGGCTCAGAGGAAAATGTCCACCAATGTAAATATGTTCACCAATTATTGGAGTTATACCAATAGCGTATGTAGGTATCCCATGGTATAGGGAACTTATGTCGCAACTTTTACTGTTATCTCAAGCCGATAAATGTCGATTTTTACTGTTTTTGTTGAGGAGATAGTGTATGAACGGCACAATTTGAGAGACTACCAGCGTCACACAGCTGCATAGGAAAGAACTATGTGAACTATTGGCTTGGGATAACAGTAAAAGCTGCGACATAAACGATCTATACCATGGGATATCTACTTATGCTATTGTTTCTCTATGGTTATACCAATGTAAAAACATTCATACTAGGTATTCTCATGATTATAACATTCTATTCCTAGTTATATTTTTCACACACCAGAAATTATTTTTCATTCGTATGAGAAACAAAACTCTTAAAAATACGGTATTTTTTATAAGTCTGGAGTGGTAAATTAAGAATACTCAACTGAGTTCTCCGTCCAATAATATACCAAAACTTGTCAGCTCTCTCTATTGCACTCTCAAGCTTCCGTGATTTATTATTTCATTAACTGATAGAAAAATTGAATACATTGTAACTGATGTACAAGTTTTATCTACGATGTATTTATAATTATGAACAAACGATGCACAAACTAATTATTATAACTGCATTGACTGAGGAGATTAGTGAACGATGATGCATGCAGTTGAAAGAATATCTTTTTTTAATAATTCCATCTATGATTGGCGGATATTGGCGGGGAAGAATAATTGTCATGTAATTCATAACAGTTAAAAATATTGTATATTCCAATATCTCTATAAATATATAATGTATTGACAGGAAATGTAGTATTAGATTACGATATCAATTTTCAATGGATCTTACATATAACCTATTGTAAAATCCGATATTGTAAGTATTGTTTTTGAATGATAAAAAATAGCAGGAAAGATTTGATTCTTCTCTTTCAGTTGGATTAATAATTAATCTTCCTCCATCTAATTAGCGAAGACTTACCTGATCCTTTTCACCATGATATTACATAAAAAATCTCTACTACTTTATCTTTTTTCACAGAATATTATCATAGAGAAACAATAGCGTAAGTAGATATCCCATGGTATAGGGCGTTTATGTCACAACTTTTACTGTTATCTCAAGCCGATTACTGTCGATTATTGTCTACTGTTTAAACTGGGTAAGAGTGTATGAACGGCACAATATGAGAGACTACCAGCGTCATAGAGCTTCACAGGAAAGAACTACGTGGATTATCAGCTTGAGATAACAGTAAAAGTTGCGATGCTATTGTTTCTCTATGATATATAGTTTTCATGACTTAGTAAATATGTTTTGTGTAGACTGATTGACAAGAACGCCAAGCAAAATCTGAGTACTCTCAATTTAACAGTGTTGGATCCATTCAAACAATAACTACCTGAACTCTGGTAATTTCAAATGCTAAATGCTGAACATCCCACACAACCTTTCCCACCACCATCTACAATTTCCAAAGTTTTCCTCGCGCAGTATAGGCACGACCATTCCTGTAACGATATTTAATACGCCCTTGATAATATATATAATGTATCCTCAGGGACTTTCGGGGGGGAAAGGTGACACAAGGGGTCTGTTCAATAGATAAGCGTTAGGGGGTGGGAGGGGAAGTGAGTGATTGTGTGTGTGGGTGTGTGTGAGGAACGTGAAGCAGCATGTGTAAGGGATTCAAGTTGATGGTTGGATGGACGACAGGGTTATGGGGGGGGGGAGAACGGAGAGAAGTGTTATGTGATGTTTTGGAAGCTCCATAGAACACGAACGAAGGGTTTGAGGTTGCCTGGAACGATTCCGGAGCGGCGAGCGAGAGGGTGAAGCATTATCTATTATGGGTGGGAGAATGGTTTCTCAGTAAGAGGGAGACTCTGAAATTCTATCAGTTTTAGTCCCTCAACATCCACGTGGTGTGGTGGGTGGGGTGGGGGGCAGCTAGTGGGCGTTAGGACCCCGTTTAGGGACGGAGGAGGGGAACAGTGTGTGTGGCTGGCTGCCTAAGGGACGGACCAATCGCAGAGCTTATTGATCACACAAGGACTCTCCGGTGCCTGCCTAGCATGTATGTTATATGATGTATAACGTCCGTCCCACCCCCTCCCACACACACTCACACACCCTCCAGGGACCAGGGGAACAATTTCCTCCCCCTACCAAGCCACTACCTTCAAACAGAACACAGTATATTGATTCACTATGCACCCCCTTCCGTGCCTCGCCACCCTAAAGCCATACACACTCATCGATCCCATCCCTTCAGTAAACCCAATATTCATTAAATATTCACTCGTGTCTCGTGTAGGAATTTCGCGTTTTCGACACTTTTCCTTCTTCTTTTTCATCGCTCACTTCATCGTTGTATTCTTCTCCTAAATATCCACTTCCTTCTAATATTTTTCTTACTCTTGTTCTCCGTCACCGGAATTTTCTTCCGATCTCCCATCTTGTTTGTCTCCTTCTACTCGTGAGTCCTTTCATTCCACTTTACCATCTACTGTTTATCCTCCTCCTCCCTCTCCAGTATATCCTAATCATCCCCATTATTGTTTAAGATTCTTGTTTGGATTTGTATTTTGATTAATCTGATAAATTCAAAATTGTAGTGGTTACATTTTTTTTGAACTCAAAATAGTATGTGAATTGAGTTATCATTTTTACATAACCTCTAGACTGTGTATTCAAAATTAAGGTTTAGAGCAGTTTTGGGGAATATCTGCTGTTTTTACCTGGACGAAATTTGTATATGAATAAATATATAAATAATCAGATTTTTACTCGATGAAGTTTAACATTACGTTTCTCTAAATGTTTTCAATCCATCTCTCTCTCAATCCCGACCGAAAATTCGGGTTCCTTTATATCCATAATCCTCTATATTCTACATCCTTACACATCACCAAGCCTTAATATCTTCCCACTTGTACCTGCCATATTTCCCACTTCCCTGTAAATTCTGCAGATTTAATTCATTCATATCTTTTCCATTTCCATTATCAGCATGAATCTTCACAAATATGTTTTATTGTGTGGGCCTACTATTATTGTAATTAACTTTTTTATCATAGAAGTGTTATTATTTTCTCCATTTTCACCAGTGTTTGCCATAGGTCTTGTCAGATCTGGCTTAGTATTAAATAAAGATGTATCAAATAAGATGTATTAAATAAATATAATTTGAAAATATCAAATATCGATATTTTTTCTTCCCTCTTTTCTTCATATCCTCTTTTGATCTCTGTTTTTCTTCACACAGTCTATCCAATATTTCCTCTTTCCTTTTCTTTTCTATTCTTACTCCTTTCTCCCATTCTTCCTATTCTCTACTAATTCCACTACCGTTTTCTTTACTTTTCCTCATTCATATGCATCTCCTTCATCACAATGATTTGACTTATCTATCTTTCCTTTTGTTTTGCATTGTCGCAATCCCCTCTTTTTTATTTCACCCACTATTTCTTCACCATCTTTCAACTCCTTATCATTCCTTGTCCTCCGTTTTGCTATAATTATTCTTCACCGTCATAGTTTTTCTCTCCCTATTCTTCACCATCATCCATCACCCATCCTTTCCTTCGTCCTTCTTTTCTTTCTCCAGCCTTTTTTCTTTGTCTGCATAATATATCCACATTTCCAATGTCTCTCTTCACTTTTCATGTGTGAAGGGATGCTTCAATTTTCAATCGAGCTTTTGTGACGCCTTCGAAAGCATTCACTTCTTTTTCCTCTGGCTGTCATTTTGTATTTTTCCATAGTTCCATAGCTTAATAAAATTGAATTAAGACAGGGTGACTTTACTCTATATCTATATATAGATGTATGTGTGTTTGATATTGAATTTGAATTCGAATTTGTTGTGTTGAATTAGAATATGACGTTGTCTGTAAGTATGATCAGTTGAATGGCAATAAAATTATATTTATTTATTGTTCTCTCATCGCCACAACGGAAGTAAATATTGAAAGTAATGATGGAAGCTCTCAATTCCAGGCTAGTGAAAAACACGATTTTTGACAAAATATAAAATTAGAAAATAGAATAGCTTACTAGTCTCTAACAAGGTGCTTTATTAATGACGGAGAAGAGAGAGAAAATACCTCCAGCAACTTTCGCATGATCGTGGTTTGGTTTCATCCCAGAGGGGATGTTTTTTTTGTCCTCCTGACTGGAAGGAAGGTTTGAAAAAGTGAGATCATTTTGCAACCCTTCTTATCGCTCTACCTGTGCGTCGGGATATGGGAAAGTGCACTGGCTGAGTAGAAATTGATTGGGATAATAATGGGAGAATCTCGAGAAGAGTTTCAGTGTTGTGAATGAGAATGAGTAAATTCAAGTCTGGGATGTTGGCACTCATGATAACAGCCCGCCGATTTAAATAGTTATGAATAGTTAATTAAGCGTTATTTTGGATTTGTTTTGACAAATTTGAATGTTTGTTTAGTATTCTAGATAATAGATTTGGGTGATGCAATTAGTGCGGGCCAAATTCACACCATCCACAAATTTGGCTTTAACTTGTTGAAAATTATATGGATTGTTGGCTTGGATAAATGTATTATTAAATCCTCTCATGATGTTAGAGCAATCTGTGAATGGAATATGTTCAGAGTTCTATAATATCAAAAATTTTGTTAGGTTAGTAGCAGGTTATAAGAATTTTTTGTAACTAACTATTGTGTGTAATATTGTGATTTATCTAATATTTTGTGTGATTGATGTTGTAGTTTTAGTTTTTTTGGGAAATAAACATTTATTTTTTTATTATTTATTATTTACATACTGCCTTCGATAACTGTTGGGAAATAATAATGGGAAACGGCATGAATCTGGGGTATTACATCTTGAATGAGTACAAGCTTTGTACATATAATCAAATATATTGATATTAATATGTATATATTGATTAATATGTATATACATAATATGGGTATCATATCTTAGCATCTGACAATTATTTTCCATATTTTTATTCTAATGCAGCTAATCATAAACTGTGATACAATTGAATATAATTGTCACTAACTACTTTTATATTACTGAATTTGAAAAATATGATTTATAATATTCAATCCTTCAATAAGCTACTGCGATCTATAAAAAAATACGAATTTTTTATAGCACCTAGTTAAAGACTAATAAGCTATTCTATTTTGGCTTTAATTGATAAGAATATTGTTTGTGAAGGTAAAACCTTCTATAAAAATAAAAATCAGTACCCTTTTTTATTTTTACTTCCAGAAGTTTAAGCCTTCTATATTGGTCAAGGATAATTTTGAAGATTATTTTTAGCATAAAAGGATACAGTATTCTGCCTTTGGACTTCCAATTGAACACTTAAGCACTAAACTAATTGGTGTGGCTTTCTGCGTTGTAGTCTTCTACTCCATGCACGTTGAGCAGCTGGACTTCTTCCACGTTCACATGTTGATGAAGTCTTTTCTCATGTTTTTCTGCAAATCTTTGGATTTGACTGTTGACTGTCGCCACTCCCAGGTCGCGGTGGAGGTCAGAATTCCTGATGTACCAAGGAGCGTCTACACAACTTCTGAGTACTTTATTCTGGAAGCGCTGGATGATGTCGATATTAAATGAGAATAATGATTTATGAAAATAATGAAACATGTTACGAGTAAAAAAAGTAATAAAAAAAAGGATACTTAGACTTTTATTTTCATTTACAAAATAATAATTATGTAAATTATCAAACAGCTCGGAATATTCAATAAAGCACAAGCGATTAATACTTGGTAAAAGAGCTTAATGAATCTCATGGTAAGAAAATGTGATAAAGAACCGAAATAGCGACTATCACCATTCACTAGCTCATAACCTAAATATTGTCCCATAGTCTGCTGCATTCTATCGAACAAATACGGTACTACGTCAAACAAATCCCTCCTCCAACTCTTCGACCAATCACAAGCGACTACCATCTTCGTAGTGAACGCCCCTCCACTCTCATTGGTCGTTCACAAATAAGGAGTTTCACAACCGACATTTTGTAGGATGGAGCAATTCCGACCAATAATTTGTCGGATAATTTGTTCAATAATTTGAAGCATCAAGTCGTCTTGTTTTTAAGAAATGGTGAAGTAGGCATACTACGAATATGTTTCATTGTTATTTATACAGTCCACTGCTGGTAGAAGCCATTTTCAAAAATAATTATAACAAAATTTGTGGGCAGGTGTGTAGTTGGTCTGCACCAATTTTAACCATTGAATCTAGAAACATCTAGAAGCTTGAACAACCGTCAAATTCTCCAAAACAAACGTATAAACTAACGATGGAATAACGGTTTATGAAAATTAACCTGAATGAATATTTCATAAATTGTAATTATAGAAAACATTTGAAAAAAATTAGGGCCCTTATCTTGCGGGCCAACCTCACAGACATAATAATTTCGACAAAAAACAGTTAACTTGCACAAAAGCCTGTTAGATTTTAATTTTGATTAAATTCCATGAGAACCGGATAAGGTTTTTTGAAAAGAAGGCTTCTCTGATTGGTTCTAGTGGCATTTAATCGGGATTGAAAGTTAACATACTTTTGTGTAACCGGATGATACTTTGTAAATAACCACATTTGAATTTGATCTAGAAATAGAGTAAAAATATTAAGTTATTCCGTTAATAAACGTGAACGCGCACATCAGCAGACAAATAATGTATGCGGACAAACGTAGGGAAAAATGGTGTTCGAATTTTGCAAGTATGTCTCCAAATAATATGTGTGCTCACGTTTACATGTAGATGCTAGATGCTCTTTTCGTCTGTCTGCAGATTTGTGCATTCGTCTTTGATAAGAAAGAATAATGCTATAAATAAAATATAAATCTGAGTACCCTTTTTAAATTTTTTCAGATTTATATTTTTATTTATATTCAAAAGTAGCCCTAAAGAAAAAGAAACAAGAATAATGCTAAATGCGGTTTCTAGCTTCAATGTCAACCTGCATTACGAATTGAGAGCTCTGCAATAAAAAAATGAATTTCCAGTACTAATAATTGTTTGTAATCAATGTTTCAAGTAGCCCTATCAAAATTAATTCTTGAATGACGATTAAATAAGTTGCTAGAAAGAGTTATGATAATTTTGATTCGTCCGGTCTGATTTGTGGTTGAATTTGAGATATTTCATGATTATATTGATCGCCTACATTCCAGATTCATCATGAATTTGTGTGATTTTCTCCATCATCACATAATAATTTGAGCAATAACAAGAGCACAATTTTATTTCAGTTGTTGGTATAATAAAACAATTATAATTGAAGAGACCTGAAATGTCAAAAATCCACACTTTATTCAAATAAAATTTAATATTTTACAGGAGCATGCTACAAAATTAATTAAAACAATCATAACATTGAGTGTAGAGCGAAATCCATAATTAATACAGAAATTCAAATTTATTACATAGCCGAACTCCAATGTAGGATATAGATCTTCTCATGGGTTGAACAATGATCATTCCCAAAGAGATTCATTATTACTGATATTGAAAGTAGATGTATAATAATTCACTCAAATCATTGGGTTTCTCTATCCTATTCCTTGAAGATTTTCTCATTTAATCTGATATTTTTGGACCTTGACATAGATTAAAAGCACTACGAAGGCTAGAAATACACTAATAATTGTTAGAAAGCTTACGATGGAAGTTAATATTCTGATAGAAGTCATATTTTAAATCTTTGCCACACCATGTATTAGCATAGAGGGATGATACCTTTAAATAATGTATTATAAGTAAACAGTATTATATTTGTATTAAAAGTATCTGTTATTTGTAAAAAATCCAATTTTCCATTCTTCATTCCTCTATACAAAACGCTTTGTTCCTGATAAATTTAATCATGAATTAGCACGGACATTGTCTGTTATTTCGGTTTGAAAATGATAAAAGTCAAACAACAACTTATGACAACAAAGCATACTGTACTAATAAGTCTACATACTCCTTTCAAAACAAACAATTGTAAAGTAGAAATTGAAAATTATGAGAAAAACGAATATTTCGCTACCAGTTACATCGATGTGTCATTTATTATTCTTTCGTGGTCGGTTATTATTCAAGCTGGATGAGAATTCTGTAAAAGACTTTTGCAAGGTTGAAAGTGTATGCGACGAAGAAGAGGTTGAGGGAAAAATTGGATAAAAAAAGTGCAGGAAGAAGTGGAAAATTGATAAAGCAAGAGGAAAGACGTAGAAAGTGGGAAGAGGAATATGAATGAAAGTTAATAGAACGGAAGATGAAAGCTTGAGAACATGGAAGAAGAGATATGGAGGAGCCGCTCATGTGGAAGATAAAAAATGAGATAGGTTAAGATCAGAAGTCAGTTGGAACTTTGAGAGTGCCGGGTGGTTTGATAATGTTTTTCGAGTAGGAAAAAGAGGTGCGACGAGATAGTGAAATGTGGGAGTGGGAGAGAAAACGAAGAATATGGAAATTGTTAATGTAGCTCTTGTGTTTCGACGTGCAGTCTTTTTAAAATGTGCGAGTAGGTTTTCTTCCATTTTCACAAAGTAAAAAGAACCATGTTAATCAATAACGTATAATGGTACAATTTAAATTCATATGGAAATTACTGAGATATTGCATTTTTATCCAAATACTAATAAATTAATAATTATTATTGAATGAAAATCCAAATTAAATGCTGTAAATCACCCCGACGACTTCTGCTTTTCCATCTAGCTGTTCATCCTGTTGTCAATATTTGCAGTAGCAGAGATGAGACGACTTTTGCTACTGCAGACATTGGCAACCCTACAACAGGGCTAACAGCTAGATGGAAATTCAGCAGAAGTCTTCGGGGTGATTTACAGCATTTATTTAGGATTCTCGTTAAATAATAATTACTATTGATTTATCTAAACTATAGATTTATTCCATTCCTTTCTAATAAATTGCCGTTATTTTCCCTTTTTTATCAATTCTCTATCAAAATATGATGTATATTTTTTATTTCCTTTTTGCACTATGTATTTATTTAATTTTAATCTTATACTTAAAATCTTTGAAGTGTCATATTTATTTCGTCTAAGTTTATTCATCTCTTGTAACTGGTTTTTTTCTAACTGGGCACCCTCCGAAAAACCTTCGGGTTTGGCAGGACCCTCAATTATTTGAATTGCAAATACAAATTTTGATTCGATTTGAAAAACTCAATTGAATTTTTTAAATTACTCATTCAAAAACTCTAATTATGCAGTTTGAAGACTTCACAGGTTTTGAAAATATGGATAAAATTGTTTTGGGAAACAATGTTTTTGGTCTCATAATTTTTGAACAATGATGAATTCAATGTTAATATTGATAAATTTACCAAACATCACCTCAATTGAGAGGCTTTTGCTCATTTCAATATCAATAAAGCTATTATTGTAGGGACCTTAAATTCAAGAGAAATTTCCCTTCTAGGATAGAGTCGAGGTCTTCCTAATGCTGCTCTTATAATATGTTTTTGTAAGATAATACACATCTGAAGAAATTATTTATCTTACAAAAACATATTATAAGAGCAGCATTAGGGAGACCTCGACTCTATCCTAGTAGGGAAATTTCTCTTGAATTTGAGGTCCCTACAATAAGACAGAATTATATGAAAAATATAATACTCCATATCAATAAGAATAAAACTTATTTTCCTGCACACATTATACCCCATAACACATGTCCTAACAATAGATTTAACACAGAACTCATTAAGCTAACCATATGCAGGCATCAATTTACATATTATTGTAGCTACATTATAAAAAAAAATCCAAACTATTTTATAGATAAACAAATGACACGTAATTTAGGAAAAAGCATAAATTATTGGATTGAGCATAACATATTCTTTAAACTAGTTGTATAAAGTATAATATTGTATCCAACAAGCATTATTACTAAAAACATTGAGCAATGGTTTTTCTATTTTCACGTTCTTGAATCATGTATTGTAAATGCTCCCCTATCATCTTACAGGATTTTTTTTATTGTATTGTTTTATGTATTCCATTTGTGAAAGATTCACTTGATGATGGCTTCAAGACGTCACAGTGGTTAATTGGATACTACTTTGTCATATAGTATGTACTATTCATAAGTAAGTTTTTAATTTTTTTCTGAGCCTTTGAGACTTTTGTATATTGGTGTAATACTTTCTTCAGCTCTTTTTAATTTAATTTGTATATCTCTTCTTACTTGACTAGGATTGAAGCAGAATAAGTGAACTGCAAGTCACTGCCACCGCGCAAGGTATCTTATGTTGGCAGTGCCGAATATTACATTGATAATTATTGTTGTGCAAGTTACAATAAATGTCTATTTATGGGTAATTGTATATTGCATACTTTAGTGATTGTATTGTCAAGTATTTGTATGTGATTTTTTGGCAATAAATTCAATTCAATTCAATTCAATATTATTATTATATTGATAAATTTATGTTGAGTGAGATTGGTTGGATGATCACACATATTATGTGAAATTCTTATCATCATAAGGATAACATAAATAAATAAAAAATGAATTGAATTAATGTGTCATTGATCTTACCTTTCGTGTTCTGTTCCAGATGTTCCTGAAGAGCAAATTTATGCCACTGCGAAACGATAGACGCTTCATATTGTCATTCATTCCAATCACAGCCTGCAAATACAGACAATACTTGAATTTAAATCGCGTTCTGAATTAGACTACAATACTATTCCATGTAACTGGATAACTCAAATAACTAGCGATAAGTCAAAATCCCACTGATCCTTAACTAAGCCTTAACACATCATTCCAAGGAGCAGACCAAACTCCTTGCAGCATGCCAATTGAAAGACTAACACGACTCTGGACCGGGACAGGATGACAGAATGGAACAAGTATAAAGAATCCACGTGAAATCAAATATGCCGCTGAGATATGCCCAACCTAAAGGGTTAAAAGGTATAGACATGCCATAATGAATGATAGGTGATTATTTTCCAGACAGCCGCAACCCTTTTTATGTTCTGCCACCCCTCTTGAATGCCTTCTCATTTTTTCAGCCTTCTCTCTCACTCTCTCTCTCTCTTTCATGTTGTTCTTTCCTTTCTCTTCCTCATTCAGAATCTCTCAACCCTTTCTTATTGACACCATTTATTCCTCTTGCGAATTCCTCTCACTTGAAAATGTAACCCACATTTCATCTAAACGTTTCTCAATATTCCTCTCTTAATTGACTTAACTTATTATTAATTTCAAGGAGATTGATATGAGCCATACATTCTACCATATTCTACTGATAAAAATATTATTACAGAAGAGTTATTGACCGAAGTTAGGTCTAAGATTCAAGTCGACGGTTTGGCATTAATTTCTCTTAATGTTTAAATGTTTATATGTACATATGTTGCGCATTTAAGGCGAAACGCGGTAATAGATTTTCATGAAATTTGACAGGTATGTTCCTTTTCAAATTGCGCGTCGACGTTTATACACGGTTTTTGGAAATTTTGCATTTCAAGGATAATATAAAAGGAAGAAGGAGCCTCCTTCATACGCCAATATTAGAGTAAAGATCAGACTATAGAATTATTCATCATAAATCAGCTGACAAGTGATTACACAGATGTGTGGAGAAGCCAGTCTATTACTGTATTTGTATAAGGTCTATAGTTTCAATCAAAGACCTTGAAGAGGTATGCATCTTTAAGCTGGGTTTACACCAAAGTTATTAACAAAATCAGTTAACAAAATGTTAATAACTCAATCTTTATAGATTCTATTAGATTGAACGCAAGTTGACAAACACACATGTTCATCATGTTTATAAGTTATGTTCAATCCAATATAATCTATAATGATTGAGTTATTAACATTTTGTTAATAAATTTGGTCTAATCGCAGCTTTAAGGTCTTTGGTTTCAATATTTTGTTTTGCAGTCATGTTATTATTATGCGTGTCCATAAGTATCAATATCCTCACATTCGAAAAAACTAATTTAATAGGTGATTAAAAATAATCAAATGAGCTAAATAATGCTGAAGAAATTATAATATTTTTGATTGAAAAAAATTAATTTTCATTAGATGGAAAGATTATCACGGAACTGGATGAATTTTATATAAATTCTGGAATAGAAATATATTCTATTCATTGTTTAAATGAACATAAATATTAATATATTATGGAATACAAATTCAAACGTGAACTGATTTTGTTAACATTTAAAACAGTTGACATCAGGTACTTGTGGATGAGAATACTGCGTGAGGTCTACTGTTCACAGAACTACTAGTTTATTCAATTATTATTTATCAATTTAATCCAGCTGTTTCCATCTGTAGTTATTTATCTGTTCAGGAAGTTTATCTATTCTATGGTTCTACAGTTAAAACGGTGTCTGCTTGGAGGTCAGTTCAACGAGTAGCCAGCTAGCTGTATAAAGCTCATTGGTTGCAAAATTACTTTTCTAATCAAATCAAATAGCTTTTTATTCACAAAAATTAGATACAAGTTTATAAAATTAATTTGAACATTCAACTGTGAATACTCTCAATAAAGACTTCAATTTGTGAGTGGAGAGTGAGCTCTTTCGAATTAATAACATTGAGATTATTTTTTCATGTTTTCTACATATCTTAAACTATTACGATTTAATTTGTCAACATTTCTCATAGAATAAAAGAATTTGAATCGCACCCAATGAAATTTCATAGTTGAAATCTATTATTTAGAATTGATGATAAACTGTAATCTTAAATTGAATCTTAAACTATAGTCTTAAATTGTAAATTAAACTTAAATTGAGAACATTGAATATTTTCCGCTGACTAGAGAATACTACTTTTAAGACTATTATCATAATAATATTACTGCGAACGTCATAATGATGAATAAATTCCAATCTTGAATTTTACTTGAGAAAATCTCGAAGAAATATCAGACTTCCAATGAATCTCCGTTGATTCTTCGAATGAATTCACTCTCCGTTGATTTATTTACCTCTCTGCATTGTATTTCTTCTTTTGGGATACTTTCCATTATCTTTTGACTTGAAAATGGCATTAATGGCCGGAACATGTTTGACAAAATAATTTTAAAGGGTACTGAGATTTATATTTTTATTTACCTCCCTGCATTTCTGATTGATTGATTCCATTGATTGAATCCAAATCCGGGAATGGAATAGTAAGGACTATAAGCCTGGTTTCCCATTTCCAATCATTTTATGATTATGTGTTTTTGTCATTATTAAATAAATCAATAAATTCCACTTGAATACACATTGATTGGTAAAAGTATGTTTTATTTTCAAAGACTGACCTTCATTATTGTGTTGATTAAGACTATAACTGAGACTTAAGGGGAAGATTTCACTCCAGCTTAATCCTGAACTCAAATTTGGTGTAAGTTCAATAAACAGAGAAGTAATCATGATTTTGTTGAGAAACTGTTCATTTTCAGAAGAGTGATAACCATTTTATATCTGAAATTCCGAATCAGGCTTCAATATATCGTGCGATTGAAGAATATAATATTCTGGCTGTATTGCATCACTGCACTACAATCTCTTCATCCTACTTTTAAAGATTCTTGTAAAATTTGACAATAATCTCAACCTTTACAGTCAGCCTCATCACTAAACAATCCTCATTCAAAATCACCAGTAAAACTGAATATTCTCCCTTCACCTCTCAGAACCTCTACCCAGTCAACAGCTACAAACTCCTCAAAAACTTTAACCAGTCAACTTGTAACAAACCACCCCAATGTCCCAATGTTTACGGTGATAAATAATCATCCCCCACCTTTCAAAATTCACAAACTCCACTCGACTAAAATTATGACAGCTCATAAATTTTCCCCCTAGCTGTCTCTCTCCCGCGGACTGTGATGAATTGTATTTAGATTTCAACGAGCTTTGTCCTTGACGATACGGGTGGCGAATTTTTTCCCAACTGTCCCTATGTGACAGTTTTTTTCTATTCATTTTGAAACTGATTTTTGTTTGTGTGTATGTATGTGTTGTGGATTTATGTTCGTTACCGGAAACAACTCACACATGCACATAGCACTTCCGGCTGATATTCGCGCGATTTTTGCATGAGTACAAAAGATAGTCTGTTTCTTATTTTTTTCACCCCTGAGGTTCATTGTCACCCTTCTCTACATATATCCAATTCCATACATTAAAATACATTATATAGGCTGCCGTTAACGTAGTAACACACAACCCTTTAATTTTAGACACTATTCAAATCGGTTTTGTACTGTGTGCTTCTTATTTTTCTTCTCCTTCTTCCCATTATAGCGACTATTCTATGCATATCAGGGTGGTGTGTAGCAGTAACCCTTTTTCGGGATGTTCTTCGGGGTGCTTCGGCCTGACAGTGTTTTATAGTCACCCCATGCGAACTGACACTATTTTTTCTCACCCCTGGCTTCTGTGGGACAGGTCTCTAGGATAGCTACCCCTGAGGAATCGCGTCTACCTTCCTGCTACCGTACGAAAAAAATACTAGGTTTCCTATTTTGCATTTCCTTTTCATAATGTGTACACAGTGCTACATCCCAGATGGGAAGTGTTTCTACCCTTTTTTTTCTACACCACCAACCTTTTCAACCCTTTCTCACCCTTACCGAGGACATATATTTTGAATTTTTATACGGATGTTGGGTATGTATAAAAAATCAACTTTTGAATACCTCGATGTTATTACCGTTTTTTCAGATACTACCTTACCCCTCACCCTTTTTTATATACAACTGGACCTGACTCACACGACCACATACACATATATATACACACACACACACACATCTTGACATATCTAACAATAGACATAGAATACAGGCAACAACGCATGAATGACTACAACGAGCTCTAACTAGCTTCTTCGCTACTCTGTCCTTCCAATTAACATAGACACCCTAAAAAACACCCTTATATCTGATTTTGCACCCCATAGTGCATCTTCACTCTCGCAAAAAGGCATCACAATACTTTTGCGTGATATGAGAGCGGCTGGCTGTGTGATAGAATAGCATCTAATCATGGTTTGTCACTCGACCTTGATCCATCTAATCCATCTATCTGATGAAACGCTTTTCGAGATCAGTGTACCGCGTTATTAAAAAGTGGCTTGGATATTTTTTGGATCAGCGGTAATCTTCACACAAAGTTGTCCATAGTTTATATATATCATATTTGAATAGGAAATTTGCAAACCTCGGTTCAGAATACTAATATTATTCGAAAGTTTACTATCTCTAGCTAGTCAAGATCATATTTTATCAAATTAGCGAATTTTTCATCTGTGGATATGAAATTTGCAAACCTCGGTTCAGAATACTAATATTATTCGAAAGTTTACTATCTCTAGCTAGTCAAGATCATATTTTATCATATTTGCGAATTTTTCATCTGTGAATATAACATTTGAAAACTTCGGTTCAGAATACTAATATTATTCCAAAGTTTACTATCTATAGCTAGTCAAGATCCTGATGAAAAAGCCTAACAGATTTTTGAAACCACGGTTTTGAATATTGGAAGTATATTGCGAATATTGCAAGTACAATAAAATATGATCTTGACTAGCTAGAGATAGTAAACTTTGGAATATTGGAATATTATTGGAAGGCACAAAATCTCTAGCTAGTTGAGAAACTGAAAATATTCCTGAAACTTGGTATTACAATATGATTTTCATTGTGGGTATCAGTATTTCTCGTGGGTTGAGCTTTTAATTGAAGGACATAGAAATTATCTGAAAGTTGAGTTATATTGGAGCACAACTTTATATGATCAAGGAATTTTATATCTCATGCTTCTTGTGTTATTTCAAATGCATAGCAAATGTGAAAATGACATATCATTTTATAAATTTCAGTAATGTTCATTATCTTGTTTTACACAGTTCATCACAAATATTGCATTTTGATGAATGTTTTATTCTCACAAAAATGAGAATATTGATGAAATGATGAATTTTCCTACATTTGCTAATCATCAAGTATGTCACTTAATTACAATGATTGAAATTAATTCAACATGTAATGATGATGAGTTCTTATAACTAATAATAGTTCTTCATCTTCTAAGTTTCAAACTTGCCGTTTTTTCAAAATAATTTTTCAGACGAGTCGGCAAGGCAGGAAGCACTCTGATTGGCTGATTATCATTTGATTCCCGAATGACAACCAAATCAGCTAATCGGAAAACTTCCTGCACTGCCGATTCATCCGAGAACGCCTGGAAAACGCTCGTATATTCTCGCCTTTATACTTCGGATTTCACTTCGGAGCATTTGTCAGAAATATATTCAACATTTCGGTCAAGAATGCTCATTTTAAGATAATAAGATATAAGATAATAGGATAATATTCATCTATCATTCATATAATCTATCATTGGAATATTATTCATCTATCATTGGAATATTCTTCATGTTCATGAAAAACTAAGCTTGATTAATTGCAATTATGTTTTCTATAAAAATTTGCATTGAATTTTGTTACAGATCTTCAGCTGAGGACAGCCAACTCCATAGAATCCAGAGAATAAAAGAAAAACCGTGGCAAAAAGAAGAGACAAACGTAGTGGATGGGTGTTTGGAGAGGAAGAAAAGACGTGAAAGGGCGAGTGAGCTGAGAGAGACGAGAAGAGAGAAAAAGGAGAAACCTAGAGAATGGGTGTTTGAAAAAGAAGAATAAGTGTTCGAGAAAGAGTGAGGTGAGAGAGAAAAAAGAAGAAGAAAAAGAGCAGACAAAAGACATTTGCAGAGCTGCAAATGCCACCTTTGCTTTTACAGCCGGGGACAAATTGGCCTAAAAATGCTACATTTCAAATTGCAAGAGTCTTCACAGTAGCTCGCTCTGTCTCTCTCTCTCTCAAGAGTAACTCGCTCCCAGTCAGAATGAAATATAGGACGCGTTAAACAACGAGACTTGCAATGTGAATATGACATGATTATTCATCCTGTTTTCTGTTCTTCTTCGTTTCCTTTCTCCTACATGTTGCAAATTGTCCTCCATATTCAGAAGATCCATATGGACCTTGTCTGAGGACATCTTTTGAGTCAGCAAACAACATTGTTCACATGGAAATTTCAATGATTGATTTTGAATTAATTGAACATATATGATGATGAGTTGCTATAGAACTGATAATAGTTCTTTAACATCGAAGTTTTAAACTAAGGGCCAAGCTACACAAAGCGTTTTTTCTGGCGATTTAGACGAGTCGGCAGGGCAGGAAGCTCTTTGATTGACTGATTATCAGCTGATTTCCGAACGCCAACCCAATCAACCAATCAGAGAGCTTCCTGCACTGTCTATTCGTCTGAGAACGCCTAAAAACGCTCGTGTAGCGTCGCCCTTATACAGTACTTGAAATCCCACTTCAAACGTTGGTTATAAAATATTCAACATGTCGGTCAAGTAGGCCTACTACTAGTATAATTGGAATAAACATGTTCATAACTATCCTTGATTAATTGTAATTATTAGATATTTAAAACTGATATTTGGAATATAATTCTCTTACATATATTGGTGACATGTACTTACGAAAGTTACTCTTACTTATAATATAGAATTATAGCATGATTTAATACATAACAATTATGTAATATCATGGAATGTAATGATTGTATTCAACTCAACTCTTTTATATGAGCATATGCCTGAAGCAAAAATTTATTCATGAATACATAATAAAATGTAATTATGTCTCCAACAAAAATTTGCATTGAGTTTTGTTTCAGATCTTCAGCTGAGGACATCCAACACCATAGAATCCAGCGAATAAAGGAAAAAACGTAGAAGGAAAGGAGACAAACTTAGAGAATGAGTGTTTGAAAAAGAAGAATGAGTGTTTGAGAAAGAGTGAGGTGAGAGAGAAAAAAGAAGAAGAAAAAGAGCAGACAAAAGACATTTGCAGAGCTGCAAATGCCACCTTTGCTTTTACAGCCGGGGACAAATTGGCCTAAAAATGCTACATTTCAAATTGCAAGAGTCTTCACAGTAGCTCGCTCTGTCTCTCTCTCTCTCAAGAGTAACTCGCTCCCAGTCAGAATGAAATATAGGACGCGTTAAACAACGAGACTTGCAATGTGAATATGACATGATTATTCATCCTGTTTTCTGTTCTTCTTCGTTTCCTTTCTCCTACATGTTGCAAATTGTCCTCCATATTCAGAAGATCCATATGGACCTTGTCTGAGGACATCTTTTGAGTCAGCAAACAACATTGTTCACATGGAAATTGGAATGGAATCAGGTTTACTTGCATATTTTTGAAAATCGGAATTTGAGTTTGTCGATTGTAAAGTTAATAAGAGAAGATTCGTGATGAGGAATTGATACAAACCTCAATTGATGCATACAAGTTCAAGGACATATCATGCGTTGTTTGAGATATAATGACTAACATTAAAAATGCAATCAAGTACACCCTACACGTGCGTGTTTTACAGCTGTTGATATGTGATACAGAAATAATGGAGATCATGATAAATTCCATCAATATTCTTGCCTGTTTCACAGTTGTAATGCCCCCTCTTCTAAATGTCTCAATCAACTGATAATTGACCGAGCGAAGTGGGGTCTAAGATTCAAGTCGACGGTTTGGCATTTCTCTTAATGTTTATATGTTGCGCACTTTCGGCGAAACGCGGTAATAGAGTTTCATGAAATTTGACAGGTATGACCCTTTTTGAATTGCGCGTCCACGTATATACAAGGTTATTGGAAATTCAGCATTTCAAGGATAATATAAAAGGAAAAAGGAGCCTCCTTCATACGCCAATATTGGAGTAAAAATCAGATTATAGAATTATTCATCATAAATCACCTTTCTAGTGGACTATGATAGTACCCGTTCGAAAACATCGAACATCTTGAAAATGTATTTTTTCATCAACGTTGTAGACAGTTGCAGCCAGACCTGATAACAGCGCTCACACTCACATTCCGGGACGACACGTCACGTTACGATAGGACAGAAAGCTCTATGTTTATTTAGGATTTTTTCTAGATATTTTAAATTGACTAATTATTTATTAACATAACAACAGGTCAATGTAACTTACTGAGCGCGAGGTCTACTGTTCACAGAACTACTAGTAGAATTTAATTTTCTCAGTAACCATGAGTTACGATGAGTATCTAGTGAGTAGTGACTATCAATTGTATACAAGTGTTTTGACAAATTTTAAATGGTTCAAATTTAAAATTTGTCTCAACACATGAATTCAGAATGATCATTTATTGCTGATTTTTCTACGTTCTTGATAGGATTAATCCATATAAACATTTATTCTGAATGAGACAATTTATGATTTTGGAAACAGAACACTCAAATCGTTAATCTTAGTTACAATCATTCAGCTCTCATGACACTGCAAAAACTACACATGAAATGCTCTCAAATATTTCTCCATTAAATCTGCAATCCATTATTCCATGCTCCCCATCCATTATTATGTCGTCTAGTATGACAATGTTTTACATGTATTCATCCTTCTGCTTATCCCAAACCCCACCTCTACTTTCACGACTAAGTAAATGATGACAAATCTGTTTTTAATCTGCTTTGTTTCAGTTGTTTCTATGAAGATGACTGGTATTTTTCTGAAATTAATATTCTAGAAGATATAGAATCAGTTCTATCCCTACTGATCCTTCCGTATGGAGATTTATGTCTTGATAATTTGTTTTTTCCAGGGTCATATTTATCTGTCACCATACATTTTCTAAGCATCCTGTAAGACCTGAAGTATATTTTGGAGAATCAAACTTTTCTTTTGATTTATGTGTGTGAGAGACCTGTATTTTTCTCTGATATAAAGTCTCAAATAGAGATAAATATTCATTGTACAGCTATCAGTCTCTTACTTAAATATGTGTAACGCTTGTTCGCCTCCGTGGTGCACATTGGGTAACGCTAAAATGGACTATCATATAATGGCGGTCAGACAAACGTATGTTCTCCTGACCGAAAACTACACAACATCTTGAAGAAATTGAAAAAATATAGTGTATATGTAGACATTTGAGACTCATGTCATGAGCTTTATATGTATCTGCCATACGCTAAATAATAAATAAATAAATATTCTCTGTAATCATATTGCCGAATTTGATGGCATAAACAGATCAATATACTGTATTGATCATTCAAGCCTATCGCATATTGCCATCAACTGATTTCACTAATGATATCTTCTTCTTCTTCTGCAAGTGCCAATTCGTTCCGAATATTGGCGATCAGCCTGCCTATGGATATCTCATTCACAGCCATCCTGAAAGATTCTGTTGTAATCTTGAAGCATCATGTACCCAGGGTTTTCAGCCATGATGATATGATGAAACTCAAATATTTATAAAATCGTTTATTGCTCATCCCTAAGAGCATATCAAATATAAGAATAAATTGAATTGAATTAAAATATCACCATCAACCGATTTGTCTTATGATATGATAAAACTTGGATATCCGATCCAAGTTTACCTTTATTCTATATAAATGAAAGAGAAACCCCAGAAAACTTCATTCTCCATAGGCTTTTACAGCAATAGCCAGCAAAGAGCCCTACACTTCGGTTGGCGAGCGAGAACGCTATCGAAGTTCTGTCCCTGAGATAATCTGGTTTGCTACAGCAAAGGGAGGAAACGAAGGGACTGAGAGGGGACCAAAGTTCAGCCCTTCAGGGTGGAAGGGTGGTAGGTAAAGAAGGGAAAGTGGAAGTTAGTGGTAGATAGAAAAGGGAGTAGTCATGACGACGACGTTGGGGAACAAAGCGGTGGGCAAAGGAGAAGAAGAAGGAAGAGAAGAAGAAGAAGAGGAGGTGGTGGAGGAGACAGAACAGGAGGAAGAAGGAGGTGGCGGGGAAAGGGAACGTACGGAAAATGTTTCCTTGAGGTTGTTCAAGACGGGCATGTTACTAAGAAGACGTAGAAATGTGTGACAAAGATGGAGAGTTCGTGTGTGTTCGAAGATAGTCAGGGAGAGAGAGTGAGTGAGGATGATAGAGAGACCGATGTTGCCCAGAAGACATGAAGAGAGAAGGAGAGTGTGGATATGTGTGTGTATATGTGAAAGAGAGGAGTGGAGATGTTGTTGCTAAGCTGACGTGAAGTGAGAGGAGATGGGAGGATGTTTGGGTGAACAAAGACAGAGGGAGAGAGAGATATGTGGAAAATCAAGAGACAGAAAGAACGAGGATGTCAATGATTGTGATGATGTTGATGTCTGTTGTGTGAAGGAGAGGAATGAGCTAAGATGCCGCTTGGAAGATGTAGGTAGAGATAGAGAGAGAGAGGAATAATATGTGGAAATTTGTAAGAAAAGAGAGACAGAGACAATGATGTTGAGGAGAAGGATGTCAATGATTGTCGGCGTGGACGGAGCAGTAAAGTCCTGAGAATTGCACAGTAGAGGAGAACTCGCAAAGGACCTTTCTCGTAGCCCACCTACCTATCCTTAGTCCTTGTCCGTATCTTCTTTGCTCGTGTTTCGTCCTTTTGGTGGCGTTCTCTCCACTAACGCCATGTGTTCCAATGCTCATTACTACACGCTTCAAATCTCCTGGGAGAATGGCCACCTCTGCTCTTCTCTGCTCTTGTGCAACAGACTCACCTATGGATCAATAACCACTGTTCTCTGTCATTTTCCGCCTCCTCTACATCTTCATCATCTTTTCTTTGTTTATCTTCTCCTTTATTTGTTTTCTTCTAGTTTTATCATTCTTCCTTTATTTTGATTATCTACTTGTTCTGCTCCTCATCCGCTTTTTCCTCCTACACAATCTGCTCTTTTTCTTCTTTAAACCATTGATCTTTTTCTTGTTCCTTCTTTGTAAATTTATATAAATTGAGATGTCCATAGGAATCCACCCATTTTATTTATTTTAGAAATAATTATGCTCTAGTATCACTCGTCCTCTGCGCTCAGCTTTTAACCTTATCAGGGATTTTCCGTATTTAATATTAATACTATTTTGCTTTCAACTTATTTTAATTGTCAATTGTATTTATATAATTATAGACATACATGTATGCATTGTATGAAGGAAAAATAAACTATTGATTGATTAGTTCACCTTTCCTTGTTCTTTTTTCTTAAATTCTCTCCTATTTGTCCCTCCTTATTCATCCTCTTTTTCTCCTATTTCTATCATCTTGTATGTATTTTCTCTTCTCTTCTTCTACTCTCTTCTCTCCATTCTTTTATTTTTCTCCCTCCTTTTATTCCAATCATTTTAAATTGATTCTATTTCTTTGTACCACCCTTCTCTATTTATCAAATTGAACCTCTTTTATCTTCTCTTGCAGTCTTTTTTCTTCATCCTTATCCTCCTTCTTTGTCTCTCTCCTGTCATTTCCTCATGCCCTCTTTTCAATGACATCTTATCCTTCTGAATTTGTTCCTATATTCGTCCCTTTTCCCCCTATAACTTATATTTCCTTCTCTCGTATTTTTCTACCTTCCTCATGATGACGCTTATTCATTTTCCCCCCATAGATTTTTGACAATTCTTGTCTTCTTCTCCTTTTTAACACCACAAATTCCTGTTTTCCTATTCCAGATTCTTTCTTTATCACTCGATACTAATAATGAAAAACGTTCTTGAACCAGCAATGACTAATGATTAGTCGAAAGAAGTGAATAATTTAATTCAAATCTTATTTGGAAACTTCTACTCAAAGGTATAAAATGAATATAGAAAAGTAATGGATGAATATGGAGGAAAGACTTGAGGGTAAACTGAAAAAACTTATTTCTTTTAGAGTTGTGAGAGAAATTTTTGACAGCCAGAAATTTTTGAAGTGACAGCCAGTGTTGATGAAGGGCCTAGTGTCCGAAAGCGCTACACTAATGTAAGTAGAAGCTAATAGCTTTTATTTATATGAATACCTGACTGCTATGTCGTAATTAATTGTTCAAAGTGAGAGATATTTGTATATGTACTCGTATATCCTGCCTAGTTAGCTGGATAACCTTGATACTGATGATATAACTTTTATTTTTAATTCAATGATACCTTATTTATTCTTTAAAACAGTTTGGACGTGTGATAAAACACGTTGCTACAGATTAGCAACGAGTGATGAGTTAGTTATTCTCAATTGAATAATTAACTCGATGATGTTTGAGAATTGAAGATATAAAATATAATAGCACTGAAATAAGGAAGACTGGTGTGTTATAGAAAAGCTTTTCTATAAAAGCAATCAAACTTCATTCAAGAATGGAACAATCTTCAATATCAAAAAGGCAGTCGCTAGTTAACAATGAACTCTAAAACGGGATCAAATCAACTATAATTCAGTTACTGGAATATCAAAGAGTAGTAGGCAATTATTCCTATTCCAAAAATAAAAAACGTGAACAACCTTTGAGTAGACTTCATTAACTTTCAGCTTCAATCTAATTTCTCATCAAATATTTCACAGAAGAGGAAGTACAGTTCTTGGTAATACCACCAGTTACCCTAATCAGCTAATCAAGTTTGCTTTGATTTGTCAATTCTGATTAGGCGATTAGATAATTTCAAGCCAATTATAATGGTTTATCATTATTGGCTTCATTCTCAGAATGATAATAAACTTCAAAGTGGCCAAACCACTGAGTTTCCCCCGTTGAAGATAATAGGCTCTTGTGGAGCTCTCTCAGCAATACAACAATCTACAAGATTAACAGATTCCCTCTGAAAATTGGGGGGATTCTGTGTTTTGTATTTCCGAAACCCAGAGTTTTGTGAAACTTTGAAAACATGGAATAAATCTATTACTGAGATAATACAATAATTCTATTATATTCCATTCTACCTTTGACTTCACTCTTTATTCCATTCATTTGATAAATGAATGAAATGATGAATGAAGTTTCGTGATTACTGAGCATATAGTGATACACAGTTCACTATAGAACAAAATAGAAGATTTCAGAAATGTATGGAGAAATGTTCAAGGATAATTGATTGATTGATTTCCTTTGGCGGGTCTGAAGAGACCTATGGCAAACAAAAAATTACAGTGATAAATGTGACAATACACATTTTATCACAATCAAATTTGCGAGATGAACTTCATTTCCAAGTCTTTCAACGTTTTGCAATTGACATCTCTGTCATTGCAGTTTGTGGTACATATAATAATAATCCTATTATATTGAGTGAGAAATTTCTGTATGAATTTATATATTGGTTATTTATATGGTTATTTTATTTGGTTATGTCCAACGGATCACGGAAACGGCTCTAACGATTTTGATGAAATTTGCAATATAGTAGGTTTATGATATAAAAATTCGATTGCACTAGGTCTCATCCCTAGGAAAACTCACTGAACGACATTAAAAGGATAATTCATCCTTGGAAAAACCGCTGAGACTTCCGTCGTCTGTGGATAATGGAAGTGAGTGAGCCAGTGCTCTTTTGAAAATCAAAATATCTCATCCCCGAAATTCATTAGCTGGCTCATAGCCAGCTAAAAGATGAAAAAACCTTAAGGGTTTGAAATGTACAATTATTCATAATTAATCATAATTTACAGTTCCAATTGATTAGTGAGTGTTATTTTGTCAATCAAAATTTCTGTTTTCAAATATTTTGACTGAAAATTGGACTAGAATTCGAAAGTGTATGGAACATAACATACTTTTTGGACTATATAGTCTAAATTCGGGGAAGATACAGTTTTGGGCTGTGTCTGTTGGTCCTTCCCCAATCAATTGAAAGAATTGGTTTCTATTTATCAATAAATGGATAAATATAAACTATGCTTTTATGCTTTTGTACTCCAGAGCGAAGCTCCGATATTAATTATTAATCGGTCGAGTGACCTGGCTGGCTCAGGTCTGGTGTCAGAGTTTTCAGGTCGCAACTGATCAATTCCAGAGCCTAACTGAAAATTGGACTAGAATTCGAAAGTGTATGGAACATAACCTACTTTTTGGACTATATAGTGTATAAATCTAAATTCGGGGAAGATACAGTTTTGGGCTGTGTGTACTCATGACCTAACGACTGTTATAGACAGCCGGGACCGATGGCTCAACGTGTCCATCCGAAACACGAGAGTGTCCCGAGAAAAATATCTTGCCCAGGCCGGGATTTGAACCCCCTTTTAATTATAAAACCAGTATCTAATCCACTCGACTACGGCCAATCCTTGATGTAATATATTGAGCTACATGAGTTTCCATTATATCTTTCCATTCCACGGAAGTCGAAGTTCAAAAGGTGCATTGCTCACTGGTTCACAGTGATTAACTTTATCCAGGTTTTTGAAATTAAAACACACTGAAAAACATGTTTAATCAACACTTGACAGTGAATTTAGAATGCATACATCCTTGGTGATCCATGTACATAAAATCCGAGTTGGTGACATCTTTTCAACCTACATTCATTCGACTCTGGTCTAGAATCTGTTCAAGTCAGTCGCCAAACATGGTAGAAAGACTTAACTTGGATCAACCTCCACCACTATTTACTTCCAACTTGCAAACTGTTCTACGATTCTGTTTGCAGTAAGACTCCAGGTTCAAAGTATTTACTTGAGAGTGGAGTGTTTACTTGAAAGAGTACGGTTTGCTTTCAACTATTCATTTGAAACTTGAGCTTGTCTCCTTGAAGTGATGTGGAATTTATTCATCCAGTCTGAAAAGTATTCAAGAGTTTGGTCAAATATGAGATAGTTAATATTTCAGTTACGTACTAATTTCGAGGTCATGGTCACACGTGAAATAAACAAAGAGCATACACTTTTTTTTAAAGACTCCGGAAATTAATGGCTTCCACGTCCCACTGAATCAACACATACAGTGAACATTTCATTGTATACAATTAGAAGTTAAATTTTATGATTGACTTTTTCATATTTAGTTACGATGATAATTGGATATCAGTTGCTCCAAGTTGAGTAATATTTTGATTCTCTGACCACTCACGGAGTTGTGTCAATGAGTGTGAACTTCATCTTGACCATTCTTGTGATTGGCTACTGTTTTCTACCTCTGAAATTTCCCAATTATTGACGGGATAAAATAATAGTGATATAGTACAAAAAGCTACATATTGTAAAATTTAAAAAAAATAAATGATGAAAGAGCCAATAATTATCCTCGTAATATTTGGGAAACGTGATTATACAAGCAGCTGGATTGTTTGCGTTCAATCTTTTTTAATTTTATTTTATTCACATTACAAAATACATTTACAGAGACAAAATATTATAAAATAGAATTTGTGAATATTTTCTCACGAAAATATGCGTGTGGGGAAGTAACAGTACAAAGTAGCCTTTAATAAAATAATAATATATTAAATATATTATATATAAATATTAATAATAGCAGAGAAAATTTCTATCAGTAACTGAGCAAGGTCAAAGAAGAAAGATTAGAAAAAAATCTGTATTTTTCCATGTAACGCCTTATAGATTAAAAGAAAAGAAAAAGAAAGAAATAATTAAAGAAGGAAAAAAATCAGCAATACATGCAGATGTGAGAGATTGCTAGATGGAAATATCATGGTGATGACAAACGGTTTCTCGGTACTGAGAAACACAAAAAAGGAGATGATGAAAACCCAAGTTATTCAATCATTATAACCTTATATGATTCTCATTATGATTAGTATCCAATTGAGGCAAGGTATATAACCGCTCAGCTAATAGCTCTAGCTACTGATCATCATCGTAGGTTTGGAACCCACCTATAACTTTAGATTCATTCATCCCTTATCATCATCACCATTATTATCACAACCCCATTATTCATGTACAAGGCTGAATGTGTTTTTTCTGTGGAATCAAATCACATAGTTTATGTTTAATGGCTCCTTCTATAAAAGATCATTCTCAATTTTAACATCAACATTCTAAACTCTACATAAAAATTGGACATTTCGTCTCACGACAGATATCTGTCGTGTTATGAACAGTAGCAAACCTGACTATTATCATAGAGAAACAATAGCGTAAGTAGATATCCCATGGTATAGGGCGTTCATGTCGCAGCTTTTACTGTTATCCCAAGCCGATAGTTCACGTAGTTCTTTCTTATGCAGCTATGTGACGCTGGTAGTCTCTCAAATTGTTCCGTTCATACACTATCACCCCAACAAAACAGTAAAAATTTACAATAATCGACAGTAATCGGCTTGAGATAACAGTAAAAGTTGCGACATAAATGCCCTATACCATGGGATATCTACTTACGCTATTGTTTCTCTATGCTATTATGCACTAGCATAAAGTCAGTCTGTTATGAACAATAGCATCATAACTCAAAGCTCCTCAGATAATTCTCATTATTATAATTTGATTAAATTCGATCAGTTTTGACCCTTCAATTTATGCAGCAGCAGAGACTTCCATCGAGAATATTCCAGAAAATCAATTCCATTGTTGGCCAATCCCTCGCAACGTGTCTCCCCCATACATCGAGCAGTCGATATCTCTGCCCTTTTTTCCTCGTTCGACCTCACGTTTTTGCATATTTTATTAATATTTTCACTCCCTTAGTCCCTGACAGTGTCGCCCAGGGTTGTAGGGAAGAGGGGAGTAAGGGATGAGCTGTCCCTTGCTGTTCAGCTCCTTGAAGAAAACTCTGGGGTTAGAACTACAGCTTCGTCCCTCCAACGCTTCTCCAACACTCTGAGCGCTAAGTTGACACGAAAAGCTAAATCTCCAGTGAATACAACATCCTTTTCTTAGTCTCTCGCTCTCTTCTTCTAATCGCAACTTTTCTCTCTTCATCTACAACAATCTTCCATCGTTTCCTCTTTCTCGTGTCAAGTTCCAATGGATCTGCCCGCTCGTCTTCTGATGTCATCCAATTCTGTATTCAGCTTATCACAATCCTGTCTGCTTGTTGTCTTCTCATCCTCCTCCTCCTCCTACTCCACCTCCTCCTCATCCTTCTCTTCCTCCTCCTCCTCCTTCTTCTTCTTCTTCTTCTTCTTCTTCTTCTCTTCTCTTCTTCTTCTTCTTCTTTTTCTTCTTCTTCCCCTACATCTTCTTCTTCCTTTACTTCATCTCCTTCCCTTCTTCTCCTTCTTCTTCTTCTTCTCTTTCTTCGTTGCATTCTCTATTCCTCTTGACAAGGAATTGCCATTAGTAGTGTCGGAGCCACTCCATCTTCGTTTATCATCTATGGCCACCAGAGCTGCAGCAGTTCTCTGCTCCGATGTCATCCTCACATTCTACACACGATCTGTCTTCGTTCAAGGTCCTGAGTTTGATACAAATTCTAGTCAAATAATACATAATATGCAGATGCTCCAGCCTGTATGATGGGTTGTCACTGGTGTGCATAATATATATTGTGCAAGCGCTTTTCAATGAATGTACAGTATATTCATAGGGAATAAGAGAGAAAAGAGCTGTGAGATTGGAGGAATGTGAAGAAGTTTTTGTCGCATTGTATATGTTTTTCATGTTTGATGAATATCTATGACCTGTGTTACACAACAAAGTGAAAATAAAATGGATAATAGCTTTATCCATTTTTTTAGAGAAGAATATTATGATCAACCCGACACATATTATTATAGTGGGGTATCCTAATTAGAACTAAGTTTAGTATTTGCAACTTTTGTGTGCATAATATCATAATTGAGTAAATTATCAATAATGAGTAATTTGTCAATAAACTCCTCTGGTTGCAATGCATTGGCAATCACAAGGTACCTAGAATGCTAGTATTCTAGGTACATTGGGAAATCAAAGAAATTCTTATATTATTATTGGTTTATGTTGGTGTCATGCATTTAAATTTATTCAAAATGTAAATAAATTCGAAAATATCGAACAGATTTGAATTCACAGCGCAGAACTTGCTCCTTTAGAAGGAAGCAATAAAATGGATTCACCATTCTCTTTATTTCGCTTTCCTTTCCAAAGAATTTATCAATTTTTTTAATAAATTGAATCAGAACAAGCCATAAATAAGTATCAGACAAAGAGCCGATAAATATGACTAGTTCTACAACAAAGTGTATTCAGTACGATCAGTAGTTATTACTTTTTTAATGTGTATCATTTTAACCCACTTTACCAATATAATGATCAACAATTATTTTCGGTTACTGTGATACCTTCACACGTGAATTGATGGTTTTTTTAAAAAAAAATACTTGATTAGAAGATTACTTGCTTATCATTGCATTGATTCAATCTACAAATAATTGATCAACTTATTGGGGAATCTCTGAATGACAAATAGAACCATGGGGAAAAGTACCCTGAATGAAAACTTTGAGATTTGTTAAAACTGCAATACTAGACTGAATCATATGTTAGAGTTATTCTAGCAGAGAATCTATTCGTAGATGTCTGGATTGAAAGAACTTGGAACTTGAATTGTTTCTACTCTCTAATGCATTAACTTCAACTAAATTCATATTCAAATTTAGTTTTTCAATCAAACTATTTCAATAATCAAAAGAATAGTAGATATTACAGTAAAATAGATTCAGAAAACTTCCTCGTACATGAAAAGTGGAATGAAATGACATGAGTCTAGAAAGGAATCTTCTTTTTATTCGACTTCATTTTATTTATTGATTTTTATTCATTCGTAGATACAATCCCAAATCATATAAATATGATGGAGAAGGAACAACAAGCTTGGCCCAAAACTATTCCAATTCCAAATTTTGATAATGTCCAAAAAAGAGGTTATGTTTCCACAGCAAAAAGTTCAAGTTGAATTCTAGTCCAAAAATATAAATTGGCTGGAAATTTCTAATTCGAAAGAATTAAAACACCAATTATAGTTAAATATAACACTTAATTATCACTGCACATTGAATTAATTAAGTTATTCTATAAAATTTTGAAGTAACTCATAAACTCTATAAATTTTAGATTGATTGATTGGTCAATCATTTTTCTGGTCTCTACATAATTGGAACTTACAATGATCAGACCCTACAACTCTTCCATATTTGAATAAATCAGCATCCAATATAGAGAGCCACAATGAACAGATCTTCCAGATCCGACATTCCTTGAAAGAAATCAACATCCAATATAGAGAGTTACAATGAACATTTCACCATTGTTAGTGTGGTGGAGAAGGAAGAAACAGTGCAGTCAGCAGCATAGCATACGAGGGCCGGAACACACAGTTGGAAACTTCAACTGGCGTATGAATTAACATGTGAGGAGGAGGAGGAGGAGGAGGAACGCCTTTCAACAATGATGAGGTTGAAAGAAGGAGGAGGATATGTCAGAGACGGGATGGCAAGAAGGAATAGCTCGTTCCAGATGCTACTCCTTGCAAGTAATTGTCTTTAGTCACTTTGAATGACTGGCTAAGGGGGAACCAGAACCCTCTCCTCACCCCAGGCCCCCCTTTTTCCCGGGTAGCTGTCAGTTGGAGTTTCAAAGTGCCTCGGAACAGCCCCGAGAAGTCTGCAGCTTTGTAGAATTCTGCATGGGTAGAATCGAAATACCATGTGTGTCTTTGAGTATATATGTGCGAGAATGTGAGGAGAGTGAGAGGATGAGAGGGTGAGAAAGAAGCCTGTTTCTTGCTGACTAAGCAGTAGCAGCTAAGGGTGTGCTTACCTCGGGTTGTAACATTACTTCTGTGATGTTTGACTTCTTCTGTGGCTAGCTCAGGTCGTGGTGCGTTCTGCTTATCATGAGGGGGCGGACACCAGACGTTCTGAAACAAAGGATATTGAGTAAAGTTTTGGCTACATTGGGAGAGTAAGAAAAGAGTAGTCGTGGAGCTGCAAGGGAATTTATTCGAATGTAATTCAATTTATAGATTTTTGTTTTATCATCATAGCACCTAATTGGAGACTGATATATGTTATTCCCTATCGCATTAAATTATTAGGATAATGTTGGTAACGGTATGACTTATTAGTGTATCCTTTTTATTGGTGAAGGAATAAACTTGAGGCTATTTCTTACACAAGAGGATACTCTACTCTTGCACTTCTACTTGATCGAATATTTGAATAATCAGAGAAACTTGATATCATAGATTATAATATTATAAAGAGTTGAGTTATTCTAGAACTGGAATGTTTCTGTTAGAGTAAAATCATCACCTCATTTCAAACCAAATCACACATGGAAATTCTGAAGATGAACTTGAAATTAACCATAATATTAAATATTCATATTATTAATATAATAAATATTTTATTAATAATTAATTAATTATATTTTATTAATTAATAATTATTATTTAATTAATAATATTTTATTAAATAATTATTAATATAATATTATATTAAATATTAATATAAATATAATAGAGAAAATTTTCTCTATCATATTTTAGAAATCATAGTGACTTATTCATATTTGCCGTTTCAATAATTCATTCTTAAATGTGAGAAACAACACATGTATGTAACAGAGTAAAGCAATTGAAAAAAATTGGAAACGCGAGTATATTTCAAAATAATATGGATATATAACAACTTCCAATAAGAAATAAATTGTGAAACTCCAAGACTTTTCAGAATTTTCTTAAATTTGAGAGTCCATGTTCATGACTGAGGCCCGGTTGCACAAAAGCCGGTTGAATTTTAATCAATCGTAGGAGCCGTCTAATGAAAAAGGCACTCTCTGATTAGTTATCGTGAAATTTATCACGGTTGAAATTTAACCGGTTTTTAGGCAACCGAGACTCAGTCTTCAAATTGGTGGATATGTCATTCCGAAAATAATAAGTTGTGATGATAATATGCGAAAATATTGAAGTATCAACCCGCCTCGAAATTGTAGTTAAGCCAGTTACACACACATCGATTTTTGTTCGTACGATTTTTCCTGACCTTATGAATTTTATTAGATTAAACAAATGATGTCAAACAGATGTTGTTTGTCATGTTCGGTTTAATCTGATAGGATTCTTGAGGACGGCAAAAATCGTACGAACAAAAATCGATTTGTGTGTAACTGGCTTAACATTAGCAGCATCCAAAACAAAAATCGCATTTATAAATGAGCATTGGGTTTGTATTATATTCTTCATTCACATCATCAAAATGTTGATTTTCACCTGTGTTGTTGAAGCGAATTCTTCAGTAACAAGATTTAAACAATATTACAAATGAAAACAACAAACCCGAAATTTGTAAGGGACCTGTGAGATGTATAAGCCACGTTAATTGCTGCTTATTAGAGGGTTTCCATGCTATATTAATTAATTAAATCAATGCTCTAACACAGGGACACGGAGAGCCAGAATGTCGTGCTGAATAAGCAATAATGGTGAATAAGGCAGGAGAGGTGGATGCTGTGTGTACAAATTGCAGAAGGAATTCAGATGTTGCTTAAGGTTGCAGGAAGTCTTGTTTTGCTCCTTACATTATGATTATTAGTTCCCATATTATATTCAGAGATGAGGAGATTGAGGGAGTGGAGAAAGAGAGGAAGATAGCGGACTACAGAAATGGAGGAATAGGAATTGGAGAGAGAAAAGGTGATGAGAAGAGAAGAGGAGTAGAGAAAAGGAAGCAGAAACCGGAGGAGATAAGGAGAGTAAATGATGTATGTAATAATATGGATGTGATAAATTGTAATAATTGAATAGATAGATAGAGGAAGGGAACGGAGGCTGAGCAGTGTTGGTAGGGAAGGATAAAATGTGGTAGAGAAAATGGGATGAAAAAATGATGAACTTCAGAATGAGATTAGAAAGAAATAACATAATTAAATAATGTATGGAAGAGAAGTAGAAGAATTCGAAAGTTAACGAGCTATTCTCCAAAACGAAATGAAATCTAGCAAAGAGAAAGATGAAAATGAAGAATAATATGGAAAGAAACAAATAAATGAGTTCGAAGGAATAAGTAGGAGAAGGTGAAATGGAGAAGGCGGAAATGGTGGAATATGGGAGAGAAAAAGAAAAAGAGGAATAGAAGGAAGGAAAGTAGAAAGAGAAAAAAGAGAGAAGAAGAAGAAGTGGAAGAAGAATAGAATAGAATAGAATGACTGCCTTTATTTTTGACCTAGGAGGACGAAGTTAGGGCGCAGTCGACCCACTCTTACACTTAACCCTTCAATACAATACTAAATTACAATTTAACGACGATACTCAGTAAAAAAATGAATCAAAAGAATATTTTAAATGAATAAATAGTAAAAATAATAATAAGTGGATTAGTTGAATAAACTTAAAAGTAGAGCATTCTTAATACGTAAAATAACTAAGATCTGTTAGGAAATAAATAGAAAGTTTATGACGGAATGATAAGACCGAAGATGCAAGAAAAAAGATCAAAACGGCTACAAACCTTATAAATAAGATGAGAAAAAAAAAGAAAATTTATATTAAATACTTCTCGCATGAAAATTAATTTTGAGAGAGAAAAGTAGTATATTTTACTATCTCTCTTTAGAGTTCTCTTTTAAAGTTGGATTTGAATTTCTTAAAATTTCACTAGATTAATTTATTTTGAGACTGAATATAGGAGTATGAATGGAAGTATCAAGACTATGAAAAGTATGAAAGCAAGAAAAGAAAACACACAAAAAGAAGCAAGAAGAAACAAAAAGAAGGAGGAGGATGAGGAGAGGAAAAAGAGAGATGAGAAGAAACAATGGTGAAGAAGAAGTAGGAGGATTAGATAAAATAGGAATAGATGCCTTAGAAGTAGATTAAGATGAATTAGAAGAAAATAGAATACAAGAAGAAGAATGAGTGAAGAAGAAGTAGTAAACTACACATTTAATACTGTAGTTAGTTCAGCAGAAACTGTGCATTCGTCCAAAGAGCTTGATGAGGATGCCAATGTAGAGGGAGGTTTTTGGCGAGAAAGGGCTGCTGCAGTTGTCACAGGCAGAAATGGTCGTTAGGTTGGGGGTGGGGGAGCGTCAGTATCTGTGGACGCATGTTGTTTTGGCGCGGAAACCCCTTCACCCCCTCCACCCCTACGACACATGGAGGGACAAAACAGCATGCATACAGGCAGAGGGCGCACACCGGTGCCGGTGCTGGAATTAATTTCTACATTGGCAAAAACAATACAAACCCTAATACGACTGCTCTGCACGTTCCCAGAACGACTGCGGTCTACCCCCTCCCTCTTCCTCTATGTTGTGTATCCCCCCACCCTTTTCACTATGCTATGTTACCCTTCATCACCCCCCCTTTGTTGTGTACCCCTTCTATTTCTTCACTACATTCTCAGAAGTACAACCTAACCTCACAATTAAAGCTTGAAACTGTGGAACAGAAATTGGGCGGTGAGAGAGAGATAGTGATAGGGATGGAGAATATGAAGAAATTGGAAGACGAAGAGAGATTGAGGGTGTGGAGTAGAAATTGGACGGTGAGAGAGATAAGGATAGGGATGGAGAAGATGAAGAAATTGGAGGACAAAGAGAGATTGAGGGTGTGGAGTAGAAATTAGACGGTGAGGAGAGAGAGAGAGAGAGAAAGATAGGGATAGGGCTGGAGAAGATGAAGAAATTGGAAGACAAAGAGAGATTGAGGGTGTGGAGTAGGAATTAGACGGTGTGTGAGAGAGAGAGAGTGATGTGGATAGGGATGGAGAAGATGAAGAAATTGGAAGACGAAAAGAGAATGAGGGCGTGGAATAGAAATAAGACGGATGGAAAGAGATGGAGTAACAAAAAGAGAGAGAGGTTTACATTGCGGTTGGATAGAGATGGGGATAAGGATGAAGAAATATAATAGAGGAAAAAGAGTGTACAGTGTGGATTAGCAATTGAGTTGTTGAAGAGAGATGGAGTAACAAGAAGAAAAATATGTTAATAGTGAAGATGTGTTTCTTTTATGGCACAAATTTTTGCAAAATGACTCAAAAACTCATTATTGCTCATTACTCTAAAATAGTCATTAGTTTTGAAGTGGAAATTGAACTTTTTGAAGTGGAATTATAATCGCATTCTTTTGGGATATGCCTGTTGTTTTCTCCCAATCATATTAATCATGATTATGATTTGTGATTATCAATGAAATAATTAAATAAATAGATGAGGATAATGATGAAGAAACATCTATAAGGAAAGTGTGGATAAGAAATTAGGCGATGAGAGAGAGATAGAATAACAAAAAGAAAGAGAGGTTCAAAGTGAGAGAAATATAATGATAAAGATGAAGAGAGCAAGAGAGAAGAAGATGGAGAGAGGTGTACAGTGTGCATTAAAATTCAGACAGTGAGAGAGAGAGAGAGATGACTATAAGAATGAAGAAACATATAGGAGGAAAAGTTTACTGTGTGGATCAGAATTTAGGCTGTGAGAGAGAGAGAAAGAGTGATGAGGATAATCATGAAGAAATCATTAGAAAGAGACATACATAGAAACTAGACGGTATGAATGAGATAGAGAAAATGCTCTAGCTGAAGAAACATGCGGAGAGAAACAGAATAGGGGTGAAGCAAAATTAATAGATCCGTGCCGAAATTCGGAGGGAGTGAGTGAGAGGATATACGACTGCTAAGATTTAGTAAGCCTGATGTCGCTGAGGTTGGCGTAATATTGTTGTTTCTAAATTTAACAGCTGTGTAAAACCACATACTTGGAATAGTAATGCTGAATTTATATTGAAGGCGGTGGAATTAATTTGCAGAATGTTCATGTGATGTAAGCGGTGGAGTAGTATTGTGGAACAAAAATGGAGTGTTCTACAGACAATGATTGGAATATTATCGGTGATGATGAATCATATAATGAATTATTATAAGTTATAATAAATCAAGGTGTTCATGAATAATAATTATACCCTGTAATCGATTTATCAAGATAGATAGGAATAGAAATAATATCAGAAGTACTGGAGTGATCCGTGGTCTAGTGGATAGAGTGCTTGCGTAGCAGCATAGAGATCCCAGGTTCGAACCCCTCTCATTACCAAAAGTTTTTTAACCAGATCACTCCCGTGTTATCGGATGGGCACGTTAAACTGTCGGTCCCGGCTGAAGTATGACAGTCGTAAGGCCCATTGACGGCTTAAATTATATATTCAGGCGGTGGAAGATTCCCGAAAGGGAACTCCCCACCAACAAAAGCCATACGAATTTATTTATTTATCAGAAGTACTGAAAGAAGATCGAAATAGAAATCTAACAATATCAACACACATATCTCTTTAGTATATACAGTGTTTGCTAGCCTCGATAGTAATAGAACGTTTAGTAATAAAGTTCTGTAAGTTTATAAAGTTCAGAAAAGTACTAAATTCCAGTAACAAGAAGTATTTTGTGTTCATGAACTATTTCTGATTGTATCTCAAGCTGAGCACTCAAGATAGCATGACCCCATTCGAAACGTTGATAATAACTCGTATAGTTGAGCAGCCAAACTATAATATTGGCTAAAAACGGTTGTAAGAATCATCAATAAGTACGGCTCAGGATAAGAATAAAAACTTCAAATGGAATTATGCTTCACCAAATTGAAATTATACTGTGAACACATTCATTATACATTGAATATATGGCTCCACCATTCAGGCTGCAAACTCCTACAATAATCACTGAGTTTATGAATTGACTGTTTTTATAAAAATACTAGCTTACCCGGCGAATTCGGTACCGCCAAAAAGTCAATGTAACTCATGTCACACTTGACTTTAATTGGTAAATCATGAAATTTATCTGACAATCAATATTTTCATTTACATCTCAATACGGACTTCCCATGTGCTTAGTCATGCAGCATTTATTATTCCGAAAACATATTCTTCTCAATCAATTGGTAGTAATATCTTTCAGTAAAGTGTTGAATTAAAAAAAATAGATACCGGTAGGTATCTATTAAATCAGTGTTTCAAAGAATTTAATTTAGTCTGTTGTTCTTCAGTAATTAATGAATGCAATATGAGCAACTATCTTTCATGAGATGAATAATTTTTTTCAACATTTTCCAGTTTCTCAATGATAGGGGAGTGATAATTATTTGTATAGGTCTTTTAAGGATCGATTATCTACAGCTGTTACCAATCAACTACACTAACTTCAACTCCAAACTACCGTTTTAATACCAGTACACAATATTTATCACAGGGTGACATGTTTATTATACAGCTGGTAACTTTAGATGCTAAATTATAGTTAGCCGCTCGGCCGAATATTTCGAAAACATAAGTCTGTAAAATGGATTGATAAATAATTATTATTAGCCCTCCTATTTAAATTTCTGGTCAGAAACCATCCCCAATATTCACACAACATATCCCCAAAGTTTCATTCCGTTCTTTCAAGTAGTTTTTGAGTCTGTAGGGAACAAACAAACTTACAAACAAACTAACACACAAACAGACATTCATTTTTTATATATAGATGGACCTGGTACATGTCTTCACCGAAGCTACGGCTAACCGTGGCTGGAGCCACTTCTCCAGCTGTGTTGTTTTCTACTTTCAAAAGCGTGCACTTATAAATTTTAATTAATTTTTTAGTAATTTTTGAATGAATATTTATGATTTGAATGATACTTATAGACAACATTTATTTCGCTTTTATCAATCACCCAAGTGTCGGAATCGTTGGAGATTTCACGCATAGCTTACCAATATCGGGGAACCGAGCTTCGCTCTGGAGTACGAAAGCATAGAAAATTTATAAAAAAGAGGAAATTATAATATATTTATAGTTTATATTTATAATGATGTTTGCTACAATATCTGTTAATATACTATGTACCATTCTAATAGCACTAATAGCATCAAGCTACTATTTTGGACTTTTTAGAGTAAACATGTAGCCCAAAATACTGTGAATTGTGATATACTAGACACTGAAATAATCCTTATTCTTACTGCAGTGTCTCCTAGGACTTTTATTCTGCTCATTTGATATCATAAAAGTTAGTATGATCAGCTATTTGTCATATCTAATCATAGTTCCCAGAGCAGATCGATATCAAAAGAATAACGTACAGATAGCCAAATGGTAAGCGATGAGATAATCAAGGAGAAATATGAAAGATATTTGATGATAAGAAAGCTTGGAAGAACGATAGATGACAATTATAGAGAGGTAAAAAGAGGAGTGGCGTAGTAGAAGGAGAGGAAAAGTGAGGAAAAGTATGAATAAAAAAAGGTGATGAAGATGAAGGGTTGTGAGAGAATGAGTTGCAAGAGGAAAACACACACGAGCTGCTCGGCATTTTTCCTTGAATGGTTTACACGCATGAAGAGAGACCAACGGCAGACATGACAAATAGGGAAAGAACGTTATGTCTGAAGTCGCGTTCCCTCAGGCTGTCCCACTAAACAAGTTCCTCCATTCCTTTCATATCCTTCTTTCTACATATCCTGCCTCTCTCTCCTCCTCCATCATCCTACAGAAAATTTCCAAGCTGCCAAATTTCACAGCGCTCCTAACAATTCGAGCTTGTCTCATTTTATAATATAGTCGTCGACTTCTTCTAAGGTTCTCAACCTCTCTCTTACCCTTAAAACACATCCCTACACGTCGTCATCATAAACGCAGTCATCCACACTCTATTAGTTTTTCGGCATACATGACATGCTTGTCATGCTCGACTCAAAATTCTAATAGAAAGCTGGAATTTGACGGAAATATTTCGATATTACCTGTACGAGACTTCCGTATACGCATGTGCATGGTATAAGACGGTACATGGTTATTGAAAGCTGAGGAAAAGCATAGAAATTCCTTGAATGGATCGGTATCAAAATATAATCGAGTTAATATCTCTTGGGAATTTGTTTCGACGTATTTCAATACACGTGAACCTTTCTTTCAATTTGCCAAGAATTGATTAATGAATAAAATGTAATAGAACTGTAAGATTGGAAAGAGGGTTGGACCTGTCTAAAGAGTAAATCAACTCAAATCAAGTATTATTAGTGATTAGGAGTAATAGCATTATCAACAACGATAAGAAAACATGTATTATTGTGATTTAATAATTATGAGAACCCATTGGTAAGATCAAAAAAATTATAAAGCGGCATAATTATTATTGGCGGATTACAAAAAAAAAATAAAATAAAATGCATGAACATTGAGGTTAGAGTTACTGGTTTACGTTTTGAAAAGAATTAGTCGATCTTGGATAAATCGATAATTATCCGAACCAATACTGAACGAATCAGCTGATTATTCGATCAACCCATATGACCGGTTGAATCATATAAAATTCACTCATAAAAGATATATTATGTATACTAAAGGAAGTCGATGTGTAGAAATACAAATAACTATTATTTCTATATAAATATTTATTATAATCTAAAAAAGCATGATAAATCAAGAGTATACAAAACTCATATAAAAAAACTAAATGTATTATCTATTAAAATCGTATGTTACGATTTATTTATGAATTCAATTTAAGATAAACACTCCATATATTTGTATGAAAACTTCTTTTATTTAATTTTTTCTATTATAAAGCCGAGGAAGCCCTGATTCCCAAGGCAACCAATTGTATTGAGTCTATTAAATTGAAGGCCAATCAGAGAGTAGCTTATAGAATTATTCTAGGAAGAAGCAAATTTTTCTGAAAACCTCTTTCTTCTGGCTTAAGATCCTGACCCGAGAGGATGCACATGGAGTTTAGGGTTTTTTCTTCTTCCTTTTAAAAAAATTTTTAATGAATTATTAAGCCAAACCCTTTTTTAAATGTAATGTATGTTTGTTGAATGTTAATTGTTTGTGAACTCAGTGCTGTCAAGGAGTTCGTAATTGTAAAGATTCCCATAAAAATAGCTTTAATTCGAAAGAAACTTATAAAAATCTGGATCACGCGTTAGCCCAGCAGTGACGAAAAGGAGCCTGCCCAATTAATTATTGGAAATAATTAATTCAATCCACGAGAACATCTAGAACTTCAGTCAGTGAGTGATAAGTCAAACTAAATGAGCTCATTTTTTCTACGTTCAGTGGGGTAATAATTAATAAAAAAGCGCTATTCCTATTAATTTGAATTAAAATTAAGAGTCACCACGTGTTGGACAATATCACATAGTTCATAAGAACATTTTATAAATTTATTTAATATATGTAGGAAGCTTACTTCCATGCACAGCCCGAATTCATTAAATCCCTGAGATCTCATGTTTGAATATTAATTTATTAAATATTAATTTTGTTAATTGAACCAAATTTACCATATCAAACTTATAGACCGAACAGGTTTTTATTGGCAGAATTGCATATTGATTGGAAGTCTAAGTACTAGTATTAAATATAATATATTTATGAATTTGAAACTCATTATTGCGAATATTAGCAAAGCCTGTGATAATTATTCAGATTTTAGAAATAGATTATTTAAGTGAATTATAGTTATATCGAATATCTTATGCACATCTTTTTTGTGGGAATATATTTTGTGTTTCATGTCAGCATACAAACTTATAGAATTTTTTATTATATCCCAACTCATCTCGTGTTATATAGTTTGAGCTGTTTTGGTACCAACAAATATTTAGCAGCACTTAAAATCATAGAATCAAATAATATTAATCTTATTCAGAGCACTCAATATTTATCATCCTTTGATGATATTCATTTCATCAGCCAGAACAAATATATTAAGAAATTATATTAATAAGGTTCCAGTTATATCATATAAGGATCCAGAGAGCTTCAAGAACTGGCGTTGTAAGTTCTAAGGAATTTTGAAAGGGTATATTGGTGAATACTTGTATTCACGACGAGCGTTTTAAGAATCAACTAGAAACAACTATAGTTGGTCCTGATTATTCTCTAGTGGTACATGGTTACTGATAATCAGTCATCAAATATTCTTTTAATTTCCTTACTGGTATTCTTCAAGAACTTCATAGAAGCAGCGGTAAGAATTATCAATACCTGGTCCTTGAACCTTATGGTGATTATTTGTACTTATAAAATTCATGTTTCTACCATTGAGCTAGAGCTGAGGTTTGAACCCAGTAATTTTGCGAGCCGGAAGGCCTTAATTTTTTGTGAATTTATTCGCAAAAGAGGGAATTTAGAGACTGCTCTTATAAATACCAGAAACACCATATTATCTGTGAAGGAATTACAATCCACAACTTCTCACAATAGCTTCATAACGTGGGACTATATCATAAGAGATAAACCCCACCAGGAGCACAACTTCACATATGGTATCTCTGTAGTTTGATTATCTTATAATGGAAAGAAACAGCCTACAAAAATTTTCCATACTTGAATTTCACTATCAATTTGCCATCTTCAATTCCCATCATTATGTGAAATTCACAAAGCAATTTTTACGTGATTTTGGAAGATGAATAATTGTATAATATATTGCAAAATTATTTCTATTCAAATTTTGAACTGTTTTGATTGTTGTTCGATGAATGATTTTATCAAGGACAACATTTTGAATGAACAAGCCATCTTCGAACATGATGTGAGTTTTTATAGTATTAAATTTATTGGAGAAAAATACGCTGCATGATCGAACAGTAGGACGTATAATATGTATTCGAATATCAAGTATAACCATCGAAAAATTGGAATCCAAATCAGATTATATACATACAGTTAACAGTATTGTGATTCAAGTCAAAAATTAACTTAACCCCATATTTTCCACATCCCAGACAATTACTGTCATTATCATACAGACAATGTCTTCAAATTTTCTCATTCCTATATTCATTCAACCTGTATTATCCTAAATTTTTTATACTTCTAGTAACCATTCATTTTCTCTATTTTGAAGACGATCGTCCAAATCCATACATTAAATAAATATCATATATCAAACGGATGGAATTAATTGGAAGATGCATTTGTTCAAATGCTAATTAATAAATAATTATTATTCAACGAGAATCCCAATTAAATGCTGTAAATCACCCCGAAGTCTTCTGCTACTGCAAATATTGACAACAGGGTAAACAGCTAGATGGAAATTCGATGAGGCTACTATACAAAAATAGTAGCTAGCTAGTAGTACATCGAAATTTTTGTTTACTAGCTAGCCACTATTTTTGTATATAGTGAGGTCCACGTTATAATGGCAGTGGATAAAGATAGAAGAATAGCGATGCCGATTCTCTGCATTAATTAATTATATTTCTACATTGTCAAAAACATAATTGGCATCGTTGTGGACCTAGAAAAGGATAGTACCTCCGGCTTTGTCGAATGATAGACAAGGATAGCAAAACCAAAGTTGATCAAATACTGTCATTATAACGTGGACCTCACTATAGTAGCGCTCATCGAATTTCGAATTTCCATCTAGCTGTTTACCCTGTTGTCAATATTTGCAATAGCAGAAGTCTTCCGGTTGATTTACAGCATTTAATTGGGATTTTTTTCAATAATAATTATATGCTTATTATATACGGTATATCAAACGTTTTTTGCAATGTAAATAGTTCACATTTCTATGTAAAAAACTCTTTTGTCTATATAAAAAGCTAATCGAATGGTATACCAATGAGAAAATCCACTAGTATGAAAATCACAATTCCAAATGATTGACATACGATCTAATGCAAGTGACAATAATTTTTATTGCTTCAAGCTCATGCTGATAAATAACACACATTGATTGACAACCGCTCTAATGCGAGTGACAATAATTTTTGAATTTTGCTGGGAATGACTATAATCGAAATTGATGGTGTGATGTGGTCGCGTTGGGCCAAATAATGCCGCTTTCGGCTGGAAGGGCCGACGACCATCCCTTTCAAAATCCCTTCTCAAAATTGCATTGTCTCAGCCCGTCAAGGGCGTTGCATGAAACAAAGGGTTGGCCAGAATTAATTCTCACGTAACGGTCGCTCTGAAACAAAGGGCTATCGCAGTCATTGCCAGCTGTAAGCGGGTAATGAATCCATAAAGAAGGAGGGGGCATTGTGCGAGGGAAAGAAGAGCTTGATAAAGGGGGAAGAGAATTAGTGGATAAATGTGGAGATGGAGGTGGAAATTAAATGTAAGAATGAGAATATGAGACCAAAAAGTAGGAAATGGGAAATGAGTGAGGATGAGAAGATAAGAATAGGAAATTAAAAAGAGATGAGAGGATGAGAGAGAAACAGTTGGTGAGGAGAAAAATGGTCATTTGGATACTGGTTCGATGTTATTGGGGGAATTAAGGAAAGGGAGAGGTAAGCAGGATAGAAGGTAGTAGAAACCAGATAAACTAAAGGAAAAGAAAGTAATGAATGGAAACTAATAAAGAGAGAGTAGCACGATAAAGTGTAGAGGGAACTAGGAGAAGAATGGAAAACTAGTGAAGAAGAAACTAGTAGAAGAAGATTAATGACATGCCGATGAAGAAATAAATCAGTAATGTAAAGAAACTGTTATTAGAGAGAAGCAAAGGTGAAGAAATCTTTTTTTTTTTTGAAGAGACAGTTATTCTCTACTGGAGTACCTATGGAATACACGAAGAAGATGAGGATTCTCTGCTCTTGACTTGGGAGTTAGAAGTATTATAAAAATAATTGTAATTTCTGGAAAAAAGACTGATCAGGTTTGGAAAAATTGGAGATATATTCTTCTCTCACAATAACCAACACAGGATTGGTTTTGATTCTTGAAGAAACAGAGGTGGTGAAAATACTCAGAACTAGTTGTTTAATAGATTTTTGTCAAACATATGATTATAAATTGAATTTATATATGATAGCTTACATAATTGATAATAATATTAATTGATAATATGAATAATTGATTATCAACTGTTTATATATATAAACATAATATGATTCTTATTTACAGCATACTCTACTATAATGAAGCCATATGTTTTCTTCACAGTCGAGTATGTTCACTAGTTCCGAAATAGGATTCTATTCTGTATCTATTTATTCATCGTCTTGATTCGATCCTGATACCTCATATCTGCCTTTGATCACTATTTAAAGCTTTTTTGTCATAGTCATCAAATTTCATCTGTTTTCCATGCATGAAAACAATCTGGTAAACAGCTGTTTGCAGAACAAATTAACATATGATTCTCATTACAGCATACTCTACTATAATGAAACCATATGTTATCTTCACAGTCGAGTATGTTCCCTAGTTCCGAAATAGGAGCAGCAAAACTGCTACAAAAACCACCTTCAGCGCTCTAGGTGGAAGTTTTGTTAACTTGCACAAAATTCCTGATTCGGAATTTGTAAACTAGGTTATGTTTATAGAATGCATGTATAGTAACGTCAGCACAAGCAGGTAATATTCTCTATTTCTCAATTATTCTTCTTTAGGTTATTATGACAAAAGTAGTGTACGCTACTTGGACGTGAATGTCTTTTGCAGTGCTCAAATGAAATTCTAGTCTCGGCTAACGCCTCGACTAGAAACATCATTCTCGCCTGCAAAAGGCCCCTCCCGTCCTTGTTACGTAAGATATTATTTCCAATTCATTGATTCTCATTCTACCAGCAATGAATAACTTTCTATTGAATACAGTACTGTATTTCAATGACTGCGAATACCAACCAAAGATCAAAGTATGATGACTGTCTTCGACGTTTCATATCCTCTCAGTGGTGCCCTCTAGAGCCAGCTAGAATGCAAAGTGCCTTCCAGAACACTGCTTGTCTGTCACTTTGTAGATGGAAACATGACATACCTTCATCAGTATACTGTGTAACCCTTTCTGGTATACCTTGTGTTGTCTGCTGTTATGTGTAAGGGCAAGGGAAGGGATGTTCCTTGCTTAGCCTTGTCATGCTGTCAGTAACGTTTCCTTATTATTGCGCGTTTCCATTCCGCTTTGTCATAACTAATTCCTTGGGCGCTTCCTTTATCCTTGGTCCTGCTGTTGTTGATCCCTTTACTTCGCCGGGGTGTTTCCTGGGGCCTTGTTCCTTGTTCATGTTAGCTATCCCTTCTTGTTCCTCATTCCATCTTGTTCTTCTTGTACTTCATTCTCACTTGTTCTCCTTGTTCCTTATTCCTTCTTGCTTTCCTTGGTCTTTATTCCTCCCCGTTCTTTTTGTTCCTTATTCCTTCTTGTTAAACATTCCTTCCCGTTCTTTTTGTTCGTTATTCCTTCTTGTTAATCATTCCTTCCCGTTCTTTTTGTTCGTTATTCCTTCTTGTTAAACATTCCTTCCCGTTCTTTTTGTTCCTTATTCCTTCTTGTTATTCCTTCCCGTTCTTTTTGTTCCTTATTCCTTCTTGTTAATCATTCCTTCTTGTTTCCTTTATTCGTTATCCTGTTCGTATTCTTCTCCATGCCTCTCCATGATTATTATTTTCTCTTCCGGATATTCTTTCTATTCATCTTATCAATTCTCCTGTATTTCTTCATAATATATATCTATCTTCACCTCTCTCTTCATCTCTTTTTCATCTCCTCCCGTCCTTCCATCTTTCACTCAAGTCCACTCCTTTTTCCTCTTCCCATCTCTCTTTCTCGGTTATTTTTATCTTCATCCTTCTATCCTATCCTTCAGCCTCCAATCTAAAATTCTGTATTTACATCATTCGTAGCATCTTCTTTTGCCTCCCATGTCTCAAACTATATCCTCTTTATTAATCTGTGATTTTCTCCTGGTTCCTACTTACTTTTTATTTCCAACCAGTATTTAGTATTTTTGAAGTATTTTTTCAATTCAAAAATGATTTTTGTGTGTTTTGAATTATAAATTGAGTGTGTAATTGATGAATGTTAAGTGACACATAACCATCTACATTTGGACTGTTGTATAAATTAGAATTGGAACCGTTTTGGGCTTATAAGCCTGTCGTACTTTTCTGTAAGTTGTGTAATTCTGAATGATTGAAATAATAAAACAAATAAATGAATAACTCATTATTATCTCTCACTCGCTTCGTTTTCCTATTCACTTGCTTCTTTATTTTTGATTTTATTTCTTCGAATCCCTCACTTGGCATATTTTCCACATTCTATTATTCTCTTATCTTGATTTTTCCATCCTCAATAAATTCTTCTTCCCTATCTTTTCTCTGCTTATTCTCGTCCTTTTCCTACCCTTTCTCCAAGTCTCCAATTATTTATTATTCACAGTTCTTTCTATATCTCCTATTTCTAGTTGCATTTTTCTGATAATTTTCATGCTTCATTCGTGGTCCATAACGCTCTTATTCCTCCTTCTCATCTCTTTTCATTCGTCTTCCTCCTTCCCATCCCTTCTTCTTCCCCCTCCGCTTTTCTTCTTCTCCACCTCGGTATTTCTTCTTCTCCCTCCTTCTCATTTCTCCTTCTTCTTCCTTCTTCAATTTTTTCATTTCATCTTCTTCTCCTTTCTTCTTCGTGTTTTTTCTTCATCTTTCTTCCTCAACCTCCTTGTTCTCCTCCGTGTTGCGTTGCTCGTTTGTGGCGGCAGCAGTAGTCATTAACATTGAAAGAGTGACAGTGTTGATTAATACAATGCAGCGCAGTGGTGGCTGCCAGAGTCTCAGCCTTGATGGCATAGGGTTTCATTAGCATAGAGGCTGAAACACAAAGCCCCGCTCGCTTTCAGAGCAATTCGCTCATTTCCAAAACCGCTAGGTCCAATTTTGCTAGGAACATCGACCAAATTTCAAATTCCTAATTTACATTAAATGACGGTAATGCTAATTATTCATTTATTTATTTATTCGTGGACAAAATCACAAATCATATGAATATTATTAGGAAGGAACAACAGGCTTGGCCCAACCAAATCTATTCCATTCCCGAATTTTGATAAATTAATAAAATGCCCAAAAAATAGGTTATGCTTCTACTGTAAAACGTTCAAGTTCAATTCAACGAATTATACAAAGTATAAAAAAATATTATCTGATCGCCCCAGGTATCCAATCTGGCTGAGAAGAAATTGTTTCATTATATTATTAGAAATAAATTGTGTGTTCGGAGACACCCAAAAGGATCTTAAGTGAGCCACGCCGAGGATGATTAATTTTGTTGAGTTTATCGCTCAATGAAAAACCAATTCTCTCACGGAATTCTGAGTTCTAATAATATAATGAAATAATTTATTTTCATCCTGATCAGATACCTGGGACGATCAGATAAAAAATCGTCACAATGGTTAAACACTGTGGTTAAGGGTATGAATGGTTAAATGGGTGAACAATGGGTAAATGGTTAAAAGTATAAAAGGGAAATAAACTCTTGTATAATACAAAAAAAATCTTTACTCTTGTTTACTTAGATTGCCTCAGAAAATACACTTGAGACTGAGTTATGCTAGAGAAAATTTCAGAAAATCCAGTGAACTAATACCAAAAAGATCGAGATAACATTGTTGTGCCGAGATTCATGTTACTTGATATCAGTGATTGAACTCGAAAAGATACGATTAGAGTCTTGCAAGATTCAAATTACACGCATGTGAACTGTTCTCATTGTTGTTACAGAAAGTTTATGAAACTTCATGAGACTTCCGATAATTGAAGCTACAAAATTACTTCAGCGATACATGTAACTTGCATGGATCTGATATCAGCTTGATTACAATGGAGTGAATACATTTAGTCAAGGATTTTCCTTGTTGGGAAACAAGAATTTTCCTTGTTGGATGAAGTAGAAATCTCATCACAGTATTTGAAATGTTTTGAAACTTATCGTTGAGGAATTTGAGATCCATACACTTGAAACCGGATCATCATCGGGCTTCTCTTTCAATCATTATAATTATATTCTTCTATAATTTTCCTTCTCCATTTATTTTTTAAAATTAGGGGTTCATAACTAGATTAATACGGGGCTTTTCTAGCAATTATTTTATACTTCCCTATAATTTACCTTTTTTATTTATCATGTAAAATTACGGATTAATTCTATATCATCATCGGTCTTTTATACCAATTATTTAATATATTCCTATCATTTCCCTTTTTAATTTACTTTATAAAATTCCAGAAAGCTCTTACCAGTACAAATCAATAAGCGTGAGCTATAAAAAAAATATCGAGTAACCTGGCTGGCTCAGGTCTAGTGTCAGAGTTTTCAGGTCGCATCTGATCAATTTCAGGGCCTCTGATAACTACTAACGACTGATTTTTAGGCAGCCGGGACCGACGGCTTAACGTGTCCATCCGAAACACGGGAGTGGCATGAGTAGAATATCAGTACAAATCAATAAGCGTGAGCTATATACAATTAGTTTTATAGATAATGAGAATTTTCATGGATCGTTGCATTTCAAAGAGAACTTGTAAATCATGGATGATCAGCTTCACTAAGCAACTCTTGTAGCTAGATTCAGAGAAAACTTAAACGAGTGTTATATAAATACAATCGAATACTTACCATTTATTGAATCATTTATTCTACCATTTATTTATTGAATCATTCAGAATTATTATACAACTTACAGAAAAGTACCACAGGCTAACTTACGCTCAAAACGGTTCCAATTCTAATTTATACAACAGTCCAAATGTAGCTAGAGGTTATGTGTCACTTCAAAATACAATAATGTTTCATACTATGCTAGTATTCATCGAACTCTTGTAGGAATAATCCACTGTGACAATACTATAATCTGAGAATTTCTATATTATGATGAACGGTATAAATATTTTTTCCTGACATTACTGGATAAATAAAATTATAGGCTACAATAAATATGAAGAATAATACTATTAATCAATAATAGCATGAGATAGATAATGTCTCTTCATGATTCAAGACCTCTCTCAGGTGAATACAAAATTAGTTCTCAGACAATTTCACGGCCCTAATGAGTCCTTGGAGTCACCTCTGAGCATACTATTAAGGCGAACCATCCACCTAGAACTCGCAGCATGTTAGGCGGGCATATTACTCACATTCATGTTCTAATGCAAGCTACACTCCTACGTCTCCTATGTAGGCGGCATTATACATTATAACGAACGGTTGGTTATATGATGCCACATCTCGCTTACGCGTCGCTTGCATTATGGACTATTAATTAATGATGCTCCTATTAATTAAACAATAATGTTGGCCATTATCCTTTAGTACGGTTTGATTTATTGATACGGCGCCATCGTCTTCCAGCCGCCATTTTATCGTTGCACTTGCGCGTGTGTGGAGTGAATATTTTGCAGCCCAACAATCTCTAATAGCTTATCAACGTGCTTCAATAGAGGCGACAAGTTTGCATTATCGGGACACCGTGCGATTATGCGGGGGAACCCCGAAATAATTAGGATGACATCGTTGGTGACGCCAACCCTAAAGATGTGAGCGAAAATATGCTGATGTAAAGGTTGATTCAGGGTGTGTCATAAATCAGGCCGACCACAATGAGATAACATCTTTTGTGAGAATCTGTGTGGAGAATGTTGCACGATAAGATTGATAAAGGTCGCGAAGTAAATTCGTATGGAGAAGACGAACATAGCTCAAACTTTACTATAAATTATTAAGATTGTATTCATATGATGGGGAATGTAAACAATTACTCGATAAAGTATTATGCTTTCTTGTAATGAATACTCTATTGAAATTTCAAAGTATATTCACTAAAATACATCCACTTCGTGATCTTTGATACGAGAAACACGAATCTGAAATCATATTTGTAAAATTCCTTACCGTTCAGGAGATATGACCAAATTTCAGCCAAATCTGAGATACTTTTTGTTTCAGTCTGTTTCATGTTATATTCTAGTATAACAAAAATTTTAAATTTGAGCCAATAGCTTCAACTTCATCCTATCCAATGTGTGATACCAATGATTTATTTATTACATTTTGTTCAAATACTTAACATGAGGAAAGGCACAACAGGCTCATGCCCAAAACTGTCCCATTTCAAATTCATGCTATACAGTCCAAATCAAAATGTTGGCTATGTCACTTTCACTTTTTAAAATACAATTTACGCTCTTCAATACTCAGATAAAAGAGCAAATTTTGAATGAAATAGATACTATTTGAGTCTAAAATGAAAAAGTCTAGAACAGTAACTTGATAATTATTCAAAAAGTCTAAATTTTGAATGAAACTAGAAATTTTTGAGCTAAAAACTTGACAAATTACAGAAAACTACGTTGTGAAGTGACCATATCATCGATTGGATGCTGATGGAACATGATAATACTATATCCTGATTGTCACATTTTTTGATCAGAAACTGTAAATTTTATAGGGATTTTCACAGTGTTTTGAATAGCATTCTGATTACTGTTACTGTATACGAAAAATCAAAAAAGAACCTTCAGTTCCAAACAATTTCTAGTGTGAATTTCTATTATGTGAAATGTCATACTGATCACATTTGAAAATTTATTTTTTCTGATTAAAATTTGTGAAATGTTAAGGGGTAGGCTATTCTGGTAATATTGAAGAAAAATTTGTTTCAATTTCTGGTTTGTATTGCTTTTCTGGAATCAGCTGAATTTTAACTTTGAATTATTGTCAATATTAATAGACACTTCCGCTTCTGTATGTTTCTTATGGCATTTAAGCGTCATTAGATCACTGTTAACAGACTTTTGTGCAACCGGGCATTTTGTGGTATTTCTCCAGTTGTACAGAATAGGCTGAATTTTAACTTAAATTTATTGTCGATTAGTAAAGACTTCCGCTTCTTTGAATGTTTCTTATCAGCTTGAAAACATACTTGAATCTTCAGCACCAGGCCTGAGGGTATTAGCTTGAAAACATACTTGAATCTTCAGCACCATGAACGTTTCCAAAACTATTTTTCACCAACATGAAAGTACAACTAAAGTTACTTCTCGTTACTCAAGTAACACGCATAAGACATATCCAAAGACCTCCAGCGAAGAATAACTCAAGTTTGACCCAAATTCTCGTAACTCAAGTTACTGCAACCGAGCATGATCAGGGGTACTAACTTGAAAACAAGCTAGAATCTCCAGCACCATGAACGCTTACAGAAATATTCTTCAACGACATAATAGTACAACTTGAATTAATTATCAAAACTGAAGTTAGATCTTGAGTAACAGGCATATAATACTGATCCATAGATCCCCAGCCGTAACTCAAGTTACTGCAGCCATAGAAAAAGGATGAACGTAAGCGTATTTGTTTGTCTCTGCTGCAGCTGAGCCTAATCAGGGGCCTCTTCAGCACCATGAACATTTAAAAAATTTTCTCCAACAACATAAACAGTACAGCTCAAAAATCGAATAAAAACACACATATATCGTCAAATTAAACATGCTTTAATGTTTGCATGAGTATAATTAATTGTGGATTTAAGTGACATTTTTAATATTTTTTGGCAATTGTGAAGGAAGATTTTTGTTTGGATATGTATTTTGAAATTTTTGTGTAGTTGAGAAGTTGATATTGTGGTAATTATTCATATTGAATGAAAAAGACTAAGAAATTGTCAAAAAACCACTGATTTATTGATAATTAGAAAGACCGGTTTCGGTTATTACACCATTGTCAATCTGAGACATTGAGACAATTTCTTAGTCTTTTTCATTCAATATTTTGAAATTAATTAATCTGATGAATTCAGAATTTTAGTAAATACATTTTTTTAGACTCAAAATAGTGTGTGAAACAAGTTATCATTTTTACATAACCTCTAGACTGTGTATTCCAAATTAAGGTTCAAAGCAGTTTTGGGCAAATGCCTGTTGTTTTTACCTGGATTGTATTTGTATATGATTAAATAAATGAATAAATTCTATAGTTTTATTTGGTACAGGAGCATGGTACCAAAATAAAACTGTAGAATTTGACGATATATGTGTTTTTATTTCATTATGGAACGGTTCTACAAAATTGACAGTGACTCAGTCGAATTTTCAGTACAGCTCCAGTTACTTATTGTAGTTACAACTCAAGTAACACGCATAAGACGAATCCAGAGACCCCCAGTGTAGTAAAAACTCAACCGAGTACGGCTACCACAATCCCACAGCACCCAAACATGAGGCATGTGCTACAAGCAGTTAATGAGAGCGCACGTGAAACCATAAATCAGGCATTAGTAGCACATATGTGGCCGGCCGCTGGTCACTACAATTGCCAAATTAACTTTTGACACGCTTCCGGTGCTCATTTATCATCCGGTGAATGGAGGAGCAGAGCAGAGATGCACCAGAGGGTCACAAACTAGTTTGACCCCCGGTTGAACTCTCTGTTCACTCCCCATAAATATTTTGCCCTTCCTGCATGCGCTTGACCGGTGTCCATGCGGCTCCCCCCCTCTCCACTATTAGCAATCATCGAGTAACTGGTTTCGACTCTCATTAGTTTTATTACCGGTGTTATCATTTGTTCCACTGATAATATTGGGTTCATCATTGTAACTGGTTTGTAATATGATTTTATTAGTAGTAAAAATTGAATTTTATGTATGTACTTTTATTAGTTTCATTATCGGTGTTATAATTTGTTCCACCAATAATATAGGTTGAATTTATCATTGTTTCCTCCTCAAGCCTAGAATGAATTAGTCCGAATCCATAAATATGGATTAATAAATGAATTGATTTAGCTACAACTGAACTGCTAATAATCCTGTAATATCTATTTATTTATTTATTTACAATGCAAATGACACTAATGTAATAACATTGAAAGATGAAATAATAAGCTACTCCTTAGCTGTCATATACAACAAATTTCTTGTTTCGGTAACAGTTTTTGTTTCGGGTTTTTATTAATTCTTTTTCGTATAATTTTAAATTTAATTATTATTCATAGTTTGTAATTTTTTTATTATTGCCAGTGTTTTGCTCTGTCTGATAATTTGCGACACCTCCCTGCACACTGACAAATCATCCAGGCAGGGAGAATATTCATTCATGTGATCCATAACACTATCATATTTTGTAAATATGTAATTTTTTATGAATAAACTAATAAATTGAATTTGAATTTTGAATAAATCAGCGATAACCAGCCAATTATTTTCTCACATTAGGCTGTGAAATACGACAATTTCTTGTTTCAATAAGATTTCCGGTTTTGGTAGTTTATTTCTCTCTATGATCATAGGTTTAACACCTATTATAAAACTTTGTACATATATTGAGCTAGAACTCATTATTCAACTTGTTTGTCCGTGAATTGTATTGATTAAGTATATGATTTTTATGATCTATATTCTAGAAATAGTCAACAAATAGTCATAAATTTGATGAATTATTCTAATGGGCAAACTATCTAAGTTAGTTGAAATAGAATCACCAGAATGCATTTTATTAAGATAGATTTTTCTTGAATAGTACTGAACTCTTTATTATAATCTAGGAAATAAGAATCGATTCTATTCCCAATTCTAATATACTCTCCCATTTACTTCAATCTTTTAACTTTTCATTTTATTAAATTTTGTTTATCTTTTTGATTATCTGGGAATTCATCAGGGACCCACGCACTGCGGTTCATGCATCTCTTGAAATCTGTTAATACATTTATGAATAAATGAATAATCAATCAAATTTCATGTCAAATGATGTGGAATTGTAATTAAATCCTTAGAATTATCTAGAATTTAGGTGCATGCTAAATATGTAGGAATTATTATTGTTTTAAACTGATGTGTGAAAGACTGTTACCGTACTGAACTCTCCCCTACACACAGACGGATAGTCTTGTAGGGGATTTCCTTGCATATTTTTTAATACGTTTATGTATGTAACACTTCTGTAATTATTTGGAAAATAAATAATTTTTGAATTTGAATATTGGGGAGTGCAGTTTCACAAGATGTCATGCAATAGACTGAAAAACGTCTATAAATAACAACCAAACTTCAGCTCAATATCATCATTTAGAGATCAAAAATAACTGTGTTCAGAAGTGCTCTTGAAACATTACGTTTTCTGGACAATTCTCCAATCATAATTGAGGGATGAAATTGATGGCTTAACCAATTAAATTATTCCCAGTCATAAAATAACTGTGTTTAGGAATGCTGATGGAATATAATCTTTTCTGGATAAGTTTTCGATCAAAATTGGCTTATGAAATCAATGGCTGAGCCTGTTTCTCCATACCCAGTCATCCTATGATTATCTATCTTTATAATTGATGAATGTATAGAAATAATGGATAAAACCATATTACATTATGAAGACAAGAATTCTCTATCGATCCAATGTACATCCAGTAACTGGCTTCCCATAAAACGTGATATCCAACAGGGAGTTTGTGAGCACATTTGCGATATTTTGCAAAGTCCAGCCGTAGGGGATGAAGCTTTGGAAGGGTGATCCATCCCTGCCGACTCCCCTCTGTGCTTCGGGTCCCTCTTAATGTGGCATCCCCACCCTCTCACAGGTCCATCCTCTCCGCCGCTCCTGGGGAACCACCCCCGCATTGCAAGAGCGGCCATTTTATGTGCAGGGGACAGACCACACAGAGGGTGGAATGGCTACAACAAAGTGCCCGAGCTCGACAATCTAACTCGGCTTTGGACGCCATGCTTGGAGCGAGGAGAAATATTCATGATTTTGTACGGTATCTAACAATAACTTTCATGGTAACTGAGAATTTGTCATTGTTTTGGCAGTAAATGTGATGTGTATATATTTGATATAATATGTATCTGTTGATAACTGCTTCTAACCTTAACTTTTGATGAACAAACTAAAGGCTATCTTCATGTTTCAATCCACAGATATTCATGAGTTAGAAGTTTTTATTTATTCATCTATTGGATAGAGCGAACCATACAATAGTCGGAAAAGAAAAAACAGGCTATTGCCCAAAACTTCTTCTACAGTATTTCCTGATTTTTTTGTCTCAAATCGTCCAGATAATTATGTCCATTTCAATTTCCACACCAAATCATCAATCTGAAACTATGAATCAGAATAAAACAAACAATTTCAAATTAAGATAGATTGATAATAAAAATTTCATACAAATATGAAACAAACTTCCAATTTACAATAATATCGTATAAGTATAATATTGAATATTGAATAGTATAGAAATATTGAATAAGTATTGAACAATATCCAACATTGCAAGTCTTATTTTTAACTTCGATAGCCATCATTTTGTGACATTTGAAATTATGTATGTTTACTGAATAGATCATTTTCAACAAAATGTATTGATTGAATGATATTACTATTATTAATAATATTATTTTAACTATAATAATTATTTTTCATATTAATTTTGTATCATTGAATCAATAAAAGAATAAGAACGATAATTACCATGTGTAGAATGAACAATCTATCACATCAAATCTGTAATCTATTTTTTCCAAGAGAGCGCATGTGAGAACAATAATTCATATTGTATTCAACAATTTTGCTATTTCTACAGTTTGATGAAAGGGTATTTTATGTTACAAATCGACACATGATATTACATAATCTACAAATCTTGTTATCTATAATTCACTGATATTATTTTCACTTTTGTAGCGAAATTAACTTTATTGATACTTCTGATTTTTAAGACATCTAACAATATTATAGTGCAGAGAGTTTTGAATGTGAGAGAGTTTAGAATAATACAGTTTTATTTTCGATGAAATAGATCCTACACTATGAAACTCTACATCATACTTCTGATTTTTGAGACATCTAACAATATTATAGTGCAGAGAGTTTTGAATGTGAGAGAGTTTAGAATAATTCAGTTTTATTTTCGATGAAATAGATCCTACACTATGAAACTACATTTCTACGTTATAAAATAGTAATTTTGAAATGGTGTAATGCTGTTTGACTATCTATAGGTCTAGTATAAAACAGAAGCATGAAAAGAATTCCAGTGGCCACTCTAATGGTAAAACGTCAAGAAGATGAACGAGGGGAGGAATTTGAAAAATTTGGAAGGGTCAGGGAAAGAATAATAAGAGGGTGGCTTGCAATCAATTGGATCCCTGCAGTTCTTCCACCCTTGGAACGTTTTATCCCCCATCCCTTCCTTCCATTAGCTTTGTCTTTTTCTTCTATCCGAATTCTCTTCGAAATAAATGGATCATTCTTCTATTCTGACTTCTTCTTCTTCTATCTTATCACATCATGTCCTCCATTCGATAACTGTTATTACCTGTCTTTTTTCTTCAGGGCTACTATATAAATATAAATATAAATCTCAGTACCCTATTTAAATTATTTCGTCACGACATGTTTCGGCTATTAATGCCAATTTAAATTACTCGGCAACTTAATTTCTTTCTCTTTCCTTTTTCTTCTATTAATCCTCCACTTTCAATTTTCAATGCTTTATATATTACCTCTTCAGGTTTACTTTTGAAAACCGATAATAAAATGATATAAACTGAAATTTAAAATGTTATTAAATAGAAATACTAAGAAATTGTCAAAACCATAGATTTCATTCAAAGTTTATCAGAGATTGACAAAGGTGTGATAACCGAAACCGGTCTTTCTACTTTGAATAAAATCTGTGGTTTTTGACAACTTTTTAATATTTTAATTCAATATGAATAATTACTACAATTTCAACTTCTCAACTACACTAAATAAATTATATGTTACTCGACTGAGATGAATAACATTGAGCATTAATAATGAAATGAGTTAACATTTCAATTCAATATATCTTCCCCTTTATTATGATTCTCGCTTGTTTTCATCTCTCTAGTTTTCTTCCTCCCTCACTATCCCTAGAAAAAACATGAAAAATGTCATCTTCATCACACATTCAAGGAAGGAATCCTCAGGCTCTCTTCTTTTCTCTTTGTTTAACTTGCACGTATTCCGATCTAACGAGTCTACTCTCTTTGTTCCCCCGCACCTTTTATTTTACTTCGCCTCTCTCCCAATCTTCATCACTTCCAAGGCTCTCCTGGTTGTCTTCCCCTCCATTTTCCTGTTCCTTGCTCCTTCTTGCTTTCCCTAATCCCTCAAGTTCGTGTCTGGAATTCTCGCTGGCCCCAAAATTGAATATAGAGCCCTTCTCTGACCGTACGGGAAAAGTTCAACTCCTCAACCCCCCATTAAATCCTCCACCACCCCTCCATATCCTCTAGAAAGTCCTCAAACTGCCAAAGTTTTCGCATCCCTGTTTGCTTTAAATTTGCCAGCGCCGAAGGTGTCTTGCTTTCAGAGAAAATATTGTCCATGTGTGAAATGCACTGAGGGGAAAACAGTGAAATTCATTTTTATATTCAACACTCTTGGTAACGGGATGTACATACCCCAAAACTGGTATATACAGTATGTATATTCGGAACTAATCGTGTCTAGAATATAATAATATTCGAGAGAAGTAGTAATTCTCTGTAATAAACTTTTCTAGTAGCACTATGGGAATAATTGAACGATCCATATATTTAATTTGTTAAACGCCGAGGAATCTCGCCCTTTGGGATTCATGTTCTGCATCGTAATATAATTTATTTTTGTGAATTTTCAATGCAAACTTAAGGAGCAATGAAGAAGTTTCAAAATTAAACTAAACAATCAATCTCATCCCGAAAATACTACCACTGATCCCAACTATAGTGAGTTATCCAGGAAAAGGTCTGAATTGTGTGGAAATGGGTAAGAACTGAGTAATCTGCTGATATTCAATTAGGCTATAATGATGAAAAGTCTACAACCATTTAATAAGAAGTTGAATTTTCGAAGAAAACGAAGCTCTTACAGATAATGAGAACAATCTATTATAACAGATTTCAACTGTTATCAGATATAGACTGATTTCTCCTAAATACTGATATTTAGAGGAATATCAATATTCTAATATTTTGACACAATACAACAGTGCTCAACTGTTGAACATCCTAATAAGTTTATATGGAAAATCGAACTAATTTTAGTGGAACAATTCTGTTGTTTTCAATAATAATGTGAATGGTGGTAATGAGGAATGCATAACTAAATTAAGGAGACTTGGACGGCAATCCACAAGAGCTACAGAACTTGGATTTCTGAATTCGATTGGTAAAGTATAAGTTCATGTTTTTAAATGATTGCTCAAGATTTGGGACGATTCTCAAAATTGATTGCCTTCACTCGGAAAACATCACTTAATCGATACGTTTAGGCAACAAAGTCGTTCTCAGCTAAGGTCAATCATTTGAAATTTATTGATGAATAAGATTCCTTATTCATCAATAATTCATGAACTAAATGAGTTTTGAGTGAGATTTGAAAGTTGAACTTCTTAAATTTATTCATGTGAGTGATATTTTCTGATGAGAAAATACAACATCATTTTCCATTGTCTCTTCTAAAGGAGAGCTATCTAGCTCTAAAAGTAATTGGAGTTGCTTCTCTCAAATCCCAAAAATGAATCCAAAAGCTTTCCCGATCACACACAAAATCTGTGATGATACACGTTCAGATTGTACTTAATGAATGTCCATTTGTAAATTGAATTGAGAGCTAGTTTGTTCGAAATTCATTTCACTCAACTAATACCGAAAAACACTTCACTTACATGGGCTACTTTTTAACAAATTAATAAAAACAATATAAAAATGTTGTAGTAGGTACCCTTTATTTTAAAGTTTTTAAAAAATGAAGGGCACTACAAGATTTTTATATTTTTTTTATCAACTAATACCTACCTACATTCCCTTCAAACATCAGCATTCCATTCACTAACTACTTTGGGCATTGGATTATTCACTACTATAACTTCTTACTAGAGTAGTATGCTTTTTCAAACGATATTCTATATCATTGAAATGATTCCATTCCCATTTCAAATTATCCATTCAATTGCAAAGCATATTCGAACATTCCCCATTGAGGTACACATTTCTGTCATACAGCTACATCCTATTAGCTACTAAAGTTCAGGTCAATTTATCATCAAAATTGAAAATTGATATTAAGTCAATGGAGTACAGTACATATATTAACCAAAACTACATTAGTCACTGATTTCAATCCACTTGTTACTTACATGGTCGTCCATTCCCCCCAGTTCCGAATGACCCCTTACCCCCACCCCGAACATGCCGAGCAGCAAAGAGGTCAACCCGTTCACGAACACGAGACAGTTGAATAATTGAACAGTGGAAATTACTCACAGACTCCATCAGAAGCGGCGGAAATTGACTGACTTGAACTCCCGTGTAACCTTCGACTTACACAAAATAGAAGTAAACTAATGGCCCCTGCAGCCAACCCTTTGGTGCCCTACATACTCACTCACACATGCACACACTTATGCATATGTATGAAAACATCACAAAGCCGAACCCCATCTTTTTTCTCTCTCAACCCTTACGGCGCGAGGGGAGGGTGAGGGGTCTCATCTGTGTTACAAATTGTTTCCGGCATGCCCTTTCTACTTTATCTCTTTCTTTATTTTTCACTGCTCCATTCTCCATCTCATTCTCGTTCGTGGTTTTCTCGTCAAGTACTAAACTGAAGTAGGTTCAGTTTTTGCTGATTGGTTGAGGTTATCAAGTTGTTTTGGTTATGATATGTTGAGCTGCGTTTACAGCAAAGTAATTAACAATATGTTGATAACTAATTCTTATAGATTCTATTAGATTGAACATAGCTTATCATACACATGATGAACATATTATGTGTTAGTCAAGTTCCGTTCAATCTAATAGAATCTATAAGGATTAAGTTATTAACATTTTGCTAATAACTTTGGTGTAAATGCTTTGGTAAAAACGATTTTTTGATAGAAGATAACTTTCTATCCGATGAATCAATTAATAAGAGATATCGAATCATAAAATAGACTTTGAGTTAGAAAAATAATAGATACAGTTGACAGTGCACTGAAATTCGATTAATTAATAATTATTATTATTACTGCAATCATTATTATGACTATAGATAAAGACCAGATACGTAATATTATACAGTTGACAGAAGCATTCTTGAAAAATTATTATTTCTCATCTGGATGATCTTCATCTCACACACTATTAAGCTTTATATTGAAGCTTGCATTCCCAAATAGATTAATCGGACAACATGTAGTAGAGGAATTAAAACTAGGAACTTCTCAGTGATACTTCTCATGGTAACAAATCGAACTACGATCTAACAATCTTGCTCAGGAAGTAAGGATCCAAATAAGAATAGCATCATACTTCAGGTAGCAACAGTCCTCATCCAAAGGGTGAGAAAAAATTCTATCTGCATCCTTTGCATTGATCTGCATTCGATTTCTGCACCCTTTTTTCTCAGGTAGATCTGATCCCATCCCACATCTCCACAGTCTTGGGTTCGACTCCCGATTACAAAAGAATATCAATTGATCTTCTTCGAAATACTGATTTAGCACAGGCGAAACTAAAAAGTTGAAGGAGAAGAAGAAAACTGATGACAAAGGAGACGGAAATAGTTTCAAAGGATATCGAAAGGGTTGTCGTACCTTGGGTGCGATCAGGTATTGACAACCGATCATTACAATAAAGCCTTTAGGCCCTTCAGGATAGCTAATACTGTACCTTCGATCCTAGAATTATTAATAGGCCTCAATCATTCAATTCGTGCCTATACATATTCAATACTGTATCTTATTCTTGGGAGTATTTCCGATTCAGATTTCCTTTTGAAAAGGTTTACTAATCCTTATAGTCTGAAACTTCCTGGTGATCTTTTGATATAGAGAAGAATGTAGGTCGCAACATCCTGTGAGAAACTCAATAAGAGTAACGATCTGGTTGTAGAATTAATAATGTGTGCCACGAGAAAGTGTCAACGTTTTTCAAAACAATCGAGTTTGGTTTGCTCTATTTTAATTTGAGGATTATTTCCATCGTGATCAAGTGTCACGTGATTTAGAGCTTTCGAAAATACTCTAGTCAATAACTTTAATGTTGTAACGGAACAGCTGATGAGATAATAATTATAAAACTATGACTGCTCCCAACCAATCATCTTGCAAATCCCATACACCAATTGGAACAATAAGGCCCGGTTGCACAACAGCCGGTTAAATTTTAACCGTGATTAATTTCACGAAAACCAATCAGAGAATGCGTTTTTTAAAAGACTTCTCTGATTGGTTCCCGTGGAATTAATCACGGTTAAAACTCAACCGGCTGTTATGCAAGAGAAACTCATTTACTTCCCTTGCCATATTACCATAGGTAAGGAAAGTATCGCTTTCCGAAAAAAATTAAGGTATCCCAATTTCTATACGTTTTAAGGTCCCTACATATTCTTATTACAATTCTATATTGTAAGGTCCTTAAAATATAAGGATCCGACACGAACAATTTCGATCAAATGCGATTCAAGATGGCGGCTAAAATGGCGAAAATGTTGTCAAAAACAGGGTTTTTCGCAAAAACGGCTCAAATGATTTTGATTAAAGTTATACCTACAATAGTCATCGATAAGCTCTATCAACTGCCACAAGTCCCATATCTGTAAAAATTTTAGGAGCTCCGCCCCATCTATGCAAAGTTTGATTTTAGATTATCAATTATCAGGCTTCAGATACAATTTAAACAAAAAATTCCGAGTGGAAAACATTGGGCATGAGAATCTCTACAATAATTAATGATCAGTAACATTTTCACCTAAAATTAAAAATAAGCTCGAAATTCGAGAAAAAGTGATTATCCAATTGCAAATTTTTGGCAACCGTTGATTCTATTGGATGATTCACTATGAAGAGATAGCAGACCTCGTGTGTCTCTAGCGTTATCGCCCTGTCACCCAGCTGGCTCAAATCTTTGAATAGTAGACTTGAGATGCGCGGGAACACTAGCGTCAGTTGATCAATTTTCATAACGGCAAGGAAAGTTGTGTGAGTGCGCCACACCAGATTTTTTCATGGGTAAATTAGATTGTGTTTTATTTGTATCTGTTATAAGTTATAGCAAGACGCATGTTGAAATGGCTTATAAGTAAAATAGTTTTTTCACTATCAATAACAACTGGCATAACTGTATATCTAGCATCGACTAACCATTTCCCAGCAAGATCAGTACCGGTATAGTGGTCTTCCCATATAAGCTGATATGCATACTTTAGAATACATTAGTTGAATTGGGCAATGGATTAGCCTAACGGTAATTTGAAATACCATCAATACACACTCATTTTCAAACGAAACACAATTTTCTTCATTTTATTGTTGTCATTCTGATGGAGAAAAAATTGTAGCATTGATTACGTAGATCCACGGAAGCTATTTCAAATTATTTGAACTTTATTGCCCAAAGGAGGGCTAGAGGAGAGCTAGGATCCCTATTGTAGGCTACATTCATGTATTGGTGATAGTAAACCATCACCCAATCCTCCATCAAATTGAAAACTCCAATTCCCATCTCTCAATAACAAAAGAATATTATCACCTTTCCCGACAGAAGAGAAGTTTAATTCACTAGGGCTATCAAACGGAAATAGTTATTTGTGCAACTAGTGCGCAAAGTGACAGTTTGCTGCAACGAAAGAAACGTTTACGCACGAGCCGTAGGCGTGGGCGGAATGGTTTCTTGAGTGCAGCAGAGAAACTTTGCGCACGTATTTCACATTAAATTTTTTCTACAGTTACCATTGAATATGAAAAGTGGGTAATTATGGATGGGTAAAATTCCCTGAAATTCATCAAATGTTTTTTCTGTGTAATTTTATTATTAATAAAAACCTTAATTTATTTAAAATTGAATAATAATGTAGTAAATGAATGAAGGCGGCACTCATGTGGTGGCTGTCGCTGTCATCGTTGTCCACTGCCCCCCATATTATAACGTTAACCACAGTCAGTGTTACCAATTTAATTTTGATTTTCCTGCACTGGTGATCCATACAACCTACCAACTATTTTGCGTTGCCATGCTGCAAATCTGGAGTACGCAAAATATTACTTTGCGCACTAGAGCGGAAAAGTGATTCTTTGCGGCCAGCAATCAGTGCAGAAAAGGTCACTTTTCAGGGTATCTGTAGGAAAAGAATATTATCACCTGTCCCGACAGGGGAGAAGTTCAATTCACTAGGGCTATCAAACGGAAAAATATATCATTATGATTATTACGATGTAAATAATGTGTTTCTACTGATGTAATGAGATTCTACAGGGTGAGGAAAAGAAGGTGGAGGAGGGTAGTTTGGGAATTGGAAGAGTTCACGAATGACATCAAAGAGGGATTATTATCATCATCAAAGTAGAAGGGAGAAGATAAAATGGCCGAATCTCGAGGGAGCTGCGTCAGAGATACATGAGGACAGCCAAAGGTGAAGTCCGAGGAAAGTAGATGGAAATGCATAGCAAAGAAGCTATTACAATATTCTGTTTCAGGAGCATTCCTTTTGAAAATTCTTCTCAAAGATTCATCTTAGACACGGGGAGAAGAGAGTGTCCCTCAGGGTTCAAGAATGAGTAAATGCATACATGTTTGTCCGTGTAGATTTTGCCGGTTTCTGGAATAACTTCAAAGTTACTCTGAAGTTGGTTGCTGGAAATTGTGTTTTCCCTAGATACTGGATAAAAAGTACGGTTAAAGATTAAAGAGCGCGGAAGATCAAAGGTAACTCTGTTGATAATGATGAAACGACCACTGAGTGGAAGATATAACTTTCTAATGGATTCAATCTCCAAATGAACAACTATACTCCAATCTTCAGTTTTTAAAAGCAGTTTTTCATTTGATATTTCATTTTTTAGTATCCTGAGGAAACTATATCAACTTGAACCAGGAAAATTAGTCTGAATATCGTAATCAACAATAATCAATAATTAATAATTGCAAATCTGGAGATACATAATGATCCAGAATCTACTATTGATGGTGAGTCGATTATTATAAAACATTATCCATCCTTAACATCACAACTTATTGTTGTATCCTCATTTCCATTGTTTAGACGAAATGTTTCAAAATGGCTCTGAATATAATGGTTCATTTGTTCATAAATATATTGAGTTGAATACAATATTAATGAGTTTGATTTTCGATTCATAAATACAATATTAGTAGCAAAACTCATTAGAAATAGTAGTTCACTATGATTGCAACCTCTCCATGCGCTGGTGAAATCTCCTGCATCGATCAAAATATGTCCATCATTTCTTTCGAAATTCATTAATAAACAGAATCCATTCATTAATTCTATAAGTTTTTTTCTGAGAGAAATTGAGTATAAGTCGAAACTGGATTATCTCGTGAATTGTGAGTAATTTTGTCAGGTGGAACACTAGAACAGATAAATCACAGAAACTCCTATAAAAATTAACTGAGAGAAAGTAAATTTCCAAAGAAAAATTTTATATACAAAAACTCAACACTCGTTAAATAGTATTCGCTAAACTTAGAAAATTGCATACGTTAATATAGTACTGGGGTTTACCACACCCCAGAACTGACAGTTTCCTGCTAACCGAGCAGTAGCACACAGCTGACAGTCAATGTCAATGGGGCAAATACATCAGAATAATGCAAATTGAATTAACATAGTTGTGGAATATCCCAATACTTTGTTTTGAAGGAGAAAGAACAAAAATAAAAATGCTTGAGGCTTAGTACATCCCAGTGCTATTTTTAAAAGATCAAAATAAAATCAAATTTATCCTCTTCAACACTTTACAAAGTTAATGTATATTAATAAAACAAAATAAATCTTATAGCACCCTTTATTCTTTAAAAAACTTCAAAATAGTTAAACAACTAGTTACACCATCTTCAGGTTCTAAAAATTTATTTTAAGATTTATTTTTTACTATAAGATTTATTTTGTTTTATTAATTTAAAAGCAGCCCATGTCAATAAGTGTTTTTATGTATATTGTACATCATAACAGTAAATACAGTAGTACTACAGTATAACATAAAATTTATAAGCTTATCATAATAAAGACTATAATAACAATTTGTTGTTATGTACAATAATGATAGTGATGAGAAATACCTTTACATAGGCTATATTGCCTGTGAGTACGGGTGAATCTGGATTAAAATGATTCAGATGGAACTAGTATGAGAAAGTTACAGTAAGGATAATAAAGAAATGAAGAGACTTGAAATTTAGTATTTGTTCTTGAACAATAGAATTTACCGGAGCTTGAGAACGCCCACTAGCCTACTTGTTGCATCTAACATATACTAACGTGATAATAGGGACTGTGCCTTACAGATATGATATGCCGGCTGCCTCACCCATAAATTGCATGATAAAGGTGATTAATGGTCTCCTGAAAAAAATTGTCTCCGGATTTGTTACCTTGTTGAACACATGGGATCTCACTGCAAAAGAACACACAAGTCATGGTTTACACATCAATAAAAAAGGGAAAATTAAAATAGCTAGGAGGCTTGATGCTATTATTAGGGATTCCCTGGATAGGAAAAAAGCCACTTCTAGTAGTAATCTTTATGAGTCCATGATTATTGAGCTCACAACTGGGCCATGTTTGGAGGGCAGTACTTCGTTGATTGGGGGAGAGGTTGATGCTGTAGTACCGGCTACAGGCGAACCAGATGTAGCATTAAATTTAAACTAATAGCTCCAGACAATGAAGTTGAACAAAGCTTCAGCCTACATGCAGAGGTAACTGGCTCTCTAATACCTATAATTTCGAACTCCATTAGAAAACCTAAACCTCCCAGAAGTATAATGATTGCTCATTCAAACCTCATTGATATACCTATAACAGCCATGGACAAGCACAGAAGGGGATCAATTGAACATCATGAAACTTATACAGGTAGGAACGTAAAATTGTGCTCCATTAATGTCCAATGCATGCGGAATAAAATTAGTGAGCTTGAGTTACTTTGTGAGCTGCATGACATCGACGTTTTGTGCATCTGTGAACACTGGCTTGTTGAAGATGAGATTGAATACTACAGCAATTTGGCTGGTCTCAGGAAGGTAGCTCATTTCTCTAGGCAGACTTCAAGTGGTGGTGTAGCTGTTTTTGTGCGAGAGAGTATGGCATGGTCGGCAAACGCCCTAGACCTCAAAGAGTTCTGTATTGAGATGCATGCTGAGTTGCTGGGATACATATTCCGGAGTTGTCACTTGTTGTGGTAAGCATGTATCGCTCTCCTAATGGAAATGTTGAATTTTTTTTGCAGCATCTTGAATTATGTGTTGGATGTCTCAGTAATATTGGTTTGTTTGTAATAATTGGAACTGATCACAATATTGATTTGCTTGGCACGTCGGCAGCATCCTCAGGTTTTTTGAATTTGTTAAGAAGTCTGAATTTGTATAGTGCAGTAATGCAACCTACAAGAGGTAATGCTTCCCTTGATAATTTTTTCACAAATTTGGACCATTGGAGCTATGTTGCTGAGGTTAGTGTTGATCAGATTGCAGATCATAAACACATTCTCATGGAAGCCACTTTTATGGCAGATGTTGTTGGAAGTTGTAATGGTTCCAGTAGAAACGTTTCTTACAGAGTGTTCAATGATGGTATTGTCAGACTGTTCTGTGATTATTTGGGAGTTTGGGTTGACTCTTGGTTGGAATCTGTTATTGATATGCAGGCGGTTGGTGGTTTTCAATGTTTCTTTCATGCTCTCATGGATGGTTTCAAGTTTTTCTTTCCACTAAGAATGAGGTCGCTAAGTTCTAAAAGATTCACAACTATGAAGGGAAATTCTGTACCACAAGTAAAAGACTGGTTCACTCCTGAACTAGCCCGAATGAGAGATATGGTATCCATGACAAATGATTTAGCTAGAATCAGGCCTCACCTGGTTGAACTAGCAACTGGGCTCAAGAAGGATTACCGTTATAGATTGCGAGAGGCTAAGAAAAACGCCAATGCAAAATTCATTGCAGAGGCTCAAAATTCATGTAGGGCTGCCTGGAGTCTTATAAATTCACATAAGCCTAAATCAGAAGAAGGTGATCTAAGTTTCACAACTGCCAGTGAATTTAATCAGTTCTATGTCACATCTGTGGAGAGTATTGTGAATAATATTCCAAATAATATTGCAACCGATCTTCCCAATGCTCTTCAGGGTATTCCAGTTGTAGAAGGAAACTTTGAATGGAACCATGTGACACCTGCTGATGTTGTAAGCATAGTAAATGATTTTAGTGTATCAAAGGCAAAAGATATTTATGGAATGAGTGTGGCTTTCCTGAGGCGGATTATTTGTTTCTTGAGTCCAATACTTGCATGCCTTATCAATAAGTGTATCGATGAGGGTGTTTTCCCTGATGAGCTCAAGATATCAAGAGCAGTTCCAATTCACAAGAAGGGTGCTCTGGACAGTGTAAGCAACTATAGATTCATATCTTTGATCCCGGTGATTGCAAAAATTTTTGAGACGGTATTGTTTATTCAGCTGTACAACTATTTTGAGAATAATGGTCTGCTGGTTCCTGTTCAGTTTGGTTTCAGGAGAGGAAGATCGACTGTCTCTGCTGTGCAGACTCTCATTCAATCAGTCCTGGAGGCATTTGAGAATGGAAGATCTTCATCGCTTTTGCTCTGTGATTTATCACGTGCCTTCGACTGTGTCTCGCACAATATTCTGTTGGGAAAGCTGGAGAAGTATGGCCTTGGAGTCGGTGCTGTCAGACTGATGAAATCATACCTGAGTGATAGGTTGCAGGTTGTGGACTGGAATGGTGAACTATCAAGTCCTGCACCCTTGAAACATGGAGTCCCACAGGGATCAGTTTTGGGACCTTTGCTCTTTCTCATCTCAATAAATGATATATATTATTTAGTAGATGGTGGTGTTCTGTTATTCGCAGATGACACATCACTATTTGCGGATCATAAGAGCGTAGATTCTGCCAGGCTTGCTGTGAGGGAGCTGTATCATAGTGCGTCTCAATGGTTTGATCTAAATAAGCTGGCTCTTAACAGTGACAAGACTCAGGAGCTATCATTCAGCCTCAATTCTGGGATTGCCACGGGTACTGTGGAACTCTTGGGGTTTTCCCTGGATAGTAGGTTGACCTGGGAGGCTCACATCAGCCAGCTCTGCAAAAGGCTAAGTAGGGTCATTTTTCTGCTTAGAAGCCATGTATCATGTGTGCCTGACGGTTTTGTGCGCCAAGCTTACTTTGCTTTTTTCCAGAGCCATATTGCATATGGTACAAGGCTGTGGGGGCACGCTGCGAGTGTGAATAGGGTGCTATTAATGCAAAAAAGAGCCATTAGAATTGTGATGAGAGCTGGTTGGATTGATCACTGCAAACCATTGTTTGTACATTTACGAGTGATGACAGTTTACAGCCTGTACATATACGAGTGCTTGGTTTCGGTTAGAGAGAATATTCATTTGTACACCAGGGCCAATCAGATCCACAGTCACGCTACACGGGGAAATGGAAACCTGGTCCTGCCCGGGGTGAGATTGGAAAGATCCAGGAAAAGTTTTCCCATATCTGGCATCAGATTTTCCAATAGGCTACTGATGAAGTAAGAGAGCTGCCTCTGGTGAGCTTTAAGAAGCGGGTCAAGTCATGGCTGGTCGCCAACCCGTTCTATTCCATTCATGAGTTTGACGAGTCTGACCCAAGCACTATGTAAATTGACTGTGTAAAGCACTAAGTAAATTGCCGACTGTGATAATAGAGTTTCTATGGTTTTAGTTGTTCACGATTTATTGTAAAAGTAGGTATAGATTAAAATTAGAATAGGCTGTATAGACTGTGATAGAATTGAAGTTTAGTAATTGTTTATTGATATTTCTGTATTATTATTTATTATTTTCTTGTGAGAAACCGAATAGCTTTGAAGCCTGCTCTTGCACTGCATGTTGTGTATTATCTTTATTTATGTATTGTTATTGTAATTCTGTTAGAAATTTTATTGTAATGACATGGCCTAGTGTACTGTATGTATTTTCTGGCTGTAATAAAATCATTGAATCATTGAATCATTGAATCATTGAATCATTGAATCATTGAATCATTGAATCATTGAATCATCGAATCTAGAATAAATTGGGTATAACTCTATAACCTATAAACCGAGCTAATGATATTTTCGGTTCCATCCCTACCTATTTCGCTTAGCCAAAGATTCACTATTTTTTTGTACACTAGTTTGTTGTGAATATCCCTGAAAAGCATATGAAATATGTAATACATTGTTTGTGGATGAATATGTCTTGTTAATTCTAGGTAAGTTTTGTTGTTTTGGATAATCGTGATTTAATGTCGTGTGAGTGAATAAATGAGTGATAGATTTGCAATGAGCTTCTTAACAATATAAATTTGTCGATTATTTTTCATAACGTTTAGATATCAAACAAGTACACACTTTCATGAATTTAATTTTTTCGTTCGTTCCAAAAACAATCAAATAATTATATAGATCAATCATTTGCATGAAAATTATTCGTATGTGCTGGTATTAGAAGGTGGTATTGGAGCATGCGCTCTACTAAGCTTTAGCGGGCCATTCTGTGTAACATGTCCATTATTGATTTACTTTACGGAGCTCTCAATAAAGCCCCTACCTCTCCCAGGCAGGCAACAAAGGTGCCTTGCATGCAATGCGTGGTTGCCTACCTTGCTCCTAAAATCGAGGGTCGTTCTATAACTAGATACTTTGAGTAGCGTTACTATAACTGTAACTAATATTAGTTACAAAATATTCACAAAAGTATGAAATGACATCTAAATTACAAGTTTACTTCTGAATAACGATAGAAATTTATTCAAAACTGATCTATTTGTTCTCGATACACAAATTTCATCCTCCTGTTTTTTTTAAGGAGGGAACAATCACTTTTTACTTATGAGGTGCTGAATTATTCTCTCAATACCATAAATTCCACATAATTTCTTAGCAGAGAAGCTTTAGCTACCGATTGCAAAGTTTCTCATTTGTCAACACTGTAATAAAATTGGGAATACGGTACAATACGTTCACAAAATTTACTTGGATTGGTTATTTCAAATTCGTTTCAGGCTTCCTATCTCTGATTCGTTCATGAATAGAACTGATTGGAGGATAATTAGTTGAATAAAACAACACCAATTCGAATTGACAATGTTCCAATATTTTCTAAAAATAATAATCGTTCAGAAAATTTTCATATTTTATTCCACACAAGCAAATATTTTGCAATATTATTGAAATGAAGGAAATGCAATTATGAGCGTTCAATCCAAATGTATGAATTGCAATATTAGATAACACTCATCACGATTCATAGACCGATTACTCACCCAATGCCAAGGTCGTATATATGTATATTTCAGTTGATATTCAGGCGCACGACCAGGTTAATCAATAATTTCGTGCTCTTTGTTAGAGCTGAACGTCTCCATATTGATGATCGATGATTCAATACGTTGTTATTATGAAAAAAATGGTATAATAAACGAGTAATGAGTACATGAGTAATAAATATTCCGATTATTCGATATTTAAATAAATCATAAATGAGTAGCTCAATAATATTATTTCATAGTTTTTTAGTGCTTATTTCAAATCGTAATCAATTTGGTTTTAAATCCACATGGATTCAAAATTTCATGTTTACAAAAAAATTGATCAAGTGAAGGAAGCCTAACCTACTTTTTGAACTGCATAATCACCTAGATTTGGAAGAAAAAATAAAACAAGAATTGCCTTAGTAGTTTATCCACCAATATTTTTATATCAGTGTTGTTTGTTACATAAATAAATCAAATAAGTCCACGATCAAAAAAAAAAAAATTGTTTCTCTTCTCATATCAATTCTAGGAGCAGAGCAGTGATTGAGTGAATCTAGCTTCTACAGTGCAGCCAATAAGTGTACATAAAGAATACCTGTAAGAGCTTGTAATGAGAAATTCACTGTTCAGTTTTCCAAGTAGTATTTTGGGATAGAAAAAATCAGATCATTGACCGAGCGAAGTGAGGTCTAAGATTCAAGTCGACGGTTTGGCATTTCTCTTAATGTTTAAATGTTTATATGTTTTTATGTTGCGCATTTACGGCGAAACGCGGTAATAGATTTTCATGAAATTTGACAGGTATGATCCTTTTTGGATGTAAATGCGCCTCGATGTAAATACAAGGTTTTTGGAAATTTTCAATTCAAGGATAATATAAAAGGAAAAAGGAGTCTTCTTCATACGCCAATATGAGAGTAAAAATCAGACTATAGAATTATTCATCATAATCAGCTGTCTAGTGACTATAATACTACCCGTTCAAAAACATCGAACATCTTGAAAATGTATCTTTCCATTAACGTTAGTAGACAGTTGACTATATAATACTACCCGTTCAAAAACATCGAACATCTTGAAAATTGTATCTTTCCATCAACGTTGTACAGTTGCAGCCAGATCTGATAACAGCGCTCACACTCATATTCCGGGACGACACGTCACGGTACGATATAGGACAGAAAGCTCTATGTTTATTCAGGATTTTTTCTAGATATTTTTAATTGATAAATTATTTATTAATTTTCGAAAAAACATAACAACTCGTCAATGTAACTCACTGAGCGCGAGGTCTACTGTTCACAGTACTACTAGTTAGTCTTTAGACTAGATGGCTATAGTAATGACCAATGGGGAAAAAATATATCACTTCTAATGTATCTTGATTTAATCACTCTTTGAAGCTTACTCAAGCTTTACTCTTTTAAGACCAGCCTACAGCGGACCACCACTTTTACAAGCGATTTCCAATCCTAAAGCAGTTTAATCCAAGGTATAAGAAACCGCTGAAGAGATATTCAACCAATAAGCATTACAACCTACCTCAACTCATCACGTAAGAAAACTGCATAAGAAAGAAAAGTTGAATGAAGAATAGTACTTGGTATGAGGAGAGACGCAGCTGACTTGTAGTAAATTCAACCTTGAATAAGTAATACGCGTAGTAAAAGATTGCCGACTGCAAAGAAGAAGAAGACTACGAAAAAGTAGAATGAGGAGGAGTGAGAAGGCAGACTGTGATTGGAGAAAGTTGGAAAAACTGTTTAAGTAATGAATGAATGAAATCGGGTGTTGAGGAGGTGGAGGTGGGGAAGAGTAGAAAATGAGTTTGTGAATGAATGAACAAGAAGAAGTTCGTCAAGTAATGCGGACGGGAGTATTTGCATGATGATGACGATGACGATGATTATGAATGATAATGAAGAGTTTTACGTCGGCGGAATTGTTGTTGGAGGATGAGGATCGACAAGGGGGCGGAGGCAAAAGAGGTGGGAAGCGCGAGAAAGAAATTAAGAAAGAATAATGTTGAAGGAAAGAAGAGTGTTTTTAGAGGATGATGATGAAGAGACGCGGGAGTGGAAATTAGTGGGAAAAGGCTGGCACGGAATTCGCGGAAGAAAGAGAAGGAGTTCAACAGTTGTGAAGAAAAATGAGGTGGTGGGGGGAGTGAAAGTGGGAGAAGAAGTATGTCTACGCAGTCATCTACTACTGCCTGTTGGATTTAATGGTTTATGACTTGTTTTTTCCCTCTTAAAAACTCAGTCAAGGTCGCAATTAAGAAAAAAATAGATGGAGTGTGGTGGAGGTGGGGATGAGTAAAGATCCTCGTTTCTGCTAAATTCAGGGCGGATTAAAGAGGGGTGAGGGGTTGTGGAATAACGAAGCCTGTTTTCCCTACGTCAAGCAAACGCCCGCTGGAGGGGGAAACCGAGTTTCCCTCTTCAAAGAAGGAAGGAGCTCCCTAAGCTGCAAGGGGTAAAGGGAGCGGCTTGAGACTGAAAATCGATTTGTGCGAAGACACAGACCTGTCTTTATCCCCACCACTAACGGGTTCCCCTCCCACGAGTTCCCCTCTCAAGCCGCCAGCTTCCCTTCCATCCTTGAGCGCTTTTCATTGAAGAAAAAGAAGTTTCCATCATCCTCATCAGCGACACAACAAATAATTATGAAAATTACCAGCTTCCCTTATTCTTTTTTCATTCTCTCACTCTACCCTCAAACCATTCCCCCCTCCTCCTTGGCACGTGATTCACTAGTAGTAGGTCACGTTTTTCATCATTTTCTTCTTCTTCTTTTTCCCCCCACAACCCCCACCGCCACCACCCTTCACTATGTCAAGGTTCTTTTCATTTTTGCAACTCCCCATTCCATCATTGGCACTCATTAAAGTTGCAGACAACGTCTCTAAATAGGTTTCAAGAAACGCGGCTAATTTATTCCGCCAACCAGATTTTGTTCAACACTTGCAAGCTGCTGCCACTGCAGGTGTTATAAATAATAATAGGGATTGTGTTTTACGGTGTGATTTCTTGTTTTCCTCGTAATAGAGTTGGTTTTTCTTGAATGCTTGTGGAATGATATAGAAGCTATTTCATTTTAGAAAAACTTGACGTGGATTAGTGATGCAGCTTTTTGTGAAAGAGGATGAATCCTACCTTACATGCCTACTGCATACTGCTGTATTACTGATAGTTGATTACCCTGATCTACTTCCAGCATACTCAATTTTATTTATCAATGATTTGATCTTATCTACCTATATAATCATTTTACTTTATCAATTCTCTCTTAAATATTCATATTAATTAAAACTTTTACAATTTTTCCATTTATAGATAAATCCTTAGTTGAATTAATTAAATTATCGTTTTGGTAGAGAGTTAGTGGGAAGGATATTTTGAATATTCTTTCCGAAGAATGAACATTGATATGTCCAAAGCTCCGCTAATTTATGTAGATGCATCATAATATTATCTATAGTTATTGCAAATTGCTTTTTTCATATCATATACAGTTCAATAATCATTTTCTTAGTCTATATTATGACATTTCATCTATAATTTTGATGTATTGTAAGCTATTGTATATAAGTGTATAAGCCAGTATATTATATTGTAATATACATGATTAAAGTACCCAATCAATCAATGCCTTAACTTCCAGCCACCTCACCTCACCCACCTTCTGTGAGGTAATTGAACAACATACTTTCTCAGTGACTCTAAGTTGTCTAAATTCACTCTAAGATTTGTCTGAGAATGTGATTTGGTGTAGAAAATTGGAATGGACATAACCTATGTATAATATTTGGACAATTTGAAACTAAATTAGGAAATTGAAAAAGTTTTGGGCAATAGCCTTTTTTTTCTTTTCCGATCATTGTATTGCTTGTGCTAACCTAATAAATGAATAAATAAACAATCAGAATAATTAGATCCAATAACCATCTGTACTATAGAGTGGATGTATATGAAAACTACTATAGTGAGAAAATAATTAATTTATGGGTTGTGAATCTATAAACAATTCTCAAACATATAAACAATTCTCATTCCTGGTTGCACGAAAACATGTTAAATTTTAAACATGATTAATGCCACGCAAAACCAATAAGAGAAGCCTCATTCTTAGAATATCTTTTTATGATTAGCTCTCGTAAAATTAATCATGATTAAAATTTAACAGGTTTCTGTGTGATTTAGAATGTGATCCAGTCTAGTGATTGGTTGGTGGGCACTGGACGCATGATTGGGAACATTCTCAAGAATCTTCTATGAATATAACTTTTGAGGTTATTATATTTTTAATAGTTCATTGATTAAATCAATAATCTACAATGACAAGAAAAGGCATCAACATAAAATATTCGCATAACAGGTTCATGCCCAAAACTTGGACTCCAAATGAGTAACAATTTCCTTGAAACAGGTAGTATCTAATTTTAACTAATTTCTCGAATTAAAATTGACAGCAACTTCTCTTGAGCATTTTCTTGTACTTCAACTCATTTTGTCTACAACTGTAGAAGAATATCCAGCTCACTGCTCCACTGTTGTAGGAACAGTGTGGAAAACAAAGTGAGAGGTCAAATAATTCCAGTCTAGCACAATTTTTCTCCTACAAATTCTTCTATCCATTTCCTATCCGCTTCATTTTGTCAGGGAAAATTTATTTCTCTGTTGCTGTTAGGGAAGTCGTCTCCACCCTTTCCCCAACCCTTTTTCCCCATTATTTCAACCCTTTTGGACTCCATCTCCACCTCAACTAGGAGGAGGAAAGGCCATCCAACAAGCAATTGATATTCAGCCGGTGAAACGAGACGTGCAGAGCTCTCTAGTGAATGAGAAATGAAGTCTTATCCGCCACTTGAGTCCTAATTAAGTTGAGCTGCTTGTGGAACATTTCTTTTTGGTGGTTTCAACCCTTACTTATGCTTTCTTCCTTCTCTATTTCTTTCTTTTCTCATGAATTTTCGTCAAGATACCAGCCTTCCAATTTCGACAACCTTAATATTCAATCACTCTGTCAGACGAAGATATCAAGGTGATTGGATTAGTTCCGATTATGATCTGCGCGCGAAAGAACCAATCGCAGATTATGATGGGGGAAAAATGTTGGTGTCCAAAAATTGGACTTCAAATTTGTAGTTGAAACTGAATAGATACTTTCAATGTAACGACAGAAGAAGAAGAACCAATTAATGGAATGCAGACTACTGAAAATTGATTCTTATTATTACTAGATCTAGAATGAATGAGTTTGTTCATTGTTGACTGTACATAATCTTATCAGATCATGATGAGGGGATATAAGAATGAATTCACCATCAGATTGGATAGAACAGGTATTTCTAATCTATTGGAAGAAAATGGAGAATCGGCTATTAGGTTATTTGGTAGTGTAATTTATAGCGTATAATCAGATAGGTTATAGAGAATATAATTTGAATTTGAACTTATTCCTATATCAAATTTATATAAAATCTATTAATAATCTATAATATCTAATATAAATATCTATTAATATTAAAATACTATAAAATCTATAACAAATTTTCTAAATAATCATAACTGCGACTAACTGATGAAACCTACGCAGTAAATTCTCTGTGCTGCGGGTTGCCTACCGTTCGATGTGAAGGCGTTTGTAATATATATCTTGTATTTTTTCTTCCACATAAAAATCAAAATTTAAACCAAAGAATCATATTTTTATGAAATAAACTCCCTTTTTCATCGCATTCCACCTCAATGGAATGAAATCAAGAAATTCTTTACCAGGCGGAGTTAGGACTTTCAAGTCCTCTCTACCACTGAACCTCAAATATAATTAATTTATATATCTTGTATTTTTCCTTCCACATAAAAAGTGGGTAAATGAGTTTCTATTGATTTTTGTGATTAATAGTAACTGTCTATATAATCTCTCAATGTACCGTATGACTTTTGAATATTTGAACAATATTAAGATGAAACTATAATACATTCACTATTATATTTTCTTGTAGATAAATAAGAGCAGTTTGATCAGTTCATTCTTCAGGAATAGTATTGTAGGATATCGTTTTCAGTTCACCAACACAATTTTTTTCAAAATCAAGATACCAATGAATCATTATTCTCTTTAATAAATAAAATCTTTTCTTTATTGTATTTCACTGCAATAATTCTCAATTGAAGTTTGTGATTCATGTTGTATAATTCATTATCGGTTCAAGTTACACAATTACCTTCTAGAATAATATTGAGGTAGGCCCAAGAGGCATGCCCCAAAACGGAACCTTTCCGAATTTCGATTCATAGAGTATAGTACTGTAGTTCAAAAGGAAAGGGCGGGCTCCGAGCTTGGGATTTAGCTACGTTCTAGATTTTAAACAGCTGGACTCAGAAAATTGGCTTCACGAAACGGGGTAGTCGCAGTTCTTATAGTAATCTCTATAATTGGAAACGTTTTTCCTTGACGAAATGAAACATTCCTAAATAATTCCAAGTAGCTGAAACTTTACACTATTTTCCCTTTATTTTATCTCGTGTTCAATTTTATAGTTTTTGAAATTCAATTTTAACGTGGATTACGACTACGCCCCGTTTCGGAAAGCCAATTTTCTGACTCCAGCTGTTTAAAATCTAGAACTTAGCTAAATCCCGAGCTCGGAGACAGGCCCTAAATAATTGTGTACTTTATATACTAAAACTCATATGAGAACTATTGATATAGGTTGTAAATCTCTCAAAGTACAGTATGTTATAAACTTAATTATAATTATGAGAATAATTATTGTTAAACGATATTAAGATAGAACTAGAATCATAATCTAATATATATTGTGTTGTATATGAATCAGCGAAGCTTGATTGGTCCATTCGTTGAAGAATATAATTTTTTACCAACACTACTGAAAATTAGAAAAAAAGAGTGTTCTAACATATTTCAAATTCTGAATGTTACAGATCAGATACTATAGTTACAGACTCGTGCCAGGGAGCATAGAGGAGATACTGTTCATCTACTTGATTCATTATTGAATTAATTCCTGTTCTAATTGCGTTTAACTGCAATGTGTTTTGAATGAATTTCGTAATTCATAACCTACACAAAATTGAAAAAATCAATAAATTTGGAGTGTTTAAACATGTTGTAAATTCTGAATGTTACAGGTCAATTACTACGGTTGCGTAGTCGTACCAGGGAACGGAGAGGAGATTCTGATCATCTCCTTGGATCATATAGAATCAATTTCCGTTTTCATTGCATTCTACTGAGATGTGTTTCAAATGAAATATTTTTAGTTCATAATATAAGCGGATTAAATCATATTGAATCAATTCCTGTTCTGATTGCATTTTACTGAAATGTGTTTCAAATGAAATGTGCAGTTCATAAGGTGGACGAATTAAACAAAAAAATAGATGAAGAGCGTTTGAGCATGTAATGAATTCTAAATTCAACAAAAAAATAGATAAAGAGTTTTTGAAGATGTTCTGAATTCTGAATGTTATAGGACAGATGCGGAGTCGTACCAGGGAACATGGAGGAGATGAACAGAAGTTTGATCCATCACAATTTCCGACAGAAACCGGCACTGACAGATTGCAACTGGCCGGGGGGTGGAGGGGGTTACTTTGAGATGTCCTTGGGGTGTGTTCCTTAAGGATGCTTTCCCGGGGGATGAAAGGGGAAGTATAGTGTTTCGCTTCGCAGCATCCTCCTTCCCCGTCTAGCACCTTTGTCCTCTGGTCTCCTGCTTCGTCCCTCTTCGTGTGAAGCTAATGGGTAAAAGCCGCCATTTTGGTTTTCCAACCTCCTACTTGGTTGCCATAGTTGGGAATCTGTTCGATAGTTCTTCTTCCTTCTCTCTTTACTCCTCCCCTCCTCTCTATCCTTCTTCATCATCATCATCATCATCATCATCATCATCATCATCAATAGTTTGGGAATCTGTTCAATAGTTCTGTTTCTTGTTCTCCATCCTTCTTCCTTCTCTTTTCCCTCCTCTCTATCCTTTATCATCCCATGTTCATCATCAATAGTTTGGTAATCTGTTCGATTGTTTGTTGTTCTCCATCTTGTTCTCTCTATCTATATCTGTCTATCTCTCTGTCTCTTGATAAAGGCAATCAATCAATAAATCAATCCCTCTATCTTTGTCTATTTGTATATCTCTATATCTTCTCTTCTCATCTCTTCTCGATATTTAACTTCGTCTCTAAATCCTCTATCCTCAATTGACTCTATCCAACTTTCTCCATACTGACTCTCACCTCATCATCCGTCTCATGTTCTCTCTTTCAAATCTCCTTCATTTCCTTCTCTCCTTTCCGTATTCTCAAATTCCCTCTTATTTAAACAATTTCTTGATAATTTTTTGTCATCTTCTTCCTTCTTACCACTTTTACATGTTACTTTTTTCTCCTGTAATAATCTCTACTCTGTCTTGATCTTTTAATTTATCCTTTTATTTTCTTCTGCTGCTCCTATGGTTCAATTATTAGTCTACTCTTTTTTCTTGGTCCTTTTCCTGATGTATCCATTTCTTCTTGTGCCCTTCTCCTGTATCTTCATTTTCATTCCCTTATTTATTCTTCTATCATCAATTTTTTTCTCAGTCCATATTATGTACATTCATCTATAATTTTGCTGTGTTGTAAGCTATTGTATATAAGTGTATAAGCCAGTATATATTGTAATCTACATAAATAAAGTACTCAATCAATCAATTCATATAAATTTTTTGAACATTTTATTGTAGACTATGCCCACATGAACGTTCTGCTTTTCCTAGGGTAATCATTAACCGTATGATCCTCCGTCCTCAGTAAATCCTTATTGTTCTTGTAAATATTCTTTCCTTCCTTCTGCAGCCTACTTTTACATCTAAATTCGTCTAATTTTATCTATCTTGTGTCTTCCTGTCTCTTCCTTCTCTTCTTAGACACAATTTTCCTCTTAGTATCTTCCTGACATCTTCTCAATACCATTTTCTTATCCTTCTTCTTCCTTTAACTTCCTTTATTCTCCATTTCTCCCTCTTCTTTCTTTTTATCTCTATACCTTCAAACATTTTTATTCTCATCCCAACCTCATCCACTTACTTATTCTCTACCTTCCTATCACTTCCTCTCCCGTACTGCTGTATATTACTGAAAGTTGATAACCCTGATCTACTTTCAGCCTACTTCATTTTATTAATCAATTATTTGATCTTATCTACCTATATAATTATTTTACTTTATCAATTTTCTGTTTTTTTTCTCTTAAATATTCATATTGATTAAAACTTTTACAATATTTCCATTAATAAATAAATCCTTAGTTTAATCAATTAAATTAACGTTTTGGTAGAGAGTTAGTGGGGAGGATATTTTTAATATTCTTTCCGAAGAATGGACATTGATATGTCCAAAGCTCCGCCAATTTATGTAGATGCATAACAATATAATTATTATCTATAGTTATTATATTACAAATTGCTTTTTCATATCATATATAGTTCAATAATTATTTCCTTAGTCCATATTATGTAAATTCATCACTATAATTTTGCTGTATTGTAAGCTATTGTATATAAGTGTATAAGCCAGTATATATTATAATCTACATAAATAAAGTACTCAATCAATCAATCAATCAATCAATCTCTTCCTCATATTTTTCTCTCAACTCCTTCCCTTACCATCGTTCTCTCTCCTTCTACTTTTGTTTCCATCTTCTACTACTTCTCACTAACCTCTATTCTTCACGTTCTTCAAATCTTTATTCTCAATCTTTCTCTTCCGATAATCTGATTCTCCATTTCCTTGTCCTCTTCCCTACATTATTCAGCTCTTTTCCACTCACTACCACTATCCCTTTCTACATGGGAAACGAGCATGAGAAAAGGGACTACAAAGACGTTTGCAAGGGATGTTGGTCCCTGATAAGAGTGCTTTCCGGGGAAGGGTCGCACCTTGTTTTCCTGGTGAGGAGGAGGATGAGGAAGAGAAGGAGGAGAAGAAGTAGAAGGAGAAGGTGATGGAGAAGAAATGGTTAGAGTGGTGAAGAGGTTTTCTTGGTGAGGAGGAGAAGAAAGAGTAGTAGTAGGAGGAGGAGGAGAAGGAGGAGGAGGAGGAAGATGAGGAGGAGAAGAAGTAGAAAGAGAAGGTGATGAAGAAGAAACGGTGAGAGTAGTGAAGAGGTTTTCCTGGTGAGGAGGAGAAGAAAGAGGAGGAGGAGGAGGAGGAGGAGGAGGAGGAGGAGGATGAGGAGTGGAAGGAGGAGGAGAAGGTGATAAAGAAGATTAGGAGAGTGAGGAGGAAAGTGGAAGAGAGAGTATGATTGAGGAAAAGGGTAGAGAGGCTGCTTGGGTCAAAAAAGGACCTCAAGGATTGAGTCAGAGTGAGGAGCTTTTCTCCTTGTACAATGCTGTGGGCAACACACGTACGTTTCTGGCAAACAACTTCTTCTTCCCCCTCTTCTCCTTCATCAGCCACCTTCCCCCCACACATCTCATTTCTATCTTTGTTAGCTTCTTCATCTCTTTATTCCAAAGGTTTCTCGTCATTCTTTGACTTGATTCTTCCTCCTTTCCCTTCGTCGATTTTCTTCTTTTCTTCATTGCCGTCCTTTACAGATAATTCAAATATTTTTAAAAGATCATTGAGGCTTTTTATTTGTTTTGCTATACCTATCTTATTCCTTCTACACAATCTTGCTAATTCGCTCTTATTTTTGTTTTTCGACTATTATCTATTATTTCAACCCATGTCCGTAAGATTCTTTTTTTTTCAACAGTCAACACAATTCAACTCTATAGTCTACTTACATTTCTACACACTCGTCATACACCCACATTGAATAATGATTGAATAATAAAATTATTGAATGATGAATATTATAAAAACATAATTATTCTCATCTATATTATTCCTGTTTCGCAACGACTTTTCGGCCGATTGGATAATAATTATCATTGAATGATGGATAAAATGATCATTTTTATCTATATTATTTTGTTTCCCAACGGCTATTCACTTTCAATATTATTTTCTCATTTGTGTTTCTTCTCCTTTAAACTTTCTATTTTCTTCTTCTTCCATTATACTCCATCCACTCCTCCGCATTGTCGTTCTCTTCAACATTTCATTGTACGTATTTGTTGGCTAGGTATTTTCCCTTCTTTCCTTATTTTCAGCACTCCCCACCATGAAGCCCGTTTTTGTATTTTATTAGAAATTTACTTTTGATTGTGAATCTTTGTACTTGATTTCTTTTATGTATATTGTGTTGATTTGAATAGAATGATTGATTGATTCTATTGATTGTTTTATTTCTTCTTAATCCACCTTCTTATTCTCCCACCCACTTTCACCAACCACTTTATTTCTTACCTCACCACAGAAATCATCTCATTATATTCCCATGTCTTCCTTTCCTGTACCCACCAATTAGTCTTTTTCCTCTACTCTCTCCCTATGAATATTCCACTTCCTGGTTCCTTCCATTGATTTCCTTGTATTTTATATTCCTTAAAATTACTTCACTTATAGTACTGCAAGTTTTTATATTGGTTTTATCAATTTGAACAAAAGTAGTCCACTTTTGTTCAAATTGATGAACACAATATAAAAACTTGTAGTACCCTTTATTGAAAACTTTGAGATATTTTAACGACTAGTTTCGACCATAGGTAATTTTCAAGTTATATTACTTGTTTTACTCATATTCCTTGTAGTTATATTCCTTCTTATTATCTTGTCTCTTCTTCTCATTCATCACTCTTGTTTTTCATATTCCTTCTTCTCCCCCCATTTCTTTCCAGTTTACACTTATCACCCTTGTTTTCTATTGAATCTCTCCCTTTTGGTAGAAAGTTAGTGGGAAGGATATTTTGAATATTTTTTCCGAAGAATGGACATTGATATGTCCAAAGCTCCGCCAATTTATGAAGATGCATAACAATATTAGCTTTAGCTATTACAAATTGCTTTTTTCGTATCATGTACAGTTCAATAATTATTTCCTTAGTCTATATTATGTAAATTCATAATTTTGCTGTATTGTAAGCTATTTTATATAAGTGTATAAACCAGTATATATTGTAATCTACATAAATAAAGTATCTTCTCAAACTGCTCTCTCATTCATATTTCCCTGTCCATTGATTCCTTTCACCTCCATCGTAATCCAATTCTCTTCTCATCCTGCTTATTTATTCTTTATCCATTTGTAAAATAAGTATAACTTATCAAAATATAAGTAAATTATCAAATGCTTCAAATCCCCACCAACCACTGAGCGGCTACAGCATTATGTTCCTTGAAGGATATTGGATATGAAGGAGGAAAACAGGGAGAGACAAGAAGAGAAGTGAAAGGGTATAGGACAGCACAAGTCTGCTGCGTGGGATAATAAGCCTCCAACTCATATGCGCACGCAGACAGTACGTGGGAGTCCTTTTGAACCTTCTTCGTGGTCCCAGTCTTGCCTCACCCGATGTTCGTCAGTGGCTCCCTGTCTAACCCGATCTTCTTCTCTGTCTAACCCTGTCCGCTAACGATCTAACCTCCCTCTCCCTCCTTGCTAACACTAGCCCCTTACATCAAACAACCACCTTAAACCCTGTTTTCCCTTTCCCCTTTGCTTCTTATCTGTAGCTCCAGGTCCGTTAGGTTCCCCGCATCGGGTCTCTTGCCTCAGCGGATAAAGAGCAACATAAAAGCCTGAGCATTCATCCTTCAGGCTTTACTGTTAAGGCGTGTGTAGGAACGATGGTATTTATAATATGTTAAAGGAGGAAGATATGGGAAAAAGGGTGAGGAAGAAGAAGAAATGAGAAATGAGGATGAAGGAGATGTGGGAGTATGGAGAGGGAAGGTGAGTGAGAGGATGAGGTAATATTAACAAATGGGAAAGAATGAGAAAGAGGATGAGGTAGAGGAAGAAATGAGAAATGAGGATGGAGGAGATGTGGGAGTATGGAAAAGGAAGGTGAGTGGAGAGATAAAGTTATTTGAACAAATAGAGAAATATGAGAAAGAGGATTAGGAAGGAGAGGAACTTGAGAAATGGGGATGAAGGAGATGTGGGAGTATAAGAACAAAAATTGAGTGAAAGGATGAGGTAGTACTGTATTAACAAGTAGAAGAGGATGAGGGAGAAGGAGAGCTTGAGAAGTTAGGATAAAGAGAGGTAATATTAACAAGTAGAAAAGGATGAGGAAGAAGGAGAACTTGAGAAATGAGGATAAAGAAGATGTGAGACTATGGAGAAGAAAGGAGAGTGAAATGATAAGGCTATATGAACCAGTAGAATAATATGAGAAAGAGTTTTTAGGAGAGGAAGAACATGATAAATAAGGATGGAGGAGATGTAGAACTAGAAATGAGTAGGAAAGGAGAAAATGAGTGAGAGTATCACGTTTTAAGGACAGGTAAAAAATTTGAGAAAGAAGATGAGGAAGTAAACAAACTGGATGAATGAGGATAGAAATATGTGAGGGCGTGAAGAAGGAAGGAGGAGGAGGAAAGGGTGAGGAATAAAGGAGTATGAAGGAGAAGATAAGTTATAGGATGAGGAGGAGAAGTTTGAAAGAATAAGAAGGATAAAAGATGTAGGGTAAGGAGATTATAGTGGAATATCAATCACAATAAACTTCACAAAATGGATTCAGGAAGGCTGAGGAAGTATGATTAATTAGATGAATGAGTGTATGGATATTGGGATAAAGCACAATTAAATTCAATACATCAAAGTTTCATTTCTGTCAAAATGATGCATTTGAAAAGTGCAACATTTTTAATGATCAATTTCTTCACTTCTCTTTCCGATTATTTGAGTTATTTGGCGATAGTTTGTCATATACTGAGTCTAAAGATTCGCATATTTCTCAAATAATTACTCGAAATAACACATCCTCTGTTAATAACATGTCATTACGTTTCTGTTAAAATCATCTCCATGGCATCTAAGGCGGGATGCAAACCGGAGAAACACGTTTCGTGAAACAAGTTTCAGGAAACGTGAAACGAAAGTTGCTTGCAATCGACTGATAAGATTACACAGGATTGTGCACACTGCGTTTCATGAAACTCCAGTTTCTTTGATTGCTTGAAACCAGATTTCGTGAAACTCAAATAATCGGTTTCCTCTAGCTGTGGTTTCACGTTGCGCATTGAGAAATTGTGTGATTTGTAGAAATTTGTGTGATAGCTTTTTGTAATGTGTGTGATAGCTTAATTTGAAATTTGTAATTCAATTATATGTGATTTAAGTAGCTTAATTTGTGATTGTTATTTGAAATAGTTACAGAAAATTATGGCCAGAAATTTCATTCCAAGTAAAGGTGGCCGAAGCTGTAGAAATTTGATAGGATCACTTATGAGCAAGTTTGCAACAACGAGGGATCTATGGTCTCGATCCCTGATCAGTGGGTGTACGCAGTATTTTCGTCTTTTCGTAAAAGACGTGAATACTTCTCTTTCTCTGCCACCATGACAAAACGACCACATCTTCATCGGAATCCATCGTGAAACTGACAGGAAAAGTGTTTCTTTTGTATGTATGCGCGAGTGAAACGGATTGCATGAAACAAGTTTCATGAAAGAGGGCTTCACGAAATGCGTTTCTCCCGTGTACATCCCGCCTTACTGGCAAAATTTTTAAGTTGAGTTATGATTTATAATACATTCATAATAATGACCCAATAGGAATTTTGAAAGAACGCAAGAAGCTGAAAGTATTTAATTTATTATGACACTAACTATTTGTTCAATCTTGTCATTGATGTCTATTGCTACAAACTCAATGCATTATGAACTTTTATTAGCTATCATGAAATTGTCGCATAAGTACTAAGATTCATTCAACTCATGACATTATTTACCAATAAAAAAACAGCAGTAAGCTATCAGTTATAAGACAAGTACTAGGAGTTGGTGTTCGTTGAACCACACAACTATGAAGAAAAATTCCAAAGTTATATTGCTATCCAGCCAGACTTCTTCAATCTCAAGCGTCATAACGTTGCACTAATCAAATAATGCTTATTTAGACATTTTCATAATATAGTAGTAGTCCAGTCACTATATACATTGGTGCATGCAGTTTATATTGTAGTTCTAATTTTTTTAATATATTATTTGGGTACATAAGAGAAGTTCAGAAACAATTTCTTCTTGCAAAAATTTCCTTGAGCTAGATACAGAGTGGCCCAAAAACCTCGTATTTTCGGCTCATTTTTCAGTTTTCAGCTATTTCTGCCAAATATCGTAATCGGACAGAAAAATTTGCTCCAGCCTTTTTTTCAGATCATAAAATTGTGAATAAAATGAGATCATTTGAAACTCTCTATCTCCAATGAGTACTGAGTTATTATTTTTCAAAAATGAGTGAAATCCCTCTAGGCGTATTTTTGTGCTCTACAATCTGAGATCAGGGAGAGCGCTCTATCTCTAATAGATTTCCAGGTACACCTGACAACAATGCTCCTTGTATTGTGAAAAACACCTAAATTTCAGCTTCAACCATCATCACCAACTACATTGTCCTCACATTGATATTTCGCACAATGACATGAGCTCATGAGATCATGTTCTATGAGAATCACCCGCTACATGTACTCCATTTCAGTATTTCCTAGTGAAGAGGCGCGCTTACACCTCAAGGATCAAAATTTTAAAGTCCTATATCTTTTGACACAATGCTCAGATTTCATCGTACTGCACTTCATTCTTTTCGGCTCGTCAAGGCGGTCCAGAATCATGCATCATAAGTCAAATTCGGTCGAAAAATGAAAAATTTATTGTTGAGTGTGCTCAACAATTTTTTTTTCAACAATTTTAATTTATTGTTAAGCCCATATTCCAATACACAAAAAATGGATGATTTCTTTATTCAAAGCTCTAAAAGCCCTCATCATAAAAATCAATACTTGATCATGAAATGTGCAATAGCATTTTTTCTTCCATCTGCTGTAAACGATTTGAAAGAAATTGGTTTTGGACTTCTCTTATGAACCCAAATAATATATTAAAAAATCAGAACCACAATATAAATTGCAAGCACACCCCCTTTTTCATGTCTATATTGACTGGACTATATATCCAGCGAAAAAATTATAAATTCACTTCTCACATAGATCGACAGTACAAAAAAAGGTAGATTTTTCTTAGTGTGAAATACAGCACAATAATCTATGTAGAAGACCCAAACAAAATTCACTTAAAAAGTGTCTCAACAGTTATCCAAAAATATCAAACTAACTAGAAGACAGACAAGGATGACTGCAGACTCAATGACACAAGGTAACAATCTCTTGGAGATGAAGGCAGCCGACAAAATGATGTTGCAAATTGATTGTCACTAATTCCACCAGCTAAGCCAGCTGAGAGATAAGCGGCTAAGGGGAGCACCAAGATATTCCGGGGACTTCCGATGCCTGAAGAGGTCTTTCACAGAAGCCAACACGCAAGATAACTCCCTCCTCAACCGCCACCTTATCCTTATCCTCCCTTCCTCCTCTTTACTTCCCTTTTCTTCTTGTACTCCTTCATTCCTGGTCCTATCTATCCACCTCTTCTTCCGGTTCATTTTCACCTTCCAAGATAATCTTCTTTCATTCTCTCTTTCCATTTGTCTCCGAATCTCTCTGCTAATAAGTTTTTCCCTATTTTTATCGTTCCTTTTTTCTTCTTGCTCTTCAACGTGTTCCTCTTGTTCTTCTTTTCCCTAGTCCTATCTATCCACCTTCATCCTTCGCTTCATCTCCATCTTCCAAGATCACCTCTTTTCTTTTTCTTACATTTTCTCTTTCCATTTGTCTCCACAAAGCTTCTTTTTTCCGTTTTTTCTTCTATTTTTATCGGTCCTTCATTCTTCTTGCTCATCAACTTGTTCTTCGTCTTATAACTCTTCTTCCCATTCAATTTTTTTATTATTTTCCTTCTTCTCCTCCTCCAGCTTCAGCTTTTTCCATTTCCCTTCTCCTCCTCACAGCTTCTTTTTCTCCTTCATACACTCTCTCCTCCACTTGTTCCTTATATTCTCCTCCCTCTTCATTTTTTTTCTTCTTCATCTTCTTGTTCCCATTCTTCTTCTTGGCCCCTTCCTGCTCCTCCTTCTCCTTTTCCACCTCCTTCTTCTCCTTCTCCTTTTCCACCTCCTACTTCTCCTTCTCCTTCCTCTCCTTTGTCTCCTCCTCCTCCTCATCCCCCTTGCCCATCTCCTCCTTCTTCTCCACCAACTCCTCCTCCTCCTCTTCTTTTCTCTTTCTACATCTCATCCTCATTGCCCTTTCTACTTGTCTCCATGTCTTCTTATTCTTCTCTACAACATACTCTTCCTCCTCCTCACTCTCTCTCACTTCTCAGCCTCATTGTATTTTCTCTCCCTTTATCCTGCTTCTCCTTCTTCTCATTAAAGTGAAAGAGAATTGTTTCTTTTCTTCCCTCCTTTTCACCGTGTTTCCCCTCCCTATCTCTATTCTTCTCCATTTACTTTCTCATTATCAGCTTCCTTTTTCTTCAAAAAACGTTTTCTATTTATTTTTCTCTTCTCCTTCTTCTTTTTGGCTCATCAATCTATCTCCCTTACGTCGTCCTTCATGTTTCATATTTCCCCTATCACTTTATCTTGTCTATCTCTACCTCCTTCTTTCGCACCATTTCATTCTCCTCCATTTTACCTAGCCCTTTCTATGCACTTTCCTTCCTCAGCTTGATTTCTATCTAGCAAGATCACCTCCTAACCTAACCTACCTTCCCACCTCCGAGCAGAGCCCCCGCAGGTTTTCGTGGTGCTATAATAGTTGGATACTTGCCAGATGGCTTTTCGACTGCCTTCGACGATAAGGAGGCCCTAATCTACACAATTTCACCCCTTCCACCTCCACTTACCCCTCTACACCCCCAAAACTTTACTAGGATGATGATTATGATTATACTGCGGTTGAGAGGATATCATTGTGATGTCACCGTTCTTATAATCATTATCATTGTCATCATCGTCATCATCATCATCATCATTATCATCAATATCCACTGATTATCGACAATAGAATCAGTGGGAAATGATAAATGAGTGGGAAGGACAGAATATCAAGACTTTGATACAATCCTTCACAAAATAATTCTGTTTCTTGTTGTTATTTTCTATTTCCATATATGATTTTGCTTTTGTTTATTGGATAATTATAACTGAGTGTAGTCGAGAAAATAAGCATTCCCCTAGATCACGTTCACGTGAGGTGTTTGATGAAGGTTCAGACAATAAAGTGATCAAATTTGATATTATTTTAAAATGCTATACTATTAAACGAGCAACTTCTGTTTATATGTTTATACGTTTAGATGTTTAGATGTTTGTATGTTTGTATTTTACCGGATCTCGAAAACGGCTCTAACGATTCTCACGAAGTTCAGAACATAGTAGGTTTATAATATAAAGATTCGATTGCACTAGGTCTCATCCCTGGGAAAACTCGCTGAAGGACATTAAAAGGATAAGTATTATTCATCCATTGAAAAACAGCTGATAATAATTATTTCGTCGTCTGTTGGTGATGCAAGTGAGTGAGCGAGTTTGTGTGTGTGGGACTGTGTCAAAATTATGACTCAGCTTTTGAACTTTTGTAATCATTTGATCGGGTACTTAGTGCCGGTTGCAAAAAAGCCGGGTTATTTTCAATCCTGATTAATAAATTTCAGTAGATCCATCTTTTTGAAATGGTCTTCTCTGATTTTGCTTTTGTGCAACTGGGCCTTTGTGAGGGAAATTTTTGCATTCCTCTGGGAATTAATCTCAATTTACTATGATTAGGTAGAACATTTCTGTATGAATGTTATTATAATTTCTCCTTTCGTAATAATTATTTTATGCTTTTGTACTCCAGAGCGAAGCTCGGTCCCCGATTTTGTATACAGTATTCACACTACAAATTGACACTCAGTGCCCTTATCTCTATTTTTATTTTGATAATTCATTCAGCTGTAGTAATATATTTTTATTCAAATAGATTGATGGAAAATGAGGGAATAGTTTATCCCATAGCTGTTATAAGGTAATATAAATGAATTATAGGAAATGTGAAGTAATTCTATTCAGGTTTAATCTTTTCGAAACGTATCAGATCATTTAATTTTTGTTTGCTTTTTTCTTGTGGGTATAATACAAATTTAAATAATCATGATGAACAAGGTAAGTATAAAGCTTATTAATTATTGTAATCTATACATTCAAAACTAGTTTGAAGGTTGATAAGCCTAATATAGGACTAGAATCTCCCAGAATCTTGTCTTTTATCAATTATTGACTTATATTATGAATTATGTTCTTTTCCCTACTACCTCTAAAATCATATTATTAATAACATTATCACGACAATTCGACATTATGTTGATTGTACAGTCCACACCTGAAAAAGACACCATGTTGAATTTCTACAATAATTTATTCGAATACAACAAAAAAACGCAGCCACAACATACAATGCATGCGAATAGTAGAATCCTATCTTGTGAACTCACATGAGCCAAGAATTTGACTTCAAAACGTTTTTGAGCCAGTACAGCACTCAACACCTTTAAAAGCCACAAATGTAATTCCAGATTTCGGAAAGTGGAAAAATTCAATCAAGAGAACTTACTACTGAGCGCTGTACGCACAATTCAATACATTTACATTTCAACTTCAGCGGAGTGTACACTCAATAACTTTCTTTCTCAAACCGTACCTATCTCCCTCTCTTTCTTACCCTCACACTCACTGGTACCTATTCTCTCTCACTCTGACTCTCTCTCTCTTATAAATAAAAATGCCTCCCATACCACTCGCATGCACTTAAAAAAACTCCCTCACTTGCCGAATTCAGCATAGCATGTTTGACTTTCAAAACTTTCTGCTTCGTCAAATATAATATCAAGCCACCCTATTACTGTTCAATTCTGGAGCTCCCCACATCATTTAGCATTCGTGTATGATGTTATGAGGCTGCTGTCGAGAGCAAAGTGGTTTCCTGTGCTACTTGAAGGAGAGTACTTTATTTTATTATCCTTTATTACAAATTAAACTACAGAGTGACTTCAATTCAATCAATCTCCTTTCATACACAAGACAATCATAACAATATAATCTATGAAATTCAACAAACAATTAAATGAAGACTAACACTGAGAAGGTTATACAATGTGAAACCATAGAAAAAAGATAGCATAAGAAGATATCTTATGGTATAGGGCATTCATGTTCCAAATTTCAAGCCGATTTTTGTCAACTCAAGCCGATTACGGTCGACTAATGTCTATTATTACTGCTTTACTGGGTGAGAGTGTAAGAACAGCTCAATAATATTGATATTTGTCAGCACAACAAATTAATATGATACCTATACCAGATCAGCACTTCCAATAATCAACACTAATAAATTATATGTGGATGCTCAAAGAATTCCTCAATGTCATAAAAGGATTTTCACTCAGCCAAATAAGTAAAAAAAACTCTCATTATCATATTTGTTAATGGACTTCAACAAATATTGTAAACCTTTTTGTACATTATACAGTGACTATTAAGAGATTTACTTAATCTGCAATATTGAAAATTTATTTTACCCCTATTACGTGTGCTGTGTGAGTAGACATGCTCATTGAGAGTTGTTTCTGGTAATTTCTTTAAAGAGTACGTGTGAGAGTTAAGCTGCGCCTCGATTTACGCGCCTCGAACAAGAGAAATTAACTTTTAATCAGTTGATGCCAAGCTTTTTATATCTGTATCTTACCGTTTCTTAATCAGTTGATGCCAAGCTTTTTATATCTGTATCTTACAGTTTCTGTAAAAATACTAATATAATCAGCTGATTAAGAGTGAATTGCTCATGTTCGCGGCGCGTATATCTGTACGCACCTTTTTGAGAGTTATGTGAAATTCACATGATGTGGACTGGAATAAGCTCTTCAAAATCGGTTCGTTGCAGTTATAACGTTTGTAACACAAATTTTCAGCGTAGTAATGACCGCCCAATAGCAAGCGAACTCCCGATTTAACACCTCCAAGCTCCGCCCACTCTCTCTCCTGATTGGTTGACAGTTCGGAGTAATTGTTTCCGGATTCGTCCACCAGGTAGCTGTAGGTACTGGGTGAAGTAGACATTGTCATTCTTTTCTCATTGTTGAAATCAAATTAATTACTCTGAACCATAGAGAAAAGATAGCATAATAATTATGAATAATATATAGATTTTGTTATTCTTTCTCTATATAATGAGAGATTACCAGCATCACAAAGCTTCACCAAAAACAAACTACTAGGACTATCGGCTTGATTTAACAGTGGAATTAGCAACATAATCGCTCTATACCATAGGATATCTGCTTGTGCTATTTTTTCTCCATTGTGAAACTAAAAAGTATCGTAAATACTATGACAATTGAAACTTATAGTATGGATGAAGGAAATGGATTTGGTATTCTTACAGATTATAGCTTGAACTCTTATTATGGGAGTATGGCATGGAGTTTACTGTTGGTAGTGAAGATGTACTGTTCCGCAGATCCAATCTATATAGGAGGGTTGCTTTCCACAATACAGCACATCGTTTTGTCAGATTATTGGAAATGTTTCGGTATAAGTTCAGAGTTCTTATCACAAACTTCTCCGTTCTTCTATCACTGAAAAGGTACATTGAACAAATTAGTTCAAAATTGTAGCGTGAATATTGATGTTGTGGAACTTTTCCATAATTGAAGAGACTTGAAATGTTGTCAAAAATCCACTTTATTGAAATAATAATTTAGATAATTTTTATCCGACCTATACTTATTTTTTAATTTATGGTTATGATCATCAATATCGAGACATTTCCAGCAAATAATTTATCAATATTAATCAGTCATACAAAAAGGAGATTGGGAAATTTTCAACTGTCAATGAATAGTCAATATGCAGTGAAAAGGAAGCTGTCTCACTCATGAACAATGAATATTGAACTAATTGAAGAGACTTGAAATGTTGTCAAAAATCCACTTTATTAAAATAAAATAAATATTCATTGTTCATGAGTGAGAAAGCTTTCTTTTTATCACATAATAGACTGTTCATTGACAGTTGACAGTTCCCCAATCTCCTGTTTATTTGACTGATTAATATTGATAAATTATTTGCTGGAAATGTCTTGATATTGATGATCATAACCATAAATTAGAAAATAAGTATAGGTCGGATAAAAATGATCTAGACACGATTAGAAAGGATAAATTCGCCTTTTTATTTTGATGTTGAAGTCTTACTTATCACAATATTCCATAATCTTAGAGGAATGTATACATATTTTCGCAATGTTTCCAATTTCATAAAGTAAAGAATTCCATTTTATAAACCTTTCAACCCTGAAACATTTTAGCACAACTGGAATATAAGGGATTCATACAATGGTGTGATCAAATTAGTAATTTGAGAAAGTCACAATTGTACACAAATGGGCAACCCTGTTTTTCGGATAGAGAGCCAAGTCTCAACTTACTTTTTACAGACTATATCAATTTTATTCTCCTTCATTTTTTGTCTCTTCTATAATGTGCTACTGTGAGTATTGTTCATAAATAAATACAACTATTTATCTGTAAAGAGATTGTTCCGATTATTTTGCTCTCTCTCTCTCTATTATTGGTAAATTCAATTTATGAAAATAAAAATAGCTTTTTCTACTCATCATGCTAATATGTAAAGCTCATAGTGCTCAAATGAATTCAAGATAACCATTGTTCCTCATACCTAAATTTGGGATAATTACAGCTCCCTCAGGTTTCATCCCAATCGGCTGAAACCTATAGCTCTCTCTATTATTGATAACTTCAATTTATAAAAACAACCTTCTCTATTTAACATGTGAAGATGCAAAACTTATAGTGCTTAGAAAAATATACCATTGATCCTCCTTCCTCATTAATTAATTTATCAATAATTCAGGATAATTGAATGATCTCTCAGGTTTCATCTCAATTGTCTGAAAAATTTTGAGAGATTTTAGACAATATTGGATATTCAGACAGTATTTGAAGTACCTAGATGAAAATATCATCAGCATCTCCTCTAGGGAAAAAATATTTGTTCAAAAGTTAGATTCTAATAAGAGCGTTTTCAAGGCAGAAAGTCATGTTGTAAGAGTGGAAAGGAGAGAAGTATGGGGAAGAAAAGAAAAAGAGGCTTGTAAAGATTAAAGTAGCGTAAAAGTGTTGATGAATAAATGAATAGAGAAGTAGGTAATTGAAACCGAATACGACGGCTGTAATGTGCCTGACTAGTGCTGCCGCCGTGAGTGAAATAGTAACTACTAAGTGGCATCCCTCTAGAAACTATACGCAGTACAACGTACACTGTAAAATTGATTCATGCCAAAGAAGTAGGCTACAAAACTGAATAGTGTTTCTTTTTAAAATAATGACTAATTTAAAATCAGATTGACCAATTGCTTGTGAAAATTGTCCTACTATTTTATTCTTCATTCAGGTTTATCCATGCAAAAGTGGAAAATTTCACGACAGCCTACTAAGTAGACTACCTACTTATTAATAATTAATATCGGGGCACCGAGCTTCGCACGTTATTTTTATTTATTGATAAACAAAACCATAGCCTACTACAGATAGAGTAAGCCATGACAGAACACAATTCTCTAAAATGATCGTATTTATATATCACAGCTTGGCTGTATGTCATCTAAATGAATTTCGGGGATGCGATATTTTGATTTTTCACATACTCACTCGCTCACTCACTTTTTTACTATCCACAGCTGTTTCAGCCAAGGATGAATTATCCTTTTAATGTCGTTCAGCGAGTTTTCCCAAGGATGAGACCTAGTGCAATCGAATTTTTATATCATAAACCTACTACTATGTTCCAAAATTTCGTGAAAATCGTTAGAGCCGTTATCGAGATAAATAACCTCATATTAAAACACAAATATACAAATAATACGGAAATTGCTCGCTAAATATAAATATAATAATACATCATTTGGTAAATGTATGGTAAATATAATGACCAAGGACGAATTAAAATGTTGGTTCAAATTGCTGGGATTCAAAAATAAATAGTTTGTATACTCAATTGACTAAGAAAAACTTCAATAGATGTAAAGCACAGCCATAGAGAAAAGACACACAATAAAATATTACCTACCATTCATAATCTTTCTTACGCTACAGCGATTATTATATATAAATATTTATTAATAATCCATCTACGTTTACTATTGTTCTGTAGATAGAATTACTATGATAACGTTTTACTGTATACTGTACGGTAATTATACGTATTGTGCTCTGTACTGGCATAGAATAATAATAATGCAGAATCTCTCCATAATTATCTCTCTATGGTACTCTTCTCTAAACAGTCCCCTCATTTCAATCGTGTATTTGCCTGCGTTCTCCAAAATTTTCCAAATGCTGCAGCTCCATTAGCATCCTCTCTTATCCCCTCTCTATCATTCTATCTCTATCTCTCCATCCTCTCTTATCTCATATCCCCTCTCTTTCGTCTCTTATCCACGATTGTGGATGGAACAAAACGACGACATTTGAGACAGTTGTGTCAGTGTGACAAATGATTCGGACCAAAAAGCTTGCTCGATCCGCGTACTGAGATGTAAGCGATGTACATTTTGTCTACATTGCAGATCAAGGCCCACAGAGCCTTCCTGAGACAGAATGAATGAGATAGAATAAGACAGAGTGAGACAGAATGTGTCTTGACATCGATATGAGTTATGTTGGAGCCTGAGATCTCGAGCAGCAAGTGTCAAATGGGTTTTACTGCTAATTCGAAAGTGTCACTCAAAGTAAAGCCGAATTTTCCGAATCCCGGGGACGTTTATACTTTTGGAAGATCTTGAGAAGATTGTTACTGAGTTTTTAATGTCCAAGACTCTTTCTCCAGTCAGAATTGTCACATACATTTGTCTGATAATGATAATATCGGAAAGATCATACTGTGATAATCAGTTGTGATGAAAAATATAAGTTTCATTTTTCCAAATAATAGAGAAAAAATCTGGTGTGGCGCACTCACACAACTTTCCTTGCCGTTATGAAAATTGATCACCTGACGCTAGTGTTCCCGCGCATCTAAAGTCTACTACTATTCAAAGATATGAGCCAGCTGGTGACAGGACAATAACGCTGGAAACACACGAGGTCTGCTTTCTCTTCATAGTGAATGATTCAATAGAATCAACAGTTTGCAATTGAAATAATCACATTTTCTCGAATTTCGAGCTTATTTTCAAATTTAGGTGAAAATTTTACTGAACATTAATTGTAGAGATTTTCATGCTCAATCTTTCCCACTTGAATTTTTTGGTTTAAATTGTATTTGAAGCCTGATAATTGGGATTCTATAATCAAACTTTGCATAGATGGGGTGAAGCTCCTGAAAATTTTACAGATATGGGTCTTATGGCAGTTGATAGAGCTTATCAATGACTAATTTAGGTATGAATTTGATCAAAATCGTTGGAGCCGTTTTCGAGAAAATCGCGAAAAACCATGTTTTTGACAACATTTTCTATATTTTAGCAGCCATCTTGAATCCCATTTGATCGAAATTGTTTGTGTAAGGACCTTACGTTCCAAATTTTTTGAAACGTTGTAAAGTATCGGAAATTTGGGTAGATAAAAATCCCTAACTGAAGTATTAATAGGTCTGAATAAAGTAACTGGCTAATATCGCCAAATAGATAACAATTAATATTAGATAGCATCAGCTTGTTCTGGCTAAACGGTACAAAAAACCTGAAAAGGATTTGAAAGAATTTGTTGCTAATAAATATATTATTATATAAAATATTTTGAAGATTGAGGTTAGGTATATGCATTCAGTGATCGGCGACCTAACGATCGACCGAATCGAGCAACGTAGAATCTGACCAAACCCCTTGGCAGAGCTCTATTGCAACAAAACGGTATGCAATTTGAAAGAACACATGGTCGCGTGGCTAACTATTAGGAAGCATGAAATAAATATTAGTATATAGAATATTAGCTAGCATGTAGAGAGCATAAGTAAAAAACCTAATAAAAATAATTAAGTGTATTCAGGAAATAGGAGGTACCAGGCGCATGAATACTGAATCAAATTTGCATGCACCAATAGCAGTTAATAGGCGGCAATAGTATGCCAATTCAAAAATATTTATATATATTTCTATAAATGTTTGGGATTTGTGTTAAATTATTGTATAGTCTATGTTATAGATATGGCCCGAAGGCAAAGGAATTATTAAGCACACAACCTAAGTAATAATTTGATATTTTTTGTACGATCTATTTGAACCTAAATGGCGGAGGACTAAGATATTCAAATTTTATGTTAATTTGAAAGTCGGAAATAAGATTTGTAAAATTGAGAAAGGAGAACCATCACTCGCCAGCCAAATGCCACCATGAGAGGACCCTAAATATTTTAGAGCGTAATACCTTACTATAAATTGTAAAAGCTAAAGTTAGATTGAATTATTAAATTTCTTAAAGGACTTTGTGATGCTCTTGTAAAGCAGAAGTCATTTTCAATTTCAAATATTTTTGTAACCCCTTGGAAGAGACGATTCCGGCTACCATATTCCAGGACCACCAGGAGTTGGATCGACATCGGCAGCTTATAAGAAGATTTTCGACACGTGAGTGATAAATATTGAATTAGTGATGGGCGCCCTAGTGCTTCGAATCTATCTAATAATCAAAGCTAGCTCGTCGAAAGGGTTTTATTATAAATTAAGGATTCAATAAAAAAAAAAAATACTTGCGCAAGTAAATATAGTATTAAAGGTATTTTATTAAAGGAGTCAATGGATCAATACATTTCAGAAAATTCTATCGAATCAAAGAAGTATAAAATCTAGGCTATTAAAACATATTCATGTGGTCTTTAATTTTTGCAATATAATTTGCGGTAGTTTGTTATAGCTCTAATTCACTAGATGAATTGCTCTACCTATTCCATCAGGTGCCGAATCTTGCACCCTGAGATAAAATATATATTCAATATAGAGAAATCTACTAAGTACTAGAGAATTTAATATATATATATTTGGATTATTAGTTGCCAATTTATCCAGTTGATCTTAAAGAACCTATTTTTAATTGAATTGTCCAAGTCGACAAGTATTAGCAAGCTCATATCGCAGCTACATGCAAAAGGATGCATATGATTTTAAGATAAAGGCACATGGTAATGATTCGTGCCATAAATCTAGAGTATAAAGTTTAGCCTGTGATATTTTACTGATTTCAATCATTGTTCCATTTTTATTTTATATTATATTTTTATCGCTCTTTATACATTCTTGCCTCGATCTATTTTTGCATAATTTGTCAATATATGTATCAAATTGTTTATGGTGTGCAATTTATTTTAATTCCTCAACACTATAGTATAAGTATCGTATTTATATATATATATTTATTTTTTAATGAATTACAAGAGTTATAGGGGAAGCTCATATCTGGGCCTAGAAAGACTCCAATGAGACTGTATTCTATTAAAAGACCATGACCTAATTTTATGATTATATCAAATATTTCATGCTCTACCGACTGATGCCAAGCAGGAGGCTACTCGTTATTTAAATATAAAGAATAACGTCATAGAAACATGGCGCCCAACGTGGGGCTGATGATGAGAGCCGAGCTCATTGAATAATTATTTGAAATTAAGTCAATACCCTTATTGAAGATAATATTGTAAGACAAGTCTAGTTATATTAAAATTTATCGTGGACGGATAATGAAATTATAGATAACTTATACGAGTATTGAGGAAAACAGGCGAAGTAAAATTTGTATTACTTTTTGGGGAATCAATAGCTTTAAATAAAGAGAAATTATATGTTTTAAAGAAAATTTTATATTATTGTTATTGTAAAAAATATATGTTTTATAGAGAGAGATTATATTTTATAAGCCTAAACTGCTATTACTTTCTAGTCAAGAATATATTATGTATTAAGCCTGTTGGAAAATAAGTCACAGTCTGTAAACTAGTCAAGAATTAATACTAAACATTGGGGGCGCTAGAGCATTATAAAAAACTTAAGTATAAATACCTTGTCTTTGAGTATCCAAACACTTTGCACATAACTGTTTCACTGTAAGTCCCGGTTTGTGTCTCTTTTTTAAGCATTTTCGCTTATTATTTATCACTTTTTAATTAGCATTTATCATATTTGACACAATGAATCACACTCCCGCAAACTCTGAAGTTTCATATATGTACGGCAGTTGCACAGATCCCACTTTGTCGACTCCCAGCACATCAAACCCCACCATGGTAGATGCCAATACGCCACGAGAAAGGGAACCAGGAAGTGTCGGGTCGATAGTCTTCGATCCACAAGGTCTGCAACCTCTATCATCCACTCGAATCGACGCCGCTGACACGCCATTGAATCAATGGATAGCAGAGATCAACTTTGAAGGGGGCGAGGAGCAGCCTGCAGAACCCGCATCTCCAGAGGCCGAGTCACATCTGAGCAAACAAAGTCTATTTTCAGTCACAGAGCTAGATCCATTTGAAAGGGTAATAATGGAACAAACTAGCAGTATGTTCAATATTATGTTACAAAACACAATGGATAATATGATGCAGGAGATTAAAAAAGAGAATGCTGCAATAAAAGAGGCAAATAAACAAACAGTGGAACAGGGCATGAAAGAGACAGCAGGTGCTATAAAATCAGTAGAACGACGGTTGGATACTATAAAGACCAAAGTAGAGAATCATAGGGAAGAATTAAAAGCAATGATAAATCTACAGAAAGAAAGTCAGGATAAAGTTACGGCAGGATTATCGGAAAGGTTGGATAAGGTTACCTGTGAACTCAATGAAAGGATAGATAACCTAACCACACAAATCACTACACCCATTCAGGATTTAACAAATAACATTAAGGCCGATTGCCATCAAGAAATCCACAAACAAATTACCATTGCCAATCAAAATTTAACAACTACAGTTGACAAAAATATTAACAGTATTAAAGAAATACAAAATAAACAGATTAATATGTCCACAAAAATGAACCAACTGCAAGGTAGCATCAATCAAAACACAGAAACCTGTAAAGCTTTAAACAGAACTCTACTAATTCAAAAATCCACTCTGACTCAATTAGATCAAGAAATAAACGCTAATAAAATTACACATAATAGTCAATGGCAGATGGCACAGGAAAAAATAACAGCATTAGAAAATCATATCCAACAACAACATCAAGGAATTCAAGCAGATAACATCAACTCACATAGTATATTGCAAGGACTGGGTAAATTTGATAATACCGATCGCCATTTGCAACCTCAACCATTCATTGATCAGATAAAATTAGTACAAACTCTTGCACCTACCTCTTGGAGCATGTGGCGTCTTCGTTTGACTAGTTTATTGATTGGCGAACCCCTGATGTTCTTTCGGAGTAGAGCCCATGAATTTACATCATTGGATGAGTTTGTAGCTGTCTTCCTGGAACAGTATTGGAGCAGAAGTAACCAGTTGGACGTGCTAGCGGACATCATATCATGCGATTTCAACCCTAACTTAGACGGTGCATGTACCACTTTCGTCACTGCCCTACAGTTCAAAAATTCTCAATTGAGCGAGCCCATTAACGAATCGGCATTGGCAAGTATTATTCTAAAGAAACTACCATATCAAGTTAGAATGGCACTCGCCACACAACCCATTACTGATTGCAAACAGCTGATAAATCATTTATATGGCATACAGTCTGTGATGGCAATGTCAAACCACCGTTCAGACCAAAGATACACATGGAATCAACACAACTCAAAAAGTAATCAGTATAACAGCCAAAATTATGAACCGGTATCATATGATCGCTACCGATCTGCCCCTCAATTTGAACGCCGCTATGAGCACAAGCAAAATGGTAACTGGAATAATGAAAATTTTCAAAATTGTCAAACAAACCATTATCCACAGCAAACCTACAAAAGAAATTATTATTATGGCCGTGATCGATTAAACTCAAATAACAGTCACACTCAGAATAATTACAACAGAAATTACAAACCGCCACCTCAACAAGTAAGCACAAATCATGCATTAGCGCATGTCACAGGATTAAATCAACAAAAAACACGGAACCCAACACCTGATAAAACCACCACCAAAAACCGCCGCCCACCATGCACTTAAAACGCCCTGTGAGCATCAACCCCTCTTGAGCCTTATATTCCCCGCCGACGATCCATCACCGCAGGTAGAGCAGCCCGCACATCAAGAGACCGCCACCATACTACCCGCTTTGAATGTCACACCCGCGCATCAAGAGACCGCCACCGCACCCGCGCATCATTCGACCCCACAGCAGACCAAGGACCCGGACCGAGAGGACAGCATACAGGACCATAAGAACCAACACTGCAAGGCCCGGAGACGGAGGCGCCTGAGGACACCGGACGGCCGACATCAGGACTGGGGAGGACAACATGCAGGAGAAAAGAGGCATGCATCATAAGGCCCGGAGGCGGAAGAAGCGACGAAGGAGGAACCGCGCGCGCGCATACCGGCCGCGTGCACATTTTAAACGCCCGAGGAGGATACCGGACCGACACCGAGGAGGACAGGAAGGGACCGACGTCATGCATCCGCGGCACATACGCTTTAAAGGCTATGATCAGCGATGTGACCGAAAAAAGGAAGCAAATAATTGGAACAAAAATGGAACTGGTAACAAAGCAACTATGGATTCATGCCGGGAAAATAATGGAGTGGACTACTTATGGAGATTGATGAAGGATAAACGGTGTCTAGGAAGAGTGAAAGAAATAAAAAATAATGTAAATAAAATGGGAGTACCGGGCTATTATATGTGGAAAGATTATATTATTAAAGAACTAATTAGTGTTTTGATTTATTGTATTGTGTGGATTACCATGGCTGTGATAATATTGAAAAGTGATGCTAGTGATGTTATAATTAAGACCATGTTAGTGTTGGAGGAATTTGTTGACTGTTGGAAATCTTGTATGGTGAAATTGTTTGTTATAATGGCTGTGATGTTTGCTAAAAATTGTGATGTTAATGAAATAATGAAGAGGATAATATTATTGAAGAAGTTTATGGCCTATGAAAAATCTTGCTTTACGAAACTGTTTCCTGATATAATTAAAGTTGTTTATAAAGAAACTATGTGGATAGTATTGAAAGAAAATAAATGGAAGACTTTGGATCAATTAAAAGAAATTATTAATAAAGGAACAAGGAGTTATTTTGAAGAAAGAATACACAAGATACCAGGGCTTTAAATTTATGGTGAAAAAATTATCAATTAGGACAGCCTCAACAATCAACAACCGGACAGCAGATAACCAAACGGCCTACAGCAACAATCTACAAACAGAATGCAAGAAGATGCAAGTAAATCACAACATTTCCACATGCAATATCGTTGAATTTAAAATAAATATGATAAGTAATCAAGGAAAACACCACTATCAAGCCAATTACTAACCTTTCTTAATAAAATTTAATATTGATGAAGCAACCTCGTGTCAACAAATCAGATTTTTGATTTCTCCCAACCATCCAAAGCCTGCAACAAGCAAAAGATTAACTTTTAATTATGTAATTAAATTAGTTACATCAGATAAAAAAGGACAGAAGCGGGGATAGTATATTTAAAATTTGTTAATTACCTTTAAAGAGAAAAAATATAGCAGTTAGGTTAGTTGCGAGTTTCGACAACCAGTTCTGACGTGAGCATTATAAATGTAGAACAAGCAGTCAGCTGGCCAAAGCCACCTGAATCGAATGTAGCGCTCAACATATGATTATAAAAAGAAATATTATAACCCAAAAATGTTATTTATTACTGTTATTTATTATATTTATTAATGTTAGTATATTTATTTATATGTTTTATATTTATTACCATTAGTTATGCCATGTTTGTACCCTGAAAAAACCTAAAGTGAATGCTAGTTACCCAAAACCAAAGAGCCATTAACAAAAGAAAGTATTGTACCTGATGTATAGAAAATTATTTATATTAAGACCTAAGAAGTACTATAAAATATAAGTCCAGAAGTTTTGTAAATCGAAATTATTGTCTGAAAAGAATCAATTGTGAGAATCAAGAAATGTGTGTAGTTAGGTTGGCGGCCTTGCGAGCGGCGAATTTAAAAATACTATGTTTCAAGTGTTGTAAGGAGGAATGCGTCTAGAAGATTATATTCATGATATTTTATGTGTGTTGAGGAGGAGAATTTGTTATTGTATTTGATAGAGGTCTAAAGGAGGTGCAGCAGATAGATCTGCGAACTGTGATAAAAGTCTGAGAGTATAATTTATAAATAAAGTATGGTATATATCGATGTATTGAAGGGTGGATTTTCATTAAAAACATTGTGATTCTCAAATATTTTGAATTCAAATCCAGGGGCGCGTGTAAAGTATCGGAAATTTGGGTAGATAAAAATCCCTAACTGAAGTATAAATAAGTCTGAATAAAGTAACTGGCTAATATCGCCAAATAGATAACAATTAAGATTAGATAGCATCAGCTTGTTCTGGCTAAACGGTACAAAAAACCTAAAAAGGATTTGAAAGAATTTGTTGCTAATAAATATATTATTATATAAAATATTTTGAAGATTGAGGTTAGGTATATGCATTCAGTGATTGGCGACCTAACGATCGACCGAATCGAGCAACGTAGAATCTGACCAAACCCCTTGGCAGAGCTCTATTGCAACAAAACGGTATGCAATTTGAAAGAACACATGGTCGCGTGGCTAACTATTAGGAAGCATGAAATAAATATTAGTATATAGAATATTAGCTAGCATGTAGAGAGCATAAGTAAAAAACCTAATAAAAATAATTAAGTGTATTCAGGAAATAGGAGGTACCAGGCGCATGAATACTGAATCAAATTTGCATGCACCAATAGCAGTTAATAGGCGGCAATAGTGCGGCCCTAGTGCTTCGAATCTATCTAATAATCAAAGCTAGCTCGTCGAAAGGGTTTTATTATAAATTAAGAATTCAATAAAAAAAAAAAATACTTGCGCAAGTAAATATAGTATTAAAGGTATTTTATTAAAGGAGTCAATGGATCAATACATTTCAGAAAATTCTATCGAATCAAAGAAGTATAAAATCTAGGCTATTAAAACATATTCATGTGGTCTTTAATTTTTGCAATATAATTTGTGATAGTTTGTTATAGCTCTAATTCACTAGATGAATTGCTCTACCTATTCCATCAGGTGCCGAATCTTGCACCCTGAGATAAAATATATATTCAATATAGAGAAATCTACTAAGTACTAGAGAATTTAATATATATATATTTGGATTATTAGTTGCCAATTTATCCAGTTGATCTTAAAGAACCTATTTTTAATTGAATTGTCCAAGTCGACAAGTATTAGCAAGCTCATATCGCAGCTACATGCAAAAGGATGCATATGATTTTAAGATAAAGGCACATGGTAATGATTCGTGCCATAAATCTAGAGTATAAAGTTTAGCCTGTGATATTTTACTGATTTCAATCATTGTTCCATTTTTATTTTATATTATATTTTTATCGCTCTTTATACATTTTTGCCTCGATCTATTTTTGCATTATTTGTCAATATATGTATCAAATTGTTTATGGTGTGCAATTTATTTTAATTCCTCAACACTATAGTATAAGTATCGTATTTATATATATATATTTATATTTTAATGAATTACAAGAGTTATAGGGGAAGCTCATATCTGGGCCTAGAAAGACTTCAATGAGACTGTATTCTATTAAAAGACCACGACCTAATTTTATGATTATATCAAATATTTCATGCTCTACCGACTGATGCCAAGCAGGAGGCTACTCGTTATTTAAATATAAAAGAATAACGTCATAACGTATAGAAATTTACAAATTGGGGTACCTTAATTTTTTTCGGGAAGCAATACTTTCCTTACCTATGGTAATAGGGCAAGGAAAGTAAAAATCAGTATCTTCATTTGTTATCTCATACACTTTGAATATAATTATTATCTCTCAATTTGAATCTTACTACAGTATTATTTTAATGAGCAATCACATGCTTATTCACAAGCCCTTCTATAGATTTTCCAAAGGAATGTTGAATTTTCCAAGTTACAGCAATTTTCAAAAGCTCTAGAAAAAATGTAGAAAAAATGCACAAGAAAGAGCTAGTCTTTGCAGTGACTCTTTTCTCTTACAAACTTTAAACAATTTTTGTTGTAAATTTCTTTTCGGAACATACTTTTCTTGCCACAGTGTTTTTCAACATGATTTGCGAACTATTTTTCAGCCCACATGAAGCTTACTAGAAAATTCTCTGCATGATGCATCTTGGAAGAGTTTGTTTCAAATTTTGTCATGTAGAATGCTGCCGTGTGAGAAAGTCTTGAGAAAAAAAATTCGCCAACTATTTTTCCACATGAGAGCAGACCGTGTTGGACCAAGGCAAATTGTTTGTAAGGGAAGCGTGCATATTTTAAGGTTATGTTACGTTGATTGATGGTGTCGTGCGGAATAGAATTGTGCTGTGAAGTTTTCGTGGCGAATAAAGCTTAAGAAAGGCTACGTGTGTATATGGTAGGTATGGGCGTTGAATCAACGAACTAGTTGATTTGTCACATTATTTCAACGGGTTTATCAATTATACAACTGGTTTCTCCACTCTTAACCAATACAATTAACTCAGTTAACGAGTGATTGCATTCTGCTGAAACTAGATTTTCTCATTTTTTCTCGAGGAAACATGGAAATTTGTTCTCAAATTTCAGTGACAAGTCACTTTAAATTTTTAAATTTGTCTCACTTATTTGAGACATTAATATTGAGATATTAACGTCTTTTCCAGTAATCCAGTTTATGTAATCTATGAATAAACTAATACAATGAATGAATCAACCAACTAATAAAATTTCTCTTCACAAGAAAACGGGAAGGTTTCAATCAGGATATAAACAATGTAATATGAATTTTACTTTATCGTAACACAATTTTCATCTCGAAAATATTATTTTAAACATTCATTATATTGAATTATTATCGGGTAACAACTGCATGGTATAGTCTGTGTATGTATATGGATGTCATTCTATAATGTCTTTGAACTCAACATAAAATTTACAAAGCTGCAAGTATAACTGTCTACTTATTGATTCTGATTGTAAATATTGTGAGTTTGAATAAATAAAATTAGAATTTTAAAATTTTAATCACTTCTACATGTAACACTCAAAATAATATATTAGGTATCCTTATACTTGGGTCAACATGGAATGGATTTCTTCATTCCCCAAGCTTGTAGAGGGCTGATTTCCAGTTAACGAATGAATTGAGAACGCTATCACTGTAGAAAAGTCCCAGTATATAGAAATAGAATTTATATGCTAGAATCTGCAAAAGAAACTTCTAATAATATCATAGTAGAATGAACTTTTTATCCTCTATAGCATAGCCACCTCTAATACAGTATTACAGGTAGCTATGTCTATAGTCTTCAAAATTCATCATAATAGTCTTCAAACCCAAGAATATTCCTAGTAAAAAAGTGTTGAAAACCTTTCCAGTGAATGGTTATCAAATTTGCCACATATTCGATAATATTGTTTGTAATTACTTTTCTCATAAAAAACATGAATATTGAATTATGATTTCAATTATCTAAGATATAATGTAGATTAAATGCTGATAAGAATTTGAATATTCCATCAACAACTTCTCAATTTTCTATAATGATGCATTAAGATATGAAGTCCAGTTTATATCACATTGTTCATAAATTTTATATTGATAAACATCACAGTGCTAACTGGTAACACTGACACAACTCAGTAGTGCTTGTCTGTGCTGGCAACTAGTTGAATATCTCAACCAAAAACTGTTTTCTCTCGTTAATGTATGAAACGTTAACGGCTATCCCAATAGTGTGTGGGAGGCATGCTAGCTAGGTTGACCTCAAGGTGACTGTTTATAATGCTGGCAGACTAGAAAAATCCATCTATTCTTTTTTCTTCGCTGTGGAAGGGGTGTGGGAGACAGGTAATGGCTTAAGGGGTGTAAAAGAAAAAGAGGTTTGTATCACGTGAGGTTTGGGGTCGGGGGTTAGTTCGGTGCTAGGTAGTGACCAGTCCGGGGTCAGATTGACCCCCCCGGGGGGTCATTGCTACTCGTTAGGGGTCATTTTGTACCAGGCACCACCAGGCAGACCCATCGACCGATCGTGACTCACCTTTACCCCCTTGTTCTCCCCGGAAAACTACCCTTCAACCTCATTTCCTGAGCTAGCCCAAGGCATGGACTGAAGGGCTACTAACGGCTCTCATGCCACAAGTTTGGTCGACCACCTCTCCGTAGTCTAGCAACGTTAAAGTGGAACGGCGAACTGATGTTCCAATATAAAATCCTTTATCCTTTCTCTCTCCTTTGACGATACGTTTCAGAATTGATGGTTATCAATAAATTATATCAATTGGTTATTGATGTATATTTGTTTCTGTTATTTCTATCAGCTTCTCCTCATCTCGTTATCCTAGTGACGATAAAGCAAGAAATCGTCACACATAAAATTGGAGTATTAACAATAAAGATTCATCTTTTACCAGAATAACTTGAATATCATTCTCAGTGGATAATAAGATGTGCTAGAATAAGGTATAATAATTCCAATGGAAATTATTGGTATATTTCATTTATTTGAATGCTAATGTATCGAATTTCCATCTAGCTGTTCACCCTGTTGTCAATATTTGCAGTAGCAGAAGTCGTCGGGATGATTTACAAAATTTAATTTGGATTTTCGTTTAATAATCATTATAAAAATTCATATATGTATCCATTATTTGACAGCCTAATCGAACTCTTCCATTTATAATTTTTCTATGGGAGCTCAGAATTCCATTGGGTTTTGTTTCTCAGGATTTGTCTTGAGTATGATCCTGAAAAACCATAGTAATATCCAAATTCCAATAATCCAATAATCTAAGATTCAAGACGACGGTTTGGCATTTCTCTTAATGTTTAAATGTTTGAATAGCTCTGATTGAAATATCTGCAAATGGTATGCAAAAGTGAGCTGATCATGATTATCTACTCTGAGATTAAAGTTAGCTTAGTACAATCCAGTATTGAAGGCTTCTAGGGGTTTAAAATAGTTCTATTATTGTTGCAGTCTACCAATACATGTGTGAGAGATTCACACAAGCTATGCACTCCCCAATACGTTGATCCAAAGCCCTACAAACTTCAAATTTCAATTTTTCCCACAGTTATCACTATTCACTTGCAGTAACGGTGCTTTCAAAATATGAACAAACTTGTTGAAAGCATCATATAAGCCTTATCTTGCGAGGGAAACTGAACCAACTTATACAAATAGAGACCGGTGAGAAGCAACTTCAAAATGTTTGTAGGAAGTACCTACAGTTCAAGAAACTTGGATGTGTACTTTTGATTAGATAGTTGGGTCATTCAACTCTGCATCTATCTTAGGTGAGTCTTATCTAATGTCTTAATATCGGATTTATGAGAGTGTATCATGGAATATTATGATGAAGAAATTGATCCTTGATTTATGAGCTAAGAATGAAGTAAGCTGCTAATAAAGTTGCCAAGGGCCTGTAAGTTGCATAGTTCACGCTTGATTAAGCGTTCACTTGAATCTTTGCTGGCAGATTTTTCCTCTCAGTTATTAAACATTTAAAACTCTTTATACTTGAGCTACCAGGTATTCTCTGATTCTAATATAAAAAATAATCATGGAAACCTATATTGATTCATTTTTATGTTTTCGCGAAAGCTCATCTTCAGGACTCTTGAGTTTTATTGATGCCCAGCAGGTAACCCGTGCTCCGCATGGGTCTAATTAACAATTTGACAAATTGAAAACTTGAAGAATTTCAAATAGGCCTTTAACCATCGGTAAGTCAAGAATCTATTTACGCAATTTCAAGTTAATCAGGCCTGTAGTTCAGACATGATAATGCATCATTCGTGAATTTCCTATCCCGTAGGTGTGTAAGAAAATTCTTTCCTCCATTTGATTACAGATATTTAATAGAGTGGATAAGCTCAATCAATTCTCAGTTATTCATCAATCCACTTTCAGAGTACACAAACTATCCTTCTGATTCGATATCAACCAATGCCCGGTTGCAGAGTCGTCACATAAATTTAAAATCAGGCAGTTAAATCATTTACGAAGCCATAAATATTCACTTTCCGTTGCACAAATGTCAAAGTAAACTATAGCTCCCATAAAACTGAAAACGCCCAATTAGACACATGATTTCGTTGCACAGCAATTTTAAACTATGTCTCACATAGCTAAGTTTGATTTTATGTAAAGACTCTGCAACTGGGCATAAGTCATTCAAATTATCTTCCATAACATTGAAAACTTGAAACGTTCTCTCCAAACACATGTATTACAGTCATCTAATTTATATTATAGTTATAGGAAATGATTTTCAAATTACTTCATAAGGATCGTTGTCGGGTACAATCTATAAGGAAGATTGACTTATCATAGGAGATCGATATGAAGCATGAACCAAGATTTTTCAACTTCTCTCTGCTCATAACTCCGGGCAGTAGGCTATAGTTATCTGCAATGAAGTATTTGAATTATTGAGAAAAGTGAATGGGAAGAAAATGAAAATAGTTTATGAGTATAAACAGCAACCTCAATATAGACTATCAACGTTTTAAACTAAATCACAACAAAACTCTTATGAGAAGGTTAAAATACATTTTTTCATTCTCCTACAACAATATATTGAATCTGATAAATGATGCATAATATATTTTTCAATTGATAGAGAATCTTACCAAATAATATTTGACGTACAGTAATGTCAGTGCTCAGAAGATCTTGTTTCGAAATTTATATTGTCATTCACAGTGACTGTGGACTATGATGACCAAATGTCAATACCATCTTTAGCCAATCAATAGCAGAGTAAGTCGCATTCTTCAATAGAGGTCAATCATCCTCTACGGAGCCAATCGAAATAACACAAACCGCAGGAGTCCAGTGATAAGACATCGACATCTATTAATGGCATCATTCGTACACCAGTCTTATGAAACAGATGAATGAGACACTACTATCTCAGAACAGGATGAAGAATGTATCCTGCCAATAGCTCTCGTAGAATGGACGGTTCAATACTCGAGTGGAAAGTGGCGCAACTGATAAACGTTATTCCGAACTGATATAAATCTTAATTTGGGAGAGGAGTATTAAAGGATTCGCTTGTGTCTCCTCTTCCTATATCATTTTAATGATAAGTGATTTTGTACAGATGAATAATAATGATATCGAGTGACCTGGCTGGCTCAGGTCTGGTATCAGAGTTTCCAGGTCGCAACTGATCAATTTCAGGGCCTCTGACATGACCTAACGACTGCTTTTTAGGCAGCGGACCGACGGCTTAACGTGTCCATCCAAATAAATAAATAAATATCTTGATGTTTGGGGTGGCTTTATTTTGAATTGATATGAGGAGAAGGGGTAGACTCATTCAGAAGCAGTAATATTGAGATAGATGTTTATTTTAGAGGATTGTCAATGTAATGTTGATTTTTTCTTGTTTTGTTTCGTTTTCAGTTTCAACTTTCTGATTGAATATTAGGCTGAGTGAATTTTTTGATTGAGAGGATTGTCAATGTAATACTATATCTTTTTGCTTCTTTCACTTTCGTTTTAGTTTCAAATTTCAAATTAAATTTCTAGAAATATTTTTTCAAGTATTGTATTCTAAGTTCATGGAATAGCACAACTCGCATCCGCGCTCAGATTTTTTTGTTGCGGATGCTAATTATACCATAAAAATGTAATTTATATTTTTGTTTGTGAACTGTGAATTAAATTGAAAATAAATTTTATTTGATTTGATGTACAAGAACATTTATTAATTGATTCACTTGACGGTGTGAATCTGGATGTCTATAAATTCTTGCCTATAATGTCTTAAATTAGAATGAGATATCTCAATTCAATTCAATTCAATTTATTCAAAAACGCTATGCATTACATAGTATCTAAAAACAAAGTAAACGCGATATATTAGATTGTAACATTAATATGAAAAACAAGTAAAAAGTAAATGAATAACTCCATGCTTGGACGATAAGTCCGTGTGCATGGAGGAGTCTTCTGACAATCGATAAGAAGAATAATAACAATACTTTATTGACACTAGATACTATATAAAATCTAGTTACTAAGGAAATTACTATAAAATAGGAAATTGAAAATTATAAGCAAAAATAATAGTTTAACAAGTGACTTGAACTAAATCTATTCTCTAGATGAGTACAGTTTTAAAACAGTTACAAAGGAGTGCTTCGGAATGGGATGTGATTCTACTATATTATAATATATTTTGGGCTCACTGTTGAAATGAATAAGTAAAATACCACCAGCTCCAAGAGCTGGACTCTTGATAATGAGATTATCTTGTTGTAGGATATAGTGAGAGGCATCGCATAAAAAAGTTCAAATCACGTTCAGATCCGTCAAATGGAAAACTTGAATATTTTTGATTGTACATTATGTTTGTGATTCTGTGTTTCCAATATTCATCAATATTTTTAGAACATAATATGAAATATTAAAATACCAATTTTTGTACATATATCAGAAAAGAGAGTTTAGAATATCGCAAAAAATAGAATATTCCCAAATCTTGATAGCTTTTCTCCAGTAACTTCAGTGAATTTGATTCTGATCCCTTCCAGGTTCGCAAAATCTCGATAAAATTCAGCAGATGTCCATGAAGTGTGTGAAAATCCACCATGAGAGAAGATTATCCTTTCAGCCGAGAAGATCTTATTTTGAATGTCTTTTGACAAGCGATAAAAAGTGCACAATGAAGCCTTTAAAACGTTTCTGCCTTATAGATGTGACTCAAGCAGACCGTGTAAAGGGTCAAATTTCGCTATTCTGATGAATCAAAGCGTGACTTTGAGCACTATTCAGCAGAACCATTGGCACATCATTAAAAACGTCTCCGAAAAAAGTTGGGCAAAAGGTTGAGTGTGATGCCATTGCAAAAAACTGATGGAACATACGGTGGGGGATCACAATAGGTATTGTCCAGGTTGTCGTTGGTCCCGCTGTTCCATTCACAACATGTTCCCGAAATTTGAAGAGAGCTTGTCAACGCCCAGAATGTCGCAGACATCCCAGTTGATGTAGTCAGATGGCTTGTTTGATGATCTAATCGTTTCTATCGAAGTAGCATAGAGCAGAAAATGGTCTAGCAAGCTCTGGAAGTCGTTCTGGAATGAGTGCTGTATTGAATTACATTTAGGCCTAGTAGAAGTAATGCGGAGTAATTATAATCTAGTAATAACACTAGTAGTTCTGTGAACAGTAGACCTCTGCAGTATTCTCATCCACAAGTACCTGATTGAAACTATAGACCTTATGGATATACAGCAATAGACTGGCTTCTCCGCGCACACATCTGTTTACTTGTCAGCTGATTTATGATGAATAATAAATTCTATAGTCTGATTTTTACTCTAATATTGGCGTATGAAGGAGGCTCCTTTTTCCTTTTATATTATCCTTGAAATGCAAAATTTCCAAAAACCTTGTACATACGTCGACACGCAATTAAAAAAGGAACATACCTGTCAAATTTCATGAAAATCTATTACCGCGTTTCGCCGTAAATGTACAACATATAAACATTCAAACATTCAAACATTCAAACATTCAAACATTCAAACATTCAAACATTCAAACATTCAAACATTCAAACATTCAAACATTCAAACATTCAAACATTCAAACATTCAAACATTCAAACATTCAAAAATTCAAACATTCAAACATTCAAACATTCAAACATTCAAACATTCAAACATTCAAACATTCAAACATTCAAACATTTAAACATTAAGAGTAATACCAAACCGTCGACTTGAATCTTAGACCTCACTTCGCCCGGTCAATGAAACTGAACAATTCTACTGAACTCTATTTAAAATTTATTTTTCTCAATTAAAAATAACTGTAGGAAGTGATAGACTCAGAGGTTAAAATAATCCCGAGGTTGGGTGGCATCCCTTACTTTTGTTATAATATGGGTTACTGGTGAGGGCATAATTATCAACTCACTAACTATTGACAGTAGTTATGATCTTCAAATTCACATAAATATTTGGTATGATCCCTTTCTTGAACTGGTTAATAAATCATATTTACCATAATCATTATCATCTTTTCCATTATTCAAGACCAGGGCTTAATTACGTGTGCTCGTACTCAGCAAAGAATTTGATTGTATAATCAAACCGAGCTCCATGAAAATAAATAAGCTTCCCAGTTTTTATCAAATATTCATTGAACTAGAGTTGACAGTATATTACAAACTGTATTGAAATAATAGATAGGTAAATAAAAATAAATAATAGAAACTAACATTGGAAATTCATAGGATTTTTTGACATTTGTTGACATTATAGTGGAAATTAAAATTCGAAGAAGAATTTTCTTTATCTATCACAAACGCGAACAAAATTGGAGAAAAAATACATAATAATAATGAAGAATTCAAAAGAAAAATTAATTCATAATATTGAAACTTATTTCGATAACCCATTTCGAAAGACAATATTAGAATGGATCTATGTCATCTTATTCTATAAAAATGTTCTCATAAATATAAAATCACTTTACTGAACTGCACAGTATTTTTCAAACTGATCTTTCAACTGGAACTCATCGTCAAAGAGATAGTTACGTAAAAATTGCAATAGGACAGATGCAAGTCTCCACACAAGAGAACATCCAGATTCCAACGTGAAGAAAGAATGAAACAAACGAAATCATCCTGCAAAAGGGTGAAATTCCAAAACCTTTCAATCCAGGTCATCATCACAGTCAGAAACCGGAGGGCCGTAGCTAAGCCGGGACAGACAAGGCACTGTAATCGCAGGTTTGTCATTTCCCCCTTTCACTCCACCCTGCGTTTTCCCGGTCTGCCAGACCTCTCCTCCTCGTTTCAGCGTCGCGGTCCTACAGACCGCTCTCCTTTCATACGGCTGACCCGTAGGGTGTACAATGGACTCCTTTAAGCGGGTGGAACAAAAGGGATCTGCGTTTTTTAGACGTGCGGCAGAAAAAATGAATAAACCTTTGAAGAGAAAGGATGAAAGAAGAGATTTCTGATAGCTGTATGGTCACTGGCACCCCATTCTAGCCCTGTATTTCCAGCTGGAAACTATACCTATTTATAAACTGAAACCTATATATCCTCCACTTTTCAACTGGGTACTATACCTATTCATTCTCCCCCACATATAGACAAACTTCACCACCAAATATAACTATCTATAAAACTCTCCCTATAGGTACACCGATGTTGTCGGTATATATGATGGAATTTGACGTCTTGAAAAGCGGGCAAAAATTTATTATATAAAGCGACAAAGGCTGCTCTGTTCTTCTCTTTCTCTCTTTCGAGTTTCTGTCTCTCTTCTGGTTTGTTTCCCTGATAACGCTTGATTATAGGGTTGGATATCTATGGGCTTTAGTGTGCAACAGACCAAAAATGTGGGTAGGATTGTTTGAGTTTGGAAGAATTTGATTCACAGCTGGTTACATAGGATTGAGATAGTTATATTGGGGAAACTTTCACAATTTATTGAAAAATTTCAATACGATATTTGGAGAGAATGTCAAGATTCCCAGAAAATGATTTCTTTCCTTGAAAATAATTCTGAGCTGTATACCATCTTCAGCGATGTTTTTCAATGTTATTCTAAATCACATAAAAATTTCTCCTTGAACGTGTTTGCAGTATACTGATTATTACTAGAAATGCTCAGTTTCTAGAAATGTTATTCCAACTTGTAAATAGTATATTGATTAGTACAAGAATGTTGTGTTGACCTCAATATATATTCATTTTTATTATTATTAAACGAAAATCCAAATTAAATGCTGTAATTCACCCCGAAGACTTCTGCTACAGCAAATATTGACAACAGGGTAAACAGCTAGATGGAATATCGATGAGCACTACTATTCAAAAATTATTTGTCAGCCCGGGAAACGAGCCCAGTACCTCCCAATTGCCGGTCAGGAATGCTTACCCTTACACCAAACTGATATTTACACTTTATACGAAGCCATAGCGGCTAGCCAGTCTACAGATGAAAATTACTGAGATATTGCATTTATTCAAATGCTAATGAATTAATTATTATTAAACGAAAATCCAAATTAAATGCTGTAACATCGGGTAATAAGTATTCGGGGTGAATCACAGCATTTAATTTGGATTTTCGTTTAATAATAATAATTAATTCCTTAGCATTTGAATAAATGCAATATCTCAGTAATTTCCATGTGTGGACTATATTCATTTTCTATAAATTTTCAGTTTGAGTGGATCATGAACCGAAAAAGACCTGAAAGATTGTGAAATATAGAGTGAAAATACAGTTTACTTAGTTTAGATACCTAGATTGTTTGTCTCTGATATTGCTTAGTACAAAAATGTTTTTTTGACCCCAATCTACATTTATATTTTGGAAATGTTTAGTTTTAGAGAATTATTGACCGCGCGAAGTGAGGTCTAAGATTCAAGACGACGGTTTGGCATTTCTCTTAATGTTTAAATGTTTGAATGTTTATATGTTTTTAAGTTTTTATGTTGCGCATTTACGGCGAAACGCGGTAATAGATTTTCATGAAATTTGACAGGTATGATCCGTTTTAAATTGCGCGTCGACGTATATACAAGGTTTTTGGAAATTTTGCATTCCAAGGATAATATGAAAAGAAAAAGGAGCCTCCTTCATACGCCAATATTACCGTAAAATCAGACTATAGAATTATTCATCATAAATCAGCTGTCTAGTGGACTATAATACTACCCGTTCAAAAACATCGAACATCTTGAAAATTGTTTCTTTCCATCAACGTTGTGGACAGTTGCATCCAGACCTGATAACAGCACTCACATTCCGGGACGACACGTCACGGTACGATCGATATAGGACAGAAATCTCTATGTTTATTCAGGATTTTTTCTAGACATTTTTTATTGATAAATTATTTATTATTTTTTGAGAAAACATAACAACAGGTCAATGTAACTCACTGAGCGCGAGGTCTACTGTTCATAGAACTACTAGTAAACCGAAAAGACTAAAAACTGTCTGAAAGACTGTAAAACAACGATGTTAAACATGTTAAACGACTGTAAAACATCGAATTGAAAGAAAGATGGAATAGTTAAATGAAAGATGCAAGGCTTGAGGAGACTCAGAAATAAGGAGATAAGCAATCAGCAGATATAATTACAATTTGAAAATGATTCGAGGAAAAAACACTTGTGTCACTGTATAGAGAGGGACCAAGGAATGATGAAAAATAAATAGAGATGGGAAAAAGAGGATACAGACCAAAGAAAAACAAGAAAGAGGAGATGCAAAAGATGAAACAAAAATAAGAGGAGCAAATGATGAGTGACATGATGAGAATACAGTGGTCAACCACGGTCACGCTTAGCCACGCCTCTCTTCATCCACCGCTTTCTAATCATGCTTCATCTTCAATAACCAACTCACGATTCCAGTCCTCCTCTATTTATCCTCTTCTCTCTTTCTCTTCATCTCCTCCTACACTCCTCCTTTTTCTCTCTCGCTTCACCGTATCCTCTTACCCCACCTATCATTACCGTCATCACAGCGATAAAGACGTATACTTTTCTTCAATCTGGTCATTTTTTCTCTCCTCTTCTTTGTCTTGTACCGTTCCTTTCAATTGCACAATTTACTGAATCATATTTTCGTTGCACGCGCCAAGTAGAAGACTGAAATCAATACGTCACCCGATTATCGGCTACTGGAAATTGAATAAGCCGCTTGTCTGTGATAATAACTGTGATTAGAGACCTGAGCTGATAGATTGATTGCATCTGGAATTGAAACAAAATTTATTTGTCAATAATACATGTATTTATTAATAAATCAATATAAAATCATCAAGCACCCTTTATTAAAAAAAAACTTTAAAAATAAAGGGTGCTAAGATTTTATATTGTTTTATTAATTTAGAAAGTAGCCCATGTGAATGAAGTGTTTTTATGTATTTATTGTACAGAATCATGGTTTTGTCACCATCCTGAAACATAATAAATCTGGAAATGATAGAATATGTGTGTTTTATTTAATTTTGGAACGGATCTACAATATTAATAGACTCTATAGAATTTTCAATGCATTTGTTCATAACTGCCAAGTTTCTATTGCACTTACTGCTCCTCCTCGATCAAAGTTGAATTTTATAGTAATTTTCGCGTAAATTAGCATAGCCACCACGTCTAATACACCTGTAGTGGCTATGAAATAAGTCGATTCATGACTGGCTTCATATGCGTTCATTTTATTGTAACCAATAGGCATACACAGTTTAATTTATTTCCAAGTTTATAAATGTTGATGAGTGGAGAGTTATCCTTATAAGATTTTTTTCTGTTCTAATGCAATCTTCAACCTCAATAGCAGAACCTCATCACTCTATCTCTTCACTCTAAGTTCGGTTTTTCTTGATTTCGGTTACTCAATTATGATTACAATATCACAACATTGTTCAAATCTCAATAACAATTTTATAGAACTCCAATATCATTTAGATGAGTGATAGCAACACAAATTATGATATTTTAGTAACATCAATCACAGAGTGTTCCTCTTGAAAAGAAGGAAGAGATCTCAATCAAATGAATTCTGTTTATTGCAAATATTTTTTCCTACAGTTACGTTGAAAAGTGGCCATTGCTGCACTGATTACAGAACGCAAAGAATCACTTTTCCGCTCTAGTGCGGGAAAAATTTTTCTGCACTCCAGATTTGCAACATGGCAACGCAAAATACTTAGTAGGTTATATGGAGCAACAGTGCAGCAAAATCAAAATGAAGTTGGTAACAGTGACTGGGCTGCTATAGTGAGCAGAGGGGCAACGAAGCACAACGCGCTAATTATTAAGTACCTATATATTATAATGGAGGACAACGAGGACTTTAGGATTTTAGAATTAAGGTTTTTATCAATAATAAAATTACACAGAAAAACATTTGATGCATTTCAGGCAATTTTACCCATAATTACCCACTTTTCATATTCAATGGTAACTGTAGGAAAAACTTAATGTGAAATACGTGCGCAAAGTTCCTCTGCTGCACTCAAGAAAGTAAACGTTTCTTTCGGTGCAGCAAACTGTCACTTTGCGCACTAGTTGCACAAATAACTATTTCCTACAGCTTCCTTGAAAAGTGGCCATTCCTGCACTGATTACAGAACGCAAAGAATCACTTTTCCGCTCTAGTGCGGGAAAAATTTTTTCTGCACTCCAGATTTGCAACATGGCAACGCAAAATAGTTAGTAGGTTATATGGAGCACCAGTGCAGCAAAATCAAAATGAAGTTGGTAACTGTGACTGTGGGTCTAGAACATTATAATAACAAGGACACCGAGGACAGGGACATTAGTGACAGCCACCCCTTCATTCAAACACTACTACATTATTCAATTTGACAATAAATTGAGGTTTTTATTAATAATAAAATTACTCAGAAAAACATTTGATGCATTTCAGGAAATTTTACCCATAATTACCCACTATTCATATTCAATGTTAACTGAGAGAAAAATTTAAAGTGAAATACGTGCGCAAAGTTCCTCTGCTGCACTCAAGAGGCCATTCCGCCCTCGCCTACGGCTCGTGCGTAAACGTTTCTTTCGGTGCAGCAAACTGTCACTTTGCGCACTAGTTGTACAAATAACTATTCTGAAACTTACGAAGTCAAAAATCTTATGAGAAATACTCAATATTATTAATCTTTCACAAAACATGGTTAAGACTAGGTCAAAATTGATGAATATGAACTTATTTGAATAAAGTACGGCAGAGTGAATATAGGCACAGAATGGAAATAATCAAATGAAATTTCCTGCTCAGAACACTTCTATTATAGAAACTCTCCAGTTTTATCCTAGTAACTCTCTCCAGAAGTGGTAATTCCTGGCCTAGTATAGTCGTATATTTTCCAGATAGAAAATATGAATATTTTTGTAGTACAGAATTAATAATAAAACATATTCGTCTATATTTCAGATCAAAAATATGAATATTTATAAATAAAATGAGAGATAGTAAAGGGAGTGAGTTGTCAAGACTTTACAGCTTAATAAAGTTACTCCTACCATGGAGCGTTATTTTATCCCACTTCTTATACACACAGTGTCCAGACAAGAATAATTTACAGTGCAAAAACAGAGTCGAAAGAGCGAACGAATTGAATCGAGAATGTTGAATCCAGATTGAGTAGAGTGATAGGATAGGAAGCCTGTCTTGTCTCTGGGCAGCCATATAGTGCCGGTAATATGCGACACATGTTTTTCAACTTGTTCGCTTGCCAGGGGACAGTGGGGTCTCCCCCGGGAGATGGGGGGGGAGAGAAACGCCCCTTGTCATCTGGACATGCGTCATAATTTTCGCAGCCACTT